>NC_080440.1:21815164-22468914 GCF_028018845.1 Melospiza georgiana | reverse complement strand
CTACAAGCTCGAAGTGATGGCCAGGGGTTAGAAAAGCAAAGTACTTGTTGCTAGAATTGTCTTCCAAGACTCCAGGCTGGGCACGTTTCACTGATCTCAAACCCAGAGGGAGGTTGACAAAGCTTGGGAAGAAGGATGCCCACTGATAGTGGACACAAAGGATGCAGAATTTCACTTGCTTTAAAATTTTAAAAGTTTAATAGTAATAAATTAGCTATAAAAATAAGAATAAAAATTAGAGAAAAATTAATTTGGACAATTAGAGGTAGGACAATAAAGGGCAATTAAAAAAGCAAAGAATTGCAGATGTCTGGGTGCTCTGCTCTGCCTCAGAAGACACTTTGCTAACAAAGGATTAACCCTTTACAGTAATAGCCTGTTGCACATTCATATATCTCATACATGATGCCAAAATTCATTTCAAACAATGGGTGTTTTCTTGTTCTTGTCAACCCCTCCTTCATCTTGTAAATCAATTGTCTTGGTCCCTCAAAGTCTAGTTCTTCCCGATAAGGAGGCAATATTTCTTTTCTCAGAGTTTTGGTGTCTTGTTACTGTTATCTCTCCACGAGCTATTTAGAAAAAGTATCTTACATCACAGAGTTTCTGTAGCCTAAAACTATATTCACCACACTACTTTAAAAGATTAGGATAGCACTACAAAAAAGGATGAATACAACATAACTTTCCAACAGAACACATATAGTATTAATTTTAATATTTGCGAAAAGCCAATCATATAATATGCATTTTCCACACCTTCTCTGCTCCTTCTTCTTCTCAAAATATATTGTCAACCTGACTAAAAAAACTAGTTCGAGCCACGGTCAGTGCCTTATTCTGAAAACTTATAGCTGACTAAAAGGTTTAGTGCCTTACAGGGCAGGTTTGAGGCCCTGGAACTGGAGGGACAGACAAGTGATGAAGTGGGCAAAAGTCCTTCTGGAATAGAGGGGCACCTCGGGCAAGTCAGGCAACACCATGCATGGTGACCACCTCTGTTCCAAGGGAAGGCAGGGTGCTTGCAGGCCTTCCCAAAAGCATCTCAAGGGAAGGTTTCCATCTGCCCTGCCCTGTTTGCTTGACTTTAGCTGAATCTTTCTCTCTCTGAAAGACAGGAAGCTCAGGTGTGTTAGGAGAACACTGTGAGCATTGGCAGAGGTGAACAGTCAGGAATCCAGAGGCTTGTGCAACTCTCTTCCATAGGGAGTCCCTTGTTGTATATTTCAAACAAAGCGCAGCTTAAATGGCAAGTCAGCGATTGGGGAAATGCAGCACTGAGACAATAAAGCTGTAACATGCCTTGTTTTGTGAGGGACAAGTAAGACAACCAATGTTCAAACAACACATACTGAGAAGATGAAGAAGAAAACCTAATTTTTCTAAGGTTTTCTAATGTTTATTTTCTTCTCTGTGCCTTTTGAATACTGCCTATATCCTATTTTCATTGTTTTCTTTTTTCCTGTCTTGAGAATGAATTTTGCATTCTGGATATTTTAAGTCAGACATAAGAAAAGTTCCATATTGTTTGACAATCATGAAAAGGTAAGTTTAGAGGTAACATCCATTGTCTTTGATGATTGGATCAGACTCAATTTTAAATAGGCTTGTATGTCCCGCTCATATGCAAAGATGCTAGATTGATCTTGGAAGGGCATTAAACCAAGAAACAAGTACTTCAAAATCTCGGGAGGTGGCTGCCATGGTGAGTTCCTTGAGGTGTCACGGCCCCAGCCCCGCTCCATGGCCGGTTTCCCTGAGGTGTCACGGCCCCGGCCCCGCTCCATGGTCGGTTTCCCTGAGGTGTCACAGCCCCAGCCCCGCTCCATGGCCGGTTTCCCTGAGGTGTCACGGCCCCAGCCCCGCTCCATGGCCGGTTTCCCTGAGGTGTCACGGCCCCAGCCCCGCTCCATGGCCGGTTTCCCTGAGGTGTCACGGCCCCAGCCCCGCTCCATGGCCGGTGTCCGTGAAGGCTGACAGCCCCAGCCCCGCTCCATGGCCGGGTTTCCTGCTCACTTCGAGGTGCTGTTCCTCTCTCTCTGTGGAGAAAGTACAGGCTAGGGAGCTTGCAGAGTAGGCCCAGAGACACGAGGGCTCTACTCCCTGCTCAGCCCTGTGTCAGCCCTGCTCCTTCCCACCTTCTCCTCCCGTTGTCAGGTCGCACTGACACTCGGCCTGAGCCCAGCCTTCCCTTTTGGGGCCAAGGGAAATCTCTGCTCCTGCCTCTGGCACAGGGCGCTCTGCCAGCAGGTCAGGGAGGGAGACAGCCCCGGAGAGAGGCATGAGCAGTGGAGGAAAGCCAACATCACTGCAGTCTTGCAAAAGGGCACCAAGAAGGAGCCAGGAAACTGCAGGCCCATAAGCCTCAGCTCCATCCCCAGAAAGGAGACAGAACAGCTCCTCTTGGATGCCATCTCTAAGCCTGTGGAATAACAGGAATGGAAACCATGCTTGACCAATCCCCTAGGCACCTGTGCTGCAGTGCCTGGTTGGGCTTGTGAGGGGAGAGCAGTGGTTGTTGTCAGCTGGGACTTCAGCAAGGCTTTGTCCCTGCCTCCCATAACAGGCCCCTGAGGCAGCTCAGGGACAGTGGGGTAGAGAAGTGGACAGAGGAGCTCCACATTCACGTAGCTGTGATCTCAGGGGACCGTGCTGGGACCAGCCTTGTTTGCCTTATTCCCCAGGGTCCTGGCAGAAGGGACGGAGTGCTCCCTCAGCATTTGCTGATGGGACAGAACTGGGAGCAGGGCCTGAGGCACCACAAGGCTCTGCTGCCCTTCAGTGAGACCTGGACAGACTCGAGAGTTGAGCAGAGAGGAACCTAATGAAGTTGCACTGGGAAAAGCCTCTAGAAGAGCTTCAGGCTTCGTAATGTCCAGGCAACAGAAGTGTTTTAGTAACGTGGAGTCTATAACGTTGTCTTGTAATGTCCAGTGAGGGAAGCCACTGCTTCTCTGTATGTTATCCAACCAGTCCCTTGTATGTATGTCAAGAAAGTCTTTGAGAGAAACATGAAAAAATTCAGAAACTTCCCCTGATATTATTTTGGATTTTCATGATTTTCTGGAATGCTGGGTGAAGTGTAAGGATGCCAAAAGTAAAGTGAAAGCAAATCAATAAATCTTTAAAAACTCAGAAACCTCTCCTGTTTGTTCCTTGAAGAAGTTGCCAAACAAAGCCACTTTTACAATCCTTTGAAAGATCTTGCAGGAAAAAGCATTGGCCAAAAGTGCTGCCCTGAGTTTCTGAACAGCAACAAGCATTTTGTGTTGATGCAAGGTCTGTACCAGGGCTTGGGTTTTTGTGTGTGTATGCTTTGAATGAGAGTCTTTGCAGGACTATTAATAATTAGACCATGTACTGAAGAGAACATGTTACTGTGTTGTGCTGTCCAGTGCTGAAGAGGGTTGAGACAGAGCAGGTAGCTCTGTGTCTGTGTGTAACTTGCATGAGCAGCACAGGAGCAGTGCCCAGGGCCTGGAGAAGCAAACGGGTTCCTGGTGCTGAGGACAAGGTGTCCAGAGCTCAGAATTGTCCGGCCAAGCTCTTCTGGCTCCTTGTGCTTCGAGCCCTGGCCGGGAGCCCTGCAGAGCCCCGGGTGCAGCTTCCCAACTTCCCCCTCTGCCTCCTCCCTGCCTCCAGGGTAAAGGCACTCCCTGGCATTGCACTGGCTGTGCCTCCCTCCTAGAGCAGTGAAGGGATCGTTTCCCAGCCAAGGTGGCTCTGCCATGGAGACAGGAAAATGGACAAACTCCTGCTGCCCCAGCATCAGGCAGCTGCAGGGTGTCCCTGCCTGTCAGCCCCTGCCCTGCTTCCCAGAGATGCCACTGATTGTTCTAGAAGTCATGGATCTGGATTTCCAGGAGCATGTTTGCAAAGACACAAAAGAGAAAAACTGACAAGAATTGTTTGTGCTTCTCTTGCTGAATTTTTCCAATGTATTTTCTAGTAGGAAAGCACGGGCCAAACTGGCAAAGTTCCTAAAACGTAGGAAAAGCATCCTCCTGTATTTGACTTGAGTGGAGGACAGTTGCAAGCTCTCCTGTCAAATGTACACAGAAAATTCTCAGTGCATTTTGTGTCTTTCCACTGAGTCAGTATGAAAGATGATGATTCTCAGGAGCCTAATAATAATTTTTCCATTTATATGAAATGTGAAAGTTGTTAGTTCATAGGATGCCAGATAACTGAGGTCTGGAGGCAGCTGTGGTGGTGTCCAGGTTTATCTCCAGTACCCAAGGGTGATCAGCAGCAGCATCAAATCAGGTTCATCTTAGTTTTCTGCAGACAGGTGTTGAGGAAAACATCAGTTCACCTAGAGCAGGGTTTGAATCCCTGCAGTGCAGCTGACTCTGCACGGGCTCTCTGGGCCACCGCCTGCCAGGGGCAGGAGCAGAGATTGCCCTTGGCCGGGGCCAGAGCCCTGGCGTGGCAGTGCCTGAACAGCACCTCCCTGCCCACAGTGCCACCCTGGCTGGCTGCCCCTGGGCCTGGCATTTGACCCTGCACTTGCTGCCGGATTCCCGGCCGTGCTTCCACCCTGAGCAAACGCTCGGACCCATCTCAGAAGCTCGGTGCCCGAGGGGGCCGCCACAAGTGGTTGCCAGTGACTTGAGGCCATGGCTGCCCTGATTTTGGGTACACGGCTCTGACGTCAGAGTGGCCATTGTGACCTGTGCCACCAAGGCCACAAAAGGGGACGCTGGGCTCAGTCCCTGTGTCAGTGCGACCTGACACCAGGAGGAGAAGGTAGGGCAGGGACGTGGCTGCCCAGGGACCAGAGGGGCCCCACACCTCGGGGATCTGGGCCTGTGCTGCAGCCTCAGCTGCCTCTCCCTTCCCAGAATCAGCGGAGGAACAGCTAGGACACTGCGGTGTTCCTCAGCGCGACGACGGGAGGAGAAAGCGGACAGGAGCAGGGCTCACGCAGGCCTGAGCAGGGAGTAGAGCCTCGTGGCTCTGGGCCTGTTCTGCAAACTCCCCCCCCTTCTTTCTCCCATAGACAGTTCAGCACCTCGAAGCGACAACGTCCCTCGAGGACACCACCTACACTCAGAGTGACGCCATGACTAAGAACAAGCAGGAGGGCCCTGGTGCCAAGGAGCCAGGTGAGGGCAAAGCAGCCCTGTGATAGCCTGGCCTAGGGGCTCTTGTGGCAGCAGGCAGCGTGGGGATGAGAGCAGAGGCAGGGGGAGGCAGGAGCTGCTCGGCCATGCCGGGGCTGGGAGCCTCCTTCCTGCCCAAGTGGGGCCCAGCTGGGCCAGCGGGCAGTCCTGGGACAGCCGTGCCCACAATGGCCCCTGCTCTGCAAGGCCTCCAGCCCTGCCCATCAGCCAGGCAGGGACAGAGCAGCCTCGGGGCTGATGTTGCTGCAGGCTCTGAGCCCCGCAGAGCTGCTCGTGCCCCGTGCCATTGGCTCTGTCCCCTGCAGCCTGCATGCTGTGTCGCCGTGCCGAGGCTGACCCGGACATGTGCGGTGACAAACTGCAGAAGGGTGGGCTCTGTGCCCACGTGTTCTGCCTGGTGAGTGGCTCCGGTGTTCCCTCCACCTTTGCAATGGGCAGCTCCTGCCGCCTTCTCCTCATCAGCTCCTCCCCTTGCCTGCAGTTTTTCGCCACTCTTCTATTTCGGCAAGAGAACCGCCGTGATGGACTCATGGGCTTTCTCCCACGAGATATCCAAATTGCGGCCTGTCGGGCAGCACAGAAGGTGAGAGCCTGACAAGAGCAGGGAGCTTTGTGCCTGGCGAGGTTTGCCAGAGCTTAGCCCAGATTGCAGGAAAGAAAGGCCGGCCCAGCAGCCGGGACAAAGTCTGGCTCCCAGCAGCTGTGGCACAGAGGCCCTGGCACAGGAGCCTCCCTCCTCCAGCAGGCGGCTCTGTGGGCTGGGAGCCGGCAGCGGCCACGTCCTGCGCCCTGCCCGGAGCCCTGCGGCTGCCCGGGGAGGCCTCGAGGCTGCTGCTGCTGCTGCTGATGCGGCTGCTTGGCTCTTTCCAGCGCTGCTGCGTCTGCGGCCAGAGCGGGGCAACCATCATGTGCTGTGTGCCGGACTGTGACAGATGGTTCCACCTGCCCTGTGCCAAGGAGGGCGGCTGTGTCAATGTATACATTACTCCGTTCAGGTACCTCATCTCTCTTTATGGTCACCCCTGGGGAATGATCCAGCATTTCTCACTTTCCCCATCCATTTTCCTCCAGGTCCTTCTGCCCTGAGCACCGTCCAGAGCAGGAGGTGGAGGCGACTCCTGAGCCGGACACCGTTTGCCTCATCTGCCTGGAGCCTGTGGAGGACAGAAAGACCTTCACAACCCTGGTGTGCCCAACGTGCAAAAGGGCCTGGTTCCACAGGGACTGCATCCAGGTAGGAGCCCTTCCCTCAGCCCCGGGGCACAGCAGGTGCTCAGCAGCAGCAGCAGGGCCTCGCTCACCCTGCCTCTGTTTGCCCTGCAGGGACAGGCCTTGTGCGCTGGTGCTTTGCATTTCCAGTGCCCCCTGTGCAGAGACAGCGGGGAATTCCCTGTTGAAATGTTCATCATGGGGATCCGAGTCCCCTTCAGGTTGGTGTCCTTATGCCTGGCCCACCAGGCAGGAGGGTGCAAGTGCTGTGCTGTGCCAGGCCCTGCCCCAGGAGCCCTGGTCCTGCCCTGTCCCGTCAGTCTGGGCTTCAGCTTCACCCCCAACTTGGAAAAGCTCTGGAGAAAGAGCTGGGACACCCTGGTCCTCCGTGAGGGTAGGGCAGCAGAAATTCATCATCTCTTCCTTTCTCCATCAGAGACCCAACATGGGAGGACAATGATGCCTTCGCAGATCTAGGAGTGAGGCACGGCCAGTGCAACGCCAGGGATTGCCTTTACCCTGGAGGCAGGGAGGAGGCAGAGGAACAGGGGTAAGTTGGGAAGCTGCACCTGGGGCTCTGCAGGGAACCTGTGTCTCGGCAAGGGCGAAGGTCTCAAAGCGGGAAGAACCAGAAGCACTTGGCCAGACAACCACGTGCTGGTACACTTTGTTCCAGAGCTATGAGCCCGTTTGCCTCCCCAGGCCCTGGCAATTGCTCCTGTGCTCCTCCTGTGCTGCTGAGGGCACCCACAGGCGCTGCTCTGGCCTGAGGAACAGCACACAGAGATGGGAGTGTGACAGCTGTGCTGGGCTCGGAACATGTATGAGTCAAAGTCCCCGGTGTCCCTGGGCTGGGGGCAGTGCCCAGGCCGGGCTTGGCAGAGCGCAGCATCCACTGCTGGAGGGCTGGGGGCACTGCTCTGGCCTGGCCTGGCCGGGGCCTGGGCCATCTTTGACATTCCTGCTTGCCCTTACAGCCTCCAGGGATGAGACAGAGCTCAATGGCCCCAGGCCGGCCAGACAGTCAGGACGACAATCTGCTCGTGGCTGGTCAGAATCTGAGGCCATCAGCCCCAGCTCCCACAGCCCTGTGCCATTGGTGCTGGTTTCCCCGTCTCCATCTCCAGAGACGGGCAGCCACAGCAGGCCCCACCACGCAGCATTGCAGCAGGCGCTGCCATCTTCCTCACTGGACACCAGCAGCATCAGCAGATCAAGGGCAACACGCAGCACGTCCCCGGACCCTGAGGACAGGGTCCGTTCCAGACGTGCTGGGCCCAGCCGCAGGCGAAGCTGCTCTCGCCGGCAAAGTCATGCCCAGAGTCCACCTGTCCGGTCCAGGAGTCGCCGTAACAGGAGCAGTGGGACAGGGCCAAGGGCTGAGAGGCCCAGGCAGAGGGAGACACCATCACCGACATCCCCCAGACGCAGGCGCTCCCGCCAGCAAGGCTGGGCCCAGAGTCCACCTGTCCGCTCCAGGAGTTGCCATGACAGGAACAGAGGGACAGGGCCAACGACTGAGGGGCCCAGGCGAAGGGAGACATGGTCAGGGCCATCCCCCAGACGCAGGCGCTCCCGCCAGCAAGGCTGGGCCCAGAGTCCACCTATCCGCTCCAGGAGTGTCTGTGACAGGAGCAGTGGGACAGGGCCAAGGACTGAGAGGCCCAGGCGTAGGGGGACATGGCCAGGGCCATCCCCCAGACGCAGGCGCTCCCGCCAGCAAGGCTGGGCCCAGAGTCCACCTGTCCGCTCCAGGAGTCGCCGTGGCAGCAGCAGCAGGACAAGGCCAAGGGCTGAGAGGCCCAGGCGAAGGGACACATCATCGGGGACGCCCCCCAGACGCAGCCGCTCCCGCCAGCAGCGCCGCGCCTCGACTCAAACTCTGTGGTCCAGGAGTCGCCAGGACAGGACCAGGAGGACAGCAGCCAGTGCTGAGAGGCCCAGGCGTAGGGGGACGTGGTCGGGGACATCGCGCAGGAGCAGCCGCTCCCACCAGCGACGTCGGACCTCAACTGGGACCTCCAACAGCAGCACGTAGCGCCGTCATCTTTTCTTTCTAGGCCGTGTGTTCCTTGCCGGAAGTGAAGGTGAGAACGGTCAGTGCGGGGACCCTGAGCTGTGCAGCTCTGTGAGCAAACCCGATTAGCTCTTGATGTTTCTACTGGCAGGAAGAAGTCTGTGCTAAATACCTTGATTTCTGTGTAACCGTGAAGTCAGTGAAAAGTCACTTAAGGATGTGGCTAATTAAAAAGGACACTTGGTCCTGCCTTTACACTCCAACCTCAGATGTCTCCCCAGTGCTTACCCTTGATAATGAAGCACTCCTTAATGGGCTTGGATATGCTTAGGGAGACATTCAGAGCAAGGTGGCTCTTAGGGAAGCTGTGTCTGAAAAGGACGTGTGCTGTGTTGCTATCCTTGAACAATCTCATTTCAGTAAAGCCAAAAAAAGAAGAAAGAGAGTGAGACACTGCCTCAAGTGTCTGAAGACAACTTCTACAGCATTGCTGCGGATTTGAAAGAGGCCTTTCAAAGAAGAAACCAGAATAGACGGTATTTCCTCCGTCTATTCTGGTTTGTTCTTTGAAAGACCTTTAAAGAACAACCCAGAATAGACTGAGGAAAAACCCTGGGACAAAGAGGATGCACAGGACTCTGCCCCAGACGACCATTTGGGACCTTTGCCTGAGGATGACGCAGCTCAGGAGACGAATTCTTTCAAGTTTTCCTTCTTTGGAGGCACAGAGGAGTTGGGCACCAAAGAAGGTAACAGCAGAACCCTTCTAACAGTGCCATTGCTAAGGAGGAGCTTCTGGCAGGCACTGTAGGGCAATATGGTGTAAAGAAGGTCAGGATGCAGGGGATTTTCAGCAACAGAAGTCAGTAATTAGGCAGAAGCATTTTGATCTTCATTTCTGCTTGCCGGGGCTGTGGTAGATTAATGAGAGGTGCCTCATGCTTGCATCTCAGGAATTCTGAAAGGCATGCTTTGAGAAGGCATTGGGGTTTTGGCTGAGTGGTGAAAAAGCTTGTTCTCATGCCCTGAATTCCTCAAACAGGGAAAAAGGTGACACACCAGTCATATCAAGTTTCATAGGACCTCACAAGGCTTTTAAGGAAATGTGCGCTAATGTAGAGGCAGGAGCAAAGTCCAAGAGCTGGCCCCAAGATCCATGAACATTCTGTTTGTTACTGAATTCTACTCTTGGACCTTTAGAAAAAGGAAATGGAATGACACATGATCATTGGGGTGTCCTAACCTTAGGTAAATTGGGGCCGTCTGAAATGAAGATGAAACAACATTAACTCGAGTCCCAGTCATGTAGGAGAGAAAAGAAATCCCGTGAAGTTATCCAAAATATTAAAAAACCCAACGCAACAGCACAAAGCAACGAGCCCCCCAGACTTGTGCTGAACTGAGAAGGTATTCAGTGTCTTCTGAATGCAATGAGAAATGTTTAAGAATACATAAGGGATCCCTGGAACAAAGTGGAAAATACTGGAGCAGAAATGTAGCTTAGAAAATCTGGCAGGGTCAGATTCTGTCCTTCCTTAATCTCTCTTCTCCACTGTAAGTATTTCACGTGAAAGGAGGAATTTTTCCCGACAAGTAGAGGAATAATCTGGTTTTGGCTTTTTTTCTCTATTGGTGCTGTCATTGCAGAGCCTCACGCGCTTGGGACAATAAAGCCGGTAAAAGCCACGTGGCAAGAGGATCCACGTTTCCAGGACAGCAGTTCTGAGGGTGACGATGAGCCTGAGATGACAGAAATGGAACAGGACCAAGAAATGCAAGTTGCATTTGTCTTTGTTGTCTACATGGCTGTAGTAGTTGGATGCTGTGGGAATATTAATAGCAGCACTCAAGGAATGGGAAACTGACATTGCACACCTCTGAGCAATGAAAGTGGTCTTGGAAAACCGTTCATGCTGCACAGAGTCAAAACTCCCAGCAGCCCATTGGATGTGAATGTGAATATAGAAAGAAAGAGTAGAGCACAAGAAACTAACAGGGTCATTTTGGTTTGACCAACTCCAAACTGAGTTTGGCCAAAAGCCCAAGACACAGTCAGTTTTCTCTTTAAAAGAGGGTTTTTTAAAATAAAAAGCTCTACTCGGTTCCTAGGGAATAAAGCTTTTCAATGGATGCCATTTCTCTGAAGCTCTACAGGTTTAACTTGTGTTCATGGAATTTGATAGTACTATTTAGGATGCTCAAATCCCTTTGTCCTTTTCTAGGTTTCTTTCTTTACCACGCACAGGAAGTGCTAGAGTTTTTTTTTCTTCTCCAAAGATGATGAACGCCTTAGAGGTATGACAGAATTTCTTTACCATTTTTTATATTTTTTTTTCCTTTTAAATCCTTCCTGTAATTCAGTGAGGAGGAAAAAATGCTGCCTAGTTATCCAAGTTTTCTAGTCAAAATTTGCCACCCTCACTTGTGATCCAAGTTGTGGCAGAATCCTGTGAGAAAGTCCTGGCAAAATGAAGGTCAAGCAAATTTCTGGCTTTCTTTTCTTTCAGACAATTACCGAATAGGAATCTGGACTTGTAGAGTTTACCAAAAACTTAGTCACTTGACAGCTTACATAGACAGTTTGGATCCTTTCAGGTATTTAAATCATCTTTGTCTTTTTCCTCTCTTTCTGGTGTTACCGTTAGGAATGTTGAGTGTTCTTGTCAGCCACATATGTCCCTGTGGTTCTTTGTCCTAATGAATCTGGGGCTTTCTCTTCTGAATGCAGTGAATTTTGTATTTAGAAACAAAGAAAACAACATCCAAAGGAAACATGCACAGTCCCCAAAACCTGCACAGGCCACCAAAACAATTGCTGGTTAGATTTTGTAGAATAGAATCGTAAGACAAGCATAAAGGATGTGCCTTCCACGAGATTGATTCCATAACTCTGCTGAAATGCACTGCTGTGTTCACACAGTTCCCGGCCTACAATCTTCCAGGCAGCCTGATTTACAGGGTGTGTTGAAATGGAGAGCTCAGGCCTCAGTTCTGGGGATGCTGGTGCTGAGCTTCTAATGCAAGAGCTGCAATTTCAGTGCAATTCAGATTGCAGCATGTTGAGGGAAAGTGCTGCTGCCTTTGATTGTTCTTAGCACACCAGGCTGCAGTAGGGAACATTTCTGCTGGAGCCAAGGTGTGGTGGGGGCAGGAGAATAGGAAGGGTGTGAGAATTGATTTCTGATTTTAGTGCTGTGTTGGACATGATTGTTAGAAGCAGCAGCACAATCACATGTGTTTAGGCTATTAATTGGATGTTTCTTTTGTGCAGAGGGTCCGCAGTTATTTTGTAGATTAGTAGAAGTCAGTGAAGAAAAGGAGGGTTAGGAAGACAGATGTAGATTATTGCTTGAGGTGAGTATGGAACATCTGTTCCCTGGTAAGTCTAGGTGAAAGCTGAGCATGGGGAGGGATTGCGGGTATCAATGTGCATGCAAAATTAAGTCAGGACCTCCAGAAGAGCTTCAAATTTGTAATGAACAGGGACGAGAAGTTTTGTAGTGTAGCGGTGTGTATAAAACATCATGTTGTGTGGTCCAGTCAGGTTAACCACTCCATCTTTGTGTGTTACAGGAGCAGCGTCTTAACTGTATGTAAGGATAGTGAATGTAGAGACTTCTCCTCATAGTGGATTCAGGAACTTCTCTTTAGAATTTGTTACATTTTCATTATTTTCTGGAACGCCAAAGGAAGCATTAGGATACCCTATAGGAAGTGCAAGCAAACCAATAAAGTTTTTACCGATTAGAAGCGAGTCCCGTTTCTTCCTTGAAAGTGTTGCCAGACAAGGTTACTTTGAAAATGCTTTCAAAGCTCTGACAGGGATCAATATCAGCAAAGCCTGTTAGGCCGTGTTTGGGAGCTGGGGCTGAGGCTCTCGTGCCCTGGGGAGCCACGGGAAGGCTCCAGGCCTGAGTGTGCGGCCAGGCCGGGGCCATTGAGCTGCAGCCCATCCCTGGTGGAGGCAAGGGCAAGCAGGAATGCCAAGGGAGCCCAGGGCCAGGCCAGGCCAGGCCAGAGCAGTGCCCACAGCCCTCCAGGAGCGGACGGGCTCTGCCAAGCCCAGCCTGGGCACTGCCCCCAGCCCAGGGACAGGCGGGTGCTTTGTCCGAGGGCTGGGCCCAGGGCAGCAGAGCTGTCACACCCCAGCTGGTTCTGGTCTGCGTGAGGCCTGAGCAGGGCCCGTGGGTGCTCTGGGCTGCGCAGGAGCAGCACAGGAGCAGTGGCCAGGGCCTGGGGAGGCACAGGGCTCAGCCTCGGCACGGCGACACAGCATGCAGGCTGCAGGGGACAGAGCCAATGGCACCGGGCACGAGCAGCTCTGCGGGGCTCAGAGTCTGCAGCAGCATCAGCCCCGAGGCTGCTCTGTCCCTGCCTGGCTGATGGGCAGGGCTGGAGGCCTTGCAGAGCAGGGGCCATTGTGGGCACGGCTGTCCCAGGAGCTGCCCCCTGGCCAAGCTGGGCCCCACTTGGGCAGGAAGGAGGCTCCCAGGCCCGGCACGGCCGAGCAGCTCCTGCCTCCCCCTGCCTCTGCTCTCATCCCCACGCTGCCTGCTGCCACAAGAGCCCCTGGGCCAGGCTGTCAGAGGGCTGCTTTGCCCTCACCTGGCTCCCTGGCACCAGGGCCCTCCTGCTTGCTCTCAGACATGGCGGCTGTCTCTCCTGCGTCTCTGTCCTCGAGAGACGTTGTCGCTGCGAGGTGCAGATACTTTCTGTCTAGGGGAAAAGGAATTGGGGGGAGGATTTTGCAGGACAGGCCCAGAGCCGCTGCCGGCTCCCAGCCCACAGAGCTGCCTGCTGGAGGAGGGAGGCTCCTGTGCCAGGGCCTCTTTGCCACAGCCACTGGGAGCCAGACTTTGTCCCGGCTGCTGGGCCGGCCTTTCTTTCCTGCTGTCTGGGCTAAGCTCTGGCAAACCTCGCCAGGCACAAAGCTCCCTGCCCACCTTCTGTGCTGCCCGCCTCACTGCAATAAGGAGATCTCACAGGAGAAACTCCACGAGTGTAACGTGGCGTTTCTCTTGCCGAAATAGCAGACTGGCAAAGAGCTGCAGGCAAGGGGAGGAGCTGATGAGGAGAGGGCGGCAGGAGTTGCCCATTGCAATGGTGGAGGGAGCGCCCCGGAGCCACTCACCATGCAGAACACGTGGGCACAGAGCCCACTCTTCTGCAGTTTGCCACCGCACATGTCCGGGTCAGCCTCGGCACGGCGACACAGCATGCAGGCTGCAGGGGACAGAGCCAATGGCACCGGGCACGAGCAGCTCTGCGGGGCTCAGAGCCTGCAGCAGCATCAGCCCCGAGGCTGCTCTGTCCCTGCCTGGCTGATGGGCAGGGCTGGAGGCCTTGCAGAGCAGGGGCCATTGTGGGCACGGCTGTCCCAGGAGCTGCCCGCTGGCCCAGCTGGGCCCCACTTGGGCAGGAAGGAGGCTCCCAGCCCCGGCACGGCCGAGCAGCTCCTGCCTCCCCCTGCCTCTGCTCTCATCCCCACGCTGCCTGCTGCCACAAGAGCCCCTGGGCCAGGCTGTCCGAGGGCTGCTTTGCCCTCACCTGGCTCCCTGGCACCAGCGCCCTCCTGCTTGCTGTCTCAAAGGGCAGCTGTCATCAGTCAGTCCCTGTCCCTTGAATGATGTGGTCACTTTGAGGTGCTGATACTCTCTGTCTATGTGAGCCCTGCTCCTGCCCACCTTCTCCTCCCCTTGTTGCATTGAGGAACACTGCTAGGTCTTCTGGCTGTTCCTCTGCCGATTGTTGGGTGAGGCAGGTGAGCCTGCAGGACAGGCCCAGAGCCTCGAGGTTTGGTTCATGTTTGAACCTGCATGGATCTCCTTTAAATATAGGTGGAGAAGAAGGAGCAGGCATCTCAAGTTGCTTCAGTTTCTACCAGTAAAAGCAATGTATTTTTACCTGCTACCAGCAGAAAAGACATGTTTTCCAATAGCCTATTACCAAAAATTTGCCTTTCCATTGAACCAGCACGAACGCATCAGGGATCAGCATCCATTGGCAGAACGATCACTTCTTTAACTAACTACTTACTACAGAACTACAAAAACCACAACACTGCATTTACTAACGGATGGCTTCCATCGAATCTAAGTACTCAACTCTCTTTATGAGGGGTATTTGAGGGACAACAGTAACAAATCCCATTATTAAATTCATAGCACTGGACAAAGGAATACCTGACTGCTTTTTAAGACTTTAATGTACTAGCAAAACTACACAGCTGAAGCATTCTATTGTCAAAACTTTTAGAAGGTATTTTCACCCTCATGTTTCTGATGATATAGTTGAGATTATATAAATAATTAGAATCTGTATCTTTTCAGTTTTCCCATTCATGCCCTGAGTATTTTGGTACACCTTCATTTTCTTTTCAATTCAATGGTTTCCCTCCGGTGTTTTAAATCAGATGTTTTAATATTTTGCTATCTGTGCTGCCACTCCGTCGATCTACTGAAGAGGGCCAAGCAGTGCCAGTCTGCCGGCAGGTCCCACAGGTCGCTCCTTCGGGCGGCCCCGGGGCAGGAGCGGCCCCGGCGCTGCCATGGCCGGGCTCCCCTCAGCTGTCGGCACCGCCAGCCCGGCGCTGCCATGGCCGGGCTCCCCTCAGCTGTCGGCACTGCCAGCCCGGCTCTGCCGAGCGGCCCCGGCGCGGCCATGGCAGGGCTTCCCTCAGGAGCTGGCAGTGCCAGCCCGGCTCTGCCAGGGACTCTGGCACTGCCACGGCGCACGGCGGCTCTGGCACTGCAGCCTCGGCCGGCAGCCAGCTCTGAGGGCTGGGACCCCGCAGCGGCCGCACGCTTCTCCCAGAGCCCGAGCAGCGCCTGCACGCTCCCAACACCGAGCCGGGAATGCGCCCAGGAACAGCGTGGGCTCGGCTCTGGGCACGAACCGCCCCGCCCCTCACACCCGCCCGCCCCTTCCCGCCCTCCGGCCCCGCCGCGCGGCGCCCGCGCTGTCATGGCGGCTCTCGCCCACAAGGCGGCGCCCTGAGCCCTGCAACGGCGCCGCCAACCTTCTGGCGCTCTGGAAGGCGCGGGCCGGGCCCCGTTGCAAACTGGGCCCTACGTCCCATTTCCTGAAGAAAACATGTCCTGTCATGCCTGGCCTTTACACACTTCCAAGCCTGATCAACAGGAAGAGACGTTTAACCACCTATGTGACACACATAGCAGCCTACAAGCTCGAAGTGACGGCCAGGGGTTAGAAAAGCAAAGTACTTGTTGCTAGAATTGTCTTCCAAGACTCCAGGCTGGGCACGTTTCACTGATCTCAAACCCAGAGGGAGGTTGACAAAGCTTGGGAAGAAGGATGCCCACTGATAGTGGACACAAAGGATGCAGAATTTCACTTGCTTTAAAATTTTAAAAGTTTAATAGTAATAAATTAGCTATAAAAATAAGAATAAAAATTAGAGAAAAATTAATTTGGACAATTAGAGGTAGGACAATAAAGGGCAATTAAAAAAGCAAAGAATTGCAGATGTCTGGGTGCTCTGCTCTGCCTCAGAAGACACTTTGCTAACAAAGGATTAACCCTTTACAGTAATAGCCTGTTGCACATTCATATATCTCATACATGATGCCAAAATTCATTTCAAACAATGGGTGTTTTCTTGTTCTTGTCAACCCCTCCTTCATCTTGTAAATCAATTGTCTTGGTCCCTCAAAGTCTGGTTCTTCCCGATAAGGAGGCAATATTTCTTTTCTCAGAGTTTTGGTGTCTTGTTACTGTTATCTCTCCACGAGCTATTTAGAAAAAGTATCTTACATCACAGAGTTTCTGTAGCCTAAAACTATATTCACCACACTACTTTAAAAGTTTAGTATAGCACTACAAAAAAGGATGAATACAACATAACTTTCCAACAGAACACATATAGTATTAATTTTAATATTTGCGAAAAGCCAATCATATAATATGCATTTTCCACACCTTCTCTGCTCCTTCTTCTTCTCAAAATATATTGTCAACCTGACTAAAAAAACTAGTTCGAGCCACGGTCAGTGCCTTATTCTGAAAAACTACTGCTGACTAAAAGGTTTAGTACCTTACAGAGCAGGTTTGAGGCCCTGGAACTGGAGGGACAGACAAGTGATGAAGTGGGCAAAAGTCCTTCTGGAATAGAGGGGCACCTCGGGCAAGTCAGGCAACACCATGCATGGTGACCACCTCTGTTCCAAGGGAAGGCAGGATGCTTGCAGGCCTTCCCAAAAGCATCTCAAGGGAAGGTTTCCATCTGCCCTGACCTGTTTGCTTGACTTTAGCTGAGTCTTTCTCTCTCTGAAAGACAGGAAGCTCAGGTGTGTTAGGAGAACACTGTGAGCATTGGCAGAGGTGAACAGTCAGGAATGCAGAGGCTTGTGCAACTCTCTTCCATAGGGAGTCCCTTGTTGTATATTTCCAATAAAGCAGAGCCTAAATGGCAAGTCAGCGATTGGGGAAATGCAGCACTGAGACAATAAAGCTGTAACATGCCTTGTTTTGCGAGGGACAAGTAAGACAACCAATGTTCAAACAACACATACTGAGAAGATGAAGAAGAAAACCTAATTTTTCTAAGGTTTTCTAATGTTTATTTTCTTCTCTGTGCGTTTTGAAGACTGCCTATATCCTATTTTCATTGTTTTCTTTTTTCCTGTCTTGAGAATGAATTTTGCATTCTGGATATTTTAAGTCAGACATAAGAAAAGTTCCATATTGTTTGACAATCATGAAAAGGTAAGTTTAGAGGTAACATCCATTGTCTTTGATGATTGGATCAGACTCAATTTTAAATACCCTTGTATGTCCTGCTCATATGCAAAGATGCTAGATTGATTTTGGAAGGGCATTAAACCAAGAAACAAGTACTTCAAAATCTCGGGAGGTGGCTGCCATGGTGAGTTCCCTGAGGTGCCACGGCCCCAGCCCCGCTCCATGGCCGGTTTCCCTGAGGTGTCACAGTCCCAGCCCCGCTCCATGGCCGGTTTCCCTGAGGTGTCACGGCCCCAGCCCCGCTCCATGGCCGGTTTCCCTGAGGTGTCACGGCCCCAGCCCCGCTCCATGGCCGGTGTCCCTGAGGGCTGACAGCCCCAGCCCCGCTCCATGGCCGGGTTTCCTGCTCACTTCGAGGTGCTGTTGCTCTCTCTCTGTGGAGAAAGTACAGGCCAGGGAGCTTGCAGAGTAGGCCCAGAGACACGAGGGCTCTACTCCCTGCTCAGCCCTGTGTCAGCCCTGCTCCTTCCCGCCTTCTCCTCCCGTTGTCAGGTCGCACTGACACTCGGCCTGAGCCCAGCCTTCCCTTTTGGGGCCAAGGGAAATCTCTGCTCCTGCCTCTGGCACAGGGCGCTCTGCCAGCAGGTCAGGGAGGGAGACAGCCCTGGAGAGAGGCATGAGCAGTGGAGGAAAGCCAACATCACTGCAGTCTTGCAAAAGGGCACCAAGAAGGAGCCAGGAAACTGCAGGCCCATAAGCCTCAGCTCCATCCCCAGAAAGGAGACAGAACAGCTCCTCTTGGATGCCATCTCTAAGCCTGTGGAATAACAGGAATGGAAACCATGCTTGACCAATCCCATAGCCACCTGTGCTGCAGTGCCTGGTTGGGCTTGTGAGGGGAGAGCAGTGGTTGTTGTCAGCTGGAACTTCAGCAAGGCTTTGTCCCTGCCTCCCATAACAGGCCCCTGAGGCAGCTCAGGGACAGTGGGGCAGAGAAGTGGACAGGGGAGCTCCAAACTCAGGTAGCTGTGATCTCAGGGGACCGTGCTGGGCCTTGTTTGCCTTATTCCCCAGGGTCCTGGCAGAAGGGACGGAGCGCTCCCTCAGCAGTTACTGATGGGACAGAACTGGGAGCAGGGCCTGAGGCACCACAAGGCTCTGCTGCCCTTCAGTGAGACCTGGACAGGCTCGAGAGTTGAGCAGAGAGGAACCTAATGAAGTTGCACTGGGAAAAGCCTCTAGAAGAGCTTCAGGCTTTGTAATGACCAGGCAACAGAAGTGTTTTAGTAACGTGGAGTCTATAACGTTGTCTTGTAATGTCCAGTGAGGGAAACCACTGCTTCTCTGTATGTTATCGGACCAGTCCCTTGTATGTACGTCAAGAAAGTCTTTGAGAGAAATATGAAAGAATTCAGAAACTTCCCCTGGTATTTTTTTGGATTTTCACAGTTTTCTTGAATGCAGGGTATGTCTAACACTACAGCTGGCGGATGGTTTAGCTTCAAATTTTCGGATGCTTAGAATTTAAACCAACCTAAAGGAACATGGGCCACCCTAGATTCATCCCTGAATGTGAGTGAATTCTCTCCACAGCATTACAGTCAATGTAACGGCACAAATATCACGGCACCAATGAAATTTCCCACAGGAATATTTTTGATTTGTGGAGACAGGGTGTGGAATGGTATACCAGCTAAACCACAGGGTGGACCCTGTTTTTTGGGAAAATTGTCATTGTTTCACCCTAATGTATCCTTACTAATGCAACTGAGTCAAAATTCAAACAGGAAAAGACGCAGCATACATGACTTAGACTGCAGCCAGATAGGAGATCCACAGTTTTGGGGTACATTCAAACAAGTGGTGGTTTCAACTATCTTGCCAGGACGATCTGCCAGTAAAGCCATGAATTTAGCAAAACAATTAGGATGCTGGGCAAAGGATGAGCTGAACAAGACATCACAAATTCTAGATATGCTAACCGCAGATGTGCAAAATGTTAACCATGCTGTTTTGCAAAATAGAGCTGCTGTAGATTTTTTGCTCTTAGTACAAGGGCATGGATGTGAAGAGTTCGAGGGAATGTGTTCCATGCATCTGTCTGATTATTCGGTGTCCATTCACACTAAGATAAAAGAACTGCAACAGGGACTTCACAATCTCAAGGAAGAAGAAGGTTTAGGAATTGACAAATGGCTTAAAGGCTTAGGACTTGGACCATGGCTGAGGAACCTTGTGATCTATGCTATAGGACTACTGGGTATAATTTTACTGTTCTTGCTTATTTTGCCTTGTATCTTTAACTGTATTCAAAACATGGTCAGCTGTAAAATAGCAAAAACCTGGCAGACTAATCTCCTTGCTCAAGAAGAAAACGGGGAAAATGTGGAGAGTTTTATTAATAGTTGGTTAGCTGAGAAAGGCCATGCTGACATAATGGCACTGGTTAAGCTGAGAGAGGGAAGTCAGCAGTCAGTAAGCTGAAAGGAGAAGTCAGCAGTCAGTGACCAATGACAGGCAAGGACACAATGCCCTTGCCGCAACATGAGGATAGGAAAGAGAGATTCTCCCTGAGAATATGTAGAAAGTATCAAAAGTAGAACCATAAGATTGCAGAAGTAGACGTAGTTGCTGATATGTAACTAACCAATCCTGAGCTCAACTTTTGCAATATGTATGAAGCTCATTATGAACTGTATTTAACCTGCTGTACTAATCAATAAAATTGGGCCTGTGATGATCTAATTGATGTCCTGGTCTCCTTCCGTCGACAGGGAGAAGCATAAGGCAGGGAATACAGTGTTTAAACCAATTGGGAATTACAGGGGAGGGGAAGAGGGTAAACAAACCAATGAGACCTCAAGGGATACAAAAATGACAGGGAAGTTTCTGGAGAAAGGGGCAGGCATGAGGAGGGATTGACATTGCTCCTCCTAGGAGAAGGAACAGGGAACGTTGAGGAACAAAGAACAGGTCTTTGGGAAGATGGAAACCCAGGGCAAAACCAACAAGAGAGGTGCAAAGGAACAATCCATTAAGGATAAAATATGGTATAACAATAGAAGAGACTGGGAGGGGGGGGGGATTTTAGAACTGACCATTGAAACTGAATTGCAGTTGAAAACACAATAGAGACACACCGCAACACCCCAGTGTGCTGGTCTGTTATTTTACAGTTTGTTCTCTGTAGTAAGTTTTAAATATTCCTTGTTATATGTTTGTAATGTTTCATTCCACTTATCCCACTTGGTTTCTCTGGTGGTTCAGTCCTGAGTTGTTTATTCACCAAGTATATGTCAATGCCCCTGTCCATCAAAGACAGCTGTCGTGGGTTGACAGCCTTTATCCCAATATCGTGTGTTGTGTCTGGCAGCTGTGCCTTTTCTCTCTTCCCCCCCCCCCCGGCCGTCTTGCTGCGGCGGGGCGGGGAAGAGAGGGGGGGAGTGTTTGACCAGGCCTTTTTGGCTTTTGGCTTTTTGCTGCTTGGCTTGGCTAGCCGCTTTGCTTGCTTGCTTTCTGCTTTTTGCGCTGTTTTTTTTCCTTTTCTTTTGTTCCCTCTTTCTTACCCTCCCCTGAAGATACTGGACCGGTTCCGGACCTGACCTGAGACGTCCAGGACACCTGGAGCTTGCAAGAGAAGCTTGATGCCCTCACCATACACAAAGTCTGTTTCTTTCCTTTTCTTGTGTTGGGGAGTGTTCTTTTGTTACTTGTAAATAAATAGGTTTTGTTTTCCACTTTGCTCCTCCGAGAAATTCCTTCCCGAACCCGGTGTTGGGGGAGGGGTGGTTGGAGGTTTGTTTTGTTTTGGGGGGCTCCCTTTTGGAGATTTCCCCTAATTTGTCCTAAACCAGGACAACAGCACAGCCTTTTGTTCTGGTGTGTACCCTGTAGTTCATCCCTCCCTCAAAGCAAGATTGGATTTCAAAGTTTGCTCCTTCCCCTTGTTGGTTTCTATTGGATAGCCCTTGCCCTGAACTCCTTCCCCAATGCCTTCCCCTTGGTGAAAAGTTGTGTCACTCCCCTTCTTCCCTCCCTTCCTTAAAAATCAGTGTTTTGCCCTCAGTTATTGTCACTTGTCCCTGACTCCTCTGGGGACATAAACCTTCCTTAGAACTCAAACAAGTGATCTCTCTCGGTTCCTTCGCCTCGGTCCCTCGTACTGGGTTGCTGCTGTGTCACCCGTGCCACAGGTGTCGGCTGCAGGGAGCTGCGAGCCCCTGTACGCACCGCCAGCCGGGAAGGTCCCTGTAGGGATCCAGGGGCAGCCTCTCTTGTGACTGTCCATGGGACTCAGGCAGTGAGCTGGCCAGAGAACATATTGCCTGTGGCTGCAGCCACGAAGTTACACCCCAGTGCACAAGGGAAGAGCTAGAGATGGCACCACTCTGGACTTCTGCCATGCCCTGGACACATCAGCCCTGCCCAGCATCCTTGTCCCTCCTTTGGTGAGCTATGGATCTGATGGAGGCACAGTTTGGAGAATGAGCAATTGCCTGGCTGGTCACATCCAGGGGGTTGTGGTCAATGGCTCAGAGGCCCGATAGACGTCAGTGACCAGTGGTGTCCCTCAGGGTGACAACAGAAGCTCCCTGGACACTGGGGACTCAGTGTCCTGGTGGTGCTGCTGGACAAGAGAGCTGGAGGGGCCTCCAAAACAGAACTGTTGTGATTGCCCAAGTCTTTCAGACTTGCTCAGGGAATGAGGAGCTGATTGAAGTGAAAAGATACTGAGAAACCACACAGTCCCTTCCCTGGGAAGAAACGTCTCCCCATCCAAACTTCCTCTCCCTGTCTTTATCCCACTCCAAGAGGAACAGACATGTATATACATCTATCTATCTATCTATCTATCTATCTATCTATCTATCTATCTATCTATCTATCTATGTCTGTCTTAGTTATTTAACTATCTAGCGATCTAAGTATCTACCTATCTTCCGATATATCTACCCATCTATCTATCTGACAAAATAATTTCAGCTTTAAATTAAATCTCTTTATTTATCCTTATCCTATGAAGTAGTGTTTAGAAAGAAGTTTTATTTTGTACAATTACATTGATTAAAGACAGTAAATAACAGATCATTTTAAGCTGTCAAATATGGAAACTGCAGCAAATTCCTCCCTGACTGACAGTGATGAGTGCCTGCTGTCAGGGAGGGATCAGAAGGTCCTGTCCAGAGGGTGGGAGCAGATGTATGCCCTCTTCTCCAGGATCTGCTTTGCAGCTTTTTTAATGCAATCATCCCGGTTTTCATCGGCATCTCTGGAGAAAGAGAGAAAAGTCATCTAAGGGAGCATAAAGAGCCGTTGTAAATTTCTTTCAAGAAGTGGTTTTGAGTACAAATGCAAGAGTGAGTGCCAGGAAGAAACTGAACATTGTCTTCTGAAAGAGATTGATTATTACAGACTGAGATTCGCAGAGCCAATGCACAGCTGGTCAGTACATCCCAAAGAGTCCAAATCCCTCATATCTATCAGTCACTTGACAGGAGTCTACACATAAAATATAGATTTTATATTGCTCAATAAAGAACCCAGGCTGTTTGCTTTAGCAATGAAGTGAAGAGACTCTTCTCAACAGGTTCCGTCTGTGCTGCTTGTTTGAATTAAAAGCAGAGAAAAACTCTTCTGTTGGTTACAATGAGACAGAGTAAAGATCCATTCTGAATTAGGTGAAGTGTCTAAGAAAGGTGAAAAGTCTGTGAGACCAAAACTGAAGGAAAATCTCGCATGCAGAGACAGCAAGGAGACAGAGAAAGAAAAACAGAAAAGACCACAAGGTCGATTTGCCCCCGACTTAGAAATTCCTTTGATAAAGAGGAACTGGTGCTAAATTTCACGCGGAATGAATATGTATGAACTTATTGTGAAACTGTATGCATATGCATTTGGAAGGGGGATAAAAGAAGACCTGAGGTCTTCAGAGGTACGCATGCCTTGTTGGGGGACTTGCGTCCGGCGCGCATCGTAATAAAAGCATACCGGGCTCTACAACTTTTATAAAGTTGTGATGTTTCTTCTTTTCTCCGCAAAACATTATGGCAAGCCAGGCAGGAGTTCTCTGTCCCCGCAGGGGCAGGGGGGATAGACGGACCTCCAAGGCGCGCCCTAGGATTTTTTCCTGTGGGGCTCCGCTCGTCTCAACTTGCCACCTGCGAGGACAGACAAGGACCTGCTGGCCTGCGGAGGAAGATACGGTATGTACTGAGATGCCCCTGGGGGAGGGAAAGGAGAGCAAGGGAATAAACCACCCAGAGACGTCTGGGTTCAGCTGATAGAGCAGCTGTATTAGAGACCGGGTTCATAGTTCTGATAGAGCAGACCGCAAGCAGTTCTGGAGGTGAGCCGGGTGAACCCGTGTATGTGTGTGTTGGGGGTTCATTGTTCTGATAGAGCAGAACTGCTAGAGGCTCTAGGGGTGAGCCGGGTGAACCCGTGTATGTGTGTTGGGGGTTCATTGTTCTGATGGAGCAGAACCGCTGAGCCCGTGTGTGTTTTGTTTTTGTGTGTGTGTGATGTCTGGACACTGTGTTGCTGTATGGTTAATGTGTGCATTGTGTGGTCAGTGCACTGTGTTTCTAATCGTGCAAGTGTATAAGTGTATGGTGTATAAAAGAGAGTAGATCTACAGTGCCGTACAGTGCGGGGGGGTGAGTACTACCCGTGTTTGAAGCAGCCGAGTGAAGCCTGAGGCGCCGCCTGCAGCAGGCTGCGGGGGCAGGGAGAGAAGTGCCCTGCGGAGAAGCGAGTGGAGGAATGTCAGTGATGGTATTTATTGTGTTTAAATGTAGTGATTTGTGTAGATTTAGTACATTTTAACCGTGAGTATGAGCTCAGAGAGTTCCTTTGCCTTGGATGTTTGTATTTGATCTCTAGACTGTGTGCTGTTTTTTGATTGTGTCCAAGAAAAATTGATGTGAGTAAATGCTGAATTATGGTATGCTCTGTTGTGTTGAGAAAAGTGAGCACTTTGAGAGATATGCCCTTTCCCAGTGATTTTGTGTGGTGATTTTCTTCTGCTGCATTGTGGTAATTTGATTCTCAGATTGTATAGTAGTGTTGGTGAGATTTTAAGCTTTTGTTGCAACAGGAGTAGCATTTTACATAGGAGAACTATAGTACAGTGATTTATGCTTAACTACGATAAAGCGAATTAAAGGAATTCCAGGAATTCTCCCCCTCACAGCAATTCAAGCCTTGGCTCTAGTGAATTTGAGGTAAAGGGGGGGTGTGGGTGCATGTGTCCGTGTCTGTGAGCATATCAGAGTTTCGGCTGTGACTAGCAACAGCCTTTTTACAAAGCAGTAAAAGAAGTGTAAGTAGGCACAGTACTTAATTAGATTGTGCAAGAAGAGAACTAGAAAAGACATATTTTGTTTGATCAGAACATAGTGTCTATGTCATGTTTTTGATTAGCATGCTGTGTGAGGTGACAGTGGCTGTCCCCTGGGCACAGGGACAGCTCTGGCTGCCCCGTCTCCCCAGGGAACACGGGAATGACCTGTGAGCAAAAGCTGGAAGTGCAGGTATTATTGCAGTGTGGTGTTTATGAGAATCACTGGTATTACTGTTTTGCTGACAGGGCACATGCCCCGAGTGTAAATTAGAGGTTTCTGGTCAAGCGGATTCAGAACCTAAGGTCTTAGAGCTTGTGTGGGAGAACCACATCTGATACCTGCCACCTGGAGCTGTGTGTATAGGAGGAAAGTTGAGAAACTGCTGTGAAGGTCTGTAAAAAGGTTTGAGTGGAAGCGAGATAGGGCAAGGAGAAATAAATAATGAGAACTGACCGGAGCAAACAGGTTCCTAAATTAGCCCCTTTTGGGAGGGGCTCGCCGGGAGGAGGTTGCCAGTAAGAGCAGCTCAGAAAATAAAAAGATTTATAATACTTCATTGCTGTTAGTACTGTTTTATAATAGGAAGATAAATGGATAAATGGGATAGATGTTTTGTATGCTGAATGTCTTTTTGTTTTAAGAAATCACCCAGAATGAAAAAGAGACTGTAAGATCAGACCGCCCTCTGGTCTTGGCCCTTGAAAAAGGAAAACAAGGCAAAGAGAAAGCAAATCAAACATGTTGTTCAGCATGCAGCATAAGATAGCAACGTATGAAATCAGGCAAAGATTATCATGCTGAAATGCAAAGCAGTCTGAGAAGGCATACTTGTGCAAACCTTTAAAGTAACATGTGTACTATGTGTACCTAAAAGCTTTTGTACAATTAGCCCAATTTGCTAAACATTCTCAAATGAGAAAGGTTACTCTGGAGGCAAATGATACAAAGAGGTTAGGCTTAACATTAACAGACACTGAAATTAAAGACATTAGTAAGGAGATATTGGAATAAGTAAACAAGTTTTCAAGTAAACAAGTTTTCAAGGGTATGGGCCTCTGCTGTACCAGGGAGAGTGAAAGATGCTCCCCCATGAGCATCAAGCTTAAGGAAAGAAAACAACTAGTGAGAACTGAGTAGTACCCTCAAAAGGAAGATAAGGAAGAAATTAGCCAAATAACTGATAGTACTGGATTAAGGGCTGTCAATAAGATAACACAGAATTTATACCCTGTGGTAGCAAATCCATATACCTTACTAACTTGTTTAACATCTGAGCTAACCTAGTTCCCTGTTTTAGGCCTAAGAGATGCCTTCTCTTGCCTCCCTATCCACGAAGCCAGCCAGAAAATTTTTGCATTCAAACACAAGCTCACATAGTCCGTGTGCCTGAAGGCTTCAAGATTCCCCCACTCCGATTAGAGAACAGCTTGCAAAGACCCAGAGTCCTGGGAAGCTCCACAAGAGGAAAGGAGGCTGTTGCAGTATGTAGACGATCTTCTAGTAGCCACTCGGACGAGGGAAGCAGGAGAAGCCTGGACGGTAAGCCTTTCGGATTTCCTAGGACTCCAAGGACACAGAGTCTCAAAGAAAAAGGCACAGGCAGTGAAACAGAAGGTAATCTACCTGGGGTAAGAAGTGAGTGCGGAGCAGCAGACTTTAAGGCAGGGAAGCCGTATGCCAAACCCTGAAACCCCAGACAACGAAGGAACTCTGAACCTTCTTAGGCATGGCAGGGTAGTGCCAGCTGTGGGTTTATAATTATGGACTGTTCGCCAGACCCCTCTATGCTCTTATTGCCAATGGAAACAGATCTCCAGTGGACAAAAGACGCCACACGGGCCTTTCGCCAGCTAAAGAGTGCCCTCATGTTGGCTCCAGCTTTGAAACTTCCAGATGTAAGTAAAGCACTTTTTCTATTTTTCCACGCAAGGAATGTCCCAGGGAATATTGGCTCAGGACTTGGGTCCATATCAGAGGGCAGTTGCTTACCTCTCCAATCAGCTAGATGCAACAGCCAAAGGATGGCCAGGTTGCCTCAGAGCTGTAGCAGCAGTCGTGCTGAATATTCAAGAGGCATGCAAGTTTACCCTGGGACAAAAATGGCTGTGCTGGTGTCCCACACAGTGTCCACAGTACTGGAAGCAAAGGGTGGCCTCTGGCTTTCACCACAGAAGTTTCTGAAATACCAGGCCATCATGGTAGAGCAAGATGATGTAGAGATAGTGGTGACTAATATTGTCAACCCAGCTTCTTTTCTCAGCGGAAATCAAGGAGAAGCAGTACACCACGATTGCCTGGAGACCATTGAAGCTACCTACTCCAGCCGCCCAGACCTAAAGGACACTCCTCTGGACGATGCAGAGACCTGGTTCACTGACGGGGGCAACTACGTTGGCAATGGGAAGCGACATGCTGGGTATGCAGCGACCACCTACAGAGAGGTAATCGAGTCTGGACCCTTACCAACAGGTACCTCTGCGCAGAAGGCTGAGATAATTGCCCTGACCCGTGCCCTGGAAAGGGCAAAAGGGAGGAGAATAACCATCTACACAGACTCAAGGAATGCATTTGGAGTCATACATGCACATGGAGCCATCTGGAAGGAGACGGGACTGCTGACCTCACAGGGAAAGAAGAGACAATCCAGCTGCTGGAAGCAGTTCAGCTACCTGAAAAAGCATATTAAGGCACACCAGAGAGTGAGCTTAAAATTGGAGGAAAGAAATGAGCTGGCGGATGGAGAGGCAAAGAAAGCAGCAAAGGGTGAGGTACAGATTTTCCTCGAAGGTAAGCCATAATACAATAATACTAATCAAAAGAGATGTACAAGTGCAAGGGGTGGGCTACCATTGAAAGAGAGCTAGCAATCCCTTCCCATTTTCGTGGTTACAAGTGAAGGAAGGGCACTAGAAAGCACACTAGGGCCGAACTACTTAAAAGCCTTTTATAGAGTGTGGCTCCTTTTTCGAAATGACCGAGGCTGCGAGTGATACAGAGTGCATTGAAATGAAGTGTTGACTTTGAAGCAGTAATTTCCACAGGCTTTCTAGAACACACATCTGATTGAAACAATCGTTGTATCGTTGTCAGGAATTTATATGCCACTATCACTCAGGTAAGCCGACAATGTGATCCTTGCCTCCAGACTAACCCCAAAATACCCCCCCAGCCAAAACTCGGTCAGACTGGGAGAGGCCATGGGCCTGTACAGCAGTGGCAAATTAACTTTTCAGAACTCCCAAGGAAAGGGGGGTATCAGTATTTACTGGTATTGATAGATACATTTTCAGGGTGGCCAGAAACATTCCCCACCAGAACTGTCAAAGCTCAAGAGGTGACCAGATTGTTTTTATAAGGAATAATACCATGCTTCAGAGTTCCAGCTACGATATCCTCAGATAAAGAATCACATTTCATTTCCAAAATAGTGCAACAGATTAGTAGCCATCTGGGCATAGATCAGGAACTTCACACCCCATACCACCCCCAATCAAGCGGCCAGGTGGAGAGAATGAATCATTTGATTAAGCAGCAAATCATAAGACTGGGGCAAGAAGTTAATCTACCCTAGCCCAAGCTCTTCCACTAGCACTATTGCAAATTCAAACTAAACCCTGAGCTAAAGGAATGCTGAATCCTTTTGGAATGCCTTATAGAAGACCATATAGAATAGAAGGGTAATGTCCAGAATGTCCATCTACATGGTGGCATTAAGCAAACAGCTCAGAGTAATTGAGAAACATGTGGCTGGAACTCAGAGCAGGGAGTTAGATAGCCTGGGGATGATGTATATGTTAAGTCTCTTACAGAGAAGACTTCAGAACCACAGTGGGACAGACCACTGCAAGTACTTCTCACCACCTTCACTGCAATCAAAATCAAGGAGCAGAATGCCTGGATCCATCACTCTCGGGTGAAGAAGGTCCAGAAGCCCCTTCATGAGTGACACCAGGAGACAATGAACTGAGACTAAAACTTAGTTGGGCAAAATGAGTATATTGCGGTCGGGAGTAGTTCATACTTTAGTTTACAGAATTGCTTTGTATGTAATTATAACTGAAGTTTTAAAACTAGAGAGTACCTCTATCCAAAGCAATGCTGAATGGCCTTGGTCCCAGGCATTTAATCAGTATACTGGATCCATGGGAAAACCTTCTGAGATAAAAGATTTAAACATATCTACTGTAGTAATCCACGAGAATCAGGTATGTGAGGAGCAAGAATGGCAGGAACAGGAACTGTGGACACTTCAAAGAATCTGAGGAGAAGAAATCAAAGTAAAGTGCTGGGTCATCAATAGGAGGGCTTATGAGAGACCAGATGTAATTAGTGTCTGAACCTCCTCTGGTGTATATGAACACCAGGAAGTCTGTGATAGCCTAAGTGAATCAGACTGTTGGTGTAATTTCACCTTGATACAGCCTGCAGAAGTGACCTGCCTTTGAGCTCAAATTACTATTCAAAGTGGACACTGCACTTTTTACCACAGCAGGGCCTTATACACCCCATACTAGTTCAGACTCTACCCAAACTCCAAACTTGAACCTAACGTAGTAAAGAATGTGACTGAACAACAGCTATTATTCAATCCAGAATGGTCTCTCAAACATCTAGAGCTGATAATGCAAATTAACATCTCAAAAATCCAACCAGCCTGCCCATCTTTCCTAAAACTTCCTTTGAGGGCTGGACAACATGGTTACAAAAACAGGCATATCTCAGGAGCAGAACAAGAAAGGAAGGAGCCAGCTCTCCTGGTGCTTAAAACCAGGAACACCAAGAAATCAGTTTCCGTAAGTCATTTTCTAAGCTGGTTGGCTGAACACCCAGGCAATGGCTGGTAAAGGGTGTTGAACTGCAGCATTATTAACCCAAGCAAGGAAGGTGATTTTCTTTATTTATAGCTATCCCTTTTCCTACTGAGATTTGGATCAGTGATTGTCCCAGTCTGAGGCGGTTGGATTCTGCTTAAAAGAGGTAGAGAGAGACACCCCCTCAGAGCTCAGTAGCAGGCTGTAGGATTTTGAGCATCACTTTTGTGCTGAGTGTTTCAAGTAGCAGAAACCTGATCCCAGTTTCTTCTGAGGCGCTGCAATGAATTTAGGCTCTTCTCTCAGACTTCCCCTTCATTATTTACTTGAGGCTTGGACCTGCCCTGAACACCGTCCACAGCTTGATCTTAGCTAGGGGCAAGGTGGGTGAAGTTTTGTAGACCAGGAGAGACATTCCTGCTTGCCACACATCTGGGAAATCAGGTGCTTTGGAGAGGGAAGGAGATTCCCTGAGGTCTCTACATTTCAGAACAAACATCTGCCTCAAATATGACCTAAACCTCTGTCAGATACGCTTGTGAAGTGTGTCTGAATTTGCAGTGTGAGCCCCTCTGGCAGGGAGGGATGGTCATGGACAGAAAGCAGTTCCTGTTCCCCATAACAAACATCTAACTGGCATATTAGGGACAAGATTAGGAGTTTTAAATGGAATTGATTCAGAAATACTGGTGAATAAACTGGCCACTGCAGCAGGTGGCCTAACAAAATTGAAGCAGCCTTTATAGTAATCTCTATTGGCATTAGGAACTAGCCGGTGACAGATTTCAAAAGTACTGCCAAAGTAAGGAAGTATGAAAAGGCCGGGGACCAAGACCACAAGTTGATAGTAGAAGCACTTAGTATAGTTCAAGATAATGTGTCTTTAGCTTTCAGTTGTATACAAGCACAGTTAAGGATATAAGCAACAGCAGCTCTGATCATATGAGAAAGGGGTGAAGGTAATTTTCCAGCTGAAATTCAAGAAATTGTGTGGGATAATGCAATTGATATTGAAAGGAAGTTTCAATCCTGGCGGACTATGGTGAATTTCACCTATGATCCTGTTTCTAATGTGGCAACTGCCTTTGTGCTTACCATACATAATGCCACTGTTTATGTTATCCATCCCATCGTTGCCCTAGAATTAAACCATGAAAAAACAATACTCTATCCTTCAGAACATAGAGTGTGGGAGCGAAAGATGAATGGAAAGTGGCAGACAGTAAACTTGGAATCCTGCATTACTAGAGAACAGATGGGATTCATTTGTGAAAGCAATACTATTAATGTGCAGGATGCGTGTTTGGACACTGAACAGAGTATTTGTCACTTTGAAATTCATCCAGTCACTGACCAGAAAACTGTGCTCGTATATACTGGAAAAGGGTGTATGCTTGAGAACTGCTTGTGCTGCTGTACAAATTGATAGCAATGATGTTATTCTGTCTAGTAGAAACCATTCTAATCTCTGGTTTTGTAATTTTGTTAAGATTATTGGGTGTGATTTTTCGTATTTGGTACCAGTAACATCCCACCAGCTGATTTAAGCCAATTACACAATGTATCACAGACTACCACCTACCCCTATTGGGATGAACCTTACATTGGTAAAACAATTAATTAAGCACCAAGACATATTGGAAGGCTTGAAAGGAATCCAAGGAAGTGGAAAGAAAACCTTAATTACTGTCCAACATGATACAAAGGAAATAAGCAGAGTTCTACAAAGAATAAAACAAAATATGGATCATCACTGGTGGGATGTGATCTTTGGGTGGTCACCAACTGCGAATGGAATCTTTAATAAGTTGTGCCACCCCATTGTAGTTTTACTAATATTAGTTGGGATAAGTTTAGGATTATCTATTACATTGTTAATTTGGAACTGTAGAATGCTACAACAAATAGCTGTACTAACCTCTTTGTCAAACGTCATGGTGAAGCGTTAAAAGACACTTACTGTAGTGGAGGTTTACCTTAAGTAAAAGAATTTGCTAATTTCCTAGGAAAGGGGGGAATGAGACAGAGTAAAGATCCATTCTGAATTAGGTGAAGTGTCTAAGAAAGGTGAAATGTCTGTGAGGCCAAAGCTGAAGGAAAAACTCGCATGCCGAGGCAGCAAGGAGACAGAGAAAGAAAAACAGAAAAGACCACAAGGTCGATTTGCCCCCGACTTAGAAATTCCTTTGATAAAGAAGGACTGGTGCTAAATGCAACGTGGAATGAATATGCATGAACTTATTGTGAAACTGTATGCATATGCATTTGGAAGGGGGATAAAAGAAGACCCCAGGTCTCCAGAGGTACGCATGCCTTTTTGGGGGCTTGCGTCCGGCGCGCGTCGTAATAAAAGCATACCGGGCTTTACAACTTTTATAAAGTTGTGAGGTTTCTTCTTTTCCCCGCAAAACAACATCACCCTACCAAAAGTTTCATAAGTCTGTGAAAGACATAAGACCAGAAAAATGATTCCATTTTATAGTACTTACAGTCTTCTAATTCAGCCATGGGATAATTAGGCCATAATTCATTACACCAAATAACGGTATAAAGCACTGGAAAAGAAGTTATATTTAAAACTAAGTTTTAAAATAGTGAATGAATTTCATAAAGAAAACCACGTTTTAACATTGAACTGGAGAAAATTTGCTTGTGCTGAAACACCACTCTTCCCATGAAACTTTTCATGAGGCAATAAATAAGCACTGTCCTGTCCTGAACTGTGCTGCCCAAACACTGCTGAGAACTTGCTGTGCCTCTGCCCTGTGCCCCTGGGGCTGCTCTTGGCCAGGCAGCCTCAGTGGGAGCCAGCACTGGCTGCAGCCCCAGTGGGCCCACCAGGACAAGGCCCAGCAATTAAGAGGCCAATGAAAGCTCAGGGCAGCAGCAGAACCATCAGCAGAGTTCTTTGGACAACCATGGATTGGCCACTCCTCCACAGCAGCATGACTACGAGTCAGGCCAGCAATGCTATGGAGCACAGTTATAAGAAAACTGTGGAGAAAAATCAGCAACTGACCGTCTGATCTCATACAGCTTGCGAATGCCAAGATAGCAGCCTAGCAGCACAAGTGGCACAGTGAACACTATCACCACTGTGCCTATCATGCATTTCCTGCGCACATCCTGGGGGCAGACAATTCTTGGGAGGCGCACTGGATCCGGGCCATATATTCCTGCTTCAGTGACAACGTCTGTGGGAGCAATGGGGAGCGTGAGCCCGTGCTGTGCTGTGCTGCACTGCTGAGCTGGCAGCACGGTGGATGCGGGCAGGACGTTCTCCGTTTCCCCCAGAGCTGGGGCCTGCAGGCACCTTGCCGCCCCTTGGCACAGGCTGTGCCACCCAACAAAGCCCAGCAGGCCGGGAGGAGAGCCCGGGGGCAGCACAGCTGCTTGGGCAGTCCCTGCTTGAAGGGACACGGGCCAAAGCCATCCCTGAGCAGCCACTGCCAGCCCTGGCCCTCCCTGCCCCGTGACAGCTCCCCCAGCCCCAGGGCACAGAGTCAGGCCCTCTAAAAACACAATGGAGCCTTGCTCTCTCCCTCTGCCCTTTCCCCACCATGGTCACCCCATGCAGTCGCTCCCAGGTTTCAGGACATGTCCCACATGGGGAGACCCCAGCAGAACTGCCCAGACCGGCTGAGCCTGGCACAGCAATCACCTTCTGTGGCACTGTCTGGCATCTCCTCACTTCCTGTATCAGTGGCTAGCACGGGTACATTGCGTCCTCCAGGATGTGCAGCCTTCAGGAAAGACTTTTGGTCCATCTCTGGAGAAAGGAAAAGGGAGAGCTGGATCAGGTGGAGCCACTCCCCATGGGGGAGGTGGCATCTTCAGGAGATACCACTTGTGAAAGACATGGATAAGGACCATGGAAAGGCCAAGGCTCTTGGGGCTGCCACAGGGCCCTCCCTCCTCCAAAGATCTGCCACTCCGGATCTGCCCAGAGAATGGGAAAACCCAGGCTCATGGTGCAGTTTGAACTCCCTGTCAGTTGATGCCCAATGCCTTCCTGCAGAGGCTGGGGAGAAGCTGCAGCCAGGCCAGGCTGGCAAACAGCCCTGCAGGGCGTGGAAGCAGCAGCGGGGCAGTGAGGCTGCCATGGATCCCTTCTGGCTGTGCCGGGCACGGCGTGTCCAGATGTGCAGCCAAAGCCCCCGGCTGCTGAGCCCCAGGACAAGGCTGAGGGAAGTGCACCTACAACGGCATCTCTCCAGATCAATCAGGATTTGGTCCAGTTGTTTGGATTCCTCCATGGGCACATTCTGTTTTGTAGGTTTTTTCCTCCCTCTCAGAGCACCTTAAGAGAAAGTATTTTTATTTCACCAGGAATAGATCCCACAGATGCAGGGCTCAGCTCGTGGGGTCAGCAGGGACACACTACTCACCCCTGCGATGGGAGCTGGGCTTGTGTGCAACATCCACCAAAGGACCTGGGAAGATCCTCCCTGCAGACACACCTGTAACTCAAGAGCCACAGAAGCTTCTGTCACCTGGTTCCTGCCAGGTTGTCAATGATTATTCTCTCAGAACATACCTGCAGAAGCTCCCAAGTGCTCCAAACCACCTTCCATCCCAGCTGCTGGCAAAGCAATGGCACCACTCTCATCTGGAAGGGAGCACAGACCAGACCCATTTCCATGGTGTGCTGGCATCCCCCTCTGCCTATGGGAACTGGGCACTGCAAGGGGATCGGGTAAGGCTGTGGGAGCCAGATGTGAATGGACATGGCCAAAGCTGCACAGGGGCCTGGGGAGCTCTGGGCTGGCTCCTGGTCACTCTGCACCCTCTTTGCAGGGCCTGTCTGACATCCCTGGAGGGCAGGCACTGACGCACAGCCAAGATGGCAGCTCAAGCCTCAGCAGGGCTCAGGCCCAGAGGCACAGCAATTACCTCCTGTGACTGTGCTGGGCATCACCTCCCTTCCTGCAGCAGAGGCTGCCAATGAGCCCCTGCTTCCTGCAGGAAATGCTGTTTTCAGCACAGCCTTTCGGTTCATCTATGGAGAAAGAAAAAGGGACAGCTAAATTAGTTGTGTATGTTCCCCTTTCTGGGAGGTGGCATCTTCAGGAGGCACTACTGGTCAAACTGATGGATAAGGAGCAAGAAATCGTAAAAACTTCTGGGATTGGACAGGATTTGCCCTTCTCAAAACTGCTGTCATTCCTGATCTCCCCATGGTCCAGGCAATTGCAGGGGATCTCAGGGCATGTATGAACCATGTTGCGGTATGAGCTCTCTGTCTGCAGATGCCAAATACCTTTCTGTGGAGGCTGGGGAGAAGCTGCAGCCAGGCCAGGCTGGCAAACAGCCCTGCAGGGCGTGGAAGCAGCAGCGGGGCAGCGAGGCTGCCATGGATCCCTTCCCACTGTGCCGGGCTCAGCGTGTCCAGATGTGCAGCCAAAGCCCCCGGCTGCTGAGCCCCAGGACAAGGCTGAGGGAAATGCACCCACCACGGTGCCTCTCCAGGTCACTCATCACCTGGTCCAGAAGTTTGGCTGCCTCCAGGGATTTCTTGTCTCCTGTCCCTTGGTTCATCGAACTAGGAGGACCTTAATAGAAAATTGTTCCATTTCTGCTTCCTGCCGGAGTGGCAGTGAGGGCACCTGGGTGATTGGTGCCCTTCCAGGCACTCCCTCAGCTCTGCCTTCCACTCAGGAGCAGGGCCAGGGGGAGCTCGTGCCTGCAGTTGCCCCACACTGGGATGGAAGGAGCCCCTTGCAGGGCAATTGGGCAGAAAGGACTCCCTGGAGCTGCCAGAAGCTCCAAACACAGCCCCAGGCAGGGCCAGGGCTTGGTAGTTGCAGCAGGAGCAGCTCAGGCTCCCTGGGGCCGGCAAAGGAGCTGAGAAAGGCTCAGCCCCGGGGCACAGTCCTGGGCCCAGCCCCTTCCCTCTCTGCTCTTCTCTGTGGCTGCACAGAGCACACGGAAGGACACAGTGGCGTTGCACACGGGAGGAGGATGGAGAGATAAATGATCCTTTTTCTCAATGACAGCGATCCTGGGGGATTTTGCAGCCTGCATTGCTGCTAGTAAAGTGCAAGGTAAAGAAGCAAAAAGGGCCTTTGCTAAATATCCGCAGATGTTTAATTCAGCCAGGCGGTGAAATATTCAGGTCCCAGAAACAAACACACAGTGGGTCCAGCTTTCTCTCTCTGGGGGCCCGAGGCCTGACGTTGGTCTCAGGGCACTACAAAGGGCCAATCAAGGAAATGGGAGGCAATGGCTCAGGAACATAAGAACAGTGGGGGGAGCCAATGGGGTGTAACTTAGGGGATGCCCCCCAGGGCCTCCAGAGTGGGATCGCTCAGGCTCCAGAAGGGAGCAGGGAAAGGTTACTAGATTCCTTAAACCCTGAAATGATATTAACCTAAAGGGTTCATGAGTGACCTCTTCACGCATGGACATGGATAATTTTGTCAGGAAAGGTAAAGAGAGAATTTACCTCCAGCATTCTCCAGGAGTTTCAAGCTATCATCCGATTGGGCATCCAGATAATCTATGACGCCATCCCAATCTAGAATGGAGCACAAACAGACCCATTTCCATGGTGTGCTGGGATTCCCCTCTGCCTTAGGGAACTGGGCACTGCAAGGGGGTCGGGAAAGGCTGTGGGAGCCAGATGTGAATGGACAAGCCCAAAGCTGTACAGGGGCCTGGGGAGCTCTGGGCTCGCTCCTGGTCACTCTCCATCCTCCTTGCAGGCCCTGTGACACACCCCTGGAGAGGAAACAGGGCCAGCCCAGGGCCCATGGGGGCTCTCTCCCTCCCCCAGAGGAAACCCTCCCTCAAGGCCTGGGGAAAACCATCCCCAGCGCTTCCCGGGGAGCAGGGAGCGCTGTCCCGGGAAAGGGGAGCCAGGCTGCCGGCTCACCTGCTCGCCGCACTTGCAGCGGAGCAGCCTGGGCAGCCCTGGCAGGCAGGGCCACGGCCAGGAGGAGCAGGAGGAAGAGGCGCAGAGCAAGGGCCATGCTGCCTTGCCCTCTGCCAGTCCCGCAGCTCTTGCTGCCACCGCTGTCCTGACACCGCTGTCCCAATGTCAGCACCACTGCTGCCACTGCCGCTGCTGCTGCCGCAACAGTTGTGCTCAAGCACTGAGTGCTCGCTCCTTGTGCTGCTGTGCAACCATGGGGCTCTGGCACCTCTGTGACCTCAGAGCCTGCTGTGACCTCATGGCCTTAGCTATACCCCCAGATTGCACCCCCACCAAGGGGCCAAAGCGCACACACAAAGTAGAAAAGTTCCAAAGTTCAGTCATGAGGAAGACCACAGTCTTCCGCCTCAGAGATCACTAAGACGATCACTGTGCGAACACCACAGCAAACAATGCATGCCCAGAAGGACCTGGATCTGATTACCATGCGAGGCGAGGACAGGAGGGGCCAGGGGTTGAATATGCATGGCAAGGTTATGCAATGTAATGAACATGGAACATCTTTGAGAATGAAGATGTGGGTCAGACTGAGGCTCAGGGCACAAGTTTTCACGAGAGCTATCTCGCTTGTGTCGGCTGCTGACAGTACGTACCCACTTCATAACTTCATCAGACTGTGGAGTCTAATTATTTTGCATATCGCTTCAAGAGCACACAGTTTTCAAAGACACAGGGCCTTGCAGGTCTGAGATTACTTTAAAAACAAAAACAACCTTTATGTGCAACACCTGTGTATCAAAACTTCACAATACAAATAACAAGCTGATTTTTGCTGTTAAGGGGATAAAAAAACACCAAAAACCAATAGCAAAACTGTGACCAAATAGAACAGGCAAACAAAACAACCACCAAGAAAAAAAATCAAAACCAACAAAAAATCCTCAAAAATCCAGAAAAAGATAAAAATCAGGTGAAGGAGGCAGAGATCCAAGAGCAACAAATGGGCAGAGGAACTACAGGACTACAGAAAGGACAGATAATAAGAAAGAAGAGATAATAAGTGGCTATGGCACCAACGCACCCAGGGGATCTGAGATACTGTTCTCACCCTTCTGAAAACTATCTGAAACCAAAATAAACTGAAAATCAATGATTATGACTGTGATCATGGGAACCTCCATGTTTAGCTCTAATAAATCCATTGTGTGTGAGTTCTGTTTTCCTTGTTAAGTCACATCATCCTGCAAGGGGGCTTTTCTGTCCAAAGAAAGACACTGCAGTGGAAAAGGTGGCCAACTGGAAAACATAAGGAACAAGAGCTACAAATAAAGTACTTTTCAAAATATGTTGTTTGGTAGGTTTGCTGTTTGTTTATGGGGTTTGGGTCTGTCTTTGAAAGCAGCCCCTTAGATGTTAATGCTCACACAAGTCCTTTCTAAAGGGCTGTCTTTGCAAAAACCCTTCCAATTTGGTGATGCAAGACAGAAACAGCTTCCCTTGGGCTACAGCTGGAAGGCTTGGAAATGTGTTCCAGAAACTCATGACGGGACAAAGTCTGATTAACACAATTTAATGTCATGAAGTGCAGGATTGTGAAATACCAAGCTGTGTTATGTGTCAGGTACATATAGGCAACGTATGTATTTGTCATTGTGATATGTGGGGAAACCAACCATGGGACAGTTATAAAGACAAATTCTAACAATAACTGAGGAAAGTAAAGCATGGGAAAAGGCCTTTGAACCTATCTTTTGTTCGCAATTAACCTTTATGAGTCTTAAGTTGATTTAGGAGCATTTGAATTAAAGTATTAAGGATGTTCCTGTTTGACAGGAACTTTCTGCTTGTAGCTAAGCCTTAAAGAGTTTTGCAATATTAACCTTTTAATTTTAGCATAAATTAAGTATAATTTTAGAATATTGCTTGTTGTAAGGATCTTGGAAACTACAGCTTTAGAATATATAAAAAGGAAGCAGGCTTATCTCAGGCCTTAACAAAACACAGAAAAGCAGCTTGAGAAAAGAAGATGAACATCAACTCAAGGATTAATAGTTTTGACCAAGGGAAGCTGGACATCACTGTGATGTGATTTATAGTCCTTGCAATTAAAAGTTGGACACACATCTGGAGACCTGGACCTCACCAGATGGGATACTTCTTCCTTATTTCGGAAACCGGACCACCACCACCTGGGACACTCCTTTTCTGGGATACATCCTGAGAAAAACTAAATCACAATAGTGTATAGAATTGTGACACAAAATTGGGAATAAAAACTGCTGATGAGTAAAAATTGAAATAGAAACTCTTGAGAAAGCTTATGAATACCCCTTTTAAATACCTGTAAGCCTCAACTATCGGTGGGCAGTGGGAGGGAAAACTTCCCCCACTGTACCTACCACTGTATTGCTCATACTTTACCATATTATTTAATAAATTGATTGCTGCTTGAATATTGGCCTAGTCAAGCTTCACATTTATAACAAGGTGTAAGTTATCCAATAAAATAATTACAGTATTTAAATGACAAGCAGCGGGAAAGGGCTGTGCATTGGAATGACAGGAAACAGACACATAGGCATGATAGAGAAGTGTCCCAGCTGTTATGTTTACCCAATCATCCCATCATAAAATAACCAAACAATATTAAAAATAGTAACAAGTTTAATTGAATAGTTAAATAAAAAAATATATAAAATTGGATACAATATAATTTGATTAAAATAAGGGATAATTTGGTTCCAATAATAGTGCATAAGCAAAAGATAACCGTGGGGTACGGAGTGCAGGGCTCTTGGACCCTTGCCACATCACATACAAGCTTGCCAAGAGATAATCACCCTTATATGCCATGTGTCAATACCATCTCTTCCCATTTTTGGTTTGTCATATCTCTATCTCTGCTTTCATTACCACTTTTACCACGCATGCGCCACTACTCGGTTTGGTGGTCACACAAGTCTTTGGGGGTCGTCACTGATGAAGGCTCTGTAGTCTTCTTCTTTGTCCTTTAATTCATCTTTGGGTTACACATGCGCATCAAGCCAGTACAATATAAGCCAAGAATAACATATCACTATATCTATATAACAAGGCAATAAATCCCTTATAATTAGCAATTTCTGGGACCCAACCAGGTTTTGCTTCCTTTCTGTTCATTTTTAGAAACTGTATCTTCAGCTTCTTTCCTCCTGTCCTTGTGAACATCTGCCGGGAGGGGGGTAGTGGAGCCCCTCCTCTCCCTCTCTTCTCTGGCACTACAACTTTAAACTATTTTATTATTCCTAAATATTGATTACTGTATCAATATTGATTACTGTTTCAATTTTCATCAGCACAAATCACACCTATTTATCACACCAGCCCAACCAGACCAGAAGCACTGGGAGCACAAATGGACACAGCCAGGAGGCCCAGCAGCTCATTGCTGAAGGTCCATTTCATGCAAGAGCTGACAATCAGAATATTAAACAAAATAGAAATAAAAGGGTGGGAGGAGGCAGAAGTGAGGTGGCCTCACAGGTTCAACTCTGCATTCTGCTTTTGTCACCAGCATTATCCAAGTTCCTGTACTTTTTTCTTGGAGAATTTGCAGTCAACAGAGCTTCAGTCCCTTTCATCAAATCAGTCTTAAGGCCAGCTTCGGGCTGGGTCATTCATTTAAACTCAAGCACTGACTGGGGTCCAGGCAAAAAAGAACATTAGCTGCAGGCCACCCTTGCAGCTTTTCATATTAATGAGCACAAAGCCTTTATTTCTGCAAACTCAGGGATGCTGGGGGGATCTTTTCACCATCAGGCCCAGGTAGACGTCTTGGGATCCTCCAAAGGAACAGAGCCAGCCCCCTTGAGTGGGAGAAGGCACGACCTCAGTTGCAGCCCCGGGTGCCTCCTGTGGGCCAGGGCACGGCCCTGGCTGTGAATGTGTTGGGCTGCAGCACAGGGCCAGGGCGGAGCTCAGCAGCCTCATCAGAGCCCAGGGCCACGGCCCTTCCCTGCCGGGACCGAGCCTGGTGCGGCCCGGCCCGGCCTGAGCAGCCCGGCCTGGCCCCAGAGGATGGGCTCTGTCAACCCGCTGTGCCCGCAGGCCGGGCCCAAGGCTTTGCAAGAGGCTTTCTCCCAGCTTTGCAAAACCTCGGCCAAGTGACCCTTTGCTGTGCTGAGAAGAGTAAAAAACCCCTCAAATGTAACCCCACTGCACACCTCATGAGGAATCCCTGCACACTTTAGGAGAGGCCATCAATACTCCTTTGTGATTCATGAGTGACCCCAGCATCCCTGAGCAGGGACCCCAAAATATCCATGCCTGCCTCATGGGGCACAGGCCCAGATGATGTCAGTGAAGGAAATGTGCCCTCAGCGCAGGGACGCTCAGCATGGGCTCCCCCAGCCCTGGGGGCCCTGCCGCTGGTCACAGCAGCCCCTGCCTGGCTCCTGCCTGCCCACACCGTGGGCATCCACGGCTGCTCCTGGCCATGGAGTTTGGCCTGTGCTGCTGCTCGGTGGGCTTTGCTGCTGCTACCACCTGGACAGTGAGGTTACAGCTTCATCTCTTTATTGCAACAAAAAAGCTGGGCAAGGCTCTGGAATGTAGACGTGGCGTGGGGGACAAAAGCACCTTCAGTGTCATTTGGAAGACAGGTCAGATGATTTTGGGAGGAGGGGGATGTGGTCGTCTCAGCTGGGTACGGAAGCTGCTGAACTGGTTTTGGGGTCGCCGCACAGATTGGGATGCACTGGAGGATGGTGAAGGCATATTGGTGATCCCTGTGGGGAGTGGAGGAGGCTCAGGGATTCCTGCAGGGAGTGGAGGAGGCTCAGGGACTCCTGCAGGGAGTGGAGGAAGCTCAGGGATTCCTGCAGGGAGCGGAGGAGGCTCAGGGATTCCTGCAGGGAGTGGAGGAAGCTCAGGGATTCCTGCAGGGAGCGGAGGAGGCTCAGGGATTCCTGCAGGGAGTGCAGGTGGTACTGGGATCTCCACAGGAATCGGCTGCTTCCTCCTATATGGCAGCTGTTCTGGAGTTGTCTTCTGAGAGCTTTTGTTGGCGCTACCCAGGTCCTCACCACTGCTGGAGGAGCTGCTCAAGGTATCTGGGGGTGAGATCCTGTCACTGTCCTTCCGCTACTGTAGAGAGGTGTGACTGTGGAGAGAGGAGGTGGCTGAGGCCCCAAGTGCCAGGGGCACACAGGGAGCCTCCTGCACAGCAGGGCCCAGAGCTGGCAAGGCTCCCCAGCACGGCTGGAGCTGCTGGCACAGCTTGGCCCAGCTGCACAGCTGCCCCTCAAGGCCCTGGCGAGCAGGGCACGGCTCTGGGCAGGCTCCCTGGCCAGGAGCGGGCCCCAGAGCGCCTCTGCCTTTCAAGGGCAATCTCGTCCCTGCTCTTTCTCCTTCCCACCATGCTTTGCCACTGCCCTGTGCCCCTGGGGCTGCTCTTGGCCAGGCAGCCTCAGTGGGAGCCAGCACTGGCTGCAGCCCCATCGGGCCCCCCAGGACAAGGCCCAGCAATGAGGAGGCCAATGAAAGCTCTGGGCAGCAGCAGAACCGTCCCCACCGTTCTTTGGACAACCATGGACTGGCCACAACTCCACTGCATCCTCACTGGAAATGTTCCCTGCCTATGAGAAGCATTTAAAGAAAGCTGTGTGAGGTAGAGATGAGCACAACTTACTGTTTCTTTTCCTTCTACCACTGGAACCCAGCATAGCACAGCACCATGGAAATTGGCACAGTGAACAGTGTCACTACCATGCCAATCATGCAGGAGCTGCGCACATCCTGGGGGCAGATAATTCTTGGGGTGTTCCATGGATTCTGGGTGTTTGTGTCTGACTTGCCAAGCACTTCTGTGGGAGCAATGGGGAGCGTCAGCCCGTGCAGTGCTGCACTACTGAGCTGGCAGCACGGTGGATGCGGGCAGGACGTTCTCCGTTTCCCCCAGAGCTGGGGCCTGCAGGCACCTTGCCGCCCCTTGGCACAGACTGTGCCACCCAACAAAGCCCAGCAGGCCGGGAGGAGAGCCCGGGGGCAGCGCAGCTGCTTGGGCAGTGGCTGCTTGGAGGGACACGGGCCAAAGCCATCCCTGAGCAGCCACTGCCAGCCCTGGCCCTCCCTGTCCCGTGACAGCTCCCCCAGCCCCAGGGAACTGACTGACAAAAACTCTACAGCCAGCAAAGAGATTGTCTCAGTGATTTCTGCTTTTCTTCCCTGCAGCTGGTCTCAGAAACATCCCTCACACTGCTCTAAATGCCCACCCATGGACTGACCAGCCCCTATGCCTTTCCAGTCTGCTCTCAGAAATTTTTCAACAAATCCACCAATAAATTCCAGGTTACCTCTGTGAATTGCACTCTGCAGTTTCCTTCATTTTTTTTCCAATAGCTGGAAGTTCCTGCATATGGTAATGGTCTTGAGGATCTCCAATTCTTTTCAGTAATTTTTTTGTATTGAGACAGATGAAAGAGCCTTATTGGTTTTAGTTTTTGCAGCACTGGTTTTTTTCTTAGAGTGATGGTTTACTTATTATCTACATGTAAACTTATTTTTATTTATGTTTTTTTTTGTTTCCCATGCAATTATTTTGACAATATGTCATTCACTTCTTAGGTAATGTTCCGTATATGAACCCCCCAGTGTGTTTGCTGCTGCAGTCTCCTCAAAATTCTCCTGGTAAAACCTTCAGAGGCTAGTTCTCTCCCATCCAGTAGTTTCCACTTACCTTCCTCCAATTTTTCCCCAATCTTCTCATAACTTTCAATCTCCTTTGGGGGGAGGATGGAGGAGGGTCATTTGGGACCTCGATCCCTTTGATCTCCGGGGTACTTACCATCATCAATGCTGCGGTTTTTGCCTCCTGGTCTGCCAAGTGGTTTCCCCAGGTCTGGAACTGCCTGATGTCCCTTCACATGGACAACCGATATTTCCTCTGGCTCCGTTATCGCTTCCAGAATTTGCCGGATCAATTCCCTGTGCATCAGTCCCTGTCCCGGGGTGTTGATCGTCCCCCTTTCTTCTCAAATTTTCCTAAAGGTGTGAACCTTCCCAAAGGCATACCTAGAGTCTGTAAAAATTGTTCCTTTCTTTCCCTTCAGTTCTTTCAAGGCTCTCGGAACTGCATACAATTCACAAGCCTGTGCTGACCAACCCGCGTTCAGGAGGCCTGCTTCTGTCACTTTTCCTGTTTGCCTGTCGACGACTGCATATCGTGACTTCCTTTTCCCTTCAATCACTCTGCTTGAGCCATCTACAAGCCCTTTTCCTCCTTCGTCTAATTCCTCTTCTTCCAAATCTGCTCTTTGTCTGCAATTTGACTGCTTCCACACAATCATGGATGAGTTTTTCCGAAGCTTCCCCAAACAAAAACTGAGCCAGGTTTTGCGCGGTTGATGTCCGCAATTCCAAGTCCGGTGAGTGAATCAAAGTGGCTTCATACTTCAGCAATCTAGCATTCATGAGCCATTTATCTGCCTTTTGTTGTAGTATGCCCCGCACATTGTGCAGTGCAAATACTACCAAAGGTACTCCAAAAGTTACTTTCTTGGCTTCCTCCAGCAACAATGCTACAGCTACGATCGCTTGCAAGCACGCGGGCCAGCCCCTGCTTACAGGGTCCAAAAGCCTAGACAAGTAAGCACCCGGTTTCCTGACCCCTGCCCAGTCCTGTCTCAGCACACCATGTGCTGTGTGATTGCTCACATCCATAAACAACTGGAATGGCCATCTCACATCGGGGAGCCTCAGCACTGGTACTGCTGTGAGCACTTCCTTGACTCCCCTAAATTCTTCCTCATCCTTTTCTGTCCATTTGATTCTGTCCGTGGTGAGATTTTCATACAAAAACTTCACCTTCTCACTCTATCCTTCGATTCCACTGCCGACAATATCCCAACAACCCCAGAAGTTGCCTAACTTCTCTTTTTGTCCATGGGGGTGGTAGGGCAATAATCCCCCAACCCTTTCAGGATCCAACTTCTTTTTCCCTTTTGCTATCCTATGTCTCAAATATCTGACCTCTGGCTCTGTGAACTGCAACTTTGACTTACACACCTTCAATCCTTTTTCCCCTAAAAAGTTCAAAAGTTCAATGGTACTTGTCCTCACATCCTCCTCCCTCAGACCTGCAATCAACAAATCATCTACGTATTGTAGCAATTGTGTTCCCTCTATTGGTACAAAATGACTCAGCACTTGCTCGAGTGCTTGCCCAAAAAGTTTGGAGAATCAACAAAGCCCTGAGGCAACGATGTCCATCTGAGCTGCTGCTTTCTGTTTGTTTCTGGGTCTTCCCACTGAAATGCAAAGTAATCTCTGCTGTCCTCTGCTAAAGGACAGGTCCAGAAAGCATCTTTCAAATCGATCAGACTGTACCATGTGTCCTCGGGAGAGATGTTATTCAGCAGGGTGTAAGGATTTGAGACTGTGAGGAAAAGTGTCTTAGTCCTTTGATTCACAGCCCTTAAATCCTGCACTAGCCTGTGGCTACCGTCCGCTTTTCACACTGCCAAAGTCGGGGTGTTGTGTTGGGGCATGCATGGCTCCAACGTTCCCTTTTTCATCAATTCATCAATCACCGGTTTCAGCCTCCTCCTCCCTTCCATGGGGATTGGGGTACTGTTTGACCTGAATGGGGTCTTCTGGCCTTTCAATTTCAACATGGATTGGCTCTATGTCCAACTTCCCGGCCTCCCCCTGGACATACCAAACCTGTGGATTAATCATCTCCTCATCCTGGGTGGTGAGTTTATACAATCTCACTTTGAGCTGGGAATCTTGCACTGCTAAACCCATTTCCAATGCCACCATCAAATACCACCCCACCAAATTAAAGTCTGCATCTTTTATCAATAACATTTTTCCTTTACACTTTTTACTTTCTGTCTCTATTTCAACATTCTTTATGATCGGAACCTTAAAAGGTTCCCCTTTGCTCCAATTACCATCATTGCATCATCTCTTAGAGAGCACCCTCGCAGTAACTGCTGCACCATGGTCCGTTCAGCCCCAGAATCTACTGAAAACCAAATTTCCTGCCTTTGAGGTCCAACTCACAATTTTATCAAGGGCTCCCTTGGTGTTCCAGACCCCAAACTGAGAAGCCCCTGACACCCCTAATCTTCCTGAAACATAGTTTGATCCTTGACCTTGTTGGGACAATTCCTCTGAATGTGTCCCCTTGGCTTGCAGTAGTAGCACCTGAAGTCCTTTTTCTGGCTGTTTGAACCTTTTCTTTGGGAAGGATTTTATTTCTTCACCGGCACTGTTTTTTGCCAAGTCTCTGACCTGTTCCTGTTCTTGTGCCTCCCTCACTGCAGCCACTAGCACTTTCGCCTGAATCTTTTGCTTTTTTTTGTCTCTTCTAATGTAGATTTTTCTGGGCTTCTCAGAGCAATTCCTGCAGTTCCCTGTCCTGCCATCCATCTATCTTTTCCAATTTCTTCCTTATGTCTTCCCATGGTTCACCACAAATTGGGTCTTCAGCAAGACCGCCCCAATCGGAGATTCAGGGTCCATCCCGGAATACATTCTCAAGCTCTTTCAGAGCCTTTCCAGCCATTCCATGGGGGTTTCATCTTTTCCCTGGCATTCCCTGAGTACTTTGCTCATGTTTTGTCCCTTTGGCACTGCCTCCCTGATACCTTCTATTATCATATTTCTCAAGTTTATCCTTTTCTGCCTCCCTTCCTCCATTTGGGCATTCCAAGATGGCCACATCTAATCTCCTCGCTCCCCCTGGGGATTCCTGTTCTCCCAATTCCTGATCACGGCTTGTCTGATCATTTCTCTTTCCTCATTGTTGAACAGTGACCTCAGGATCGCACTGAGATCCTTGTACGTGTAGGTGCTGGTTCCTAGAAATTCATCTAGTCGTTCTGCCACCCCCAAAGGATCGTCCCTCAACTTCCCCATCTCTTTCTTGAAAGCCCTCACATCCCCAGTGTCGATTGGTGTATGTACGAAGCCAATAACCCCTGGAGCCGTCGGTACTTCCTGTAAAGGGAAGAGTCCAGGCTTTTCCTCGTCGTCATCACTATCTCCAGTGGTTGCCCTCCTCATCCTCCACCTTGTTCAATGGGCTGGAGGAGAGTTTGCTTTCTTTAGGGAAATTATCTGTTTCTCCTTGATTTTGGGAAGGGTCAGTGGCTGGGACTGCTCGCATGGGAGTGGAGGCGCCAATACCTGCTCACATGGGAGAGAAGGTGCCGCGGCCATCTCCGGTGGGAGCAGCGGTTCCGAAGCCTGTCCCCGTGGGATCGATGCCTCGGGAGGCAGCGTGGGCACCTGAGGTACCTGGGCTGGCACAGGTTGGGGCAAAGGGACAAGGTAGGGCGGTGGAAGGTTTTCCAGCAGTTCCCACTCCTTGCCCTGGTTTTCCAAGCATCTGAGAGCTCTGATGGGGTATAGTAATACGCGAAGAAGCGTATTTCCACATCTCAACATACTCAATTTCCTCAAAATCCTTGAAAGTGCCGAACACCGGCCAAACCACATATTTTGCAATCTCCTTTCCCCCCCACTTTTCCATACAAAAATGCCGATCGTTATCCTGCCTCCTTCAGGAATTTCAGAGATTGAATAGATGTCTGCTTCTTGGGCTGCCAGTGGTCAGAGACTGGTTTGGATTTCACAATGTTTATAAAATACAATCTTTTATATCATGAATTATTTCTAACATATATTACATTGCTGATGGGACGTGACTTGGCTTGTCTGACCCCTGCAGCTTAACCAAATAGCAGCAACTGTGGTGTTCCACCCCAGAGACATTTTCGGCCAGCTGGATTTGCAGCTGGGCGCGTGGGCACAAGTCCAGCCATGCCGGCACTCCGGTGCCGTTGGGATGGAACTTCCTCCCCTGGAGGGTCTGCTCCTCAGGTTTTCCTCTGCCAGAGAAGCTTTAAGGCGGTAGTGAAGGAAAGGAGTCGGTTCTGATGGAGGGTTTTAATCCAGAGCTTTATTCTGGCCCAAAGGCCACTGAATCCAGCAACTGCTCCACTGGAACTCCTGGACTGCATGGTTGCTCGCCCTTTTACCCGAGGGAGGGCAGGAGGGAAGGGATAGGGAACCCACCAACCTGGGACAAGAGAGGAGATCTCAAGGGACAAATGACACATGGATGGCCCAATGCCCCCCCCACCCCGGGTAGAGGGCATCTTTTGAATCTGCCAATCACTCAAAGCCCTTCTGGAATTGCAGGATTGGCAGACAGTGCTCAACAGGGGTCAGGGTGGGAAAAGAAGGGGTGATGGACACACCTGGAAGGGAATCTTCAGGGGAGAAACCCAGGGTTTTGGGGTAAAACATGAAATCACACTGCAACACTCCTGGAGCACACTGTCTGTTATTTGCAGACTTCACTGCCCAGCCAATGAATCCTCTCAGGGCCAATTGCTAAAGGACACAACTACCAAAATACAGGTGCCACATAATCACCCCAGCACTAATCCAGCACTGCTTTGATGGTGCCCAGGAGCACAGAATGGCTTGGCTTTGAAGGGACAATTAAAGGCCATTTAGTCCAATGCCCTGCAGTGAGCAGGAACACCTTTAAGTAGGTCAGGTTGCTGAGAGAATGAGTTTGAATGTCTGCAGGGATGGATGTCCACCTCTCTGGGAAACCTGTGCCAGGCCTTCCAGATCTAGTGTAAAAAATGGGTTTCTTTTGTCCAGTCTGAATCGACCATCTTTTGGACTAAAAGCATTCCCTCTCGGTCTGCTCACAAAAGGCTCTACTAAAAGTGCTGTCCCATCTCTTTTACAAGCCTCCTTAAGGTACTGAAAGGCAGCAATCAGGTCTCCCTGGAGTCTGCTCTCTTCCAGGCTGAACGCCACCAGCTCTCCCAGCCTGCCTCCAAAGCAGAAGGGCTCCAGCCCTCAGAGCAATTTGTCCCTCCTCTGGACTAGATCCAACAGGACCATGGCCTTCCTGTGTGGGGAACCCGGAGCTGGATGCCGTACTCTGTCGTGGTACAGACAGAGACAGTACAAAGCAACACACTCCGTTTCCAGAAGGCTTCAAACACTCTTTTTATTCTAGCATGCATGCTTGTTCTACATTCTTCCAAAGCTCATGAGTTTACACTTTTCTCACTGGTCATGAGGTGCTTTTTGAAATAAGCAGTTACAAGTTTCATTTATTTATCCTTCTTTCTTTTTTGGTTTCTATGTCAACGACCTTGGTACGAAATTCTTTCAGGGGTAAACATGGATTTTCATGTCAAACCTCTCAATGACTCACAGAGGTTGTGGTAAAACCTCTTCCACAGTACTCCACGAGGGGTGTCACCAGAGCAGAGGGGTGGAATCACCTCCTCCAAGCTGCTGGGCACTCTCCTTTGGATGCACATGGCTGGCTCATGTGCAGCCTCTCATCTAGCAGCACCCCTAAGTCCTTCTTGGCAGGGCTGCTCTCCATCCCTTCATGGCCCAGCCTGTGAGATCAGCTGGGCTGGGACTGTGTCACAGCCCTTGCACAGGGCAGCTGGGAACGATGATCTCCCTGCCAAAGAAGGCAGATCCCACTCCCCACACAACTCCACCCTGGCCATGAGGTCACAGTTGGCTCTGAGGTCACAGATGTCCCAGACCCGGTGGTTGCACAGCAGCACAAGGAGCGAGCAGTCAGTGCTTGAGCACAACTGTTGCGGCAGCAGCAGCGGCGCTGGCAGCAGTGGTGCTGACATTGGGACAGCGGTGTCAGGACAGCGGTGGCAGCAAGAGCTGCGGGACTGGCAGAGGGCAAGGCAGCATGGCCCTTGCTCTGCGCCTCTTCCTCCTGCTCCTCCTGGCCGTGGCCCTGCCTGCCAGGGCTGCCCAGGCTGCTCCGCTGCAAGCGCGGCGAGCAGGTGAGCCGGCAGCCTGGCTCCCCTTTCCCGGGACAGCGCTCCCTGCTCCCCGGGAAGCGCTGGGGATGCTTTTCCCCAGGCCTTGAGGGAGGGTTTCCTCTGGGGGAGGGAGAGAGCCACCATGGGCCTGGGCTGGCCCTGTTTCCTCTCCCGGGATGTGTAACAGGGCCGGCAAAGAGGGTGGAGAGTGACCAAGAGCCAGCCCAGAGCTCCCCAGGCCCCTGTGCAGTTTGGCCTTGTGCATTCACATCTGGCTCCCACAGCCTTACCCAACCACCTTGCAGTGCCCATTTACTATAGGCAGAGGAAGATCCCAGCACACCATAGAATAAGTCTGATCTGTCCATCCCCTCTAGATGAGCATGCTAGGAAGGTTTCTCCAGCAGTTTGGCTCCATGAAGATTTCCAGCCTCTAAAGCCTCCTGCAGGTTTGTTGTCAATGTTCCCCTAAGCGGATAATCCTTGACAACCTGGCAGGAACCAGGTGACAGAAGCTTCTGTGGCTGTTGGGTTACAGGAGTGTCTGCAGGGAGGACTTATCAAGCTCCTTTCCGGGTTGATGCACACAAGCCCAGCTCCCATCGCAGAGGTGAGTATTGTGTCCCTGCTGACCCCACAGGCTGAGCTCTGGCGTTGAGGGATCCATTCCAGGGAAATGCAAATACTTCTCTTAATGTCCTATGAGAGGGAGGAACATGCCTGCAGGAGACAGTAAGTCCCTAGAGGCCGCCAAACACATGGACAGGATCCTGAGTGACCTGGAGAGGCGTCGTGTTGGGTGCATTTCCCTCAGCCTTGTCCTGGGGCTCAGCAGCCGGGGGCTCTGGCTGCACATCTGGACACGCCGTGCCCAGCACAGCGGGAAGGGATCCATGGCAGCCTCGCTGCCCCGCTGCTGCTTCCACGCCCTGCAGGGCTGTTTGCCAGCCTGGCCTGGCTGCAGCTCCTCCCCAACCTCTGCCGGAATGCATTTGGCATCTGCTCACCGGCAGCCCAAACTCCACCACAGGCCCCGCACGTCCTGAGATCTCCTCCAAATTTTCTGGTCTCCAGACAAATCAGGAGGGGTGGTGGTTTGGAGAAGGGAAAGCCCTGGCCCATCTCCAAAGTTTGATTGAGTTCCAGAAACTTATGAATGTCTTTGTCAAGCATTCCTGCAGAAGAGGCCACCTACCAACTGGGGAACAGGCCGCCCTGATCCAGCTGTCCCTCTTCTTTTCTGCAGAGACGGAAGGAGAGGCTGGGCAGAAGGTAGCATTTCCAGGAGGAAGCAGTGGCTCATTGGCAGCCTCTGCTGCAGGAAGGGAGGCGATGCCAGGCACACCCACAGGAGGTAATTGCTGTGCCTCTGGGCCTGAGCCCTGCTGAGGCTTGAGCTGCCCTCTCTGCTGCTTGGCACTGTGGGCACAGCCCGGACAAGACGGGCACAGCCCAGAGGAATTGTCCCGAGCAGGCTCAGGGCACTCGGGTACTGAGCTGTCCTGCTGGGCTCCCTCCGTGGGAGACACGTCCCCAAACCTGGGAGCGGCTGCACGGGGTGCCCATGGTGGGGAAAGGGCAGAGGGGGAGAGCAAGGCTCCACTGGGTCCTGACAGGGCCTGTCCACGTGCCCTTGGGCTGGGGGAAGCTTTCCTGGTAGAAGGAGGGACAGAGGTTGGGAGGGATAGTTGTGGCACTGCCTGCTGCAGTTTTCCCCAGGGATTTAGTGAGGGTTTCCCGTGCGGCACTGGGAGAGCCCCAGGGCCGTGGGCCATTCAGTTGCCTCGCTAGGGATGTAGCACGGCAACTGCAAAAAGTGTGGAGAGGGACCAGGAGCCAGCCCAGAGCTCCCCAGGCCCCTGTGCAGCTTTGGCCTTGTCCATTCACATCTGGCTCCCACACCCGCAGTTCATTAGGGCAGAAGGGGATCCCAGCAAAGCATGGAAATGGGTCTGATCTGTGTTCCCTTCTAGATGAGCATGCTAGGAAGGTTTCTCCAGCAACTTGGCTCCATGAGGATTTGCAGCCTCTTCCGCCTCCTGCAGGTATGTTGTCAATGTTCCCCCCTCAGGGGATAATCCTTGACAACCTGGCAGGAACCAGGTAACAGAAGCTTCTGTGGCTGTTGTGTTACAGCAGTGTCTGCAGGGAGAACTTCTCAGGCTCCTTTCCGGGTTGCTGCTCACAAGCCCAGCTCCCATCACAGGGGTGAGTACTGTGTCCCTGCTGACTGCAAAGGATGAGACCTGCTTCTGTAGGATCCACTGTTCTGACATGCAAACACTTCTCTTAAGCTCCCCCGAGAGGGAGGAACAAACATGGAGGAGACAGTAAGTCCCTAGAGGCAGCCAAACACATGGACAGGATGCTGAGTGACCTGGAGAGACGCCGTGGTGGGTGCATTTCCCTCAGCCTTGTCCTGGGGCTCAGCAGCCGGGGGCTCTGGCTGCACATCTGGACATGCCGTGCCCGGCACAGTGGGAAGGGATCCATGGCAGCCTCGCTGCCCCGCTGCTGCTTCCACGCCCTGCAGGGCTGTTTGCCAGCCTGGCCTTGCTGCAGCTTCTCCCCAGCCTCTGCAGGAAGGCATTGGCCATCAGCTCACAGGCAGCCTAAGCTGCACTATGGGCCTGTGATCCCCTGCAATTTCCCGGTCTCTGAGCACATCTGGAGAGGCAGCTCTTTGGAGGAGGGAGGCCCCTGGAGCAGCCCCAATAACCTCATCTTTCTCCTGCATCTTATCCATTACTTGGACATGCATTGCTTCCTGCAGATGCCACCTTCCCATTGGGGAACAGACCCCCTGATCCAGCTGTCCCTTTTCATTTCTGCAGAGCTGGAAAGGGAGGATTTGCTGAAGGCGGCGTTTCCCACAGGAAGCAGGGGCTCATTGGCAGCCTCTGCTGCAGAAAGGGAGGCGATGCCAGGCACAGCCACAGGAGGTAATTGCTGTGCCTCTGGGCCTGAGCCCTGCTGAGGCTTGAGCTGCCCTCTCTGCTGCTTGGCACTCCTGGCACACAGCATTACCTGACTCCCTTCCAGTGCTGGGTTCCCTATAGAAGGGGATCCCAGCACAGCATGGAACGTTTCCCATCTGTGCTCCTTTCTAGACTGGGATCCTGAGTTGCATCATTTGGGAATGGTGGCAAAGCATGGCATAAGGATGTTGGAGCTTGGTGAAGGTAGGCTACCAGCAACCCTTCCCTAACAGAGTAATCATTTTCCAAGAGGAATCATTGTCCAGAGTAATATTACTGTGTCATTCCCCTAAAGATCTTCTGAAGTTTGATGCATTTTGGGAATCCTGGCCTCCAAATTTCACCTCTTGTGCCCAACAGTGATCCCACAGGATCACTGTCAGTGGAAGGAAGGAGCATTTATCTGTCCATCTCCCTCCCGTGTGCAATGCCACTGTGTCCTTCTGTGTGCTCTGTGCAGCCACAGAGAAGAGCAGAGAGGGAAGGGGCCGGGCCCAGGGCTGAGCCTTTCTCAGCTCCTTTGCCAGCCCCAGGGAGCCTGAGCTGCTCCTGCTGCCACTGCCAAGCCCTGGCCCTGCCTGGGGCTGGATTTGGAGCTGCTGGCAGCTCCAGGGAGTCCTTTCTGCCCTGACTGCCCCGCAAGGGGCTCCTTCCATCCCAGTGTGGGGCCACTGCAGGCATGAGGTGCCCCTAGCCCTGCTCCTGAGTGGAAGGAAGAGCTGAGGGAGTGCCTGGGAGGGCACCAATCACCCAGGTGCCCTCACTGCCACTTGGGCCTGAAGGAGAATCTTCAGCAGTGTCACAGGAGCTGTTCTGTCCTGCCTTTCTTTGCAAATGAAGATGATGATGAAGATTATCCTGATGATGAAGATTATCCTGTTGATGAAGATGATCATGTTGATGAAGCTGATCTGGATTCACAACCCATAGTCATCATTGAGCCTCTGGGAGATGGTGAGGGTAGGTCAATTCCTTTCCCCTGGGAGAGCTGCCAGCTCAGAGCCCAAAGCTCGGCCAGGGGGGCATCGCTGCAGGTGCCAGGACAGAGCCATGCACGTGTGTGCCCTCGCCCTGTGCGATCCCCTCATCGCTCCTGCGGCTCAGTGGTGCCCGTGCAGCTGAGCAGAGATGGCAGAAGCTTCTGTGGCTGTTGAGTTACAAGGGTGTCTGCAGGGAGGACTTTCCCAGGTCCTTTGGTGGTGATTGCACACAAGCCCAGCTTCTAGAGCAGGGGTGAGCAGTGTGTCCCTGCTGACCCCACAGGCTGAGTCCTGCTTCTGTGGGATCCATTCATGGGAAATGGAAACATTTCTCTTAAGACCCCCTGAGAATGAAGAACAAGCCTATAGGAGCTGGTAATTCCTTAGAGGAATCGAAACATCTGGGAAAAAAATGGAGTGATATGGACAGCCAGCGTGGTGGGTGCATTTCCCTCAGCCTTGTCCTGGGGCTCAGCAGCCGGTGGCTTTGGCTGCACATCTGGACACGCTGAGCCCGGCACAGTGGGAAGGGATCCATGGCAGCCTCGCTGCCCCGCTGCTGCTTCCACGCCCTGCAGGGCTGTTTGCCAGCCTGGCCTGGCTGCAGCTTCTCCCCAGCCTCTGCAGGAAGGCATTTGGCATCTGCTGACAGGCAGCCCAAACTGCACCACAGGCCTGTGATCCCCTGCAATTTCCCTGTCTCTGGGTAGATGCAGAGAGGCAGCTGTTTGCAGGGTGTAGGGCCCTGGAGTAGCTCCAAAACCCTGGGCATTTTCCTTGTCCTTGTCCATGCCTTTGACAAGTATTGTCTGGGGCAGAAGGGCACAGCACAGAGGAATTATGGCATGCAGGCTCAGGGGTTCGGGTACTGAGCACTCCTGTGCCAAGGGGCAGCAAGGTGCCTGCAGGCCCCAGCTCAGGGGGAAACAGGGAGTGAGAACGTCCTAGCTGTATCCACTGTGCTGCCAGCTCAGCAGTGCAGCACAGCATGGGCTGATGCTCCCCATTGCTCCCACAGATGCAGCTGGCACCTCAACACGTGCTGACAACACCTGGAGAAGAGTTTTCTGCTGGGGAACATCTTGTCTGATCAAGTTGATGGCCATTGTGGCTGTTGTAGCACTTTTCCTGTTGATTTGCTGTGCAGCGATCTGGTATTACTGGAAGAGAAAATCGTGAGTGTTTTGTGATTCTCTATTTAAAACAGCTTCCTTTAAAGACTGCTCATAGGCAGGGAACATTCCCGATGAGGCTGCAGTGTAGGAGTGGCCAGTCCATGGTTGTCCAAAGAACTCTGCTGAGGGTTCTGCTGCTGCCCAGAGCTTTCATTGGCCTCCTCATTGCTGGGCCTTGTCCTGGGGGGCCCGATGGGGCTGCAGCCAGTGCTGGCTCCCACTGAGGCTGCCTGGCCAAGAGCAGCCCCAGGGGCACAGGGCAGAGGCAGAGCACGGTGGGGAGGAGAAAGAGCAGGGACGAGATTGCCCTTGAAAGGCAGAGGTGCTCTGGGGCCCGCTCCTGGCCAGGGAGCCTGCCCAGAGCCGTGCCCTGCTCGCCAGGGCCTTGAGGGGCAGCTGTGCAGCTGGGCCAAGCTGTGCCAGCAGCTCCAGCCGTGCTGGGGAGCCTTGCCAGCTCTGGGCCCTGCTGTGCAGGAGGCTCCCTGTGTGCCACTGGCAGCTGGGGCCTCAGCCACCTCCTCTCTCCACAGGTGCTCCTGTGCATCTACAGAAGAGGAGCCTAAAACCTCAGTCAAAGTGCTCCCCACCTGTTATCCCACCTGTCCACGTCTGCCCCCATCTCCCCTGCCACGGCTTCAACCCCATCACAAGGCCTGCCCAAAACCCACCCCTCCTAAACGAGCCCCTCTGCCCCAGAGCCCCCTGGTTCTTTTCCCCAGCCAGAACTGAAGCTGGGCAGGCCCTATCGGCCAGAGGAGGGATTGTCCCCAGTTTTTTGTTCAAATAAAGTAATGGAGATGTCACAGCTCTGTCCAGGTGGTAGAATCAGTAAAGCCCACCCAGCAGCAGCACAGGCTGAGCTCCATTGCCAGGAGCAGCCGTGGATGCCCACGGTGTGGGCAGGCAGGAGCCAGGCAGGGGCTGCTGTGTCCAGCAGGGGCCCCCAGGGCTGGGGGAGCCCATGCTGAGCGTCCTTGGGCTGAGGGCACATTTCCTTCCCTGGCATCATCTGCGCCTGGGCCCCATGAGTCACACAGGGATATTTTGGGGTCCCTGGTGAGGGGTGCAGGGGTATCATGAGGAACAAAGGAGTATTGATGGCCTCTCCTAAGGTGTGCAGGGATCCCTCAAGAGGAATGTAGCAGGGATACACTTGAGAGGTGTGATAAATGCATATTTCATGATTGTCTTTTTGCAAATATTAAAATGAATATTATATGTGTTGTGTTAGAAAGTAATTCTGTATTAATTATCTTAATTAGTGTGGTAAATATAGTTTTAGGTTATAACAAAATGTTAGAATAGAAACTGCACTATGTAGGATACTTTTTTTCCTAAAGAAAGGACTCGCACTGAGATAGCAGCCACAGGACACCTAAATCTTTCAGAGAAAGAGAATTTATTGCTGCCTCACACAGCCAGGGCAACACCATTCATCTTATGAGGAAGAAGTTGATGATGACCAGACAGAATCCTGTGTTTGAATGGAATTTATGCATCATGTATGAGATGTATGAATATGTAACAAGTTATTGGTTTTAAGGGTAAATTATCTGTTAACGTGAGTCCTTTTTTGGGCTTATGCTGTCCAGAAAATGGGTACCCAGACATCCATAACTCTTTGTTTCTATTGTCTCATATTGTCCTAATCCAAATTGTCCAAATTATTACTACTCTAATTGTATTGGAATTTTTATAACCATTTTATTATTATTAAACTTTTAAAATTTTGAAAACAAGTGATTGGCATTTTTTACAACTATGGTAGCAGAGGATGGTTACCAACACCTCGCTGCTGGTGCTTTAGGATTGTCAGAGTGGGGAAGGCGCGCCCTGCCCTCTTTGGCAGCCTCGCTCTGTCTCCCCTGAGGTGACCAACAGACGCAGGTTACGATCGGTGGACAAGCAGAGACAATAAAACAAAGAGAAGGGAAAAAGGCTCCCTGCAACCACGGTAATTGCCCCCTAAGACTAGTAGTGCACATGAAGAATCCGGGAAGGAAAAGGGACTGGTACTTTTTGGGGGGAGCAAGCACGGGGGGATAGATGTATGTGAATGAGAGACAGGCTGGTTGTCCCAGACCTGCCAAGTGAGTGCTGGAATCTCCCATGCTGCGTTTCCGACTTTCTGCGAGGAAAGTGGCCAGTAAAGAGATGAAGTGAGTGATACGAGAGTGAAAGAATCCCCCAGGGTAACTGGGAGGGGTCTCAGGGAGGGGTTGGACCCCTCGGAGGTAGGGAGCAAGGTTTCCTAGCCCAATCCACTAGGAAATGGGACAGGAGGGGCCCCTAAAACCTGCTGGGTTGAGGGATTTACATTCCAAGAGCATCTAGGGTTGAGCAGAATTCTGCCGGACTGAGGATATGCCCGAGAACACGCAGGATGGGACAACACATCTAGACTGAGGGACGAAAATTTTCCCCAAGAGCATCTGTGGTTGGACCACACACCTGGGTTGAGGGACAGAAAAATGTCCAACAGCATCTGGGGTTGGACAACCCAGCTGGATTGAGGGAAAAATGCCCAAGAGCATCTGGGATTGGACAACACAGGTGGGTTGAGGGATATCCAATAGCATCTGGAATGGCCAGTAACACCTAAACTTGTAATAGGTGATGTGAAAGTAAAAGGTACCTTGTTGTTGTCTTGTTGTGTGCGAGAGTGAGTCACACACAAAATCAGTCTCAACTTCCTGCGTGGGTGGGAAGAGGGGGCAGTGGAATGAGGAGTGTGTGACCCACAAAACAAGCCAGTGTTCCCTGGGTGGGTGGGGGCTGTGGCATAAAGTGCAGGTGACCTGCAAACAGGCTATTGTTCCCCGGGCAGGTGGGGCTTTGGCTGAAGGCTTTGTGGGACCTGCACACCAAGCTAGTGTTCCCCAGGCGTGTGAGGGGCCGTAGCTGAAGAGTGTGAAAGACACGCAGACAGCCTCACAGGTGAGTGGACACCAGAGGCAGCCAGAGTCAGGGCCCTTCCAGGAGCCCTGGCAACACTGAGACCTGGAGGCCAACCTCAAGGCGAGGGAGGGGGCCACAGGGACCCATGATTTTCTGGCAACAGGGATCTGCTTTGTGTCTTGAGGGTGTGAAAGAATTTGTGAAAGTGAATGAGAGGTAAAAGTGAGTGAATGTAGACGAATGGAAGTATTGGTAATGTAGAAGCTCTACCACATCTCCTTGGAGGGAGGTGTATTGTATTGAAAAGTAGTGTTTGAAAAACATTTTTTAATTTTAGGTCTAAGTAGTTGAAAGATAAGTGGTATTTAAGCTGTTTTGTGAAAGTGAGAAACAGAAGCAGGGGATGTGTCGACGGAAGGAGACCAGGACATCAATTAGATCATCACAGGCCCAATTTTATTGATCAGTACAGCAGGTTAAATACAGTTCATAATGAGCTTCATACATATTGCAAAAGTTGAGCTCAGGATTGGTTAGTTACATATCAGCAACTACGCCTACTTCTACATTCTTATGGTTCTACTTTTGATACTTTCTACATATTCTCAGGGAGAATCTCTCTTTCCTATCCTCATGTTGCGGCAAGGGCATTGTGTCCTTGCCTGTCATTGGTCACTGACTGCTGACTTCTCCTTTCAGCTTACTGACTGTTGACTTCCTTCTCTCAGCTTAACCAGTGGCATTATTGTCAGTATGGCTTTTCTCAGCTAACCAACTATTAATAAAACTCTCCACATTTCCGTTTTCTTCTTGAGCAAGGAGATTAGTTTGCCAGGTTTTTGCTATTGTACAGCTGACCATGTTTTGAATACAGTTAAAGATACAAGGCAAAATAAGCAAAAACAGTAAAATTACACCCAGTAGTCCTATAGCATAGATCACAAGGTTCCTCAGCCGTGGCCCAAGTCCTAAGCTTTTAAGCCATTCGTCAATTCCTAAACCTTCTTCTTCCCTGAGTTTATGAAGTCCATGTTGCAGTTCTTTTATCTTAGTGTGAATGGACACCGAATAATCAGACAGATTCATGCAACACATTCCCTCGAACTCTTCACATCCATGCCCTTGTGCTAAGAGCAAAAAATCTACAGCAGCTCTATTTTGCAAAACAGCATGGTTAACACTCTGCACATCTGCAGTTAGCATGTCTAGAATTTGTGATGTCTTGTTCAGCTCGTCCTTTGCCCAGCATCCTAATTGTTTTGCTAAATTCATAGCTTTATTGGCAGATCCTCCTGGCAAGATAGTTGAAACCACTACTTGTTTGAATGTACCCCAAAACTGTGGATCTCCTATCTGGCTGCAGTCTAAGTCATGTATGCTACGTCTTTTCCTGTTTGAATTTTGACTCAGCTGCATTAGCAAGGACACATTAGGGTGAAATAATGACAATTTTCCCAAAAAACAGGGTCCACCCTGTGGTTTAGCTGGTATACTATTCCACGCCCTGTCTCCACAAATCAAAAATATTCCTGTGGGTAATTTCATTGGTGCCGTGATATTTGTGCCGTTACATTGACTGTAATGCTGCGGACAGAATTTACTCACATTCAGGGATGAATCTAGGGTGGCCCATGTTTCTTTAGGTTGGTTTAAATTCTGAGCATCCGAAAATTCAAAGCTAAACCATCCGCCAGCTGTAGTGTTAGACATAATGGCGTTTGTACTTCCAAAAAGATCCAGTTCCTCAGGAGGAGAATGCAAAGAGGTGTTAAGTGATTGGATTAGTAAGCATTGACGATAGCCATCACTCTGACTTGCAGTATACCCTTGTTGTACTGGCAATGTGATGTTTGACATGTTAGACATACATAAGGTTTGATTGTTTATCAAACTGCAAAATTCTCCAGGAGACCACACCGGAAGTCCCACCAGGCATGTTCGAAATGGGTTAGTGACTCCTCCAAGACTAAGACAAAGTGATGATTGGTTAGTTCGATTAGCAAGTGTCACCCATAAATTTTCTCTTGGTTGATTAAAGTGTGTTATTCCTACTGCTTCACTTGCTACAGCATTGAGCAGTATAATAAAAACAAACCTCATTTTTCTTTCTGCTTGCTTTGTTTTTCCTTTCTTCATTGTCTTTTCCCTGGTTTGCTAGATTGTCTATTGTAAGGCTGAGTCAATTTTTGAATACACTGATCTAATTCCAAATCAGCATCCTTGCTTACAGGTATAGTGTGAGGTAGGTTTAAAGGCAAATCAGCTTTACAGCGAGCTGCTATGATGCGTGAGGATGTAGTAATTTCAAGCTCTCTAAGTACTTGCTGTAACTTCCACCTCATATATGCTATGGCTACTTGTTCTGCACTCTCATAAAGTTGTAATCCTGACCTTCCTGGTAGGCCAGTACTTTGCTCAAGAGATCTATACCAGGAAGAATATCGAATCCACTTCCCAAAACAAGAGTGACACCATAAAATTCCTACTGTCCTCTGTGAATACCAATAAACCTTATTGCAATCAGCACAATGCAAAGCTACCCAAGCATAGCACTTATTATCCCTTTTGCAAACATAACAAGGAAGTGTATATAGGAAAGGATCAGTATTAAAATTTGTCTCTGTGACCCAATCCAACCAGTTCAATGGTGGTGATTGCAAAGCTTCTTCAGCTTTCTTACTATATGAAGCTAACAGTTCGAGCTCTTTCTTTAATGCAAAGCATATCTTATCTCATAATCGCTGTTCTTGTTCTTCAACAGCTACAGCATCCCACCAGGCAGGGTCCCATAGATGTAAAATTGCCCTAATCATAGAAAAGTAATTAGCAATCACTAATAGCCTTATTTAGATAAGGTCGTTCCCTTTCTTGCCTTCTTTTTCTTATCTGTCTTCAGTTTTGCTGCTCCTAATTTTACTGGTCCTGTCACTTGCAAACTCAATTTTTGCAAACTTTCAATGCAGCAGTCTAGTGCTCTTTCAGGATTCCCCTTGAAGGGTCCTACAATCGAATGCTGCGTTAAAGGTACTAATTTTCTGCACCTTACAGAAACTATGCGTGATTTACTTTGAACCTTAACTCTACTCACAATACATTGTACCTCCCATCGATAATAAGCAAGAATTTTCTGTTCAGGAGACTCATAAAGATTTAAAGCTATATATGCATTTTGCCCTTTTTGTCTCCTTAATTCATCTTGCCAGCTTTTACCCCACGTGTGCTCGTGCTTACAAATGTGACACCACAAATCCCATAAAAATGATTGTTCTATCCAGAAAGTTCTTTCACAACTCCCACAACGTAGGGCTATCCAGGCAGCACAATGTGGATTGTGACAGTCAAGGCAATGTTCTTCCACTGGATTTGTTAAGCGAAAGGTTGATAATGAGTCAATAAAACCAATCAGCTCCTGGGCTGTCCAGTAGTGATGTGTCAGTGCTCTGTCCACCATTTTCAAGTATCCCTTCAGCTGTAGCAGTAACGGTCGTAGTACTAGAAGCAGTTTCTTCCCCAGTCGCTCCCTGTCCTCCTCCGCAAGGCGATCCACCGGAGGCTGCATCAAAAACAGGTTTAGTCCACTTAGCAGGCACCCACAAAGGTCCTGTAGGTGAGGAAACACAAAGATACCCCTGACCCCAATATAATACTTTTGCAGGTTTTTCCCATAATCCTGTACTCGGGTTCTTATACTTAACCCAGACCTCTGTTTCCTTAGTATTTTCCTGACCTGACCTCGGATGATGTTTCATTGCAGGAGGGGTATCATCTTCCCCAAAAATGCAGAAATGATTAATCACATACAAAACCTTAGCCAAACATGCTTGTGGATCTCTCAAATCTTGATGTTTTTCAATATACTGCTTAAGGGTACCGTTTGCTCTTTCCCGTAAAGTTTTCCTTAACTGTATCAGTAACTCATACAATCGTTTATTATTCACTTTCTTAATTGCTGCTTCCTGTATTCGTCTGACAACTCCTGCGACATACATACAGTCTGTGACCACATTTAAAGGCTCCTGTAAGTTGGACACTGCCCATAATTCTGCTAACAATTCCAGGGTTTGTAAGCTATCCCTGTGTGTATTGTTCCTTTACCAATTCATGGGCATGCATAAGACTCTCCCCTTTTAATGGTCATTGCTTAACCATCACCGGTGTATCCGTTTTCCAGATGAGTGGAATGGGGAAAGTCCAAGCAATGGCAATTACCCCAAAGGGTGATGGTTAGTTAACACCACTCCCAATCGTGTTAAAATGTCCCTTCCAATTAAGCAGGAAACTGTAGGAGGCAGTTGAACAATTGAAAACACAGCAGATACTTGTTGATTCTCAATGCACACAGACAAAGGCGGCGATTTGCTTGCCAATGTAAATCCTCCTACTCCTGTGAGCATGTTTGATGATGGAAATAGAGGCCAATGTTGTGGCCACGCTTCTGGAGAAAAGATGCTGGTATCTGCTCCTGTGTCCAATAATCCATAAAGGGTTATGCTTTGATGCCCATAGGTAATTTCAACTTTTTGCTTTGGTCTATTTTGTAAATCCACAGTCAAAAGTGTAACACCAGTAGAGCCAAAACCTTTTTCATTCCGTGTTTGCCCAGTAAATGATTGTATTCCCGATGTCATTTGTGATAGTGGTACCAGTTGTGCGATGCGTTGTCCTTTTGTTATTTTAATCGGAGGATAAAGGGTGTAAGCCATGATTTGTATTTCTCCTGTATAGTCCGCATCAATAACACCAGTCAAAACAAATAATCCCAACATGGTTGTGGAGGAACGTCCCAGCAATAATGCTCCACATGTTTGTCCATTTAATATAAGAGGACCCTTTACTCCAGTTGGTATCCTCTCAGGCCGGTTTGTCATTAGTGTGACGTCTACTGCTGCTGATAAGTCCAAACCGAGGCTCCCTGTTGTTGCGGGTTGCAGACAGGAGGTGGCAGCGATGTTATGGCAGCAGCTGGTGTCTCTGATGTCACGGCGGCAACTTGCGTCTGTCCCTCATTGCCACATCGGTAACACTTGATGAATGGTCTCGAGCCTCCTTGCGTGAATGCCAGTGAGCCGCTTCGGAGAGGAGCAAGAGCAGCTAAGACCTGACTCTGAGTAGACTCTGCTTGCTTTTGTAACGCTAATCCTAATTCCTTTAAGGCTTCTGCTATAAATGCCTGTGAAGCTGTTGGCATTAATGCCATTCGCTCTAATGCCTCCTCAATAGTCCAATTTGCCCCTAAAGTAGCTAACACTCTTTGTGTTGCTGGATTGCTATTTTGCAAAGCACACTGCTTCAATAGTGCCCTGCAACACCAGCCCGATCTATAGCAGTAGCTGCTCTATCGATAAAATTTCCAAATGATTTTTCTCTACCTTGTTTAATACCCGTATGAGCCAGTAACCCTCCTGGCTCTTTAACCATATCTATTGCAGCAAGCACTAACCGCATAGACACTCTAAGTTTATCTGCTCCCGATATCTTCTGTGCCTCTGTACGCAAATATGCCCCTAAGCCCATCAGCTCCTCTACTGTCACTCCATGTAATAGATCTCCCTGAGCTCGTTGTACAGCAACCGACTCATTAACCAGAGCTTGCCAGTGTGCATTAAACAATAACTGCTGATGCTGAGTGAATATCAACCAAACTATTCCTCTTAAATCATTAGGGCATAAAACCTGAGTATAAAAAAGATAATCTAGCATTTGCCTAACAGGTTCACTTTTTACTCCAAACTGACTAAACGTAGAACGTAGCTGAGCTAACAGCTTCCAATCTAAGGGAGTATATTCTGCTATATTATGCGTAAGGTTCCCCTGTGCATCATACTGTGGTGTGTATGTGACTGGACATGCAAGACTAGAAGCTACTTCCACCGGCTCATCATCCCCCATTTGCATTACTTCTTTTGCCAAAGTAGCCCAAGCTTCCCTCCTTTGTTTAGCCATCTCCCCCCATGGATCACGGTGTGCCCCCGGGATGGGATCTGACTCTCTTAGGGTGCTATGCTGCTGGCGCTTCGGTACAGACACCGAGTTTTCGCACGGGGAAGGTGGTGGAACAGAAGCCGGCTCGCGTGGGGGAAGCGGCCCCCCCGCTGGAGCTGACAGTGAAACCGGAGCTGGCTCGCGCGGGGGAAGCAGCGGAGGCAAAGCTGGCAGCAGAGGTGAAGCTGGCTTGCTCCCACCCCCACCATCCGACCCGCCCTCCCCCTCTGACAGGAGGGGTGCAGACGGTTCCACTGTGCCTATAGAGAAATCCTCCACACCACTTTGCTGGGGACTCTTAGGCATAAATATCTTAGTTACAGAAGGTGCTAAGGGATCATCCTCACGACCATACCCTATATTCCTCTTACGAGCTTCTGTCGCCCTTTCTGCTGCCTTTCTCTCAGAGACCTGCTTAAGTAACGTGTTATACACCACCCGCCATAACTTCCCTAATTTCTTTGCTGACTTATCATCGTCTAACACTGCATCCCACAGTATTTACCCGAACTTTCTCCACCTTTAAGTAGGTCAGGTTGCTGAGAGCGTGAGCTTGAATGTCTGCAGGGATGGATGTCCACCTCTCTGGGAAACCTGTGCCAGGCCTTCCAGATCTAGTGTAAAAAATGGGTTTCTTTTGTCCAGTCTGAATCGACCATCTTTTAGATTAAAAGCATTCCCTCTTGGTCTGCTCACAAAAGGCTCTACTAAAAGTGCTGTCCCATCTCTTTTACAAGCCTCCTTAAGGTACTGAAAGGAAGCAATGAAGTCTCCCTGGAGTCTGCTCCCTTCCAGGCTGAACGCCACCAGCTCTCCCGGCCTGCCTCCAAAGCAGAAGGGCTCCAGACCTCAGAGCAATTTGTCCCTCCTCTGGACTAGATCCAACAGGACCGTGGACTTCCTGTGTGGGGAGCCCAGAGCTGGATGCAGTACTCTGTCGTGGTACAGACAGAGACAGTACAAAGCAACACACTCCGTTTCCAGAAGGCTTCAAACACTGTTTTTATTCTAGCATGCATGCTTGTTCTACATTCTTCCAAAGCTCATGAGTTTACACTTTTCTCACTGGTCATGAGAGACAAGAAAGGTGCTTTTTGAAATAAGCAGTTACAAGTTACACTTATTTATCCTTCTTTCTCTTTAGGTTTCTATGTCAACGACCTTGGTACGAAATTCTTTCAGGGGTAAACATGGATTTTCATGTCAAACCTCTCAATGACTCACAGAGGTTGATGTAAAACCTCTTCCACAGTACTCCACGAGGGGTGTCACCAGAGCAGAGGGGTGGAATCACCTCCTCCAAGCTGCTGGGCACTCTCCTTTGGATGCACATGGCTGGCTCATGTGCAGCCTCTCATCTAGCAGCACCCCTAAGTCCTTCTTGGCAGGGCTGCTCTCCATCCCTTCATGGCCCAGCCTGTGAGATCAGCTGGGCTGGGACTGTGTCACAGCCCTTGGACAGGGCAGCTGGGCAGGACGAGCTCCCTGCCAAAGAAGGCAGATCCCACTCCCCACACAACTCCACCCTGGCCATGAGGTCACAGCAGGCTCTGAGGTCACAGATGTCCCAGACCCGGTGGTTGCACAGCAGCACAAGGAGCGAGCAGTCAGTGCTTGAGCACAACTGTTGCGGCAGCAGCAGCGGCGCTGGCAGCAGTGGTGCTGACATTGGGACAGCGGTGTCAGGACAGCGGTGGCAGCAAGAGCTGCGGGACTGGCAGAGGGCAAGGCAGCATGGCCCTTGCTCTGCGCCTCTTCCTCCTGCTCCTCCTGGCCGTGGCCCTGCCTGCCAGGGCTGCCCAGGCTGCTCCGCTGCAAGCGCGGTGAGCAGGTGAGCCGGCAGCCTGGCTCCCCTTTCCCAGGACAGCGCTCCCTGCTCCCCGGGAAGCGCTGGGGATGGTTTTCCCCAGGCCTTCAGGGAGGGTTTCCTCTGGGGAGGGAGAGAGCCACCATGGGCCTGGGCTGGCCCTGTTTCCTCTCCACAGATGTGTAACAGGGCCGGCAAAGAGGGTGGAGAGTGACCAGGAGCCAGCCCAGAGCTCCCCAGGCCCCTGTGCAGCTTTGGCCTTGTCCATTGACATCTGGCCCCCACGGACTTTCCCGACCCCCTTGCAGTGCCCAGTTCCCGGAGGCAGAAGGGGATGCCAGCGCATCATGGAAATGGGTCTGGTCTTTGCTCCCTTCTAGATTTGGATCGCAACTTTGATGATTTGGAATTGTTGTTAAATGATATTTCGAATGTCTTGAAGAATGCTGGAGGTAAGTTCTGAATTTCCCTTTCTAGTGACATATTAATCAGTATCCAAGTGGCAAGAGATCGTGCCTCTGCCATTTCAATTAGCAGGTAAGTCAGGGCAGAAGGGTTCTGAAAACCTTGCCCTGCTCCTTTCTGGAGCCCTGAGGGATCCCACAGGATGACTGTCAGTGGGAGGAAGGAGCATTTAGCCGTCCATCTTCCTCCCATGTGCAATGTCACTGTGTCCTTCTGTGCGGGCTGTGCAGTCACAGAGAAAAGCAGAGAGGGAAGGTGCTGGGTCCAGGGCTGTGCCCCAGGTCTGAGCCTTTCCTGCAGCCTGAGGATCTCCTACAGTGCCACAGGAGCTGTTCTGTCCTGCCTTCCTTTGCAGCTGAACCTGTTGGTGAAGCTGATCTGGCTTCCCAAGCCACGTCCACGACTGAGCATCTGGGAGATGGTGAGGGTAGGTCAGGGCCTTTCCCCTGGGAGAGCTGCCAGCTCAGAGCCCAAAGCTCGGCCAGGAGGGCATCGCTGCAGGTGCCAGGACAGAGCCATGCATGTGTGTGCCCTCGCCCTGCGCGATCCCCTCACCGCTCCTGTGGCTCAGTGGTGTCCGTGAAGCTCAGCAGAGATGGCAGAAGCTTCTGTGGCTGTTGTGTTACAGATGTGTCTGCAGGGAGGACTCTTCCTGATCCTTCCCTCATTCCTACACAGAAGCCTGCCTCCCATCACAGGGGTGAGTAGTGTGTCCCTGCTGACCCCACAGGCTGAGCCCTGCTTCTGTGGGATCCATTAATGGGAAGAGGAAACATGTTTTTCTAAAGGTCCTCTAAAAGGAAAGAACAAAGCTGCAGGACAGAAGAAAGCCCATGAGTCATCTGAACACATGAGGCAAAGGACAAAGGAAATGCAGCAGACAGCACAAGGTGGGCGCGTTTCCCTCAGCCTTGTCCTGGGGCTCAGCAGCCGGGGGCTGTGGCTGCACATCTGGACACGCCGTGCCCGTCACAGTGGGAAGGGATCCACGGCAGCCTCGCTGCCCCGCTGCAGCTTCCACGCCCTGCAGGGATGTTTGCCAGCCTGGCCTGGCTGCAGCTCCTCCCCGGCCACTGCAGGATTGATTGAGGCATCAGCTGAAAGGCAGCCCAAACTGCACAATGCACCTCAGATCCCCGGCAATTTCCCATCTCCAGGCAAATCAGAAGGGGCAGCTGTTTGCAGTACAGAGGGCCCTGGCCAAAACAAAAATTTTATAGGGATTTCCTAACCATTCTTGACCATGTCTTTGACAAGCATTGCATCTTGAAAATTCCCCATCCGCAATGGGGAACAGCACTGCCTAATCCAGCTGTACCTCATCCTTTCTCCAGAAGCAGATGGAGAGGCTGTGCAGAAGGAAGGCTTTGCATTTCCCGGAAGAAGCAGTGGCTCACTGACAGCCTCTGCTGCAGGAAGGGAGGCGATGCCAGGCACAGCCACAGGAGGTAATTGCTGTGCCTCTGGGCCTGAGCCCTGCTGAGGCTTGAGCTGCCCTCTCTGCTGCTTGGCACTGCGGGCACAGCCCGGACAAGACGGGCACAGCCCAGAGGAATTGTCCCGAGCAGGCTCAGGGCACTCGGGTACTGAGCTGTCCTGCTGGGCTCCCTCTGTGGGAGACACGTCCTGAAACCTGGGAGTGGCTGCACGGGGTGCCCATGGTGGGGAAAGGGCAGAGGGGGAGAGCAAGGCTCTACTGGGTCTTGAAAGGGCCTGGCCACGTGCCCTTGGGATGGGGAAGGGGTCCCAAGGCAAAGAGAGATGGAGAGATAGAAGAAGGTGGGAAAGGCAGGAGAAAGGGCAGGAGAGTCAGAGGGACAGGGGAACAGCTGAGGGACTGCCTGCTGCAGCTTTCCCCAGGGTTTGTGCAAGAGTTGCAGCTGTGGGAGTGAGTGCACCCAGGGCCTTTGGCTGCTTCAGCCGCCCCACCAAGAGTGTCGCACAGGGCATGGAAAGAGGGTGCAGAGTGACCAGGAGCCTGCCCACAGCTCCCCAGGCCCCTGTGCAGCTTTGGCCTTGTCCATTGACATCTGGCTCCCACAGCCTTACCCGACTCCTTGCAGTGCCCATTTCCCAGAGGCAGACGGGGATCCCAGCATGCCCTGAAAAATGTTCTCATCTGTGCTCCGTTTCAGATGAGGTCTCTGGAAAGGCTTCTCCATTAGATGGGCGGCATGAAGTTTTGAAGCCTTTGAAACCTCCTGCAGGTCTGTTCTCATTGTTCCACAACGGAATAATTGTTGACAACCTGGCAGGAACCTGGTTACAGAAGCTTCTGTGGATGCTGTGTTACAGATGTGTCTGCAGGGAGGACTTTTCCTGTTCCTTTGCTGGTTCCTTCACCGAAGCCAGGCTCTCATCGCAGGGGTGAGTAGTGTGTCCCGGCTGACCCCACAGGCTGAGTTCTGCTTTTGTGATATCCATTCATAGGAAACCAAATCATGTTTTTCGAAGGTCCTCCAACAGGAAAGTACAAATCTACAGCACAGAAGAAACCTCATGAGCCATCTGAATACATGAGGCAAAGGACGAAGGAAATGCAGCAGGCAGGAAAAGGTGGGTGCATTTCCCTCAGCCTTGTCCTGGGGCTCAGCAGCCGGGGGCTCTGGCTGCACATCTGGACACGCCGTGCCCGGCACAGCGGGAAGGGATCCATGGCAGCCTCGCTGCCCCGCTGCTGCTTCCACGCCCTGCAGGGCTGTTTGGCAGCCTGGCCTGGCTGCAGCTTCTCCCCAGCCTCTGCAGGAAGGCATTGGGCATCAACTGACAGAGAGCCCAAACTGCACCATGGATCCCCTGCATTTTCCTGGTGTCTGAGCACATCCTGAGGTGTGGCTGCTTTGCAGAGGGAGGGCCATAGGAAGCCCCAAAGGCCTGTGGGGATCAGGATTTTCCTGATTCTTATCCATGTTGTGGACAAGTATTGCCTCCTGAAGAGGCCACCACCTGGATGTGCAATGTTTGCATCTGATCCCACCAAACCTTTCCCTTTCTCAAGGGATGGACAGAGAGGCTCTGTGGAAGGCGGCATTTCCTGCAGGAAGGGAGACAATGCAAGGCACAGCCACAGGAGGTAATTGCTGTGCCTCTGGGCCTGAGCCCTGCTGAGGCTTGAGCTGCCCTCTCTGCTGCTTGGCACTGCGGGCACAGCCCGGACAAGACGGGCACAGCCCAGAGGAATTGTCCCGAGCAGGCTCAGGGCACTCGGGTACTGAGCTGTCCTGCTGGGCTCCCTCCGTGGGAGACACGTCCCCAAACCTGGGAGCGGCTGCACGGGGTGCCCATGGTGGGGAAAGGGCAGAGGGGGAGAGCAAGGCTCCACTGGGTCCTGACAGAGCCTGGCTATGTGCCCTTGGGCTGGGGAAGCTGTTCCTTGTGCAGGTTGGCAAACAGGAGGGCGGGACAGAGGTTGGGAACAATAGCTGTGGCACTGCAGATTTCCCTGAGCATTTAGTGAGGGTTTCCTGTGTGGCAGCGAGAGAGCCCCAGGGTCCTGGGCTGCTCCAGCTGCCCCTCCAGGGATGTTGCACAGGGACTGCAAAGTGTCTGGAGAGTGATCAGGAGCCACAGGCTCCCACAGCCTTACCCCACCCCCTTGCATTGCCCAATTCCCCAAGTCAGAACGGGATCCCAGCACATCATGGAAATGGTTCTGAAGCATCTCTGCTCCCTTCTAGATTGGGATCATGACTTGGGTTATTTGGAAATGCTGGTAAATGGTGGTTTGAAGATGTTGTCAGATGCTGGAGACAAGTTCTCAACGTGCCTTTCCTGACAGAGTAATCAATGTCTATGTGGCAGCAGCTCACTCATATGGCATTTCCTTTAAGTTCCTCTAAAGGTTGTTCACCTCTGGAAACTTTGCCCTGCTCCCTTCTGGAGCCCTGAGGGATCCCACAGGATGACTGTCAGTGGGAGGAAGGAGCATTTAGCTGTCCATCCTTCTTCCGTATGCAATGTCAGTGTGTCCTTCTGTGTGCTCTGTGCAGTCACAGAGAAGAGCAGAGAGGGAAGGGGCCGGGCCCAGGGCTGTGCCCCGGGACTGAGCCTTTCCTGCAGCCTGTGGATCTCCTGCAGTGTCACGGGAGCTGTTCTGTCCTGCCTTTCTTTGCAGCTGAGCCTGTTGGTGAAGGTGATCTGGCTTCCCAACCCACGTTCAGGATTGAGCCTCTGGGACATGGTGAGGGTAGGTCAAGGCCTTTCCCTGGGAGAGCTGCCAGCTCAGAGCCCAAAGCTCGGCCAGGGGGGCATCGCTACAGGTGCCAGGACAGAGCCATGCACGTGTGTGCCCTCGCCCTGCGCGATCCCCTCACACCTTCTGCTCAGGCCTGGCAGCTATCTGGAGGAAGGTGGCCCCTGGCCCAGCCCCAAAAGGCCAGATGGATTTTGAATCTTATCCCTATTTTTGATAAGCCTGATGTCCTAAAGATGCCACCAAAAGAAATCAGAAATTGTTCCATCTGATCCACCTGAACTTTTTCCTTTTTCAAGTGATGGAGCAAAAGGCAGGACAGAAGGCAGTGTTTCCCCAAGCAAGCAGAGGCCGACTGGCAGCCCCTGCTGCAGGAAAGGAGGAGATTCCAGACATGGGCACAGGCACAGGAGGTAATTGCCCTGCCACTGTCAGTCTTTTAGCAGGGCTGTGTGGCGGCACCTCTTTCCACCAGGTCCTGCCCTTGCATGGCCCAGCACCAGCCAAAGCTGGAGGCACCTCTGGAGGCTTGGAGGCCTCTGGAGCTCATTCACAGCCCCAGGCAAAGGGGACTCATGCACCAACGTCCCTCCCGCTGCAGCTGCTCCGGAGCTGGCCCTGAGTGCCCAGAGGCCCAAGGCACAGGAGCAGCCCCGAGCGGGAGCCCTGCCGCGAGCCCAGGGCCAGAGCCAGCCTCGGCTCCCGACTGGGCAGGGGCTGCACTGGGTCCTGACAGGGCCTGACTCTGTGCCCTGGGGCTGGGGGAGCTGTCACGGGGCAGGGAGGGCCAGGGCTGGCAGTGGCTGCTCAGGGATGGCTTTGGCCCCTGTCCCTCCAAGCAGCCACTGCCCAAGCAGCTGCGCTGCCCCCGGGCTCTCCTCCCGGCCTGCTGGGCTTTGTTGGGTGGCACAGCCTGTGCCAAGGGGCGGCAAGGTGCCTGCAGGCCCCAACTCTGGGGGAAACGGAGAACGTCCTGCCCGCATCCACCGTGCTGCCAGCTCAGCAGCGCAGCACCGCACGGGCTGACGCTCCCCATTGCTTCCACAGGTGCAGCTGGAACCACCACACGTGTTCTGGATTCCCAGAAGGGCCCTGGAAGGGGTTTCTGTCAGGGAACAGGCTGCTGGATACGATTAATTGCAGGCCTGCTTTTTTTGGAGCTTATTTTCATCTTATGCTGTGTCCAAATTTGGACTTGCTGGAAGAGAAAAGGGTGAGTGGTTTGTTCACCTTTCCCTCAAACACCTTCTTTTAAAAGTCTAATGCTGTAGACAGGAAACATTCCCAGAGAAGCTGCTGTGGTGTTGTTGCCAGTCTGTGATTGTCCAGAGAAGCTGGGGAGCCTTGCCAGCTCTGGGCCCTGCTGTGCAGGAGGCTCCCTGTGTGCCACTGGCAGCTGGGGCCTCATCCACCTCCTCTCTCCACAGGGATGCCTCTGCAGCTTCACAAGACTGGCCAAATAACTCAGCCAGGGGGAACTGGACCTGTCATCTCGCATCTCCGTGCCCGTGTCCGTTGTCCCTTCCACGGCTGCATTACCAGCTCATTGCTAGGGACAGCTTGTTGGTATCACCACCCAGAGCAGGAGCCTCTGTCCCCAAAGGTGCTGCCCCTGGTGTCCAGCCAGGCCAGGAGGTGCAGCCCTCCTACCAGGGTAGGGCCTGAGCCTGGCATCATCTTTGGGGTTCAGCTCAGGTGTGTCTGTGCTACCACCAGCTCTGGCGGAGCGGCTTGTCTGGGCACAGCCAGGGCTGGGAAGGCAGCAGCTGAGCACAGGGCTCCTGAGACAAAGCAACCTCATTTTGTCTTTGTTTTACAGTTATACACAGCAGAAGATTTTAGAAATATTTAGAAACATTTTTGTAGAAAAATATCCCCAAGTATTTCTTCCCTTTTCCCATTGTAGTTTAGGATTTTTCAAAGTAGTTTAAGAATTCTGAAAAATTTGGAACACTTTTACACTTGCCGAATAAAAAATAAAACTGCAAGAATTGGTGATCATTACTCTTAGATGAACTAAGTCATCACAAGATGCCCAGTGTACTGGTGAGGCTCTTTTCCCACTGGAGATTTTTACCTAGTGACAACAACGGACTTAAAGCCCTTTCCCTGATAATTTCGGGCATTTCTTACAAGCTCATCTCTCAGTCTTCAGAGGCAAACTTTGAGCACAGTGGGAATCTCCTGCTGTGTAGGAGGGTCTCTGTGAGCCAGCTGACATTGGGGCCTCTTTTGCGGAGATAAACGCAACTCCACGACTTTGTGAAAGTTGTAAAGTTGGTATGTTTATTACTGTGCTGGATGCATGTGGAGATTCCTCTCCTTAAAAGACACGCGTCCCTCTGGGAATTCCAGATCCTTTTTTATCACCCTCTCAAATAGATATGCATCCAATTTTATGATAGGTTCATACATATTCATTTTTACAAATTTGGTTGGACATTTACCGCTCGTTAATCTTTATCAGAAAGAATTCCCAGGTCAGGTTGGTCTGTTCTCATAGCAGTTCCTCTGTCTCTGTGTCCCCTGCCACCCCCTTATCTCTGTCCTTGACTGAAGCAGTTTCCTTTAAATGCTTCTCATAGGAAGGAAACATTCCCAGTGAGGCTGCAGTGGTTGAGTGGGATGTCCATGATTGTCCAAAGAACTCTGCTGAGGGTTCAGCTGCTGCCCAGAGTTTTCATTGGCCTCCTCATTGCTGGGCCTTGTCCTGGGGGGCCCGCTGGGGCTGCAGCCAGTGCTGGCTCCCACTGAGGCTGCCTGGCCAAGGGAAACCCCAGGGGCACAGGGCAGAGGCAAAGCAAGGTGGGGAGGAGAAAGGGCAGGGACGAGATTGCCCTTGAAATGCAGAGGTGCTCTAGGGCCCGCTCCTGGCCAGGGAGCCTGCCCAGAGCCGTGCCCTGCTCGCCAGGGCCTTGAGGGACAGCTGTGCAGCTGGGCCAAGCTGTGCCAGCAGCTCCAGCCGTGCTGGGGAGCCTTGCCAGCTCTGGGCCCTGCTGTGCAGGAGGCTCCCTGTGTGCCACTGGCAGCTGGGGCCTCAGCCACCACCTCTCTTCACAGGCACCACCTCAAAGAAAAGTTCAAAGCTGGTTGCTGCTCACAAGACCTCTACAGCCGGAAGAGCAGTAGCAGCAGCTCTGAATCTGACCAGTTTACAATTGTACCTGAAAGCTCTGTGGTGCTTGAGGTGGAGCTGTCACCCCAGTGTCCGGGTGGCAGCAGCAGCAAAGCCCAGCCAGCAGCAGCACTGGCTCAGCTCCATGCCCAGGAGCAGCCGTGGATGCCCACGGTGTGGGCAGGCAGGAGCCAGGCAGGGGCTGCTGTGACCAGCGGCGGGGTCCCCAGGGCTGGGGGAGACCCTGCTGAGCGTCCCTGGGCTGAGGGCACATTTCCTTCCCCGGCATCATCTGGGCCTGCACCTCCTCCAGTGGCAAGCCCAGGAAAAGAGGGAAGCCATCAAGAGCATCTCCACAGCCACAGCCTGACCAGCAATTCCAGCAGGCAAAACAAAGCCCCACCCTAATTAACACACACTTGATAGAACCTAATTGATGGCTCATCACCAATGCAAGGTGCTGCACAGGGTCTGCTCCTCTGGACGAGGGCCAGAAGGGGAGGGAAGGGAAGGGCTGTGTGGCCTTGGGGCCCGATGGGGCTGATGAACAGCCCCAGAGGCACAACAGCCCAGCTGCAGCCACACTCCGTTTCCTGGTCAGAACCCTAGCCGTAGCTGCCCTGGCCTTCCCCGTAAGGCACCTGGGGACTTTGGGGGCCCCATAAGGTGCACGAGGGGCTGGGGTCCCTTGTGGGACACACAGGGATATTTCAGGCTCCCTCTGAGGCACGGAGGGTGCTGGAGTCCACTTCAAGTCATGCAAAGGATTTGGAATTTTGTGTGAGGCATGCACAGAGTTAGGGATCTCTCCCAAGGTGTGCAGGGCGCTGGGGTCTCTGCTGAGACACATGACGGGGTTTTGGGGTCTCACTTCACATGCGGAGAGGGCTGTGGGCTCTCATAAGCGTCCCGGTGCTTTGCGCCCCTCCTGCTGCCCGCACTGGGGCGGGAGTCTCTGCTGAGGCCCGCAGGGCTCGGGGCCCTCCCGCGCTCCCTCCCGAGGCCCTCCGGGCCCGTCCGGCTCGGGGCTGCCGCGGCCCTGGGGCAGCCGCCGTGCCGGGACGGCGCTGGTGACGAGCCGAGCCGGAGCTGCCCCGCCGGGTCGCGCTGCACGGGCACGGCACGGGCGGCGCTGAGCGCCGGGCAGGCGGCGCCACAGCCCCGGCCCTGCCTCCTTCGGGGCCGGGCACACACAGCCCCGCAGGCAGAGCGGCGGCTCCGGGCTCCGCTCGGCGCCCGAGGGGTCGGAACCGATGCCACAGGAGCCTGGGGAGCCCCGCGCAGGGCCCTGGCGCCGCCCGCCCGCCTCTCCTGTGGCCATCCCGGGCGGCAGGGACTCGCTCTGGGCGAGCTGCCGGCTCCTGCCACTGCCCTGACAACGCTGAGGGGCCTTCGGGGCCGGGACTGGGCTTGCCAGGGAGACAGTTCATAGGAGACTTGCTCAGACTTGCTCAGGCCTTTTACAAGATTTACTGCGAAACAACTTAAAATCCCAGGCTAAATCGTGTGGTTTAACGCCTGGGGATTTGCAGTCTCGTCCCGTGGCCACAGCAGCTGACGGGTGGAGACCACCAATCCCGCCACTCCCAGGTTCGCCGCCAGGACCCCGAGTTCTGGCTCCGTCTGCGGCGCAGCGATGCAGGCGAGAGCAGCACTGCGAAGCACTGAGGCGAAGGAAGGAAGGAAGGAAGGACTGAACACACGGATGGATGCCTAAACGCTTCACTGACGCAGCCAGGGCCAGCACCGGTTTCACAGAAAAACTGTTGGGGGGGCAGTTATAAAGACGAAGGGCGTGACACGAGGGGACACAAGGGACCAATGAACGAAGCCCAGGGGAGGAGCGAGGGACACAACCGAACCAATAGCAATGGCACTGGGGAGGGAGAAGGGTCGGGGGACAAATCATGTGTTAAGTAAGGCAAGATTGACACAGAAATTTCTCGAAATGAAAGGGGGCTGCTTACAATGATGGACAGGTAACTGGCAGGAGGAAGAAACCTTTATGAGGGAGAACATGGGGGGAACCGAGGGTCAAACCAAAATCCTAATTTCCAAAATAACCAACTTTACACTAAAACCCGTATAAAACACACAATGCCACAGGGATTCCTTGAAGATGCTATGTAACTCCCCGTGGTGCCAGGCCAGGCCGGGTCCCAGTGTGAGGAATGAAATCCTGGAGATGAGAGCTCTTTTACAGAGTTGTCATTGGTAGTTGACGTTAATGAAATTGATAAGGTCTTAATTTGAAATATTGGTCTGTTGTTAAACATTGACTGTTAGAGTTCTAGGACTTGCCTTCAGTTGCTGTTGCTGACTGATACTATTTTACCTGTATTCGTACCTCTTCTTGTCATACTCTGTATTTGTACCCCGTGTTAGTCATTTGTTAAACTTTGAATGTTAGTATTCTAAGACTTGCTTTGAGCTGCCGCTGTTAGATGTTGCTATTTCACCCTGTATTTTTATCTTTCCCCGTCATTCTCTGTATTTGTTCCCCTTTCCGTCTCACCTGGGATTTGTATCCATTCCCTTCGGGAACCACTTTTCCTACTCCCCTCCTCACAGGAGGACTTGCACCCGGACTGAATTTAAATGAGAGGCTGTGGGAACTATATGAACCCTCTCAAAACAACAAACCAGCACATAAACTTTGACTTTAGCCCATCAGAACCACACTAAGCCACCCACTCTTGGCCAGAGCCGGATTCCGTCCTGTCCCCATAATTTTGATAGTACCCATCTTGGAAGATACCCCTCGGCTGCGAGCCAATATTTGCCTTCCTAAGGACTCTGGTGAGGGTGGAAGGCCCAGCTGTGCCGAGAGACAAAGCTGTACTCTTCCTCCTCAGCGTCGTCCAGTGGGAGCAGTGGCGGTGTGCGCGACACCTCGGTTCCCCACCCAGAGCTGTCTTTAATAAAGGCATTTTAAATTAGCTCCTCTCCTGGCCCTATTTCTAACACCAGCGAGCACCAACACCCAGCAGCTCTCATGTATGCAGCACGGCTGGCACCGGGGACACGAGTCAACATCCCTCCAGCTGCCCGCTCTGCCTGCAGGCTGTCACACAACAGCAATGTTCCAGCCAGAACAGGCATTTTTACATCCTCAGCACCACGTGCTCTTGTGGTCCTGCTAGTGCATCAGAGAGAAAAGCCAAATGTGACAGACCAAACTTGACTGTAGGAGAGGGATGGCTCAGCAGAGGCACTGGGGACCTGTGGTGCCAGCCAGTGCCCGGGCACTCGGACACAGCAGCAGTACCCCAGACTTTCACACTTCACCTAGGAGGGTATCAAAGCCCAGGGGTTCTTTGTTCAGGGTCCCCCAGAGGCACCAGCTCAAGCTGCCACTGTTCCACCACCATAAAATTGTTTTAAGGATCCAGAGGTCTGACACTCTGCTATGGAGGACATTCCGCATTTCCAGTCTTTGGGGCATCTAGGACCTTTTGATTTTGCTTTGCACCCAAGAAAAACAAATCTCCAAATGTGCACAAATAACTCCTTTAGCATTTCCTCCTTTTATTTTCAGCAGAATTTTACATTGTTCTCTGCTACCTTGTCCTTGTTATGAATAAGAAGCTTGACTAGGCCAATATTCAAGCAGCAATAAATTTATTATTTAATATCGTAAGGTATGAGCAATACAGTGCTGGGTACAGTGGGGGAAGTTTTCCCTCCAACTGCACACCAATAATTGTGGGTTACAGGTATTTATAGGGGTACTCATCACCTTTTTTCCGCAGTTTCTATTTCCAATCTTTTACTCATCAGCAATTTTTATTCCAAATTATTACATCACAATTCCATACACTGTTGTGATTTTAATTTCTCAGGATGTATCTCAAAGGAGTATCCCTAGATGGTGGTGGTCCAGTTTCCGAAAGAAGAAAGACAACTCCCATCTGGTGGGGTCCAGCTCCCCAGATGTGTGTCCACCTTTTAATTGAAGAGACTCTAAATCTCATGACAGTGATGTCCAGCTTCCCTTTGGTTGAAACAATAAACCCTTGAGATGATGTTCATCTTCCTTTCTCAAGCTGTTTTTCTCTGCTTCAATAAGGCGTGAGATAAGCATATTTCCTTTATATATATTCCAAAGCTATAGTTTCAACGATACAAGTTATATTCTAAAATTATACTTCAGAAGATTATTATTGCAGAACTCTTTATGAATTAAACGCAGGCAAAAAGCAACATCTTTAACACCTTAATTCAAATGCTCTTAAAGAAAACAGGGTTAATTGCAAACAAAAGATAGGTTCAAAGGCCTTTTTCCATGCTTTATTCTCCTCAGTTATTATTAGAATTCACAGCTCTCCCATTGTCGGTGTCCACACATTTTGCATTCACAGCTACACACATCGCCTGTTTGTACCTGACACGAAACACAACTTTGAATTTCACATGGGGACCTGTGGATCCAGCCAGTGCCCGGGCACTCGGACACAGCAGCAGTACCCCAGACTGTCACACTTCACCTGGGAGGGTATCAAAGCCCAGGGGTTCTTTGTTCAGGGTCCCCCAGAGGCACCAGCTCAAGCTGCCACTGTTCCACCACCATAAAATTGTTTTAAGGATCCAGAGGTCTGACACTCTGCTATGGAGGACATTCCACATTTCCAATCTTTTGGGCATTTAGGACCTTTTGATTTTGCTTTGCACCCAAGAAAAATAAATCTCCAAATGTGCACAAATAACTCCTTCAGCATTTCCTCCTTTTATTTTCAGCTGATTTTTACATTGTTCTCTGCTACCTTGTCCTTGTCTTTCCAAAATTCATGTGCCTATTGAAGCCCTGGCTTGGCGCACACATTTTCTTTAGATCTATAGGGATGTAACTCCAGCAACGCTGCCGAGCACACCCATTTCACTGTTGCACAAACCTAACTGTGCTGCAGTATGTGAATCCCACTGTGGTGTGGGAGATGGCAGGGCACCAGAGCAGGCCCTGAAGCACGGACATTCGGGGGTGGAATGTCCTGGGGTGACGTTATGATGCTTGTATCCCCATTCATCTGTTCTGTGCCTTTAAGACCGGCTCTGAAGAGTGGAACTTTTGTTTGGGTTTCTCTTATCAGGGACACAGAGACAAGCAGTACACAGGGCTGTTTTCACTTCTTGCTTTCAGCTTGCTGCTTTGCTTGCTCTCTTTTCTGCTCTCGCTTCTGCTCTGCTTTGGCCTCTGCTTATTAGCTAGCTCTAGCTAAACAGTCCAAATTCCTTCCTGGACTGTTTCTCCTCTCCTTTTCTTCGACCATCTCAAACCTGCTCCGGACTGGGACCTGGGAACACCGAGCATTTGCACCGTTTTGGCCTGCAGCAGCTGCCCCAGTGCCGGAGGGACTGAGAACAGAGCAACCACCCCCGAAAGAGACTTTCTGATTTTGTCATCTTTCCCAGAGCGGTGTCATCGGGTATTGTTCATTTTGTGTGCTGGGGGGTGCTGTGTCTGGTAAATAAACAGGTTCTTTCCACCTCTGTCTGAGGAATTTTTTCCCGAACCGGTTGCGGGGAGGGGCCGTGTGCGTTTGCTTTCTGGAGGGGCCCTCCTTTGCAGATTCTTTAACAAATTTGCCCTAAACCGGGACAAAATATTGGCGCCCAATGTGAGGCTCAAGAGAGAGTGGAAAAACCCTGTTTTGAGTGCATTTTGGTTGCTATTACTCTGTGTTCATTTAAGTCAGCTAGTAGCCATGCTTTTTGAGTTCATAATGTCTATTAGGATGAAGGTTTGCATGCATTTCATGTCCCTAGGGTTTTTTGAGATTTTAATACCTCTCTGGTCCCCAGGTTTATTTTTCTCATCCAGAAATAGCTTTAGTATTGTCCCTAATACATAGTTTTTACATCAGAGGGGCAGTGACCAGAGTAGCTATCCTGCTGGGCTTGGTGGCAATGATGTGCAAGAAGTTTATAAACATGCTAGGGTCTGCTCCAGGTATGAATGGTTCATGGCTATGGTTATGCATCCAATTTGTTGCAGGAGGAGCAGCAGGGAATGAGGTTTTTCAGCCTCTGCTTTCCTTCTTCTCCTATGAATGTGTTGCATCACTAGTGAAGGATGTTCAGTTTCCCCTCAATGTTAAAGAAACCATCTTTCTGGTATTCAGTCTGGTAACCTTCCTCTATACAGCCTGCTGCTTCTCTGGAATGAGGGCTGAGATTTCTAGACGGGCTGATGAGACCCCTGATTCAGGAGTAAACCCCGGTGTGGAAAATCCTAAGTGGTGTGGGAAATGGGAGGATATGGGCCAAATCCTGAAGGAATTCTCTGACCCTATAGTCTGGGATTTTCCCCATGAACAAATTCAGAACCCAGCTGAGGTGGGCAAATATCTGAAAGAGAAGTACCAGGATGAGCCTAAGGAGAGGAAGGTCATTGCAGTGAGCTGGGCCCTGGCATATGCTTATCGCACACTGCTAGATACTGTCGGGCAGCAGACAGAGGCAGGGGGAAGGGAGATAAATCAGCAACTGTCCCGGTGACTCAGGCTGCAGCTAACACTCCAGTCTCGAAGCCAGCATCTAAACCCATGGCTGTTGCTACCAGCACTAGAAGTGGGAAATGCACGGACAAGGCCCATCGACCAGTGGATGATGATGATGATGAAGGAGAAGGAACCTCAATGCCTCCGGACATAAAATCAGGAGTCAAAGCAGCAGGTGCAAGATCAGATGCAAATATTGAGTCTTATTCCCTGAAGGACCTTCGTGGCCTACGGAAGGATTACACTCAAAGGTCTGATGAATCCATAATTAGTTGGCTGGTCCATCTCTGGGACGCTGCAGGTGAGGCTACAATTCTGGATGGCACTGAAGCCAGGCATTTGGGATCCCTGTCACAGGATCCTGCCATAGACCAAGGAATGATGAGGGGGGCTAACTCTCACAGCCTCTGGGAACGGGTCCTGAGAAGTTGTCCTGGTTTAGGACAAATTAGGGGAAATCTCCAAAAGGGAGCCCCCAAAAAAACAAACCTCCAACCGCCCCTCCCCCAATACCGGGTTCGGGAAGGAATTCCTCGGAGGAGCAAAGTGGAAAACAAAACCTATTTATTAACAAGTAACAAAAGAACACTCCCCAACACAAGAAAAGAAAAGAAAAGAAAAGAAAAGAAAAGAAAAGAAAAGAAAAGAAAAGAAAAGAAAAGAAAAGAAAAGAAAAGAAAAGAAAAGAAAAGAAAAGAAAAGAAAAGAAAAGAAAAGAAAAGAAAAGAAAAGAAAAGAAAAGAAAAGAAAAGAAAAGAAACCAGGCAGTGTTGTGGAGGGCGCTGAGCTTCTCTCTCAGACTCCGGGGGTCCTGGACGTCTCAGGTCAGGTCCGGAGCCGGTCCAGTATCTTCAGGGGAGGGTAAGAAAGAGGGAACAAAAGAAAAGAAAAAAAAACTGCGCAGAAAGCAGAAAGCAGCAAAAAAACCTATCAGCTAGGGGCCGAGGCAGGAGCAAGCAAGCAAGCAAGCAAGCAAGTGGCAAGCCAAGCCAAGCAGCCAAAAGCCAAAAGCGAAAGTGCCCCGGTCACACTCCCTCCTCCCTCCCCGCCCCGCCGTGGCAGGACGGCCGGGGGGGGGGGGGGAGGAAGAGAGAAAAGGCACAGCTGCCAGACACAACACACGATATTGGGATAAAGGCTGTCACCCCACGACACTCCACCCCTTATCCCATATCGTGAACATACAATAAAAAACTTTCATTTCACTTACTCACACCTTTGACACTTACGCATTCCTCTCATCTTACTTGCTCAGACCTTTGATACTTACAGTTTCCTTCTGTCTCACATTCAACAAACAATGACATTCATATATGAGTCTCATCCCACAGTCAGGTCTCCCTGAGGTACACACCGTATTGTTCCATCTTTCTGCATTATCCACCATGTATAACCTGGTCCTTGAGCAAAGACAATCCCACGGATGGGTTTGTCTGTACTTGAGGCAGGGTTGATCCATACTGTCTTTCCCAACAAACCTCTGACATGGGCCACTGGGGCTTTATCCCCATCTACTATATTAAGGAGCTCAGACTGAGCAGGACCCGCTCAGTTGGTGGAACCTCGAGTGTTAACTAACCAGGTAGCCTTTGCCAAATGCTGCTCCCAGTTTTTTAAAGACCCCCACCCAATGCTTTTAAGGTGGTTTTTAACAATCCATTGTACCTTTCCACATTCCCTGCAGCTGGTGCATGATAGGGGATATGGTATATCCACTCGATGCCATGTTCCCTAGCCCAAGTATTAATAAGATTGTTTTTAAAATGAGTTCCATTATCCGACTCAATTCTCTCGGGAGTACCGTGCCTCCAAAGGACCTGCTTTTCAAGGCCCACTATAGTGTTACGGGCTGTAGCATGAGACACAGGGTAGGTTTCCAACCATCCAGTGGTGGCTTCTACCATGGTTAGTACAGAGCGCTTGCCTTGGCGGGTTTGAGGCAGTGTGATGTAATCAATCTGCCAGGCCTCCCCGTATTTGTACTTAGATCACCGCCCCCCATACCAGAGGGGCTTCACCCGCTTGGCCTGCTTGATGGCAGCGCACGTCTCACAGTCACGAATAACCTGAGAGATACTGTCCATGGTTTGATCCACCCCTCGGTCTCGTGCCCACTTATAGGTGGCATCTCTACCCTGGTGGCCTGAGGCATCATGGGCCCATCGTGCTAAGAATAACTCTCCCTTATGCTCCCAGTCGAGATCTATCTTCAACTCCCCTATCTTTGCAGCCTGATGTACTTGCTGGTTGTTTTGCTGCTCTTCATTAGCTCTACTTCTGGGGACACGGGCATCTACATGGCGAACCTTCACAGGTAACTTCTCTAACCAAGTAGCGATATCTTTCCACTCTTCCGCAGCCCAAATTGGTTTTCCTCTGCGCTGCCAGTTGGCCTCTTTCCATCTCATCAGCCATCCCCATAGAGCATTGGCTACCATCCAAGAATCGGTATACAAATAGAGCCTTGGCCACTTCTCTCTCTCTGCAATACCTAGGGCCAGTTGAACAGCTTTGATTTCAGCAAATTGACTGGATTCACCCTCTCCTTCAGTAGCCTCTGCAACCCGTCGAGTGGGACTCCATACAACACACACGATACTGGGATAAAGGCTGTCACCCCACGACAGAAGTGTAGCAGAACGATACCTGTGCACAGACGATCTCTATATGCAGCAAACTCAGTGGAAGACCATAGAGCAAGGAATCCAAAGCCTGAGAGAAATGGCAGTGCCAGAGATTATCTTCTCAGATGATGTAACAACTAGGAACCCAGACTTAGTACCATGCACGTCTGCGATGTGGCGAAAACTTGTACAACTTGGGCCACATGAATATGCTTCTGCCTTAGCTATCATGAAGAGGGATGAGAGGGATGAGACTGTGCTTGACATGGCAAGGAAGCTCCGAGCATATGCAGATGCTGTGCATGGCCCGACACATGCCAGAATTGCAGCGGTGGAAACACTTCTGCAGAACTTAGAGGATAAGATAGAGGAGAATCATAAGAAGCTTAGAGAGGAGATTAAAGAAGACCTTCTCCAAATTTCAGCAGTACAGATCCGAGGTTCTGGTATCCAAGGCAGACGTTTCCCAGATGGTGAGAGAAGGTACACCCCACGAGCTGAGCTGTGGTTTTACCTGCGTGATTGTGAGGAAAACATGAGAAGGTGGGATAGGAAACCTACTGCTGTTCTGGAACGACGGGTGCATGAACTGAAGGAAGCCACCAGAAGGAAAGCAGCTCCAGTTGCCCGTAGCCGAACGGCCAGGTATGATGATGATGACATGTCTGATCCCCTCGAAGGAACATCCAAAACATACGCCCAGGGAAAGAAGGATAACCAGGCTTAGAGGGGCCCTGCCTCTAGCCAGGTAGAGGCCAGAGAAAATCGTGTTTTCTGGTCTGTGTGGATTTGTTGGCCTGGCACATCAGAACCACAGGAGTACAAAGCTTTGGTTGATACTGGTGCGCAATGCACAATAATCCCATCAAGACATGTGGGGACAGAGTCTGTTTCTATTGCTAGTGTGACAGGGGGATCCCAGGATTTCACTTTGGTGGAAGCTGACGTGAGCCTAACGGGAAATGTGTGGAAGAAGCATCCTATTGTGACTGGCCCAGAGGCCCCATGTATTTTGGGCATAGACTACCTTCGAATGGGTACTTCAAAGACCCAGAGGGACTCAGATGGGCATTTGGAATAGCTGCTGTAGAGACAGAGGGCATCCAGCAATTGAACACCTTGCCTGGGTTGTCTGAGAATCCATCTGCAGTCGGATGCCTGACGGGAGAAGAGCAACGAGTGCCAATTGCCACTTCCATAGTGCATCGAAAACAGTATAGGACCACTCGAGATGCTGTGATCCCCATCCACAAAATGATGCCTGAGCTGGAGAGCCAAGGGGTGGTCAGCAAGACCCAGTCACCCTTCAACAGCCCCATTTGGCCCGTGCGAAAATCTGAAGGAGAATGGAGATTGACTGTGGACTACCATGCATTGAATGAAGTGACTCCACCACTGAGTGCTGCCGTGCCAGACATATTAGAGCTCCAGTATGAGCTGGAGTCCCAGGCAACAAGGTGGTACGCCACTATAGACATTGCCAATGCATTTTTCTCCATTCCTCTGGCAGCAGAATGCAGGCCTCAGTTTGCCTTCACATGGAGGGGAGTGCAGTACACCTGGAAGCGACTGCCCCAGGGGTGGAAGCACAGCCCCACCATCTGCCATGGACTGATCCAGGCTGCACTGGAAAAGGGTGAGGCTCCAGAACACCTGCAATATATTGATGACATCATTGTGTGGGGGAACACAGCTGCAGAAGTGTTTGAGAAAGGAAAGGAAATCATCCAGATCCTCCTGGGAGCTGCTTTCGCCATTAAAAAGAGCAAAGTAAAGGGACCAGCTCATGAGATTCAATTCCTGGGAGTGAAGTGGGCAAGATGGACGGCGTCAGATTCCTACAGATGTCACCAACAAGATCACAGCAATGTCTCCACCCACCAATAAGAAAGAGACACAAGCTTTCCTGGGTGCAATAGGTTTTTGGAGGATGCATATTCCTGAGTACAGTCAGATCGTGAGTCACCCGCAAGAAGAACAATTTCCAGTGGGGCCCTGAGCAGCAACAAGCCTTTTTCCAGATCAAGCAGGAGATTGCTCATGCAGTAGCCCTTGGCCCAGTCAGGACAGGACCAGAGGTAAAGAACATGCTCTACTCTGCAGCCGGGAACCATGGCTTGTCCTGGAGCCTTTGGCAGAAGGTGCCTGAGGAGACTCGGGGTCGACCACTGGGATTTTGGAGTCAAAGCTACAGAGGGTCTGAAGCCAACTACACTCCAACAGAGAAGGAAATCTTGGCTGCCTATGAAGGAGTCCAGGCTGCCTCGGAGGTAATAGGCACTGAAGCACAACTCCTCCTGGCACCCTGACTACCAGTGCTGGGGTGGATGCTCAAAGGCAAGTTTCCTTCCACTCACCATGCCACCAGTGCTACATGGAGCAAGTGGATTGCTCTCATCACTCAGCGCGCCCGTATAGGTAAACTGAATCGCCCTGGGATTTTGGAGGTAATTACAAATTGGCCCGAAGGTGAGAATTTTGGTGTCACAGATGAAGAGGAACAAGAACCAGTGACACGTGCTGAAGAGGCTCCTCCCTATAACCAAGTGCCCCCAGAGGAAACACGCTACGCTCTGTTCACTGACGGTTCCTGTCACATCGTAGGGATGAACCGGAAGCGGAAAGCAGCCATATGGAGCCCCACACAACAGGTTGCACAAGCTACCGAAGGAGAAGGTGGATCAAACCATCTCGCTGAACTCAAAGCTGTTCAGCTGGCCCTGGACATTGCTGAGAGAGAGAAGTGGCCAAAGCTCTGCCTCTACACTGATTCATGGATGGTAGCCAATGCTCTGTGGGGATGGCTGGAGTGGTGGAAAAAGGCTAACTGGCAACGTAGAGGGAAACCAATTTGGGCTGCTGATGAGTGGAAAGACATTGCTACCGGGGTAGGGAGGCTACCTGTGAAAGTCCGCCATGTAGATGCCCACGTACCCAAGAGCAGGGCTAATGAGGAGCACCAAAACAATGAGCCGGCTGCAAAGATAGGGGTGTCCAAAATAGACCTAGATTGGGAACATAAGGGAGAGTTATTCCTAGCTAGATGGGCCCATGATGCCTCAGGCCACCAGGGCAGAGATGCCACCTATAAGTGGGCACGAGACCAAGGAGTGGATCTAACCATGGACAGTATTTCTCAGGTTATCCATGACTGTGAGACGTGTGCTGCCATCAAGCAGGCCAAGGGAGTGAAGCCCCTGTGGTACGGTGAGCGGTGGTCCAAGCACAAGTATGGGGAGGCCTGGCAGATTGATCCCATCGCACTGCCCCAGACACGCCAGGGAAAACGCTACGTGCTGACCATGGTGGAAGCCACCACTGGATGGTTGGAAACCTACCCTGTGTCTCATGCTACAGCCCGGAACACCATCCTGGGCCTTGAAAAGCAAGTCCTGTGGAGACATGGCACCCCTGAGAGGATTGAGTCAGACAACAGGACTCATTTCAAGAACAGCCTTATCAACACCTGGGCTAGGGAACATGGCATTGAGTGGGTGTACCATATCCCCTACCATGCACCAGCTGCAGGCAAAGTGGAGAGGTACAATGGACTACTAAAAACCCAGTTGAAAGCTTTGGGTGGGGGATCTTTAAAAACTGGGAGCAACATTTAGCAAAGGCCACCTGGTTAGTTAACACCCGAGGTTCCACCAACTGAGTAGGTCCTGCCCAGTCTGAGTCCCTGAATATAATAGAAGGAGACAAAGTCCCAGTGGTACATATCAGAGGTTTGTTAGGGAAGACTGTGTGGATCAATTCTGCCTCGAGTACAGACAAACACATTCATGGGGTTGCCTTTGCTCAGGGACCAGTTTGCACGTGGTGGATAATGCAAAGAGATGGAACAACACGATGTGTACCTCAAGGAGATCTGATTGTGGGGTAAGAATGATGTGCAATATCACTGTTCATTGAATGTTACTGCCATTGTCTGTACATTAAACCATACAGACATGAGATAGAAGCAAATGTGTAAGTGTTGAAGGTCTGGGCAAGTGGAAGATGGAGAAGGAAATGTGTAAGTGTTGAAGGTCTGAGCAAGTGATAGATGGAGCTTTAAGTGACTAAAGTGAAAAGGGGGAATCCTGCAGCTCTGTAATATAGGGCCTGGATTCAGTGGTCCAGTGTGGGGATGTGATGAAGGCATGATGGGTATTGCTTGTAAATTTTGGGGGAACAGATGGAAATTTTGTATGAATAAGGCATGAAGTGTTGTAGTATGTTGATGATATGGGGATAAGGGGTGGAATGTCCTGGGGTGACGTTATGATGCTTGTATCCCCATTCATCTGTTCTGTGCCTTTAAGACCGGCTCTGAAGAGTGGAACTTTTGTTTGGGTTTCTCTTATCACGGACACAGAGACAAGCAGTACACAGGGCTGTTTTCACTTCTTGCTTTCAGCTTGCTGCTTTGCTTGCTCTCTTTTCTGCTCTCGCTTCTGCTCTGCTTTGGCCTCTGCTTATTAGCTAGCTCTAGCTAAACAGTCCAAATTCCTTCCTGGACTGTTTCTCCTCTCCTTTTCTTCGACCATCTCAAACCTGCTCCGGACTGGGACCTGGGAACATCGAGAGTTTGCACTGTTTTGGCCTGCAGCAGCTGCCCCAGTGCCGGAGGGACTGAGAACAGAGCAACCACCCCCGAAAGAGACTTTTTGATTTTGTCATCTTTCCCAGAGCGGTGTCATCGGGTATTGTTTATTTTGTGTGCTGGGGGTGCTGAGCCTGAAATAAACAGGTTCTTTCCACCTCTGTCTGAGGAATTTTTTCCCGAACCGGTTGGGGGGAGGGGCCGTGTGGGTTTTGCTTTCTGGAGGGGCCCTCCTTTGCAGATTCTTTAACAAATTTGCCCTAAACCAGGACAGGGGGATTAGTGACTAGACTCTTGCTATCCGGGCTAACTCTCAGAACTCCGGCACCACCGCAGGAGTAGGGAACTGCCTCAGGATAGGGATTTCCCAGAGGCAGAACCTTTAGAGCCACTTGCTCTACTGTGCCAGAAACCAGCCACGACAGGGAGCAGGCAGAGGAGAAAGGAGGAGGCCCTCTGAGGTTCCACAAGGAAGAGTTTATTCCAGGTGAAAGAAATAGGATAAAAAGCCCCTAGATTTATTGTGCAAGGGGGTTTATACAGATACAAGTCAGGGGGTGCATACAAACAGCTGACCAATAGGGAATCCTCAGGGGAGCAGGGAGGGGATTAGTCAAGTGTCTGGGGCCCATTGCGGTAGGAGGGTGGAGAGGATGGCTCACATGGGCCCACGGGGCCTCCGGAATAGGGGAATTCCAAAGGGCTGTTGCAGTCAGAGATTGGCCCGAAGGCTCCTTCGGGAACCAAGGGGTTGGGGTGCCGTGGCAGGCAGGGAAAGAGCTGGAACAAGGGGCGGGGAATGGCATGAGGGACAGCTTTGAGGGAGGGTAAAACCCACGGGTAAACCATGAACAACTTAAACAGGAATCAATAAAATAAATTCAAACTGCAACAATCAAGAGCATCTTCAGAGACACAGCATGACCGACCAGCAATGGAAGCTGGAAAAACAAAAAGTTTTCCTGAGCAATGGCGCTTTGATGAAGCAAAACATTTGCAATCAGGGCATCCCATTGGTACAGATGGGGGCACACTCTGGGGGTACAGCTGAGGCCATGAGGTCACAGCAGGCTCAGGGGTCACAGCAGGCTGAGGTCACAGCAGGCTCAGGGGTCACAGCAGGCTGAGGTCACAGTTGGCACTGAGGTCACAGATGTCCCAGACCCGGTGGTTGCACAGCAGCACAAGGAGCGAGCAGTCAGTGCTTGAGCACAACTGTTGCGGCAGCAGCAGCGGCGGTGGCAGCAGTGGTGCTGACATTGGGACAGCGGTGTCAGGACAGCGGTGGCAGCAAGAGCTGCGGGACTGGCAGAGGGCAAGGCAGCATGGCCCTTGCTCTGCGCCTCTTCCTCCTGCTCCTCCTGGCCGTGGCCCTGCCTGCCAGGGCTGCCCAGGCTGCTCCGCTGCAAGCGCGGCGAGCAGGTGAGCCGGCAGCCTGGCTCCCCTTTCCCGGGACAGCGCTCCCTGCTCCCCGGGAAGCGCTGGGGATGGTTTTCCCCAGGCCTTCAGGGAGGGTTTCCTCTGCGGAAGGGAGAGAGCCCCCATGGGCCCTGGGGAGCCCCAGTTTCCTCTCCAGCGATGTGTAACAGGGCCGGCAAAGAGGGTGCAGAGTGACCAGGAGCCTGCCCAGAGCTCCCCAAGCCCCTGGGCAGTTTGGCCTTGTCCATTCACACCTGGCTCCCATAGCCTTAACCAAGCCCCTGGCAGTGCCCTGTTCCCAAAGGCAGAAGGAGATCCCAACACCACATGGAAATGGTTCTGATCCGTGCTCCCTTCTAGACTGGAAGCATGACACGGGTGTTTTGGAAGGCCTGATGAATCATGTTTTGAAGTTCTTGGAGGATGCTGGAGGCAAGTTCTCAGTGTGCCCTTCCCGAGACAATAATCAATGTGACAAGAGCTCACTCATACGCCATTTCCTTTAATATAATCTCAAGGTTCAAGGATTCTGAAAACCTTACCTGGCTCCATTCTGGAGCCCTGGGGGATACCACAGGATCGCTCTCAGTGGGAGGAAGGAGCATTTAGCTGTCCATCCTCCTCCCGTGTGCAATGCCAGTGTGTCCTTCCGTGTGCTCTGTGCAGCCTCAGAGAAGAGCAGAGAGGGCAGGGGCCAGGCCCAGGGCTGTGCCCCAGGGCTGAGCCTTGCCTGCAGCCTGAGGATCTCCTACAGTGCCACGGGTGCTGTTCTGTCCTGCTTTTCTTTGCAGCTGAACGTGTTGGTGAAGGTGATCTGGCTTCCCAACCCATATCCAGGACTGAGCCTCTGGGAGATGGTGAGGGTAGGTCAAGGCCTTTCCCCTGGGAGAGCTGCCAGCTCAGAGCCCAAAGCTCGGCCAGGGGGGCATCGCTGCAGGTGCCAGGACAGAGCCATGCACGTGTGTGCCCTCGCCCTGCGCGATCCCCTCACCGCTCCTGCGGCTCAGTGGTGTCCGTGAAGCTGAGCAGAGATGGCAGAAGCTTCTGTGGCTGTTGAGTTACAGATCTGTCTGCAGGGAGGAGATATCCTGTCCCTGTGATCAGTCCTACACAGAAGGCAGGCTCCCATCGCAGGGGTGAGTAGTGTGTCCCTGCTGACCCCACAGGCTGAGCCTTGCTCCTCTGGCATCCATTCATGGGAAATGGAACTTCTTTCTCTTAAGGTCCTCCGAGAGGGAAGAACAAACATAGAGAGGAGAAGAAATCGCTTGAGTCAAACGACATCATGAAACAAATACTGGAGATACTGCACAAAGAGAGTGGTGAGAGCATTTCCCTCAGCCTTGTCCTGGGGCTCAGCAGCCGGGGGCTTTGGCTGCACATCGGGACACGCCGTGCCCGGCACAGCGGGAAGGGATCCATGGCAGCCTCGCTGCCCCGCTGCTGCTTCCACGCCCTGCAGGGCTGTTTGCCAGCCTGGCCTGGCTGCAGCTTCTCCCCAGCCTCTGCAGGAAGGCTGAAATGCAGGCAAAACTACACCATGGGCAATGTACACCCTGAGATCCCCCACAATTTCCCTGTCTCCGGGCACATCAGGTGTAGGGGCTGTTTGGAGAAGGGACTAGTCTGGGACAGTCCCAAAATCCAGGGTGTTTCCTGATCCTTATCCATGCCTTTTGCAACTATTGCTGCCTGAAGCTGTCATCTTCCCCATTCCCAATGAGACGTGTTTCCATCTGATCCAGGTGTCTCTTTTCCATTCTTCAGAAATGAAAGGAGAGCCTGTGCTGGAAGCGGAGTTCCCTGGAGGAAGCAGGGATTCTGTACCAGCCTCTGCTGCAGGAAGGGAGGCCATGCCAGGCACAGCCACAGGAGGTAATTGCTGTGCCTCTGGGCCTGAGCCCTGCTGAGGCTTGAGCTGCCCTCTCTGCTGCTTGGCACTGCGGGCACAGCCCGGACAAGACGGGCACAGCCCAGAGGAATTGTCCCCAGCAGGCTCAGGGCACTCGGGTACTGAGCTGTCCTGCTGGGCTCCCTCCGTGGGAGACACGTCCCGAAACCTGGGAGCGGCTGCACGGGGTGCCCATGGTGGGGAAAGGGCAGAGGGGCAGAGCAAGGCTCCACTGGGTCTTGAAAGGGCTTGGCCACGTGCCCTTGAGGACTGGGCAGTGTCCCAGCAGAAGGAGGGCAGCAGGGACAGAGGGAGGCAGGGATAGCTGTGGCACTGCCTGCTGCAGTTTCCCTCTGGGCTTTAGGGAGGATTTCCTCTGTATGTGAAGGATAGAGCCCCAGGGCCCTGGGCGGCCCCTCTTTCCTCTCCAGGGATGTTGCAGAGGGCAGGGGAGGAGGCTAGAGAGTTTTCAGGAGCCTGCCCAGCGCTCCTCAGGCCACTGTGCAGCTCTGGCCATGTCCATTCACACCTGGCTTCCATGGCCTTACCCGACCCCTTTGCAGTGCTCATTTCCCGGAGGCAGAAGGAGATCCCAGCAAACCATGGAAAATGTGCTAATCTGTGCTCTGTTCTAGATGAGGTTGCTGGGAAGGATTCTGCATTAGCTTTGCTGCAGAAAGCTTTGAAGCCCTTGGAGTCTCCTGCAGGTATGTTCTCACTGTCCCACCAAGGAGTAACCACTGACAACCTGGAAGACCAGGAGACAGAAACTTTTGTGGCTGTTGAGTTACACGTGTGTCTGCAGGGAGGACTTTTGCTGCTCCTTTTCTGGTTCCTGCACGCAAGCCCAGCTCCCATCGCAGGGGTGAGTAGTGTGTCCCTGCTGACCCCACAGGCTGAGCCCTGCTTTTGTGCCATCCAGTCATGGGAAATGGAGCTACTTTCTCTTAAGGTCCTCCGAGAGGCAAGAACAAACATAGAGAGGAGAAGAAATCGCTTAAGTCAAACGACATCTTGAAACAAATAGTGGAGGAACTGTACAAAGAGAATGGTGAGAGCATTTCCCTCAGCCTTGTCCTGGGGCTCAGCAGCCGGGGGCTTTGGCTGCACATCTGGACACGCCGTGCCCGGCACAGCGGGAAGGGATCCATGGCAGCCTCGCTGCCCCGCTGCTGCTTCCACGCCCTGCAGGGCTGTTTGCCAGCCTGGCCTGGCTGCAGCTTCTCCCCAGCCTCTGCAGGAAGGCATTGGCCATCAACTGACAGGCAGACCAAAATGCACCACTGTAGCAGGCTCCGAGCATGCTAGGGCCCCATGGAGGGCCGAGGCTTAAAGACAAGAATTGCCAAGTCATGATGAAGTAGCAAAAGAAGCCCCTGCCTTCTGCCTTTTGGACCCCAGCATATCTCTCTGTAGCCCCATAGGTCACTTCCCCTTATCCCCTACTATTGTACAAGTATGGATCCCCTTACAGCCCATATATAGAGCTGTTTTACACCATTCTGGAGAGGAGCCATCTCTCCAACCCTTCACAGACGCCTCAATAAAACCCTCGCTGTGCAACGCCAGGACCTTTCTTCACCTCTCTGGCAGCGTCTGCTTCCCGGCTAGCCTGCAAGGCACCTTAGCAAGCAAAGAGCTGAAACCATAAGAGAGCTGATAACCACTAAAGAGCTGATATCCACTGGGCTTGCTAAGGTAGCCAGCGGCTGAGCGCGGCCTGGGTACTCGGACACTCTGTCCCCATGAAGGACTGAGGTATCCAGCCAGTGCTGCCTGCTCGGGGGCAAATTAGCCCAGCAGGGAACCTGGGATACCCCACAGGCCATGCACACCCTGAGATCCCCCGCAATTTCCCTGTCTCCGGGCACATCAGGTGTAGGGGCTGTTTGGAGAAGGGACCAATCTGGGACAGTCCCAAAATCCAGGGTGTTTCCTGATCCTTATCCATGCCTTTTGCAACTATTGCTGCCTGAAGCTGTCATCTTCCCCATTCCCAATGAGGAATGTTTCCATCTGGCCCAGCTGTCTCTTTTCCATTCTTCAGAAATGAAAGGAGAGCCTGTGCTGGAAGCTGAGTTCCCTGGAGGAAGCAGTGATTCTGTGCCAGCCTCTGGTGCAGGAAGGCAGGCCATGCCAGGCACAGCCACAGGAGGTAATTGCTGTGCCTCTGGGCCTGAGCCCTGCTGAGGCTTGAGCCGCCCTCTCTGCTGCTTGGCACTGCGGGCACAGCCCGGACAAGACGGGCACAGCCCAGAGGAATTGTCCCGAGCAGGCTCAGGGCACTCGGGTACTGAGCTGTCCTGCTGGGCTCCCTCCGTGGGAGACACGTCCCGAAACCTGGGAGCGGCTGCACGGGGTGCCCATGGTGGGGAAAGGGCAGAGGGGGAGAGCAAGGCTCCACTGGGTCCTGACAGGGCCTGGCCACGTGCCCTTGAGGACTGGGCAGTGTCCCAGCAGAAGGAGGGCAGGAGGGACAGAGGGAGGCAGGGATAGCTGTGGCACTGCCTGCTGCAGTTTCCCTCTGGGCTTTAGGGAGGATTTCCTCTGGGTGTGAGTGGAAGCCCCCAGCGCCCTGGGCTGCTCCAGTTGCCCTTTCCAGGGATGTTGCACAGGACCTGCTAAGTGGGTAGAGAGTGACCAGGAGCCAGCTCAGAGCTCCTCAGTCCCCTGTGCAGCTTTGGCCATGTCCATTCACGTCTGGCTCCCATGACCTTATCCGACCCCCTTGCAGTGCCCATTTCCCAGAGGCAGAAGGGGATCCCAGCCCAGCCCTGAAAAATGTTGTCCTCTGTGCTCTGTTCTAGATAAGGTTGCTGGGAAGCCATCGCCATTAGATTGGCTGGATCAAGTTTTGAAGCCCTTGGAGTCTCCTGCAGGTATTTTCTCACTGTCCCACCAAGGATTAATCATTGACAACCTGGCAGGACCAGGTGACAGAAGCTTCTGTGTCTGTTGAGTTATAGGTGCTTCTGCAGGGAGGACTTTTGCTGCTCCATTTCTGGTTCCTGCACGCAAACCCAGCTCCCATCGCAGGGGTGAGTAGTGTGTCCCTGCTGACCCCACAGGCTGAGCCCTGCTTTTGTGGCATCCAGTCATGGGAAATGGAGCTACTTTCTCTTAAGGTCCTCCAAGAAGGAAGAACAAACCTAGAGGCGAGACGAAATCCCTTGAGTCAAACAGCGTCTTGAAACAAATAGTGGAGGACCTGCACAAAGGGAATGGTGAGAGCATTTCCCTCAGCCTTGTCCTGGGGCTCAGCAGCCGGGGGCTCTGGCTGCACATCTGGAAACACCGTGCCTGGCACAGCGGGAAGGGATCCATGGCAGCCTCACTGCCCCGCTGCTGCTTCCACGCCCTGCAGGGCTGTTTGCCAGCCTGGCCTGGCTGCAGCTCCTCCCCAGCCTCTGCAGGAAGGCATTGGGCATCAGCTCACAGGCAGACCAAACATCCACAGACCCTGAAATTCCCCACAATATCCTGGTCTCCAAATTAGGAAACGGAGTTGGTTTGCACCAGGGAGTGATCTGACCCAGCCCCAAAAACTTTGCCGTTTTCCTCGTCTTTAACAAATATTGCCTCCTGTAGATGCCACCACCCAAATAGCGAACAGTTCCCTCTGATGCAGCTGTCTCCCTTCCTTTCTGAAGAGATGGACATAGAGGTTCTGTGGAAAGCAGCATTTCCTGAAGGAAGCAGTCGCTCTTCGTTGTCAGCCCCTGCCACAGGAAAGGAGGAGATGCCAGACACAGGCACAGGCACAGAAGGTAATTGCTGTGCCAGGCTCAGCCCTTGGCAGGGCTCTGTGGCAGCAGCTCTTCCCCAGGGCCTGCCCTGCACAGGCCCGGCAGCAGCCAAAGCTGGAGGTGCCTCTGGAGCTCATTCACAGCCCCGGGGAAAGGGGACCCGTGCACCAACGTCCCTCCCGCTGCAGCTGCTCCGGAGCTGGCCCTGAGTGCCCCGAGGCCCAAGGCACAGGAGCAGCCCCGAGCGGGAGCCCTGCCGCGAGCTCAGGGCCAGAGCCAGCCTTGGCACAAAAGGAAACAGTTCTCATCTTGGTTTGCTTCCAGACTGGGATACTGGGATGGCTTCTCCATTAACCTGGAGGTTTGAAATTGTGAAGCCCACTGAGGGTTCTGCAGGTGCGTTCTCACCGTCCCACCAAGGCGTAATCATTGACAAGCTGGCAAGAACCAGGTGACAGAAGCTTCTGTGGCTGTTCAGTTACAGATGTGACTGCAGGGACAACTTCACCAACTCCTGGGCTGCATAGTGAGCACCAAACCAGCTCCCATCACAGCGGTGAGTAGCGTGTCCCGGCTGGCCTCACAGGCTGAGCCCTGCTTTTGTGCCATCCAGTCATGGGAAATGGAACTACTTTCTGTCAAGATCCTCCAACAGTAAAGCCCAAACACACGACAGACAAGAAATTCCAGAAGCCATTTGAAGTCATGTGGCAACTGCTAAAGAAAGTGCTTCAGGGAGGACAAGGTGGGTGCATTTCCCTCAGCCTTGTCCTGGGGCTCAGCAGCCGGGGGCTTTGGGTGCACAGCTGGACACGCCGTGCCCGGCACAGCGGGAAGGGATCCATGGCAGCCTCGCTGCCCCGCTGCTGCTTCCACGCCCTGCAGGGCTGTTTGCCAGCCTGGCCTGGCTGCAGCTTCTCCCCAGCCTCTGCAGGAAGGCATTGGGCATCAGCTGACAGGGAGCCCGAACAGCACCACGGGCCATGCACACCCTGACATCCCCTGCAATTTCCCTGTCTCTGAGCAGATCAGGAGGCACACAGTTGTTTGCACAAGGGAGTGCTCCAGCCCAATCCCAAGAGTCTGGGCATTTTCCTGATTCTTACCCGTGTCTTTGAGAAGCATTGCCTCCTGAGCTGCGCCCTTCCCGATGGGAAACAGCCCCATCTGACCCAGTGTTCCTTTTCCTTTCTCCAGAAGTGGATGCAGAGGCTATGCTGAAGGCGGCGTTTCCCACAGGAAGCAGGGATTCTGTGCCAGCCTCTGGTGCAGGAAGGCAGGCCATGCCAGGCACAGCCACAGGAGGTAATTGCTGTGCCTCTGGGCCTGAGCCCTGCTGAGGCTTGAGCTGCCCTCTCTGCTGCTTGGCACTGCGGGCACAGCCCGGACAAGACGGGCACAGCCCAGAGGAATTGTCCCGAGCAGGCTCAGGGCACTCGGGTACTGAGCTGTCCTGCTGGGCTCCCTCCGTGGGAGACACGTCCCGAAACCTGGGAGCGGCTGCACGGGGTGCCCATGGTGGGGAAAGGGCAGAGGGGCAGAGCAAGGCTCCACTGGGTCCTGAGAGGGCTTGGCTATGTCCACTTCTGTTGGGGGAGCAATTTCGAAGGAAAGAGGAATAAAGAGAGAGAGGGAGTCAGGAAGGGAGTAAGGGAGGGCAGGACCGAGGGAGGGATGACTGTGGTACTGCCTGCTGCATTTTTGCACCAGGGCTTTAGGAGGAGTTTCAGCTTTGGCTGTGAGAGAGCCCCAATGCAACCTGCGCTGCTCCAGGCACCTCTCCAGGGATGTTGCCCAGGGCCTGCAAAGAGAATGGGGGTGGACCAGGAGCCAGCCCAGAGCTCCCCAGACCCCTGTGCAGCTTTGGCCATGTCCATTCACACCTGGCTCCCATGGCCTTACCCGATCCCCTTGCAGTGCCCATTTCCCAGAGGCAGAAGGGGATCTCAGCACAGCATGGAAATGGTTCTGATCTGTGCTCTGTTCTAGACTGGAATCGTAACATGGATTATTTGGATGCCCTGCTGGACAATGGCTTGAAATTCCTGGAAGATGCTGGAGGCAAGTTCTCAGTGTGCCTTTCCCGAGACAATAATCAATGTCTATGTCACTAGAGCTCCCTCGCCTTCCATTTCCCTTAACATAATCTCATGGTTGAAAGATTCTTGAATTCTTGTCCCGCTCCTTCTGGAGCCCTGAGTGATCCCACAGGATTGCTGTGAATGAGATGAAGGAGCATTTAGCTGTCCATCCTCTTCCCGTGTGCAATGGCCGTGTCCTCCTGTGCAGTCACAGAGAAGGGTAGAACGGGCAGGGGCTAGGCCCAGGGCTGTGCCCCGGGACTGAGCCTTGCCGGCAGCCTGAGGATCTCCTACAGTGCCATGGGAGCTGTTCTGTCCTGCTTTTCTTTGCAGCTGAACCTGTTGGTGAAGGTGATCTGGCTTCCCAAACCACGTCCAGGACTGAGTCTCTGGGACGTGGTGAGGGTAGGTCAAGGCCTTTCCCCTGGGAGAGCTGCCAGCTCAGAGCCCAAAGCTGGGCCAGGGGGGCGTCGCTGCAGGTGCCAGGACAGAGCCATGCACGTGTGTGCCCTCGCCCTGCGCGATCCCCTCACCGCTCCTGCGGCTCAGTGGTGCCCGTGCAGCTGAGCAGAGATGGCAGAAGCTTCTGTGGCTGTTGAGTTACAGATGTGTCTGCAGGGAGGACTTCTCCAGCGGCTCGGCTGGATTCTTGGCACCAACCCAGCCCCCATCGCAGGGGTGAGTAGTGTGTCCCTGCTGACTCCACAGGCTGAGCTCTGCTTTTGTGCCATCCATTCATGGGAAATAGAACATGGAACAAAATGAAAGACCCATGATAGAGCAGCCAAAACGTCTCTTGACTCAAATGAATTCCTGAGACAAACAGAGAATGGGGCACAGGCTGGACAAAGTGGGTGCATTCCCTCAGCCTTGTCCTGGGGCTCAGCAGCCGGGGGCTTTGGCTGCACATCTGGACACGCCGTGCCCAGCACAGTGGGAAGGGATCCATGGCAGCCTCGCTGCCCCGCTGCTGCTTCCATGCCCTGCAGGGCTGTTTACCAGCCTGGCCTGGCTGCAGCTTCTCCCCAGGCTCTCCAGGAAGGCATTGGCCATCAGCTGCCACACAGCCCAAACCGCACCACGGGCCTCAGATCCCCTGTAACATCCCTGTCTCTGTGCTAATCAGGAGGCACAGCTATTTGGAGGAGGGAGTATTCTGGCCCAGCCCCAACAGCAGGGGCATTTCCCAGTCTTTTCACAGACTTTTACAAGCAGTGCCTCCTGCCAATGTCACCTCCCCAATGGGGAATGTTGCCATCTGATCCAGCTGTGCCTCTTTCTTTTTCAAGTGATGGGCCAAAAATCTGTGCAGAAGGAGCCACAACGCGGAGCAAGCAGGGTGTCGGTGTCCGGCTCTACTGCAGGAACAAATGTGATGCCAAGCACAGGTGAAAGCACAGAAGGTAATTGCTGTGCCAGGCTCAGCAGGGCTCAGCCCTTGGTGGGGCTGTGTGGCAGCAGCTCTTCCCCCAGGGTCTGCCCTTGCACGGCCCGGCAGCAGCCAAAGCTGGAGGTGCCTCTGGAGCTCGTTCACAGCCCCGGGGAAAGGGGACTCGTGCACCAACGTCCCTCCCGCTGCAGCTGCTCCGGAGCTGGCCCTGAGTGCCCAGAGGCCCAAGGCACAGGAGCAGCCCCGAGCGGGAGCCCTGCCGCGAGCCCAGGGCCAGAGCCAGCCTTGGCTCCCGACTGGGCAGGGGCTGCACTGGGTCCTGACAGGGCCTGACTCTGTGCCCTGGGGCTGAGGGAGCTGTCACGGGGCAGGGAGGGCCAGGGCTGGCAGTGGCTGCTCAGGGATGGCTTTGGCCCATGCCCCTCCAAGCAGCCACTGCCCAAGCAGCTGCGCTGCCCCCGGGCTCTCCTCCCGGCCTGCTGGGCTTTGTTGGGTGGCACAGCCTGTGCCAAGGGGCGGCAAGGTGCCTGCAGGCCCCAGCTCTGGGGGAAACGGAGAACGTCCTGCCTGCATCCACCGTGCTGCCAGCTCAGCAGTGCAGCACAGCACGGGCTGACGCTCCCCATTGCTCCCACAGGTGCAGCTGGAACCACAGCACATGTTCCTGATTCCCAGGAGGGCCCTGGAGGGGGTTTCTGTCAGGGAACAGGCTGCTGGCTGGGGTTACTGGCAGGCCTACTTCTTTTGGAGCTTGTCGTCATCTTGTGCTGCTTTGGAATCTGGTATTCCTGGAAGAGAAACGGGTGAGTGTTTTGTTGCTCTCCCCCTCAAACAGCTTCTTTTGAAAGTCTACTGCAGACAGGAAACATTCCCAGTGAGGCTGCGGTGTCGGTGTGGCCAGTCCATGATTGTCCAAAGAACTCTGCTGAGAGTTCTGCTGTTGCCCAGAGCTTTCATTGGCCTCCTCATTGCTGGGCCTTGTCCTGGGGGGCCCGCTGGGGCTGCAGCCAGTGCTGGCTCCCACTGAGGCTGCCTGGCCAAGGCAAACCCCAGGGGCACAGGGCAGAGGCAAAGCACGGTGGGGAGGAGAAAGAGCAGGGACGAGATTGCCCTTGAAAGGCAGAGGTGCTCTGGGGCCCGCTCCTGGCCAGGGAGCCTGCCCAGAGCCTGCCCTGCTGGCCGGGGCCTTGAGGGACAGCTGTGCAGCTGGGCCAAGCTGTGCCAGCAGCTCCAGCCGTGCTGGGGAGCCTTGCCAGCTCTGGGCCCTGCTGTGCAGGAGGCTCCCTGTGTGCCACTGGCAGCTGGGGCCTCAGCCACCTCCTCTCTCCACAGTTCCACCTCTGCACAGCAGTTTAAAGGCGGCAGCACCTCACACCCGGAGGGCCTGGGCAGCCCTCTCAAGAGCTCTGAGAAGAGGACCCCGGAACGGCCATCTAAGACAAAACCTGCTATTCTCCCAGTGTAGATCCCACTGCCACCTCCTCTCCCCATGTGTATCCCTGAGCTGCCCTCATCCCCTTTTTGATCTTCCTCTGTCCCGTCCCAGCGCATTCCCGAGTTCTTCTATAGACCCCAGCAGCAGCCCAGCACCCTCCAGCCCCTCCTGAGACCAACACACCCCTTCCTCTGCCCCCGAGCCCCCTGGCCCTGCCCTCTAAACAACCCTGTAGGTTACACCCCTGTGAAAAACGCCAATCACTTGGTTTTAAAATTTTAAGGTTTAATAAAATGGTTATATAGATAGTAATACAATTAGAGTCATGATAATTTGCACAATTTGAATTAGGACAATATGAGACAATAGAAACAAAGAGTTACGGACGTCCGGGTACCTTTTTCTGGGCAGCACATGCTCAAAAGAGGACACCTGTTATCAGAGGATTAACCCTTAAAAACAATACCCTGTTGCATATTCATACACTTCATACATGATGCATAAATTCCATTCAAATACAGGATTCTGTCCACTCATCATCAACTTCTTCCTCTGAATCCTAAAAGTGCCTTCGAGGTGGGAAGAAGTTTGTTTCTTCTGGTAAGAGGGCAATGAATTCTTTTTCTCTGACAGATTTATGTGTCCTGTGGCTGCTATCTTGCTCTGAGTCACTTCTTTAAAAAACAGTATCATACATACTGTAGCTCCTATTTTAACATTTTTATAAGCTAAAACTATATTTAACACACTACTTAAAAGAATTAATACAGCATTACATTGTAACACAACACCTATAATATTCATTTTAGTATTTGCAAAAAGCCAATCATGAAGTACGCATTTTTCACACCCCCACATCCCCCCATCCCCACCCAGGTAGCTCATGGCCCCTTCTTCTATTGCAATAAAGAGATGGAGCTGTCACCCCAGTGTCCGGGTGGCAGCAGCACCAAAGCCCAGCCGGCAGCAGCACTGGCTCAGCTCCGTGCCCAGGAGCAGCCGTGGATGCCCACGGTGTGGGCAGGCAGGAGCCAGGCAGGGGCTGCTGTGACCAGCGGCGGGGTCCCCAGGGCTGGGGGAGCCCATGCTGAGCGTCCCTGGGCTGAGGGCACATTTCCTTCCCTGGCATCATCTGGGCCTGCACATCCTCCAGTGGCAAGCCCAGGAAAAGAGGGAAGCCATCAAGAGCATCTCCACAGCCACAGCCTGACCAGCAATTCCAGCAGGCAAAACAAAGCCCCACCCTAATTAACACACACTTGATAGAACCTAATTGATGGCCCATCACCAATGCAGGGTGCTGCACAGGGTCTGCTCCTCTGGACGAGGGCCAGAAGGGGAGGGAAGGGAAGGGCTGTGTGGCCTTGGGGCCCGATGGGGCTGATGAACAGCCCCAGAGGCACAACAGCCCAGCTGCAGCCACACTCCGTTTCCTGGTCAGAACCCTAGCCGTAGCTGCCCTGGCCTTCCCCGTAAGGCACCTGGGGGCTTTGGGGGCCCCCATAAGGTGCACGAGGGGCGGGGGTCCCTTGTGGGACGCACAGGGATATTTCAGGCTCCCTCTGAGGCACGGAGGGTGCTGGGGTCCACTTCAAGTCATGCAAAGGATTTGGAATTTTCTGTGAGGCATGCACGGAGTTAGGGATCTGTCCCAAGGTGTGCAGGGCGCTGGGGTCTCTGCTGAGGCACATGACGGGGTTTTGGGGTCTCACTTCACATGCGGAGAGGGCTGTGGGCTCTCAAAAGCGTCCCGGGGCTTTGCGCCCCTCCTGCTGCCCGCACTGGGGCGGGAGTCTCTGCTGAGGCCCGCAGGGCTCGGGGCCCTCCCGCGCTCCCTCCCGAGGCCCTCCGGGCCCGTCCGGCTCGGGGCTGCCGCGGCCCTGGGGCAGCCGCCGTGCCGGGGCGGCGCTGGCGACGAGCCGAGCCGGAGCTGCCCCGCCGGGTCGCGCTGCACGGGCACGGCACGGGCGGCGCTGAGCGCCGGGCAGGTGGCGCCACAGCCCCGGCCCTGCCTCCTTCGGGGCCGGGCACACACAGCCCCGCAGGCAGAGCGGCGGCTCCGGGCTCCGCTCGGCGCCCGAGGGGACGGAACCGATGCCACAGGAGCCTGGGGAGCCCCGCGCAGGGCCCTGGCGCCGCCCGCCCGCCTCTCCTGTGGCCATCCCGGGCGGCAGGGACTCGCTCTGGGCGAGCTGCCGGCTCCTGCCACTGCCCTGACAACGCTGAGGGGCCTGCGGGGCCGGGACTGGGCTTGCCAGGGAGACAGTTCATAGGAGACTTGCTCAGGCCTTTTACAAGATTTACTGCGAAACAACTTAAAATCCCAGGCTAAATCGTGTGGTTTAACGCCTGGGGATTTGCAGTCTCGTCCCGCAGCAACAACAGCTGACGGGTGGAGACCACCAATCCCGCCACTCTCAGGTTCGTTGCCAGGACCCCGAGTTCTGGCTCCGTCTGCGGCGCAGGGACGCAGGCGAGAGCAGCACTGCGAAGCACTGAGGCGAAGGAAGGAAAGACTGGACACACGTAGGGATGCCCAGCCGCTCTACCGACCCAGCCGCGGCCAGCACCGGTTTCACAGAAAAACTGTGGGGGGAGGGAGGGGCACTTATAAAGGCGAAGGGCGTGACACGAGGGGACACAAGGGACCAATGAACGAAGCCCAGGGGAGGAGCGAGGGACACAACCGAACCAATAGCAATGGCACTGGGGAGGGAGAAGGGTCGGGGGACAAATCATGTGTTAAGTAAGGCAAGATTGACACAGAAATTTCTCGAAATGAAAGGGGGCTGCTTACAATGATGGACAGGTAACTGGCAGGAGGAAGAAACCTTTATGAGGGAGAACATGGGGGGAACCGAGGGTCAAACCAAAATCCTAATTTCCAAAATAACCAACTTTACACTAAAACCCGTATAAAACACACAATGCCACAGGGATTCCTTGAAGATGCTATGTAACTCCCCGTGGTGCCAGGCCAGGCCGGGTCCCAGTGTGAGGAATGAAATCCTGGAGATGAGAGCTCTTTTACAGAGTTGTCATTGGTAGTTGACGTTAATGAAATTGATAAGGTCTTAATTTGAAATATTGGTCTGTTGTTAAACATTGACTGTTAGAGTTCTAGGACTTGCCTTCAGTTGCTGTTGCTGACTGATACTATTTTACCTGTATTCGTACCTCTTCTTGTCATACTCTGTATTTGTACCCCGTGTTAGTCATTTGTTAAACTTTGAATGTTAGTATTCTAAGACTTGCTTTGAGCTGCCGCTGTTAGATGTTGCTATTTCACCCTGTATTTTTATCTTTCCCCGTCATTCTCTGTATTTGTTCCCCTTTCCGTCTCACCCGGGATTTGTATCCATTCCCTTCGGGAACCACTTTTCCTACTCCCCTCCTCACAGGAGGACTTGCACCCGGACTGAATTTAAATGAGAGGCTGTGGGAACTATATGAACCCTCTCAAAACAACAAACCAGCACATAAACTTTGACTTTAGCCCATCAGAACCACACTAAGCCACCCACTCTTGGCCAGAGCCAGATTCCGTCCTGTCCCCATAATTTTGATAGTACCCATCTTGGAAGATGCCCCTCGGCTGTGAGCCAATATTTGCCTTCCTAAGGACTCTGGTGAGGATGAAAGGCCCAGCTGTGCCGAGAGACAAAGCTGTACTCTTCCTCCTCAGCGTCGTCCAGTGGGAGCAGTGGCGGTGTGCGTGACACCTCGGGTTCCCCACCCAGAGCTGTCTTTAATAAAGGCATTTTAAATTAGCTCCTCTCCTGGCCCTATTTCTAACACCAGCGAGCACCAACACCCAGCAGCTCTCATGTATGCAGCACGGCTGGCACCGGGGACTCGAGTCAACATCCCTCCAGCTGCCCGCTCTGCCTGCAGGCTGTCACGCAACAGCAATGTTCCAGCCAGAACAGGCATTTTTACATCCTCAGCACCACGTGCTCTTGTGGTCCTGCTAGTGCATCAGAGAGAAAAGCCAAATGTGACACACCAAACTTGACTGTAGGAGAGGGATGACTCAGCAGAGGCACTGGGGACCTGTGGTGCCAGTCAGTGCCCGGGCACTCGGACACAGCAGCAATACCCCAGACTGTCACACTTCACCTGGGAGGGCATCAAAGCCCAGGGGTTCTTTGTTCAGGGTCCCCCAGAGGCACCAGCTCAAGCTGCCACTGTTCCACCACCATAAAATTGTTTTAAGGATCCAGAGGTCTAACACTCTGCTATGGAGGACATTCCACATTTCCAGTCTTTTGGGCATTTAGGACCTTTTGATTTTGCTTTGCACCCAAGAAAAATAAATCTCCAAATGTGCACAAATAACTCCTTTAGCATTTCCTCCTTTTATTTTCAGCTGGTTTTTACATTGTTCTCTGCTACCTTGTCCTTGTTATGAATAAGAAGCCTGACTAGGCCAATAATCAAGCAGCAATCAATTTATTATTTAATATGGTAAGGTATGAGCAATACAGTGCTGGGTACAGTGGGGGAAGTTTTCCCTCAAACTGCACAGCGATAATTGATGGTTACTGGTATTTACATTTGGCTCTGAGGTCACAGATGTCCCAGACCCAGTGGTTGCACAGCAGCACAAGGAGCGAGCAGTCAGTGCTTCAGCACAACTGTTGCGGCAGCAGCAGCGGCGGTGGCAGCAGTGGTGCTGACATTGGGACAGCGGTGTCAGGACAGCGGTGGCAGCAAGAGCTGCGGGACTGGCAGAGGGCAAGGCAGCATGGCCCTTGCTCTGCGCCTCTTCCTCCTGCTCCTCCTGGCCGTGGCCCTGCCTGCCAGGGCTGCCCAGGCTGCTCCGCTGCAAGCGCGGCGAGCAGGTGAGCCGGCAGCCTGGCTCCCCTTTCCCGGGACAGCGCTCCCTGCTCCCCGGGAAGCGCTGGGGATGGTTTTCCCCAGGCCTTCAGGGAGGGTTTCCTCTGGGTGAGGGAGAGAGCCCCCAGGGCCCTGGGCAGCCCCAGTTTCCTCTCCAGGGATGTGTCACAGGCCTGCAAAGAGGGTGGAGAGTGTCCAGGAAGCTGCCCAGAGCACCCCAGGCCCCTGTGCAGTTTGGCCTTGTCCATTCACACCTGGCTCCCATAGCCTTAACCAAGCCCCTGGCAGTGCCCTGTTCCCAAAGGCAGAAGGGGATCCCAACACAACACAGAAATGGTTCTGATCAGTGCTCCCTTCTAGACTGGAAGCATGACACGGGTGTTTTGGAAGGCCTGATGAATCATGTTTTGAAGTTCTTGGAGGATGCTGGAGGCAAGTTCTCAGTGTGCCTTTCCCGAGACAATAATCAATGTGACAAGAGCTCACTCATACGCCATTTCCTTTAACACAATCTCAAGGTTCAAGGATTCTGAAAACCTTACCCGGCTCCTTTCTGGAGCCCTGAGTGATCCCACAGGATCGCTCTCAGTGGGATGAAGGAGCATTTAGCTGTCCATCCTCCTCCCGTGTGCAATGCCAGTGTGTCCTTCCGTGTGCTCTGTGCAGCCTCAGAGAAGAGCAGAGAGGGCAGGGTCCAGGCCCAGGGCTGTGCCCCGGGGCTGAGCCTTGCCTGCAGCCTGAGGATCTCCTACAGTGCCACGGGTGCTGTTCTGTCCTGCTTTTCTTTGCAGCTGAACCTGTTGGTGAAGGTGATCTGGCTTCCCAAACCACGTCCAGGACTGAGCCTCTGGGAGATGGTGAGGGTAGGTCAAGGCCTTTCCCCTGGGAGAGCTGCCAGCTCAGAGCCCAAAGCTCGGCCAGGAGGGCATCGCTGCAGGTGCCAGGACAGAGCCATGCACGTGTGTGCCCTCGCCCTGCGCGATCCCCTCATCGCTCCTGCGGCTCAGTGGTGCCCGTGCAGCTGAGCAGAGATGGCAGAAATTTCTGTGGCTGATGTGTTGCAGATGTGTCTGCAGGGAGGGCTTTTTCTGTCCCTGTGATCATTCCTGTACAGAAGCCAGGCTCCCGTCGCAGGGTTGAGTAGTGTGTCCCTGCTGACCCCACAGGCTGAGCCCTGCTCCTCTGGCATCCATTCCTGGGAAATGGAAATATTGTGCTCCAAGGGCCCCCGGCAGGGAAGATCAAACACACAACAGACAAGATATCCCTGGAACCATCCAAACACATGAAGCAAATGCTGAAGGAAATACTTCAGAGAAGTCAAGGGGGGTTCATTTCCCTCAGCCTTGTCCTGGGGCTCAGCAGCCGGGGGCTTTGGCTGCACACCTGGACACGCCGTGCCCGGCACAGCAGGAAGGGATCCATGGCAGCCTCGCTGCCCCGCTGCTGCTTCCACGCCCTGCAGGGCTGTTTGGCAGCCTGGCCTGGCTGCAGCTTCTCCCCAGCCTCTGCAGGAAGGCATTGGCCATCAGCTGACAGGCAGCCCAAACCGCACCACTGTAGCAGGCTCCGAGCATGCTAGGGCCCCATGGAGGGCCGAGGCTTAAAGACAGGAATTGCCAAGTTATGATGAAATAGCAAAAGAAGCCCCTGCCTTCTGCCTTTTGGACCCCAGCATATCTCTCTGTAACCCCATAGGTCAATTCCCCTTATCCCCTACTATTGTACAAGTATGGATCCCCTTACAGCCCATATATAGAGCTATTTTAGCCCATACTGGAGTAGAGTCATCTCTAGAACCCTCCACAGACCCTTCAATAAAACCCTCGCTGTGGAACGCCAGGACCTTTCTTCTCCTCTCTGGCAGCGTCTGCTTCCCGGCTAGCCTGCAAGGCGCCTTAGCAAGCAAAGAGCTGAAACCATAAGAGAGCTGATAACCACTAAAGAGCTGATATCCACTGGGCTTGCTAAGGTAGCCAGCGGCTGAGCGCGGCCTGGGTACTCGGACACTGTGTCCCCATGAAGGACTGAGGTCTCCAGCCAGTGCTGCCTGCTCGGGGGCAAATTAGCCCAGCAGGGAACCCGGGATACCCAACAGGCCATGCACACCCTGAGATCCCCCGCAATTTCCCTGTCTCCGGGCACATCAGGTGTAGGGGCTGTTTGGAGAAGGGACCAGTCTGGGACAGTCCCAAAATCCAGGGTGTTTTCTAATCCTTATCCATGCCTTTCGCAACTATTGCTGCCTGAAGCTGTCATCTTCACCATTCCCAATGAGGAATGTTTCCATCTGATCCAGGTGTCTCTTTTCCATTCTTCAGAAATGAAAGGAGAGCCTGTGCTGGAAGCGGAGTTCCCTGGAGGAAGCAGGGATTCTGTACCAGCCTCTGCTGCAGGAAGGGAGGCCATGCCAGGCACAGCCACAGGAGGTAATTGCTGTGCCTCTGGGCCTGAGCCCTGCTGAGGCTTGAGCTGCCCTCTCTGCTGCTTGGCACTGCGGGCACAGCCCGGACAAGACGGGCACAGCCCAGAGGAATTGTCCCGAGCAGGCTCAGGGCACTCGGGTACTGGGCTGTCCTGCTGGGCTCCCTCCGTGGGAGACACTTCCCGAAACCTGGGAGCGGCTGCACGGGGTGCCCACGGCGGGGAAAGGGCAGAGGGGTGTTGTATTGCACTCGGCATTTAGTTGGTTGCACTGGGTGTTGGGAAAAAATCTTATTGAGCACGTGGATGGTATATTCCCCCCCACATGGTTCCTCCCTCACCCCCCTGCTCTCTGTATCCCCTATGGTCTGTCCCACGGATGGTCCCTCCCCCCACCCCTCTCGGATGTCGCTCCCGCTGACCGTGGCCCTCTTTCCCCGCCCGCCCCACCTGGCGCATAAAAGCCCACCGAAGCTGTGGCACGCCCTCTTTGCTGCCTGGGTGGTCGCCTGCGCTCGGTGATCTGTCCCACACGACCAACTGGACACTTCGACCCACGTGGCAGGGATCGCTCTTCGTCTTTTATCTCGTTCATGTGGTTCTGTGTGGGTAGGGTCCTGAGTGAGCCGGGTTTGGACTCATACAAGCCCAGAGACCGGGGACACTGCAGGTGGCGCCCCCGTGTTCCTCTCCCACGACGGCCACGAAGAAGCTGGTAATTTCATGCGTGGCTTACAGTAGCTATTGGACTTCCACCTTCTCCTGTCTTCTTCATCGCGTTTTTGCCGGCAAAGAAGGCGTGTGGGCAGAGTCGGGACCCCGCTGCACCCACAGCGGGCCGATTCCAGGACGGGGACTTGGTTTCAGCTGCTCCAGCCAGTCGCGTCCCCGCGCGGGGTGAGTATTACCCGTGCGGCTTAGTGGGACCCCGGGGCGCCCTCACAGGGTGGGGGTGTGTGAAAAACGCCAATCACTTGCTTTTAAAATTTTTAAAAGTTTAATAGTAATAAAATAGTTATAAAAATAGTAACACAAGTAGAGTAATAACATTTTGGACAAATTGAATTACGACAATATGAGACAATAAAAGCAAAGAGTTACGGACTTCCGGGTACCTTTTTCTGGGCATCACGAGCCCGAAAAAGGACATCCGTTAACAAAGGATTAACCCTTAAGAACAACAGCCTGTTGCATATTCATGCACTTCATACCTGAGGCATAAATTCCATTCAAATACAGGATTCTGTCTGGTGTGTGTCAGCTTCTTCCTTCTAATCCTAACAGCGCCTCCAAGGCGGGAAGAAGTTCGTTTCTTCTGATAAGAAGGCAATAAATTCCCTTTCTCTGAAAGATCTAGGTGTCCTGTGGCTGCTATCTCGCTGCAAGCCCTTTCTGTTAAACAAAGCATCCTACATAGCATCGTTTCTATTTTAACAATTTTTATAACTTAAAACTATATTTTACACAGTACTTAAAAAATTAATACTGCATTATTTTCTAGCAGAACACATAAAATATTCATTTTAATATTTGCGAAAAGCCAATCATAAAATACATGCATTTTTCACAATCCCCAATCTTTTTCTTTGTAAATCATTTCGCTTGAGCAATATTTTTTTCTACTCGCGTCTTCTGGACTATGCTGGCAAAGTGAAACAGGGGATTACACAAGTAAGAAATATAAAAACAGTTGTAACACAAAATGAAAGATCTTAATTTCTTCTAATGCATTACACCACCAGCTAGATTTTAACATTGTTTTCTAATTTTTGGACTGGTACCTGGGTTATTATATGCATATATATTTTTCTTTTTGATTTCTTTTGCTTTTGCTAGAATGACTTTTCTGTGGTCATCAATTTTCAACGATCTGATATATTGAACTTTCCAGTGACACCCCCTTCTTTGGCCAATAAATAGTCTAAAGCCAACCTATTCTAATACCCTACAGTTTTCGTTTGGCTTAGCTGGCTTAATATTAACTTTAATGCCTGGGCAGCCTTCTTTGCTATCATTTCTATAACTGCTTGGAGTCTTGTATTACAATTCAACAGATAGTTTGGAATCAATACAGAGTTAGATTGCTGTGCTGGTTTCACCTTTTCGTTTATTATTTGGTTTTTTTCCCCAAATCTTGAACTGTATCTTCAAGATTAAATTTAAAACAAATCCATCTCTCTCCTTTTGGACATTCAGTTCTAAATCTATTGCCACTTTTTCTTAAGTTTCTTGTAGTCTAATAATTTACTCTATTTTGCCTACAAGTTCTTAATTTGGATGGGTCATAACAGTGGCTGTTGACATAGGTGTGTGTAATAAAAGAGAAACTTTGGTTTCTTTCCATATGATGCTTTTGTAGCATTTGTGACACGATCTTGCTGTTATCCCGAAAGGGAAAAGACAACAAGTGAGTGCCAGAAACAGGAATAACAGAGGGCCAGTATGGCTTATACTCCCACCTCCCATGCCTGTGAGGTTGCAACCCACAGCAGGTGTATTTGATCTTCTCGGTGGCAAAATACAGAGGCCAATCTGGTCTTGCCCTCTATTTTCTTGTCGCTTTCTCTTAACTAATTTCTAGGCAAATTGTTTTTGACACTCTTTAACTGTGGTCTCACTGTTCCTCAGGTATCTCTCATTCAACAGGCACTAATAATTCCCATCCACAAAACCAAGTTATTACTTTAACACTTTTTGCAATAAGAGCATAAATTTTGCGAATTACAAGACTAATTACTCTCACAATTTAAGCATTTGCTTGTAACCCAGCTAGCATGTCCAGTATTGGAATGAATCAAATAAAGTTTACTAACGAAAATGGCAATTCCCCTTCTCCCCTGTACAATTCTCAGGCTAAGGTCAGAATACAAAAACAGTCTTGATCCTTCTATCTGAAGTATTCCTACCCCAAGGAGATGTTTTATTCAGGCAGTGCTCAAAACCAGTGATCTAAGCATTATCTTATTTCTTAATTCAGTGTTATTCTTTGTACTTTCCTTGGATCATTTGGGTTTTCTCAAACTATTACCACTCAGTCCCCATTGGAAAGTCAGTTCGGTATCACCCGGTTTAAATGTGATAGTCCATTTTTCAGGTTTCTTGACAAGTCTTTTGATTCTGCTGGCATGAAATTCACCTTCTTTCTGTGATTCTGATCGCTGCTTCAGTAGTACCTGGAAAGGACTTCTTAATAGCATAGTAATAAAAGAAAGATAATACTGCATTAACTTTTACTGTTTGCTTTCCTTCTAAACTTTCTGGGTTTAGCTAAAACCTTTTTCTACAGCCGCCTCTTCTTCTTCAGGAAAAAAAACAAACAACCTTCTCGTTAACAGCAAACAAAACACACAAAAGAAAAACACCAAAAGATCTTCTTACTAAAGAAAAACAAACCGCTTTGTGAGGTTTGGAGAGTCAGCAGTCTCTGCTTTGATTTTATCTTTTAGTGCTAGTCCCCCTGCCCCTCTCTTCCCAGCCCTGCTGTCAGTGCTGTGCTTGGCCCTTCCCCCGGCGCGGCCCCTTGGCTGCAGGGCCGGAGCAGGGGAGAGCAGCCCCGGGCATGGGGACCCTGGGGATTGCCCTGGGTCTCTTTCGCCCTCTCTCTCTCTCTCCCCTTCTCTCTCCCGGCCCACTTCCCGGGCCGACGCTGCCGTCCTGGGCTCGGGGCCCCGACAGTCTGGGAGCCCCCCGGCAGCTCTGCCCCGGAGCCAGCCCGCTCCTGGCCGCAAACCTGTGTCCTCTGCTGCCAGCCCCGCCCGGGGCACCTCCATGGATCGGTCCCTGCCGCAGCCCCCGAGACCCCGCCGCTCGTAGGCAGCGCTCAGACACTTCCCAGCCCTGACAGCCCCAAACTCGGCGTCCCCAGGTGCTCCTGACCTTCTTTTTCCTTCTCTAGTCAACTTATCCTCTTTTCCTTTCAAGCAGGGCCCGTTCTGCTAAGGCTTTTCCGGACCCCAGTGTGGCATTGAATAACCTCCCAACAACCATGTGTTAAGATAGTTCTCTGCTTTTCATGCAAAAATCTTCATTCACACTTCTACTCTCTTCTAGCACCAAGATGTCATCACTTCACATTCTAACATCTCAGAGTTTCTCAACTACCTCTCTACTTCAACTTCTTTCTTCTCTCTCAGTTCTAACCTTTATGGGGTCGATATTTAATCTTCCCCTATTTCTTTCTTCTGCCCAATCTTCTTTGTTGATTTTTTTTTTCCTTCATTCTCTTGGCCTAATTTCAAAACTCTACCTGTCATTTTCCTATTTTCTGATATAACTCTTATTCTTGATTGCACTTGTAAGACTCTTCCCAATAAATTGCTACCTGCCCCTGGGACCAATAACACATCTCCCATCTAAATTTTAGTTTCTTCCTTCAATTACCACATCTTTAATGACTAGAAATGTCAAACTTTCTCTTTTTGCCCCTGTTACTTTCACTATATGTTTGCTTACACTAAAACCTTTTGGAACATTTAACAGGCAGGTTCTCTTTGCCCCTGTGTCTATTACAAATTCCAATTCTCCCACTTTTAAAGTTATCCTAGGCTCCAGATGGTATTTGTCCCCAAAAAAATTAGAACCTATGACTTCATTATTTTTATGTGCCCATTTCTTTAAAGATTTTCAGATCTTCTGCTTACTTAGGACCGTTTTCCTTTTTCTCTCAGGTTTGTTTATCTATTTAGTTGGAGTTTCTTCTTTCCCCTTTAAAAGCTGCCCTTCAAAAACCTTTTCTTTTGGCATTTCGCCTTTGATATGCCGTCTCATTTATTATCTTGGTTATGGAATTCCGATAACAATTCATGTGTTTACTCCCCTCCTCATTATTTTAACCCCACTCAGGAGGTACAGTTGGCATTTTGTCTTCTCTGGGGGTCTCTGCAGATTATCTTTTTCTTAAGCTTTTATTTCAGTTGCTCTCATTAACTGCTTTTCTTCCTGAGAGAAATATTATTTTCATTACCAACCGCATCTCTTCTCAAGTATAAATGTTTGGACCTAAAAGTTGGTCTAATTGTTCAGCTCTGCCTATGGGATTCTCCAAATATCCCTTTTATTTATTTCTTAACATTTCAGACCTCAGACGAAGTCAAAGGAGCATTTACAAACTCTGATCCGTCCCCTCCTATGAGAACCTCTCTTAATGGAAATAGACCAATCTCTTTATCTCGTTCTTTTTGGATTTTTATCTTCTATAGCCTTTCTCCCGTATTTTTAGGAAGAATCAGGAGAGGGTTTTCTTCTAACTGAACTTTTAGTGTTTCGATGAAGTGATTATTTTAGAAAGTTCCCCTGAGCAGCCGGAGCTGTGGTTACCAAGGGAGCGGGGCTCAGGGCAGGACGGGGAGACTCGGCCCAGCTCAAGAGTCTGGGTGCTCCAGAGGCGGGGTCTGCAGCCGGGATGGCCCGAGGGGATCGGCACAGCTCAGGGTCTGGGGGCTCCAGAGGCGGGGTCTGCAGCCGGGATGGCCCGAGGGGATCGGCACAGCTCAGGGTCTGGGGGCTCCAAAGGCGGGGTCTGCAGCCGGGATGGCCCGAGGGGATCGGCACAGCTCAGGGTCTGAGGGCTCCAGAGGCGGGGTCTGCAGCCGGGATGGCCCGAGGGGATCGGCACAGCTCAGGGTCTGGGGGCTCCAGAGGCGGGGTCTGCAGCCGGGATGGCCCGAGGGGATCGGCACAGCTCAGGGTCTGGGTGCTCCAGAGGCGGGGTCTGCAGCCGGGATGGCCCGAGGGGATCGGCACAGCTCAGGGTCTGGGGGCTCCAGAGGCGGGGTCTGCAGCCGGGATGGCCCGAGGGGATCGGCACAGCTCAGGGTCTGGGGGCTCCAGAGGCGGGGTCTGCAGCCGGGATGGCCCGAGGGGATCGGCACAGCTCAGGGTCTGGGGGCTCCAGAGGCGGGGTCTGCAGCCGGGATCTCTCATGGGGCTGTTCCGGTGCAGGCCGAGCTGGGGCGTGGATCGCCCCCACATGGCTGATGGTGGCTGATCTGGCAGAGACAAAGCAGCCGACTGACCCCGGCTGCAGCGGCGGGAGCCGACAGAGTCAGGGCAGCCGGGGATGGGGCAGATGGGACAGACGGGACTCCCCTCGGTGCGATCAGCGCGGTAACCACGGTGCACAGGGCAGGACAGACCCGCACCCCCTGCACGAACTGCGGAGCGCCCGCGGGCCAGGCGGCCCGACTGGGACAGACGGACTGGGACAGACGGACTGTGCTGGAGCCGGCACAGGGGCTGGGAGGGATGGTGCGAACGAGTGGGGGGGATCGAACGGGAATGGATGAGGTAATTTGTTCTCAGCTCTATACTTTCCCCGTTTTGCTTTTATTGCCTTTCAAAAATGTTGTTTTCTTACAGCCTCCCCCCTCCCCAGCATGTGGTATACTCTTTTTCTTCTGGATTAAACGGTTTTTACAAATAAATCCAGAGCTTAACAAATCTAAACTTCTGCTTGGATGCTTTGAAATGGTCGACGAGCTAACTCACGACCTTCTCATATTGTTTTTCTTATCATCCTTTTATTTATCTTTTGGCAAATTATACATGTTTCAGGTACTTGTTTTTCTACTCTAAAAGTTTCAGTGCACCCATAGTTCTTTAAGAAAATGAACACACAAAGCCTGAGTATCCCGCCAGGCTTTTTTTTGATACATGTCCTCTGCTATTCCCTAGTGAGCATTTTATTATCTAATTGTCTTCCATCAAGATGTTTCAATTTCCCCGATTCATCTTGTTTGCCACCTATCTTGTTTTAATTCCCTTTTTTTGCTTCTCTAAACTTTGGAATTTCCAATTTTTCTTCATTTGGAGTTAATATTAACTCTTTCAGTTCTATTTTCTGCTGCATCTTTAGCTTCTTGATCTGCCAATTATTTCTTCTTATTTCTGGGTCTTTACCTTTTGGTGTCCTTTAATATGTATTACTGCTATCTCTCTTAGGTAATTTTAATGCCTCTAAAACCTCAAAAATAAGTTTCTCATCTACTACTCTTTTTCTTCTTTAATTAAGTAATCTCCCATTTTAAATTTCTCTTAAGGTATGTGCTACTCTAAAGGCATACCTTGAATCAATATATAACTCCTTTCTTTTGTGTTAAATTTTCTAATGCTCTTTTTAAGTATATAATTCACAAGTTTGCATGGGTTTTTTTTTTTTTTTCTCATCAACTTCTGCATACCCTATATTTTGCAAGGAGTTGTATTTCTGTTTGTTAACATAACCCCCAAAGTGCTATCTTGGGGTATTTCTGTTGGTAATTTTTTTCTGCTATTCTTTTTCCTGTATCTACCTTACTGGATTTCTGTCTCGTTTTTCAATTTTCTATCTATTCGTCTCCTGCTTCCCTTTTTCACTTTTTACTAACAACTTAAATACCACTTTTCTTTCAACTACTTACACCCAAACCCCCCCCCCCTTTTTCTCACACTGCTTTTCAATACAATCCACCTCCCTCCAAGGAGATATGCTAAGGCTTAAAATGCACAATCGACATTACCTATACTTTCATTGGTCTACATTCACTCACTTTTATTTCTCATTCACTTTCACGCATTCCTTCACACTCTCAAGACACAGAGTGGATCCTTATTGCTAGAAATCACAGGTCCTTGTGGCCCCCTCTTTCGCTTTGGGGTTTACCTCCAGGTCTCAGTGTCACCAGGCCCCCTAGAAGGGCCCTGACTCTGGCTGCCTCTGGTGTCCGTTCACCTGTGAGGCTGTCTGCGTGTCTTTCACACTCTTCAGCTACAGCCCCTCACACACCCAGGGAACGCTAGCTTGGTTCGCAGGTCACTCACTCCTCTTGGGCCCAGAAGCCCCCACCTACCCGGGAGCTACAGCCTGGTGCATAGGTCACTCGTACCCTTCGGCCCAGAAGCCCCCACCTACCCGGGAGCTGCAGGCTACAGTGAGTGTGCAGGTCACTCACTGCTCTTTCCACTGCCTCCGCCTTCCCACCTGCCTGGGAAGTTGAGGCTGACTCTGTGTGTGTCTCACTCTCACACACCACAAAACAGCAATAAGGTACCTTTTACTTTCACATCACCTATTACAAGTTTAGGTGTTACTGGCCAGTCCCGGTGCTATTGGATATCCCTCAACCCAGCTGTGTTATTCAACTCCAAATGCTCTTGGGCAATTTTTCCCTCAATCCTGCTGTGTTGTCCAACCCCAGATGCTCTCGTGTCGACGGAAGGGAACCAGGACATCAATTTGATCATCACAGGCTCGATTTTATTGATCAGTACGGCGGGTTAAATACAGTTAATAATGAGCTTCATACATATTGCAAAAGTTGAGCTCAGGATTGGTCAGCTTACATATCAGCACCTACGCCTACTTCTACATTCCTATGGTTCTACTTTTGATACTTTCTACATATTCTTAGGATATATTCAGGACTAATCTCAACTCCCTATCCTCATGTTGCAGCAAGGTCACTGCTGACTCTTCCTTTCAGCTTGCTGACTGCTGACTCTTCTCCTTCAGCCTAACCAGCGGCATTATGTCAGTATGGCCTTTCTCAGCTAACCAATTATTAATAATACTCTCCACATTTCCCCCGTTTTCTTCTTGTGCAAGGAGATTAGTTTGCCATGTTTTTGCTATTGTATGGCTGACCATGTTTTGAATACAGTTAAAGATACAAGGCAAAATAAGCAAAAACAGTAAGATTACACCCAGCAGTCCTATAGCATAGATCACAAGGTTCCTCAGCCACGGTCCAAGTCCTAAGCCTTTAAGCCATTCGTCAATTCCTAAACCGTCTTCTTCTTTAAGTTTGTGAAGTCCCTGTTGCAGTTCTTTTATCTTAGTGTGAATGGACACCGAATAATCAGAAAGATTCATGCAACACATTCCCTCGAACTCTTCACATCCATGTCCTTGTGCTAAGAGCAAAAAATCTACAGCAGCTCTATTTTGCAAAACAGCATGGTTAACACTTTGCACATCTGCAGTTAGCATGTCTAGGATTTGTGATGTCTTGTTCAGCTCATCCCTTGCCCAGCATCCTAATTGTTTTGCTAAATTCATGGCTTTATTGGCAGATCCTCCTGGTAAGATAGTTGAAACCACCACCTGTTTGAATGTGCCCCAAAACCGTGGATCTCCTATCTTGCTGCAGTCTAAATCATGTATGCTACGTTTTCTCCTGTTTGAATTTTGACTCAGCTGCATTAGCAAGGACACATTAGGATGAAACAGTCACAATTTTCCCAAAAAACAGGGTCCAGCCTGTGGTTTAGCTGGTATACCATTCCATGCCCTGTCTCCACAAATCAAAAATATTCCTGTGGGTAATTTCATTGGTGCTGTGATATTTGTGCTGTTACATTGACTGTAATGCTGTGGAGAGAATTCACTCACATTCAGGGATGAATCTAGGGTGGCCCATGTTTCTTTAGGTTGGTTTAAATTCTGAGCACCCGAAAGTTTGAAGTTAAACCATCCACCAGCTGTAGTGTCAGATATGCTGGCATTTGTACTTCCAAAAAGATCCAGCTCTTCAGGAGGAGAATGCAAAGAGGTGTTAAGTGATTGGATTAGTAAGCATTGACGATAGCCATCACTCTGACCTGCAGTATACCCTTGTTGCACCGGCAATGTGATGTTTGACATGTTAGACATACATAAGGTTTGATTGTTTATCAAACTGCAAAATTCTCCCGGAGACCACACCGGAAGTCCCACCAGGCATGTTCGAAATGGGTTAGTGACTCCTCCAAGACTAAGACAAAGTGATGATTGGTTAGTTTGATTAGCAAGTGTTACCCATAAATTTTCCCTTGGTTGACTAAAGTGTGTTACTCCTACTGCTTCACTTGCTACAGCATTGAGCAGTATAACAAAAACAAACCTCATTTTTCTTTCTGCTTGCTTTGCTTCTCCTTTTCTTCCTTCTGCTTGCGTTGTTTTTCCTTTCTTCACTGTCTTTTCCCTGGTTTGCTAGATTGTCTATTGTAAGGCTGAGTCAATTTTTGAATATACTGATCTAATTCTAAATCAGCATCCTTGCTCACAGGTATAGCATGAGGTAAGTTTGAAGGCAAATCAGCTTTACAGCGAGCTGCTATGATGCGTGAGGCTTTAGTAATTTCAAATATTCTAAGTTCTTCCTGCAACTTCCACCTAAGATATGCTATAATCACTTGTTCTGCACTCTCAAAGAGCTGTAATCCTGTCCGTCCTGGCAGGCCAGTACTTTGTTCAAGAGCTCTAACCCAGAAATAATTTCGAATCCACCTTCCAGAACAAGGGGCACACCATAAATAATCCACTGACCTCTGTGAATACCAATAAACCTGATTACAATCTGCACAATGCAAAGCTACCCATGCATAGCACTTATCATTATCCCTTTTGCAAACATAACAAGGAAGTGAATATAAGTAAGGACCAGTATAAAATTGTGGTTCTTCAATCCAAAGCAACCAATTCAATGGTGGTGATCGCAAAGCCTCTTCAGCCTTTTTACTGTATGAGACTAACAGCTCAAGGTCTTTCTTTAACACAAGGCGTATCTTATTTCGTAATCGTAGTTCTTGTTTGTTATCCTCCTCAACAACTATATCCTCCTGAGGGTCCCACAACTGTAAAAGTGTTCTAATCATAGAAAATTAATTAGCAATCACTGATACCCCTATTCAAATGAGACCGTTCCCTTTTTTGCCTTCTTTTTCTTATCTGTCTTCAATCTTGCTGCTCCTGATTTTACTGGTCCTGCCACTTGCAAACTTAATTTTTGCAACTTATCAATGCAGCAATCTAATGCTCTATCAGGATCCCCTTGGAAGGGTCCTACAACTGAATGCTGTGTTAAAGGCACTAATTTCCTACACCTTATAGAAACTATACGTGATTTACTTTGAACCTTAATTCTATTTACAATACATTGTATTTCCCATCGATAATAAGCAAGAACCTTCTGTTCAGGAGACTCATAAAGATTTAAAGCTATATATGCGTTTTGCCCTGTTTGTCTCCTTAATTCATCTTGCCAGCTTTTTCCCCACATATGCTCGTGTTCACAAGTATGACACCACAAATCCCGTAATAATGATTGTTCTATCCAAAAAGTTCTTTTACAACCCCCACAACGTAGAGCTATCAAGGCAGCACAATGTGGATTGTGACAGTCAAGACAATTGACTGTCACATTTGCAATTGACAGTTTCGCTGGATCTGTTAAGTGAAAAGTTGATAATGAGTCAATGAAACAAATCAACTCCTGGGCCGTCCGATAGTGACGTGTCCGTGCTCTGTCCACCGATTCTGAGTACCCCTTCAATTGTAACAGTAGTGGTTGTAGGACTAGAAGCAGTTTCTTCCCCAGTCGCTCCTTGTCCTCCTCCGTAAGGCGATCCACCAGAGGCTGCATCAAAAACAGGTTTAGTCCACTTAGCAGGCACCCACAAAGGCCCTGTAGGTGAGGAAACACAAAGATACCCCCGACCCCAATATAATACTTTTGCAGGTTTTTCCCATAATCCTGTACTTGGGTTCTTATACTTAACCCAGACCTCTGTTTCCTTAGTATTTTCCTGACCTGACCTCGGATGATGTTTCATTGCAGGAGGGGTATCATCTTCCCCAAAAATGCAGAAATGATTAATCACATACAAAACCTTAGCCAAACATGCTTGTGGATCTGCCAAATCTTGATGTTTTTCAATATACTGCTTAAGGGTACCGTTTGCTCTTTCCCGTAAAGCTTTCCTTAACTGTATCAGTAACTCATACAATCGTTTATTATTCACTTCCTTAATTGCTGCTTCCTTTATTCGTCTGACTACTCCTGCGACATACATACAGTCTGTGACCACATTTAAAGGCTCCTGTAAGTTGGACACTGCCCATACTTCTGCTAACAATTCCAAAGTTTGTAAGCTATCTGCAGGGTCTGCTGTGAGGAGTTGATGCTTCCATTGTCCTTTTTCTTGCCAGGTAACAGCAGCACGCCTTGATTTCTTTCCTGCATCTGTAAAAACTGTAATAGCTCCTTCTATGGGGTTTTCTTCTCTCAAAGGTTGAGTAATCCAGTTCCATTCTGTCATCCATTGCAAAACTCTAGGCACTAATTTACTAGTCTCTACTTTAGCAGGTGACATCAATAATGCTTCTTGTAAATTCTTTGAATTTATCAAGTACCAGTCCAAGGTTTCTTTTTCCATAGGCAATCTAATAGTAGCAGGTTCTCTACCATCCACTTCAAGAATTCTGAGATGCCCCTTTTTGATTAATGCAGCCAATTGTTCAATTTTTGAAGATACTGTTTTCTTGTGCTGTAGTGGTGGTGACAACCATTCCAACACCCGTATCTCCCCTGTTTTCTTTTGCAACTGAGAGAGAGCACCAAGCAAGTGCCAAGGGCTATTCCAAATAGTAAGGTCAATGGGGTGGTCGAGTTGTCAACGAGACACATACCCTTGCTGTACACAGTTACTAATTTGCTGCAAGGCAAGACGATGCTCCTTTGTCAGGTGTACAGGAGTAGTAGGGTCCACGCCTTTTAACAAAGGCCGTAGGGCTTCTAATAAATGATTTGGTATTCCCACAATAGGCTTCAGCCACTGTAAGTCTCCCAGCAACTTCTGTGCATCATGTAGAGTTTTAATGTCCAATTGTAATTCCAATTTTGTGGTATCACTATTTGATCCGTCAAAGTCCATCCCAAATATTTCCAGGGCTTTGTAGTCTGAATTTTCTCTGCAGCAATAACAAGTGAATATGCAGCAAGAGTATTTTTAATGGTGGTAATCTGTAAAGAGGAGAATGGCTGTTGCTGTGCAAACAAAATATCGTCCATGTAATGATATATTATAGTTGCTGGCCATTTACGACGTAGTGGCTGTAATGCAGCATCAACATAAAGCTGACATAAAGTGGGGGAGTTGCGCATGCCCTGCGGAAGAGATGTCCATTCAAATCTTTTATCTGGTTCCCCACGATTTATTACCGGTAAAGTAAAAGCAAATCTCTTCATGTCATCAGGATGCAGGCCAATAGTGAAAAAACAATCCTTTAGGTCAATAATTAAAAGTGGCCAGTGTTCTGGAATCATAGCTGGATTTGGAAAACCAGGCTGTAAGGCCCCCATTGGTTCCATTTGGTCATTTACAGCCCTCAAATCATGTATGAAACGATATTTCCCTGATTTCTTTTTGATTACAAAAATAGGTGTATTCCAAGGGCTTGGGACAGTCGTAGGTGCCCTTTTGTATATTGTTCCTGTACCAATTCATGGGCATGCATAAGACTCTCCCCTTTTAATGGCCATTGCTTAACCATCACCGGTGTATCCGTTTTCCAGGTGAGTGGAATGGGGAAAGTCCAAGCAATGGCAATTACCCCAAAGGGTGCTGATTAGTTAACACCACTCCCAATTGTGTTAAAATGTCCCTTCCAATTAAGCAGGAAACTGTAGGAGGCAGTTGAACAATTGAAAACACAGCAGATATTTGTTGATTCTCAATGCACACAGACAAAGATGGCGACCTGCTTGCCAATGTAAATCCTCCCACTCCTGTGAGCATGTTTGATGAGGGAAATAGAGGCCAATGTTGTGGCCATGCTTCTGGGGAAATGATGCTAGTATCTGCTCCTGTATCCAATAATCCATAAAGGGTTATGCTTTGATGCCCATAGGTAATTTCAACCTTTTGTTTTGGTCTATTTTGTAAATCCACAGTTAAAAGTGTAACACCAGTAGAGCCAAAACCTTTTTCATCCCGTGCTTGCCCAGTAAATGATTGTATTCCCGATGTCATTTGTGATAGTGGTACCAATTGTGCAATGCGTTGTCCTTTTGTAATTTTAATCGGAGGATAAAGGGTGTAAGCCATAATTTGTATTTCCCCTGTAAAGTCCGCATCGATAACACCAGGCAAAACAAATAATCCCAACATAGTTATAGAGGAACGTCCCAGCAATAATGCTGCACATGTTTGTCCATTTAATATAAGAGGACCCTTTATTCCAGTGGGTATCCTCTCAGGCTGGTTTGTCATTAGTGTGACGTCTACTGCTGCTGATAAGTCCAAGCCGAAGCTCCCTGTTGTTGCGGGTTGCAGACAGGAGGTAGCAGCGATGTTACGGCAGCAGCTGGTGTCTCCGATGTCACGGCGGCAACTTGTGTCTGTCCCTCATTGCCACATCGGTAACACTTGATGAATGGTCTCGAGCCTCCTTGCGTGAATGCCAGTGAGCCGCTTCGGAGAGGAGCAAGAGCAGCTAACACCTGATTTTGAGTAGACTATGTTTTTGCAACCCTAATCCTAATTCCTTTAAGGCTTCTGCTATAAATGCCTGTGAAGCTGTTGGCATTAATGCCATTCGCTCTAATGCTTCCTCAATAGTCCAATTTGCCCCTAAAGTAGCTAACACTCTTTGGGTTGCTGGATTGCTATTTTGCAAGGCAGACTGCTTCAATAGTGCCCTGCAACACCAGCCTGATCTATAGCAGTAGCTGCTCTATCAATAAAATTTCCAAATGATTCTTCTCTTCCTTGCTTAATACCCATATAAGCCGGTAACCCTCCTGGCTCTTTAACCATATCTATTGCAGCACGCACTAACCACATAGACTCTCTAAGTTTATCTGCTCCCGACATCATCTGTGCCTCTGTACGTAAAAATGCCCCTAAGCCCATCAGCTCCTCTACTATTACTCCATGTAATGGGTCATGTGCATTAAACAATAACTGCTGATGCTGAGTGAATATCAACCGAACTATTCCTCTTAAATCATTAGGACATAAAACCTGAGTATTAAAAAGATAATCTAACATTTGCCTAACAGGTTCACTTTTTACTCCAAACTGACTAACCGTAGAACGTAGCTGAGTTAACAGCTTCCAATCTAAGGGAGTATATTGTGCTATATTATGCGTAAGGTTCCCCTGTGCATCATACTGTGGTGTGTATGTAACTGGACATGCAAGACTAGAAGCTATTTCCACTGCCTCACCATCCCCCATTTGCATTACTTCTTTTGCCAAAGCAGCCCAAGCTTCCCTCCTCTGTTTAGCCATCTACCCCCATGGATCACGGTGTGCCCCTGGGATGGGATCTGACTCTTTAAGGGTGCTATGCTGCTGGCGCTTCGGTGCAGACACCGAGTTTTCGCACGGGGAAGGCAGTGAAGCAGAGGCTGGCTCGCGCGGATGAAGCGGCCCCCCCGCTGGAGCTGACAGTGAAACCGGAGCCGACTCAAGCGGAGCCAGCTCACACGGGGGAAGCAACCCCCCTGCCGGAGCCGGCTCGTGCGGGGGAAGCGACCCCCCCGCTGAAGCTGTAACCGGAGCCGGCTCACTGAGGGGTAGCGGCGGAGGCAAGGCTGGCGGCGGAGGCGAAGCTGGCTTGCTCCTACTCCCACCATCCGACCCGCCTGAAGCTGGTGGCGGAGGCAAAGCTGGCTTGCTCTTACCCCCACCATCCGACTCGCCCTCCCCCTCTGACAGGAAAGGTGCAGACGGTTCCACTGCGCCTATAGGGAAATCCTCCACACCACTTTGCTGGGGACTCTTAGGCATAAGTACTTTAGTTACAGAGGGTGCCAGGGGATCATCTTCACGACCATACCCTATATTCCTCTTATGAGCTTCTGATGCCCTTTCTGCTGCCTTTCTCTCAGAGACCTGCTGAAGCAACGTGTTATACACCACCCGCCATAACTTCCCGAATTTCTTTGCTGACTTATCATCATCTAGTACCGTATCCCACAATATTTCCCCAAACTTCTTCCACTCTGCTATCTCATGAACTGTATGAGGATTAGAAAAAATACCCTTAGCATGGCTATAAGCTAATAACCCTGGTAACTCCTTTTTTAAATCTATCCCTTTTATCCCATGGCGCTCTAAATAGGCGGTAAATAAATCATATGTCGCTTGCCTATCCATACCTATTAATCAGCGCGCGCTGTTGCAGCTCTCCAGGCTCCTGCAACACGTATTGGCTTAAGTCACAGTTGTGAACCTTAAGGGTGCTTCAAATTCCGGCACCGTCCCGGCTGCAGGGACCCAAACCCAACTTCCGGACCGTGGCGTAATCCCTTTTTCTTTTAATCCGAGAAAAAGGGCAGAGATTCGGTTATGCCCGCATTCTCCACCATTTGTCGACGGAAGGGAACCAGGACATCAATTTGATCATCACAGGCTCGATTTTATTGATCAGTACGGCGGGTTAAATACAGTTAATAATGAGCTTCATACATATTGCAAAAGTTGAGCTCAGGATTGGTCAGCTTACATATCAGCACCTACGCCTACTTCTACATTCCTATGGTTCTACTTTTGATACTTTCTACATATTCTTAGGATATATTCAGGACTAATCTCAACTCCCTATCCTCATGTTGCAGCAAGGTCACTGCTGACTCTTCCTTTCAGCTTGCTGACTGCTGACTTTTCTCCTTCAGCTTAACCAGCGGCATTATGTCAGTATGGCCTTTCTCAGCTAACCAATTATTAATAATACTCTCCACACTCTCGGGTAATTTTCCTTCAGTCCTGCCATGTTGTCCAACCCCAGGTGCTCTCGGGTAATTTTCCTTCAGTCCTGCTGTGTTGTTCAACCCCAGATGCTCTTGGGCATTTTCTGTCCCTCAACCCAGCGGTGTGGTACAACTACAGATGCTCTTGGGCATTTAATTTGTTTTGCTGTGTTGTCCAGCCCTGGATGTTCTTGGGCATTTTTTCATCCCGTAATCCGGCTGTGTTGTCCAACCCCGGATACTGTTGGGCAAAATTTTCATCCCCCATTGTAGCTGTGTTGTGTGACCCTGAGTATTCTTTGGCATATCCTCACTCCGACAGAATTCTGCTCAACCCTTCTCTTGGATGCTCTTGGAATAAAATCCCTCAACCCAGCAGGTTTTAGGGGCCCCTCCTGTCCCGTTTCCTAGTGGACTGGGCTAGGAAACCTTGCTCCCTACCTCCGAGGGGTCCAACCCCTCCCTGAGACCCAGTCCCAGTTACCCCCGGGGATTCTTTCACTCTCTTATCACTCGCTTTGTCTCTTTACTGGCCGCTTTTCTCGCGAAAAGACGAAAACGCAGCATGGGAGACACCAGCACTCACTTGGCAGGTCTGGGACAACCAGCCCGCCTCTCATTCACACACATTCATCCCCCCGTACCTGCCCCCCCCAGAAGTAATTACCAATTTTTTTACCTTCCCGGGTTCTTCGTGCGCACTAGTAGTCTTAGGGGGCAATTACCGCGGTTGTAGGGAGCCTTTTGCCCTTCTCTTTGTTTTATTGCCTCCTTTTGTCCACATATCGTAACCTGCGTCTGTTGGTCACCTCAGGGGAGACAGAGCGAGGCTGCCAAAGAGGGCAGGGCGCGCCTTCCCCACTCGGACTCTCCTAAAGCACCGGCAGCGAGGTGTTAGCAACCATCCTCTGCTACCAAAATTGTGAAAAACGCCAATCACTTGCTTTTAAAATTTTTAAAAGTATAATAGTAATAAAATAGTTATAAAAATAGTAACACAATTAGAGTAATAACAATTTGGACAAATTGAATTAAGACAATATGAGACAATAAAAACAAAGAGTTATGGACGTCCGGGTACCTTTTTCTGGGCATCACGAGCCCGAAAAAGGACACCCGTTAACAAAGGATTAACCCTTAAGAACAATAGCCTGTTGCATATTCATGCACTTCATACATGAGGCATAAATTCCATTCAAATACAGGATTCTGTCTGGTCAGTGTCAACTTCTTGCTCCTAATCTTAACAGCGCCTCCAAGGCGGGAAGAAGTTCGTTTCTTCTGATAAGAAGGCAATAAATTCCTTTTCTCTGAAAGATCTAGGTGTCCTGTGGCTGCTATCTCGCTGCAAGCCCTTTCTGTTAAACAAAGCATCCTACATAGCATCGTTTCTATTTTAACAATTTTTATAACCTAAAACTATATTTTACACAGTACTTAAGAAAATTAATACAGCATTATTTTCTAGCAGAACACATAAAATATTCATTTTAATATTTGCGAAAAGCCAATCATAAAATACATGCATTTTTCACAGGTGCACTCCCGGTGCAGGAAAAATTGGGCCCTGAAGGGATTGCGTTTCTCCGCGCGGCAGCCTGGGCGGGGCGGATCCGGCCCTCCGCCGGTCCCTGTGCGCTGTTTGGGGGGTTGTTTTTTGCCGGTTTGGGACGCGCCGGGGCAGCGGCAGACCCCGCCGAGCGGCGCAGACCCGCTCCAGCTCCCACGCGGCGGCCCCGTGGTGGTGGGCGTGCAGCGGCTGTTGTTCGCCAGTTTGAAACCCGTGCGGTCTCTTACGCAGGCAGTTCCGTCTCTCCCCGGAGGGGGGGAGGAGGCTGCCCAGTTTTTCCCGGATTAGCTGTGGACTCAGTGCTTTCAGTTTTGTTTGTACTGGCTGTAAAGGAAGGTAGATTTGAGTGCTGCAGAGAGCAAACATGGGTGCTAAGTTTTTTGCGGCACAGAGAAGCATTTATAACCTCATTTTAGAAACCCTAAGTAGTGGAAACGTTACGGTCTCCAAAGGAGTCTAAAAACAGTTTGTTCACTTTGTAAACTTCCCTCAGTTTACCCAGCAGAATGTTAACTCTGTCTCTGCCTCGAATAAAATAGGGGCCTTACTAACAGCTAAAGCTGGGCAGGGAGGTAGGACAATTTCTCAATTTTTCCCTGTGTTCCTGGTAATTCAAAAAGAAGTCCTGAAGAGGGATTTGAAAGGACAGCCAGATGAATTCTCTCCTCCTGTAGCTTTCCCTACCTCTCCTCCCAAACCCTCTGCCCCTGAACTGACAGAGACGAGCAAGATCTCTCAACAATCCCAGGGTACCTGGAACTGCCAATGCTCTCCTGAGCCTCCGCCTCTCTCCCAGTACCCTGGCCCCGGCAGTTGTGCACCGGCTGACAGATCATCTTCCCTGCACCCCTCTAACCTAATCCCTGCTACTCCTTTTCCGTGTTCTAACCCCCCCATGCCCAAAATGGCGGCAGCCACGTGTTTAAGCCTTCCACTTACCCTTCTTCTCCCCACAATCCTTTTCGTACACCTGTCCCTCCCCCAACCCCATTCCGGTCCCACAAGCCCTTCCTTCCCTTGGACGCTCCTCCCCCTCCCTTCGTGTCCCCGCCCCCATTGCATCATCCTGTGATCCCGCCCCTGGTTCCCACGGTTGCCCCGCCCCCCTGCCTGCTCTCCACGCCCCCTTGCCCGGGACCCAAGAGGGTGGGACCGAGGGTGGGGGGGTGGAGCCGAGGGTGGGGGGGTGGGCTCCTGCCCGGTTATGGGGGAGGGGCAGGAGGAGGGCACGTCCCTCCTCCCAGGTACCAAGCCACTCGGGTGGGAGGGGCAGAGGCATGGGGTGGTCCCCTTCCCAGTTCCCAAGGCAGTGGGGCTGGGGGAGGGGCTGGTCCCCCTGCCGGGTCCCACGGGGGTGGGGTTGAAGGGAAAAAGCCTAGGGTCCAAATCAGGGAGGAAGAAGTCATCCCCACGGTAGCCCCTGTTCAGTATACCGGGGGTAGAACTGGTCCTAGAACTTACCAGCCCTTCTCATATCACTCCAAGTGTGAGTTATGCAAAAGTCAGTTGGAATTTGGGAGAAGTAGTGAAATTTTAGAAGCATGATGAAAGCTACATTAACATCCCTTGAATTTGTTCCCACCCACATTGTAGATCTTTTCTGGTGCCTGCTTACCCAGTCAGAGTTTGATCTATGGGAAAGCTCCAGGAAAAGATCTCTCAGGGATCTTGTGGAAGAACTTAAACAAACCCCTCAAGGTGCCAAAGATTTAGAAAATAATAACATTACTTACGAACATCTGTGCGGTGAAGGGGAATGGGCTAAGCCTGAGGACCAAGCTCGGGTGTGTCAAAATTCATTCTAGATAAGATTTCAAACACTGCAAATAAGGCTTTTAACCAGCTACCAACTGCTGAAGCTAGTGGTAGTTTCCTTGACATTAAACAGTCTTCTTCAGAAAGTTTCTGCAGTTTGTCGACCGGCTCTGTGCACAGGTTGAGAGACAAATACGGGGCCCCAAGACACAGATGGAGATAGTGAAAGAGATGTCACAGAGGAATGCCAATGAAGTCTGCAAGAGGGTGCTCCTGGGACTGCCTCTCAACCCCCTGCCTACACTGGCACAGATGATGGAAGCCTGTGCTAGGAAGGCAGAACTGTTTGCTGCACGGGAGGCGTGGTCAAGGCCGACAGACCCAGAGACAGTGGCAGCTGTATCTCCAGGGAGGAGGCAACAGATTTCACCAGAACAACTTCAACATGTCATTTGCTTCATATGCAGAATAACCAGGACACTTCGCACAGGACTGTCCCCAAAACCAGCAACTAAACACACCCTCCACACCAAAAAAACCCCGATGCCAGCGCCCACCCGCCCGGCGCCACGACATAAATGCAGCGGGCTTCCCTGAAGGGGAAATCTCCCTCAAAAAAGAAAAGGGGGAGGAAGGGAAGCAGGGTGCGGGAACACAACATAACCATTTACAGGATAAAATCTGGTGGTCTCACAAGCGTTTCAAGCTTGTGACCACCAAAGCTTTTGCTTTCAGGTCTACCCAGTGGACAGTCATTGGAGTGGACCTGCCAGAAGACTTGCAGAACTTGACAAAAGATGGCACAAGATTGGACAGTGAGTAATTTGTTATTGGGGACACTGCACACACACCCATGTGTTGCCTTCTGGATCAAGGCAGGCGACCTGGTTCTGAGGTACAGCTCGACGGCCCACTCTCCAGGGCCGTTCGGGCCAATGACATACGCAGACACCAATGTGGTGGACGGTCAAAAGGCGTTTATTACTTCTTCCCCTGGGGTCTTATAGTCTTAGGGGTCTCTACATCAAAAAGGGGTTTGTCTTTCTTATCTATGGTTAGTAGGGAATGGAAAAGTACTGAGTAAGGAATGGAAAGTTGCTGACTTTACTGTTAGTGGGGCCACGTTCCTATGTTAGTTTCTTATCTATGAGTAACAGAGGGTCTTATCTACAGGAAACAGAGGGTCCTGCCTTTCTGTAACATCGCGAGAATCTTCCGCATCGCCTCTTCCCTAACTACCACATCTCCCCCCGCCTTTTCACAAATGAATGAGGTAGTCATATACATAGGTACTGAAATGAGGTATGAGGTTGTAACTTGACAAGGGAAAGGGGTTTTTGGGAAACCTGAGTAAGCTTTTGCCAGACAAGTTTGGAAAATCTTGTGACTGGCAGTGTTCCCTGGTGTAGTTCCCAGCAATTGTGGTCGGCCTAAGAACTGGATGTTGGTCCGTTCCAGGCGGCTCTGAACGAACGAGACCAGCTTGTTCAGCAGGCATGGTCCGAAGGTGACTGTTAGAAACAGCATCGCCAATGGACCTATCAGGGCAGAAATCAGAGTGGTTAGCCAAGGTGATTGATTGAACCAGGACTCGTACCAACCCTGTTGGGCTTCCCTGTCTTTCTGCCTCTGAGCCAGTCGGTTCCGGAGTTCTGCCATGGAGTCTCTCATGACTCCTGTGTGGTCTGCATAGAAACCCTTTCAAGGCGGCACACAGGCCCCCTTGCTGCATGAACAGGAGGTCCAGGCCTCGCCTGTTCTGCAAGACCTCTTCTCAACTTCTCTGGAAAGGAGATGGATTTCTCGATCCTTTGCAGGTCCTTGTCCATCGTTGCCTGCAGCTGAGACAGTCCTTGGTGCTGGGTCGCTAGGGCTGAGACACCCGTTGCCGTTCCTGCTGCTCCCAGGCCGAGCAGCATTGCGATAGTTATACCTGTCATTATTTCTCTTTTGTGGATCTGGCTGGGTCCCTCAAGAAGATGGTACATTTCTTCGTCTGAGTGGTACAAGACCGTAGGAACAACCAGAACTTGGACACAGAAGTTGTTAGAGTCATTGAATTTGGGAAGGAACTCACAAGGACTCACTCTAGATTGCTGGCAAACCCACATCCCCAATGCGGATGGGACTACCCACTTATTGTTTTTCCTGTTAGGCTTGACTACTTTGGTGCAGACGTTGCCTCCCTGCTTAGCTAGGGTTGCATTGCCAAAGCATCTGCCTCGGCCTGTGACTTGACTCAGGGTGATTCCTTTGCGAGGGGTATCCCATCTCCACTGCTGTGGAATAACTGAAGGGAGTGTTTAAAGCGACTTCTTCGTAAAAGGGGGGTTTGACATCGTAACAAAGCCAGCAGGATTCGGTTAGGTTAGGGTTGGATTCGTTCAGGGATACAAAGGTAGCTTCTAACATACGAAGGATTGGGTCTGAGTCTGACTTGGTTAAGCGTCTCATCTGAAAGGTTTCCGCTTGACCGGTCGGGACATTGCTGACCCCTGTGGGTAAGGTTTTGGGGTAGGTTATGTTTCTCCCTTTCGGCACGCTTTTAATCGCTTTGTTGGTTCCGACCGCTCGGGGTGCCGACGGCTGGAGCCTGATAATTTGCACATTCACCCTCTCTTTTGACCCTTGAAGGACCACTGTCCACGTTTTGCCTGTGGCCCAGCTAGGGTGATCTGGCTGCAAGACCGTCATGTTGTAATCAGTGCATGCCCGAAATCTAGGGATTTTATGTTGGTTTCGATGGAAGTTTCTGTGAGAGAAGAAGGGTGTTTTGCAGCCGATGGGTGCCCAGGTGAACTGTGTGGATTTGTCTGGCTCTTGTGGATCCCACCCAGGCCCCGATGGTCTGGCATCTGCAACTATGTTTTCGCAGCCCCAGTGCCCACAATATCCCCACCCTGGGTGATTGCAGTAGCTTTTCCCAGGGTTTGAAGCTGGGCACCAGTAGGATAGGTACAAGTGTGTGACGTGTGGGGAATAGGGGTTTACCCTTGGCTGTCCTGGAAACCGGTTGGTGATGCGGAGCACGAAGGATGGAGTGTTCGGTGTGGTGATTTCTCTGAGTGCTTTGCCACTACTAAGGTGTCGCATGACCCACCTGAAGGGCCGATGGGGGTAGTGGTCTGGGCTGGCTTGCCCTCTGGCGACAAGCCCCAACAGCAAAATCACACAGAAACACCCTTGGTGCTTGGGTCTCACCCGTGCGGGTCTCTCGGGTGCTGCCTGATGGCTTGGTGGTCTGTCACTTTCGTCTGGAACCGGGATGTACGCGTCACAAGGACGTCCCACGAGCAGGTCCTGTAAACAAAGACTCGCAATTCTCGTCAGTCTCATTCTGCTCGCTATGAAGGTCCGGTTTAATTGACTTAAGTGGACACCACCTGATCTTGCCGTCCTTTTTGACAGCCACGTACCCTCGCCCCGTGAGCATCAGCCTCCAACCCCGTTCCCACTCACCTAGCTCGTTTCTAATTACCACCTGTGGGCCCTCTTCTAGCGTTCGAGTGGCCCAGTGTTTTTGAACGGGACTGTTTGTTTCATCCCCCCTAGGGAATTGATTCAGTGCCAGCAAAGCGGTTGCCAGCATACGTGCCTGATCTCCTGGGGGAATGGCATTGGCAAAGCCCTCTGCTTTTGCCAACACTTCTATCTTGGTTTTCAGGGTCTGGTTTGCTCTCTCAACTATGACCTGTCCGGTACTGTTGTATGGGATGCCTTGCACTAACGTGATGCCCCATTTCGAGGCGAATTCCTGTACTTGTTTGGAGGTGAAATTGGAGCCATTGTCTGTTTTGATCTGCTTGGGGATACCAAGCCAAGCTATGGCTGTCAGCCAGTGCTGAATTGTGGCTTTGGAGTTAGATTTGGGGTGCTGTGTGGCTATGATCGTTCCGCTGTAAGTGTCCATTGTCACTGCAAGCCATGCTCGGGGCTTCAGCAGTTGACATAAGGTGAAGTCCGACTGCCAGATTCCTGAGGGCTTGAGACCTCTCGGGTTGACCCCGCAGGTCCAAAGGGGTGACTTCTGGCAGTAAGGGCAGGTGGCTACCACATGTTTTGCGTCCGCCGTTGAGATTCCGCATCTCTTCGCCAGTGCTTTGACTCCGATGTGGAGCGACTCGTGCAGTTGACGAGCTTCCTGCAACGTCCATACGCCTTTTGCTGTGGCGTCCGCTTTGTCGTTGCCGATCTGAAAGTAACCTTTGACTGGGTCATGGCTGTTGATGTGGATGACTGACACGGTGCCCTGTCGCGAGGAGAGTGCTTCTTCCAGTATTAGGGCTGCTGCTGATGTTGACACTCCTGGTCCTGCCATGGCTAGACAGAGCCTTGCCACGAATATAGAGTCCGTTACGATGTTGAGGTGTTCGTCTTGGAAGAGTCCGCACGCCAAAACCACTGCTTCTGCCTCCAGCTGTTGCATTGACAGTGTGGGGTCACACGCTTTGACGCAGTGCCATTGCTCTTCTTCCTGCCACACTGCTGCTGCAGTTGAAGTCGTGGAGGAAGCGTCTGTGAAGACCGTTGGTCCTGGCTGCGGTCTGTCCTTGACCTTCGGTGGCATGTCCATGTCGACTACGGTCAGCAGCTGAGGCCAGGGTGATCTGGAGGAGTAGGAGATTTCTCCTCCGAAGCCGGTGAGAGCAAGGGCCAGGTACTCCGATATTGTGGCTGACTCTGTGGTCGACTGCTTGCGAAACGGAAGGTGGATGCTTGTCAGTTCTGTCCCTAGGTGTTTCAAGGCGAGTCTCCTGCCTTTCATGATGAGGCTGGCGATGCATTCGATTCCCGGGGAAAATGCACGAGCGGGTCTTCCGAGGACCACCCATTGGATCGGTCGGGCCTTTTCAGCGAGTCCTTGGGCCAGTGCTCCCACTCCCCCCTTCGGTGTAAAATGGACGTACAGGTCCAGTGGCGTGGCTGGGTTCCACCTGGCAAGTGTGCCAGTGGGCATCTGGTTTTCGATGAAGGCGAGGGAGCTCGTTGCTTGCGGTGTCAGCTCCTTGGGATCCCAGGGGTGATTTCCTTTCAGGAGGTCGTACAGAGGGTCCATGACCTCGGGAGGAATCAGGACAATGTTGCAAAGCCGCTGCAGCGATCCCACCAGGCGTTGCACGTCGTGGAGCGTCTTGACGTCTCGGTTGATCTTCGTCTCGGGGGGTGTCTCGTAGGAGCTTGTAATTCCTACTCCCAGGAAGGTCACGCAGGGTCCTCTCTTGATCTTTGCGCTCGCGATCTCGAAGCCGTTGGCCTGAAGGGTTTCTGTGATTGTGGACTCCAGGTCATCCACTTGGCTTGTCGATGGTGCTGCGACCAGGATGTCGCCCATGTACTGGATGATGGTTGCGTCGGGATAGGAGTGTCGGACTGGCATCAGTGCTTTGTCCACGGTGATCTGGCATATGGTCGGGCTGTCGACCAGGCCTTGTGGAAGCACTCTCCATTGGAAGCGAAGGTTGGGCCGCTGACCGTTCCGAAACGCCACGGAAAAGGCAAATCGTTCTCTGTCCTCAGGGTGCAGGGGTATTGAAAAGAAACTGTCCTTGATATCCAGTACTGCGCATGGCTGCCCTGCGACAATGGCTGAGTTCATGGGTAGCAGTGTCTGGACTGGACCCAGGGGTCGGATCGTCTTGTTCACTTCTCTCAGGTCGTGGATGAGGCGATAGCCTTCTCCAGACCTTTTGGGGATCACAAATACAGGGGTGTTCCATGGACTGGTGGAGGGTTCTATGTAACCCTTTTGCAGTTCGCGGTCGACCAGTTCCAGCAAGGCTGCCATTCGAGGCTCTGTCAGGGGCCACTGCTCAACCCATACAGGGTCTGATGATTTCCAAGTCAATTTGATTGGCAGCAGAGGGTGTACAGCAGTGGTCCTCATGATAAATTTGTAATCCGAAATCTGAGCATGGAAAGGACGTCCCGTTTCCCCGGGGTCGGGATGCTTGGAGTGAGGGTGCTGCCAGGGAAAGCTGTGCTGGCTGGGGACAGCTCGCTGAGTTGCTGCCCTTCCCCGGAAGCCTGGGCTAACGCCGTGGTCCTGCCATTCCTGCTTAAATACAATCCGCCCTGCCCCATCAAAAAGCATGCGGCTTATTTGCGTAATATCAAAAGTGAGCAGATCGTTATTGCTAGAAAGGTCGTCCTCAAGAGTGGGTACTACAGCTGAGTTGATCCCTATTTCTGAAATCGCTTTGGCTTCTTTTGGGTTAACTGGGGTATATGCCCTTTGTTGGTTCCCCCGCGCTCCGGCAACCCCCCCCGGTGAAGGGTGCATGGAAGCTGCCGGTGCCTGGTCCCCACAGGCTGCTTTTATTTTTCCCCAATCGGTGAGTTTGTGTTGTGATTGTTTCCCGATATTGTTTCAAGCTTTATTCGGTTTCGCTCGAAACCGCATTAATTCTGCTCTCTCGGTTTCCGAGTCCCAGCCGGACTTGATCGGCTCTTCCGAGCTGTCTGAGCAGCTGTTACTTGACTCTGAGCCGGAAGCTGACTGCCGGTACACTTCTGGCACTCCGTGCCGTTTTGTTCGGCTTCGACCTTGCTCCTCCCTTTAGGGGTGGTGTCGTTCCCTCCCCCTGGGCTTCCAGGAGAATCCCCGTTCTCTGGGCGCAAGCCGCTTTCCCAGGTGCCGGCACCAAAATGTTGCCTTCTGGATCAAGGCAGGCGACCTGGTTCTGAGGTACAGCTCGACGGCCCACTCTCCAGGGCTGTTCGGGCCAATGACACACGCAGACACCAATGTGGTGGACGGTCAAAAGGCGTTTATTACTTCTTCTCCTGGGGTCTTATAGTCTTAGGGGTCTCTATGTCAAAAAGGGGTTTGTCTTTCTTATCTATGGTTAGTAGGGAATGGAAAGGTACTGAGTAAGGAATGGAAAGTTGCTGACTTTACTGTTAGTGGGGCCACGTTCCTATGTTAGTTTCTTATCTATGAGTAACAGAGGGTCTTATCTACGGGAAACAGAGGGTCCTGCCTTTCCGTAACATCGCGACAACTTCCTCAGCGCCTCTTCCCTAACTACCACACCCATGGAGATTGAGGTGGCTCCCATGACCATCACAGGGGACACACCCAACCTCATTCTCCTGGTGCGCTGTCCACAGCCACCCTTCTATTTTGCCAAGGGGCAAATCATCGCCCAGGCCATTCCTGTTCCAGCAGAAATTTCAGTAGATGACAAGGCACCAGGTGTATACTGGGCAGAAGTGGTTGGCGAGGACAAACCCATTATGGGATGCAACCTAATGCGTGGAACAGAACACCTCCACGTGGAAGGGTTGCTTGACATAGGGGCAGATGTGACAATCATACCTGAAAGGTTGTGGCCGTCACATTGGGATTTGCAACCCGTGGCTGGTCAAATCCAAGGTGTAGGAGGAGTCACATTGGCAAAGATATCAAAGAGCATTGTGCAAATTTAGGGACCAGATGGAAAATTGGCCAGTGTCCATCCATTTGTTACTAATTACAAAGCTCCCTTGTGGGGTAGAGACACCATGTCCCAGTAGGGGGTCAAATTGGTCATCCCTAAAACACCCCAGGATTTTTAATAGCGGCCACTGTAGAGCGCCCCACCCACAAGTTAACATGGCTGAAAGATGACCCAGTCTGGGAGAGACAGTGGCCACTCAGTAATGAAAAGATAGCGGCGCTCAAGGAGCTTGTAGCAGAACAATTGACTAAAGGACACATTGAAGAGACATCTAGCTGCTGGAATTCCCTGGTCTTTGTAATAAAAAAGCCAGGGAAGGATAAGTGGTGGCTCCTTCATGATTTAAGAGAAATAAACAAAAGAATTGTGGACATGGGGTCTCTCCAACCAGGGATGCCCTCCCCAACAATGCTCCCCCAAAATTGGCCATTGACTGTCCTAGACATCAAGGACTGTTTCTTCCATATCCCCCTACACCCGCAGGACGCACCACGGTTTGCCTTCTCGGTTCCCACCACCAACTGAAAAGCCCCAATGAAGCGCTACCACTGGAGAGTATTGCCTCAGGGGATGAAATGCAGTCCATCCTTCTGCCAGGGGTACGTGGCTTCATTGCTGTCCCCAGTGCGCGCCCAGATAAAGGAGGCAATCATCCTACACTACATGGATGATGTGCTTGTGTGTGCCCCCGATGACATAATACTCCAAGACACACTTGACCTAGTGGTTAACGTTTTAACCTCTGCTGGATTCCAACTGCAGGAAGACAAGGTTCAGAGAATGCCACCTTGGAATTACCTGGGCTTGCAAATCACGGCGCAGACCATTGTTCTGCAAAAATTGGGAATTAAGATTGATCCCAAAACCCAAATGGCAGATCTCCATTCCTTCTGTGGGTCTTTGAACTGGGTCAGGCCTTGGCTAGGTCTCACTAACAGGGACCTAGCTCCCCTTCTTAATTGACTGAAGGGAGAGAGAGCTAGCCTCTCCCAGGGAGCTGACCCCAGAGGCAAAAACTGCCCTCCAAAAAGTGCAGGAGGCTTTGGCTGAGAGGCAGGCTCATCGCTATAAGCCCCAGCTGTCTTTTGAGTTCATTGTTTTGGGCAAGTTACCACACATACACGGGCTGATATTCCACTTCTAATCATAGAGTGGGTTTTCCTCTCCTCTCAGCGATCCAAAACCATCACACAGCCACAGAAGCTAATAGCTCAGCTAGTCTGGAAGGCCAGGCTAAGACTGCGTGAGCTGGCCGCTTGTGACTTTGAGTTGTATTCACCTTCCAGTCCACCTTTCTAATGAGGGAAAGAGCTCTCCCGAGAGGTTCACCAACAGGAGATTCAACGACCTGCTCCAGAGCAATGCCAGTCTCCCGCTATCCCTGGACAGCTACACTGGACAGGTATCAGTCCAAGCCCCGTCACACAAGCTGTTCAACGAGGAATTCCACCTCATTGCTCCTGAGAAAAGGAGTCGTAGGCCAATCAAGGTGCTTACAGTGTACTTACAGTGTAAGCACTGATGCGTCCGGAGCATCCCACAAGTCGGTGCTGACTTGGAGAAATCCCCACACCCAGCATTGGGAAGCTGATGTTGAGTTTGTGGAGGGGTCGCCCCAGATTGCTGAGCTAGCTGCAGTCGTAAGAGCCTTTGAGAAGTTTTCGGAGCCAATTAATTTGGTTACCAATTCAGCCTATGTGGCAGGGGTGGTGTCCAGGGTGGAGCAGGCAGTCCTCAAAGAGATTGAGCATGGGCATCTCCACAGGTTGCTCTCAAGACTAATTCATTTTGTTTCGCAGAGGGAGCACCCTTTCTGTGTGATGCACATGAGGTCACACACCGGTCTGCCAGGCGAGATCGCCAAAGGTAATCGCAAGGCAGATTCCCTTGCCGCTCCAGCAGAAATGGCACGCCTTCCAGACGTCTTTCAACAGGCAAAGCTCAGTCACCAGCAGTACCATCAAAATGTTCCAGGTCTACTCCGTCAGTTCCAGTTAGCACGCAGTCAGGCTCGAGCCATTGTGGCCACCTGTCCCAGTTGCCAGCTTCAGGCAGTGCCATCCCTGGGTGTTGGGGTTAACCTCCCAGGCCTTGGGAGCTGTGAAGTGTGGCAGACAGACATCACACACATTCCCAGTTTCGGTCGCATGAAATACGTACACGTCAGCATAGACGGACACTCGGGCACGGTTTATGCCTCTGCCCATCCAGGGGAAAGGGCTGCGCATGCCAAACAACACTTGCTGCAAGCCTTTTCTGTATTGGGGGTCCCTAGGGAAATTAAAACTGACAATGGCCCAGCGTATGCCTCCAAGGAGTTCCTAGAGTTTGTCCAGCAGTGGGGAGTGGAGCATAAGACAGGCATTCCCCACTCCCCCACAGGTCAAGCTGTGATCGAGCGTGCCCACCACACACTCAAAGAGGTCCTGGCTAGGCAGAGCAACTCTGCAGCGTGGATGACTCCACAACAAAAGCTCTGCAAAGCCCTATTTACCATTAATTTTCTGAATTGTTCATCTGAAAACATCAATCCTCCAGTAATACGTCATTTCAATAATAACAACCAGTTTAAATTGTCACAGCGTCCACCAGTTCTCATTAAGGACCCAGAAACTTGGGAAACCAAGGGTCCTTATGAGCTCATCACCTGGCGACGTGGTTAAGCCTGTGTATCCACCCCCTCAAGCCCTCAATGGACACCACAGGAGTGGGTAAAACCTTTCGTCCCCAAAAATCCAGCTGCAGCAGACGGGGATAAGAAACAAGCAGCTGTTGCTTCCAAGAGAAGACGCCGCCGGAAAACGAAGGAAGAATCTTCCTAAGAGAGTTAGCTGCATTCCGGCAGACCCATGAACTTGTATGTGTTTGGTTTTGTTTTTGCAAAAATGTTTGATTTCCTTTGTAGCACAGAAAACCTACCTCCTACCTAACCTCACGATGAGCCCTGTCCGAGCTGTCATCCTGTTCATGCTGAGCAGTCTCAGAGCTGCGTGGATCGTTCCTCAGCCAGCACCTAACGTCCACACAGCTCTCTGAGAAGTTAATCCGAGGACGGTTCAGCGGATTGTTCAAGGACTGGGGACTCTTGGGGTGGTGGACCTCTATAATGAGGACAATTTTGTAGGTTTTTTTTTGTTCTTTTCCTAATCATGTTAGCGTTCGGAATTCTACATTGTATGCTCTTTAAGGCTATCAACGGTTTGGTCTCCAGTACCGCAGTAGTCAACCGCTCAGAGTTTGTGAAACTAAAGCAAATTGACAGGCCCATAAACCATGAGTTATGGACAAATTCATAATCAGCAGTAGAAATAGTCTGACACATTTCCTTTAGTTTTGGTTAACAGAAAAGGTGGAGGTGTTGTATTGCACTAAGCATTTAGTTGGTTGCACTGGGTGTTGGGAAAAAATGTTATTGGGCACGTGGATGGTATATTCCCCCCCACATGGTTCCTCCCTCACCCCCCTGCTCTCTGTATCCCCTATGGTCTGTCCCACGGATGGTCCCTCCCCCCACCCCTCTCGGATGTCGCTCCCGCTGACCGTGGCCCTCTTTCCCCGCCCGCCCCACCTGGCGCATAAAAGCCCACCGAAGCTGTGGCACGCCCTCTTTGCTGCCTGGGTGGTCGCCTGCGCTAGGTGATCTGTCCCACACGAGTAACTGGACACTTTGACCCAGGTGGCCGGGAGCGCTCTTCGTCTTTTATCTCGTTCATGTGGTTCTGTGTGGGCTTGGGTCCTGAGTGAGCCGGGTTTGGACTCATACAAGCCCAGAGACCACGGATGCTGTAGAGAGGGAGAGCAAGGCTCTAGTGGGTCTGACAGGGCCTGGCCATGTGCCCTTGAGAACTGGGCAGTGTCCCAGCAGAAGGAGGGCAGCAGGGACAGAGGGAGGCAGGGATAGCTGTGGCACTGCCTGCTGCAGTTTCCCTCTGGGCTTTAGTGAGGATTTCCTCTGTGCGTCAGTGGGAGCCCCCAGCGCCCTGGGCTACTCCAGTTGCCCCTTCCAGGGATGTTGCACAGGACCTGCTAAGTGGGTAGAGAGTGACCAGGAGCCTGCCCAGAGCTCCTCAGTCCCCTGTGCAGCTTTGGCCATGTCCATTCACGTCTGGCTCCCATGACCTTATCCGACCCCCTTGCAGTGCCCACTTCCCAGAGACAGATGGGGATCTCAGCATGCCCTGAAAAATGTTGTCCTCTGTGCTCTATCCTAGATGAGGTCGCTGGGAAGGCATCGCCATTAGATTGGCTGGATCAAGTTTTGAAGCCCTTGCAGCCTCCTGCAGGTATGTTCTCACTGTCCCACCAAGGAGTAACCATTGACAACCTGTCAGGACCAGGTTACAGAAACTTCTGTGTCTTTTGAATTACAGGTGCTTCTGCAGGGAGGACTTTTGCTGCTCATTTTCTGGTTCCTGCACACAAACCCAGCTCCCATCGCAGGGGTGAGTAGTGTGTCCGTGCTGACCCCACAGGCTGAGCCCTGCTTTTGGGGCATCCAGTCATGGGAAATGGAACTACTTTCTCTTAAGGTCCTCCGAGAGGGAAGAACAAACCTAGACCCGAGACGAAATCCCTTGAGTCAAACAACGTCTTGAAACAAATAGTAGAGGAACTGCACACAGGGAATGGTGAGAGCATTTCCCTCAGCCTTGTCCTGGGGCTCAGCAGCCGGGGGCTTTGGCTGCACATCTGGACACGCCGTGCCCGGCACAGCGGGAAGGGATCCATGGCAGCCTCGCTGCCCCGCTGCTGCTTCCACGCCCTGCAGGGCTGTTTGGCAGCCTGGCCTGGCTGCAGCTCCTCCCCAGCCTCTGCAGGAAGGCCTTGGGCATCAGCTGACAGGGAGCCTGAACAGCACCATGGGCCATGCACACCCTGACATCCCCTGCAATTTCCCTGTCTCTGAGCAGATCAGGAGGCGTACAGTTGTTTGCACAAGAGAGTGCTCTGGCCCAATCCCAAGAGCCTGGGCCTTTTCCTAAATATTATCCGTGTCTTTGAGAAGTATTGCCTCCTGAGCTGCGCCCTTCCCGATGGGAAACAGCCCCATCTGACCCAGTGTTCCTTTTCCTTTCTCCAGAAGTGGATGCAGAGGCTGTGCTGAAGGCCGTGATTCCCACAGGAAGCAGGGATTCTGTACCAGCCTCTGCTGCAGGAAGGGAGACGATGCCAGGCACAGCCACAGGAGGTAATTGCTGTGCCTCTGGGCCTGAGCCCTGCTGAGGCTTGAGCTGCCCTCTCTGCTGCTTGGCACTGCGGGCACAGCCCGGACAAGACTGGCACAGCCCAGAGGAATTGTCCCCAGCAGGCTCAGGGCACTCGGGTACTGAGCTGTCCTGCTGGGCTCCCTCCGTGGGAGACACGTCCTGAAACCTGGGAGTGGCTGCACGGGGTGCCCACGGTGGGGAAGGGGCAGAGGGGCAGAGCAAGGCTCCACTGGGTCCTGACAGTGCCTGGCCACGTGCTCTTGAGGACTGGGCAGTGTCCCAGCAGAAGGAGGCAGGAGGGACAGAGACAGGCAGGGATAACTATGGCACTGCCTGGTGCAATTTTCCCTAGGGCTTTAGTGAGCATTTCCTCTGTATATGAGGGAGAGAGCCCCAGGGCCCTGGGTGGCCCTTCTTTCCTCTCAAGTGATGTTGCAGAGGGCAGGGAAAGAGGCTAGAGAGTTTTCAGGAGCCTGCCCAGAGCTCCCCAGGCCCCTGTGCAGCTTTGGCCATGTCCATTCACGTCTGGCTCCCATGACCTTGCAGTGCCCATTTCGCAGAGGCAGAAGGGGATCCCAGCACAGCCTGAAAAATGTTGTCCTCTGTGCTCTGTTCTAGATGAGGTTGCTGGGAAGGCATCGCCATTAGATTGGCTGGATAAAGTTTTGAAGCCCTTGCAGCCTCCTGCAGGTATGTTCTCACTGTCCCACCAAGGAGTAACCATTGACAACCTGGCAGGGCCAGGTGACAGAAACTTCTGTGTCTTTTGAGTTACAGGTGTGTCTGCAGGGAGGACTTTTGCTGCTCCTCTTTTGGTTCCTGCACGCAAGCCCAGCTCCCATCGCAGGGGTGAGTAGTGTGTCCCTGCTGACCCCACAGGCTGAGCCCTGCTTTTGTGCCATCCAGTCATGGGAAATGGAGCTACTTTCTCTTAAGGTCCTCCGAGAAGGAAGAACAAACCTAGGGGCGGGAAGAAATTGCTTAAGTCAAACGACATCTGGAAACAAATACTTGAGAAACTCTACAAAGAGAATGGTGTGAGCATTTCTCTCAGCCTTGTCCTGGGGCTCAGCAGCCGGGGGCTGTGGCTGCACATCTGGAGACGCCGTGCCTGGCACAGCAGGAAGGGATCCATGGCAGCCTCGCTGCCCCGCTGCTGCTTCCACGCCCTGCAGAGCTGTTTGCCAGCCTGGCCTTGCTGCAGCTTCTCCCCAGCCTCTGCAGGAATGCATTGGCCATCAGCTGACAGGCAGACCAAAATGCACCACTGTAGCAGGCTCCGAGCATGCTAGGGCCCCATGGAGGTCCAAGGCTTAAGACAGGAATTGCCAAGTCATGATGAAGTAGCAAAAGAAGCCCCTGCCTTCCGCCTTTTGGACCCCAGCATATCTCTCTGTAACCCCATAGGTCATTTCCCCTAAACCCCTATTATTGTACAAGTATGGATCCCCTTTTAGCCCATATATAGAGCTGTTTTAGCCCATTCTGGAGAAGAGTCATCTCTAGAACCCTTCACAGACCCCTCCCGAAAACCCTCGCTGTGGAACACCGGGACGTTTCTTCTCCTCTCTTGTAGCATCTGCTTCCCGGCTAGCCTGCAAGGCGCCTTAGCAAGCAAAGAGCTGAAACCATAAGAGAGCTGATAATCACTAAGGAGCTGATATCCACTGGGCTTGCTAAGGTAGCCAGCGGCTGAGCGCGGCCTGGGTACTCGGACACTCTGTCCCCATGAAGGACTGAGGTATCCAGCCAGTGCTGCCTGCTCGGGGGCAAATTAGCCCAGCAGGGAACCTGGGATACCCCACAGGCCATGCACACCCTGAGATCCCCCGCAATTTCCCTGTCTCCGGGCACATCAGGTGTAGGGGCTGTTTGGAAAACAGACCAGTCTGGGACAGTGCCAAAATCCAGGGTGTTTTCTGATCTTTATGCATGCCTTTCGCAACTATTGCTGCCTGGATCTGTCATCTTCCCTATGCCCAATGAGGAGTGTTTCCATCTGATCCAGCTTTCTCTTTTCCATTCTTCAGAAATGAAAGGAGAGTCTGTGCTGAAAGCTGAGTTCCCTAGAGGAAGCAGTGATTCTGTGCCAGCCTGTGCTGCAGGAAGGGAGGCGATGCCAGGCACAGCCACAGGAGGTAATTGCTGTGCCTCTGGGCCTGAGCCCTGCTGAGGCTTGAGCCGCCCTCTCTGCTGCTTGGCACTGCGGGCACAGCCCGGACAAGACGGGCACAGCCCAGAGGAATTGTCCCGAGCAGGCTCAGGGCACTCGGGTACTGAGCTGTCCTGCTGGGCTCCCTCCGTGGGAGACACGTCCCGAAACCTGGGAGCGGCTGCACGGGGTGCCCATGGTGGGGAAAGGGCAGAGGGGCAGAGCAAGGCTCCACTGGGTCCTGACAGGGCCTGGCCACGTGCCCTTGAGGACTGGGCAGTGTCCCAGCAGAAGGAGGGCAGGAGGGACAGAGGGAGGCAGGGATAGCTGTGGCACTGCCTGCTGCAGTTTCCCTCTGGGCTTTAGGGAGGATTTCCTCTGTGCGTCAGTGGAAGCCCCCAGCGCCCTGGGCTACTCCAGTTGCCCCTTCCAGGGATGTTTCACAGGACCTGCTAAGTGGGCAGAGAGTTTTCAGGAGCCTGCCCAGAGCTCCTCAGTCCCCTGTGCAGCTTTGGCCATGTCCATTCACGTCTGGCTCCCATGACCTTATCCGACCCCCTTGCAGTGCCCATTTCCCAGAGGCAGAAGGGGATCCCAGCACAGCCTGAAAAATGTTGTCCTCTGTGTTCTGTTCTAGATGAGGTCGCTGGGAAGGCATCGCCATTAGATTGGTTGGATAAACTTTTGAAGCCTTTGGAGCCTCCTGCAGGTATGTTCTCACTGTCCCACCAAGGAGTAACCATTGACAACCTGGAAGACCAGGTTACAGAAACTTTTGAGTCTGTTGAGTTACACGTGTGTCTGCAGGGAGGACTTTTGCTGCTCATTTTCTGGTTCCTGCACACAAACCCAGCTCCCATTGCAGGGGTGAGTAGTGTGTCCGTGCTGACCCCACAGGCTGAGCCCTGCTTTTGTGCCATCCAGTCATGGGAAATGGAGCTACCTTCTCTTAAGGTCCTCCAAGAAGGAAGAACAAACCGAGAGGCGAGACAAAATCCTTTGAGTCAAACAACGTCTTGAAACAAATAGTGGAGGAATGGAATGGGGCTCCCAATATTACCAGTTAGATTGTGCCTGGGCCAGTCTGACCCTCGCTGCTGGGCCAAAGGCAGCAACTGCGGTGTATCACCCCAGAGATACCTTGGCTTGCTGGAGATTGCAGCTGGGCACTGAACAAGTCCAGGCTTGTTAAGAACCCCGTTTACCTCAGGAGGAATAGCTTCAGGCGATGGTGAAGAGAAATGGGAGATTCTGCTGGAGGGTTATGTCCAGAGGTTTATTCCATGGTTACAGAGGTCCGAACGTGAGCAGCTGCTCCAACAGAAGTCGCGACCGCACGGTCTCATTCACCTTTTAAGCCCAGGGACAGGGGGAGGGGAGGTAGAGGTGAGCCACCAACCAGGTGACAGGGGCAGGGTCTCAGGGGAAGATGACACCCAGACAGGCCAATGACCTCTGGGCATAGGAGCATCCTTTGAACTTGACCAACCACATGACGCCTTGCTGGAATGTTAAGCTTGATTGCAAGGACTCACTCAGCATGGGGGCAAGGGGGAAGGGAGAGAGGTATAGGCACACCTGGGGAAGTGACCTGGAAGTCCAAAATGGGACATTACAGCACACCACAACAGAGGAAGTGCACAAAGGGAATGGTGAGAGCATTTCCCTCAGCCTTGTCCTGGGGCTCAGCAGCCGGGGGCTTTGGCTGCACATCTGGACACGCCGTGCCCGGCACAGTGGGAAGGGATCCATGGCAGCCTCGCTGCCCCGCTGCTGCTTCCACGCCCTGCAGGGCTGTTTGCCAGCCTGGCCTGGCTGCAGCTTCTCCCCAGCCTCTGCAGGAAGGCATTGGCCATCAGCTGCCACACGGCCCAAACCGCACCACAGGCCTCAGATCCCCTGCAACATCCCTGTCTCTAAGCTAATCAGGAGGCACAGCTATTTGGAGGAGGGAGTGTTCTGGCCCAGCCCCAACAGCATGGGCATTTTCCCAATCTTTACGCTGACATTTACAAGTTTTGCCTCCTGCCGATGTCACCTCCCCAATGGGGAATGTTGCCATCTGATCCAGGTGTGCCTCTTTCTTTTTCAAGTGATAGACCAAAAATCTGTGCAGAAGGAGCCACACCCCGGAGGAAGCAGTGTGTCGGTGTCAGGCTCTACTGCAGGAACAAATGTGATGCCAAGCACAGGTGAAAGCACAGAAGGTAATTGCTGTTCCAGGCTCAGCACGGCTCAGCCCTTGGCGGGGCTGTGTGGCAGCAGCTCTTCCCCCAGGGTCTGCCCTTGCACGGCCCGGCAGCAGCCAAAGTTGGAGGTGCCTTAGGAGCTCGTTCACAGCCGCGGGGAAAGGGGACTCGTGCACCAACGTCCCTCCCGCTGCAGCTCCTCTGGAGCTGGCCCTGAGTGCCCAGAGGCCCAAGGCACAGGAGCAGCCCCGAGCGGGAGCCCTGCCGCGAGCCCAGGGCCAGAGCCAGCCTTGGCTCCCGACTGGGCAGGGGCTGCACTGGGTCCTGACAGGGCCTGACTCTGTGCCCTGGGGCTGGGGGAGCTGTCACGGGGCAGGGAGGGCCAGGGCTGGCAGTGGCTGATCAGGGATGGCTTTGGCCCATGCGCCTCCAAGCAGCCACTGCCCAAGCAGCTGCGCTGCCCCCGGGCTCTCCTCCCGGCCTGCTGGGCTTTGTTGGCTGGCACAGCCTGTGCCAAGGGGCGGCAAGGTGCCTGCAGGCCCCAGCTCTGGGGGAAACGGAGAACGTCCTGCCCGCATCCACTGTGCTGCCAGCTCAGCAGTGCAGCACAGCACGGGCTGACGCTCCCCATTGCTCCCACAGGTGCAGCTGGAACCACAGCACATGTTCCTGATTCCCAGGAGGGCTCTGGAGGGGGTTTCTGTCAGGGAACAGGCTGCTGGCTAGAGTTCCTGGCAGCCCTACTTCTTTTGGAGCTTGTCTTCATGTTGTGCTGCTTTGGAATCTGGTATTCCTGGAAGAGAAATGGGTGAGTGTTTTGTTGCTCTCCCCGTCAAACAGCTACTTTTTAAAGTCTACTGCAGACAGGAAACATTCCCAGTGAGGCTGCGGTGTCGGTGTGGCCAGTCCATGATTGTCCAAAGAACTCTGCTGAGGGTTCTGCTGCTGCCCAGAGCTTTCATTCGCCTCCTCATTGCTGGACCTTGTCCTGGGGGGCCCGCTGGGGCTGCAGCCAGTGCTGGCTCCCACTGAGGCTGCCTGGCCAAGGCAAACCCCAGGAGCACAGGGCAGAGGCAAAGCACGGTGGGGAGGAGAAAGAGCAGGGACGAGATTGCCCTTGAAAGGCAGAGGAGCTCTGGGGCCCGCTCCTGGCCAGGGAGCCTGCCCAGAGCCGTGCCCTGCTGGCCGGGGCCTTGAGGGGCAGCTGTGCAGCTGGGCCAAGCTGTGCCAGCAGCTCCAGCCGTGCTGGGGAGCCTTGCCAGCTCTGGGCCCTGCTGTGCAGGAGGCTCCCTGTGTGCCCCTGGCAGCTGGGGCCTCAGCCACCTCCTCTCTCCACAGTTCCACCTCTGCACAGCAGTTTAAAGGCGGCAGCACCTCACACCCAGAGGGCCTGGGAAGCCCTCTCAAGAGCTCTGAGAAGAGGACCCCGGAACGGCCATCTACGACGAAACCTGCTATTCTCCCAGTGTAGATCCCACTGCCACCTCCTCTCCCCATGTGTATCCCTGAGCTGCCCTCATCCCCTTTTTGATCTTCCTCTGTCCCGTCCCAGCCCATTCCTGAGTTCTTCTATAGACCCCAGCAGCAGCCCAGCACCCTCCAGCCCCTCCTGAGACCAACACATCTCTTCCTCTGCCCCCGAGCCCCCGGCCATGCCCTCTAAACAACCCTGTAGGTTACACCCCTGTTAAAAATGGCAATCACTTGTTTTTAAAATTTTAAAGTTTAATAAAATGGTTATATAAATAGAAATACAATTAGAGTAATGATAATTTGCAAAATTTGAATTAGGACAATATGAGACAATAGAAACAAAGAGTTATGGATGTTCAGGTACCTTTTTCTGGGCAGCACAAGCTCAAAAGAGGACACCTGTTATCAGAGGATTAACCCTTAAAAACAATACCCTGTTGCATATTCATACACTTCATATGTGATGCATAAATTCCGTTCAAATATACGATTCCGTCCACTCATCATCAACTTCTTCCTCTGAATCCTAACAGTGCCTTCGAGGCGGGAACAAGTTTGTTTCTTCTGATAAGAGGGCAATGAATTCTTTTTCTCTGACAGATTTATGTGTCCTGTGGCTGCTATCCTGCTGTGAGTCACTTCTTTAAAAAAAAGTATCTTACATAGCGTAGCTTCTATTTTAGCATTTTTTATAAGCTGAAACTATTTAACACACTACTTAAAAGAATTAATACAGCATTACATTGTAACACAACACCTATACTATTCATTTTAGTATTTGCGAAAAGCCAATCATAAAGTATGCATTTTTCACACCCCCCCATCCTCACCCAGGTAGGTGATGGCCCTTTCTTCTATTGCAATAAAGAGATGGAGCTGTCACCCCAGTGTCCGGGTGGCAGCAGCAGCAAAGCCCAGCCGGCAGCAGCACTGGCTCAGCTCCGTGCCCAGGAGCAGCCGTGGATGCCCACGGTGTGGGCAGGCAGGAGCCAGGCAGGGGCTGCTGTGACCAGCGGCGGGGTCCCCAGGGCTGGGGGAGCCCATGCTGAGCGTCCCTGGGCTGAGGGCACATTTCCTTCCCTGGCATCATCTGGGCCTGCACCTCCTCCAGTGGCAAGCCCAGGAAAAGAGGGAAGCCATCAAGAGCATCTCCACAGCCACAGCCTGACCAGCAATTCCAGCAGGCAAAACAAAGCCCCACCCTAATTAACACACACTTGATAGAACCTAATTGATGGCCCATCACCAATGCAGGGTGCTGCACAGGGTCTGCTCCTCTGGACGAGGGCCAGAAGGGGAGGGAAGGGAAGGGCTGTGTGGCCTTGGGGCCCGATGGGGCTGATGAACAGCCCCAGAGGCACAACAGCCCAGCTGCAGCCACACTCCGTTTCCGGGTCAGAACCCTAGCCGTAGCTGCCCTGGCCTTCCCCGTAAGGCACCTGGGGGCTTTGGGGGCCCCCATAAGGCGCACGAGGGGCTGGGGTCCCTTGTGGGACACACAGGGATATTTTAGGCTCCCTCTGAGGCACGGAGGGTGCTGGGGTCCATCCACTTCAAGTCATGCAAAGGATTTGGAATTTTGTGTGAGGCATGCACGGAGTTAGGGATCTCTCCCATGCTGTACAGGGCGCTGGGGTCTCTGCTGAGGCACATGACGGGGTTTTGGGGTCTCACTTCACATGCGGAGAGGGCTGTGGGCTCTCATAAGTGTTATGAACAAAAATTCGGTTAATATTTTTTTGTGAGAAAATTTACCACTACTGCTGGGCTGCTGCCTGTGTTACGGTAATCACGGGTCATCGTCGTTAATGGTTGTTTTTGTATTAGTAAAAGCCCTGGCTGGGGCGAGTTAATGGCCCTTCTCCTGAGACAGTAACGGGTGGGGACCTTCCTGAACAGTGAGGAGAAGAGACCTTAGAGGGTGGGGGGGGGCTATGCAAAGTGACTCCCAAGACCAGAATGCTTTATGGGACCCCGACTCCATACTCACGGAGAAACCCCAAAAACAACGAGCCACCTAAGAGTTGAGAGACTGGAGTGATGTCTGGATGTGAGGAGTGGAGTGCTGGGCCTGCAAGAGATGCTGGAAACCTTCATTGTTCCTCGCCCTGCCTTGGAGATCCCTCGGGCCAGGTCTGGGAGGGGAGCGAGACCCGGACCGAAGCACCATCTGACAGGGATCAGCAGGCCCTAAAGGCTCCCAAGAGGATCTGATCCCCAGCTCTGCCCCTGGTGGACAGAGCTGTGCATATCCTCCTCCTCTGAGTCGCATTGGGAGAGACGACGGATGCTGCAGACTGTCGAGCCGCCCAATCCTGAGCTGATCACTTTTAATAAAGGCATTAAAAAGGAGAAGAAGTCTTCTGGCCCTGTTTATTTCAGCTGGGGGCTCTCGTCCGGAATAGCCACGCCGCAAGAGGACTCAGGACTGGCCATCTTGGATCTTCAGAGGACAGCTGGCTACCAGGACCAGAGGGACCGGCTCAGGACAGCGACGCAGAGGAGCACCGGAGCACTGGACTGGTGAGAAATCCGGTGGCGGGAGTGGGAGACGTGCACATGTGTGTGCGAGTGAGACGAGGCCGGCAGCCAGACCTTCGAAGCGAGAGGGACCCCTCAGTACCGCGTTTCCTGACTCCTGCGAAGGGGCAGGCCAGAAACAGGGGAAAGCGAGTGGAATTAGCGTGAGTGAAGTCGTCTCCCAAGGGGGAATAGAGGGCCCCCCCACTCCGGGCGTGCGGAGTGAATTACTGTGTATGAGTGGCACGCACCCCAAAGTCCTGACAAAGGGAGGTCAGGGACTTTTGTAAGTCTCGAGAAGGATTCGAGTAAGATTTGTCAGTCCCGAGAAGGATTCGGGTGTTTCACAAGCCCTGCAGGCAAAGTAAGTCCTGACAAAGGGAGTCAGGCACAAACCCCAGCGAAGGAGGCTGCGGTTTGCTTTTAAGTCCTGATACGGTGAAGCCTAAAAATTGGCGGGTTAGGCGAACTAAAAAAATCAGGCAGTTGTTTTTCCTGACTGAGGGAGTCAGGCACGACTCGGATTCTTGGCCGAGGCTTTGTGTGTTCAAGTCCCGATAGATGTAAGACCTGACGCTGGGAAGTTGGGCAATCAAGAGATTGGGCAGTTGTTTCAGTATAAAGTCCTGAGCATCAGGCAGAAATTTGAAGTTCAGTGGAGGAGGTTGAAGCTCCTCAAACAAGGTTTTTTTTTTAAATTCCCGGTCAGTAGTGTTGGAATCCTTAAGGTTAGAGGGTTTTTAGGAAATGGTTAAAAAAGTATAGGCCTCAGACTGAAGTTTTGTTAGCATTGCAAACACAGCAGAAAAGTTTCCCATGCAAGCAGAAAAGTTTCCCAAGCAGTAGACGTGACAAACCACAATAGGTCTTTGTGGAATTTGCTTTAGGATGGCAACAAGGTTATTTAATGTATATCTTTAGAAGGTTAGCATGAATAGAACTCTGTTCTTTGTCTCTTATGAATTAGTCTTTGTTTTAGCTACGATTACGTATGTTTTATAAGATTGGATAGAATGCTTGTCAATATGTGTTTTCTGTGTCTGATTGGCTGAATTCTAGTCTGAGATGATTTTATGTATTACTGTACCAGCGCTGCTGGGGGAGACATTTTTTGGTGTGGATCAGTGAGCTGTCATGTCTCCATTTTGTATTTTGAGACTGATGTGCTGGAAATAAAAGCAAAAACCTCTTCACTGGTCTGGTTACAATGTTATCCATATTTGGATATATTGCCGCGGCCTAGTGGGTTCCTTTTTTAAGGCGTGGGTTCCTGACACCATTGGACTTATACCTGCCCCGTCCCCCGCATATTGGTGCCCCGTGTGAGGATGTAGAATAGAAGAAAAAAAAAAAAAAGAAAAATCGTGTAAGTACCAGCCGCGGAGACCCAAGTGTTAACAAGGAGGACACTGTATCATCTCTCCCGCCAAAGCCAAGAAAATTGTAAGTAACTTTTCTCGGGAGAGCGCTTGGGTGATGTTGGGAGGAAAAATAGAGAAAAAGAAAATTAATTAAAGAACACAAAAATGGGAACGAATTTAACAAAAGTAGAATGGGATGTTTTTCATCAATTAGAGACAATGTTACAAGAAAAAGGTCGCATAAATTTCAAAAACTGAGCTTAAAAACTTACTTATCTGGGTTAAAGCGAGTACGCAAGATTTAAATCTGCAGTCTGCTTTTACTTTTCATTTTTGGGATCAGATAAACTGGAGAATCTATAACCTAGTCTCTCTCAAAAAAGATGAAAGCTTAAGAGAACTTATGCCGGTTTGTAGAGCGCTGTTGGAGTGTTTTAAACAAACTGATAATAATAAGACCAACTTGGACTCAGAAAACAAAGCTTCTGGTTCTGTCTCATTAAATTCCAGTAAACCGGAGACTGTGTGTGTATCGGAGAATGTTACAAGTGTTGTTGCAAATGCTGAAAGTTTTGCTTTGAACTCTGTTGAACAAAATCTTTCTTCTTTCTCTCTGGGAAAAAATGAGACTCTTTCGGACTTTTCTTCACGTTGTTCTGTTAATGTAAAAATATGTGACTATTGTAAGGGGGATGGAACAAAGTGTGTAAAAGATGGGAATGAAAAAGTGACTGTACTTCCTAAAATTGTTTGTGCAGGGACACTGAAACCTGAATTGGATTCTGTTGGGCCTGGGGTGGAGGCCGAGGTGGCTGCTTCCACTCGGGAAATTGTGGTTCCGGGGAACTCTTTTTCTGTTAAGCAAAAACATGGTTGTTCTGGTGTTTGTCAATCTATAGATACAGAGAAAGAAAAATTGGCTTTAGGGGAGGAGTCCTTTGAAAGGATGGATAACTCTCAAAAATCTGAAAAAGCACGGGTTGAGTTTTTAAAACGTCATGATCCTAATTCTTGTGTTTTAAGACAAAACCATGTAAGTTTAAAACCTGGATTTGGGGACTCCCAAGCTGAGTTTTTCTTGGCAGGTAGACAATGTGAAACTTGTAGTAAAGTATCGAACTCAAGGTTAAATGGCACTGTTCCCAGCAGAGAGGAACACGCCTCTGTCCCGGCCCCTTTGGGTCGGGCTTCAGAGGAGGCGTGTTGTTTGTGGGAGTCCACCCTCTGGGCTGATCAATTCTTGTCAGCAAGGACAAGATTTTTTCATTTTGGGCAAAGCAAATAACAGATTTCTGGGACTGTCAATCTTCCCTACTATTGTTTCAGTAAATCATAATGAAGAGCTGATGATTTTAGCTCTTGCATTTGATGTTCCTGTGGTAATTCCACCAAAAACACCTATTGCTATTGCATTTCTGGCATCTGAAAATGTGTCTCCTAGTCCAGAGGTTTTCTGGGTGCAATGTCTGAACCGTGACCGTCCACAATTAACTTGTAGCTTGACTCACTGTGGTAAAACAATTTATGTTACAGGAATGCCTGATACTGGTGCAGATGTTACTGTGATTTCTCACATGTTTTGGCCCAATGACTGGGGTTTAGTAGCTCCTTCAGTTTCTCTTTCAGGGATTGGAGGTGCTACTGTGTGTATGCAAAGTGCATCCATGATTGACATTACAGGTCCTGAAGGAAAGACTGCAACAGTGCGTCCTTTTGTTGTTCAGAAGCCTCTCACCATCTGGGGGAGAGACATCCTGTCCCAATGGGGAGCAAGATTGGAAGTGGGCCTGTAATGAAAGCTTCGTCGAAACCTGCAACTTTGAAGCTCACCTGGAAAACTGATCATCCTGTGTGGGTCGATCAATGGCCTTTGACAGAGACAAAACTGAACATTCTTAAAAAACTGGTAAAAGAGCAATTACAGCAAGGTCATATCGCTCCCACGAACAGTCCCTGGAACTCTCCAGTTTTCGTCATCCACAAGAAGACATCTAATTCCTGGAGGTTGCTGCATGACCTGAGGAAAATCAATGAAGTGATTGAAGACATGGGTCCTCTTCAACCTGGACTTCCTTCTTTGCCCATGATCCCAAAGCATTGGCCTCTCGTTGAATTGATTTAAAGGACTGTTTTTTCCATATTCCACTTCACCCTGATGACGCTCCAAGATTTGCTTTTTCAGTTCCCGTCATCAACCGAAGTGAACCCGTTCAAAGATACCACTGGAAATCACTACCGCAAGGAATGAAAAACTCGCCTGTAATTTGTCAACATTTCGTTGCCCAAGCTTTGCATCCTGCTCGTCAGAAATTTCCAAGATCCATGATTCTACACTACATGGATGATCTTCTCATCACAGCCTCTACACAGGAAGAGATGGAAGAAACTCGCGACTGTGTTGTTGCTGAAATTCAAAAAGCTGGACTTGAAATCTCTGCAACGAAAATTCAAGAAGTTTCACCTTGGAAGTACCTGGGATGGAAGATGACTGAGATGACAATAACACCACAGAAAATTCAGATCCGAACCAGAGTCCACAACCTACAAGAGTTACAACAACTTCTAGGAGAAATCAACTGGGTCAGACCGATGTTGGGAATCACCAATGATGAACTGAGTCCGCTCTTCGATTTGCTGAGAGGAAGTTGCGACATTACTTCGCCAAGAACTTTAACCCCTGAAGCTCGTGCTGCTCTCGACAAAGTCGCAGAAGCTCTTCAAAAAAGACAAGCTCATAGCTGCGTTCCTGAAAATCCTTTTTTTCTTGCAATTTTAGGAGAGAAGATGCAGCTTTGTGGTCTCATTTTCCAATGGGATGCCACAGAACAAGATCCTTTGTTAATAATGGAATGGGTTTTTCCTCCCTACAGGTTTTCAAAGACCATTTGCTCAGTTTTAGAAATGATTGCATACATTATAATTAAGGCTAGAACCAGATTGTTAACTTTGGCAGGTCAAGAATGTTCAGTTATCTATTTGCCATTGAAAAATGATTATTTCAATTGGGCAATGCAAAATTCTGATGATTTACAATATGCATTCTTAGGTTTTCCAGGTGTTTGTTCCATACACTATCCAGCTCACAAACTATTGCAAACAAAATTGAGTTTCAGAGAAAAACCTAAATTAAGTGAAGAACCTTTAAATGCTGTGACTCTCTTCACTGATGGCTCTGGTAAAAGCCACAAGTCCGTTGTGACTTGGTTTAATCAAAAGACTAATGTTTGGGAATCTGATATTCAAGCGGTAGAATGATCCCCTCAAATTGTTGAGCTTGCTGCAGTGGTTCGAGCTTTTCAGCTGTTTCCTCAGCCTTTTAATTTAGTCACAGATTCTGCTTATGTTGCTAATGTAGTCAGGAGAATAGAAGGTTCAATTTTAAAGGATGTTAATAATGAGACTTTACATCGTTGGCTTTCATGTCTTTTTATAACTTTGCAATATAGAACTAATCCATATTTTGTTTCTCACATTAGGGCGCATTCTTCACTTCCTGGATTTTTAGTGGAAGGAAATGCAAGAGCGGACAAGCTGACAATGGTCATTTCTAACACATTACCAAATATTTTTGAACAAGCAAAATTGAGTCATGCCTTTTTCCATCAAAATGCACAAGCACTCATGCGAATGTTCCAAATCACTAAAAGTCAAGCTAAAGCTATCATTCATACTTGCCCTGACTGTCAATTGGTACAACTTCCTGTTTCTACAGGAGCAATCAACCCCCGAGCTTACAAAGCCTACAGTTGTGGCAAACAGATGTTACTTAATTTCCTTCTTTTGGTAAATTTAAAAATATTCATGTTTCCATAGACACGTTCTCTGGTGCAGTTTTTGCTTCCCTTCACACAGGTGAAACTGGCAGCCATGCCTGTCATCATTTCCTGCAAGCTTTTGCTTCATTGGGTGTACCCCAAGAAGTAAAAACTGACAATGGTCCCGCATACATATCTCAAAAATTGGCCACATTTTTAAATGAATGGGGTGTTCGACACATTTTTGGTATTCCCCGCTCTCCCACAAGCCAAGCAATCATTGAAAGAACACATCAAACCTTAAAACGCATATTAGATCAACAGAGAGGGGGAACGGAGATCACCCCACAGATGAGACTGAGTAAGGCTTTGTATGTTTTTAATTTTCTAAATAGTTCAAGTACAGAACCAGATCCACCAATCTTTAGACACTTTTCAAATAACACACAGGCAAAACTGAAAGAACATCCTCCTGTTCTAATTAGAAACCCTGATTCTGGACAGATGGAAGGTCCATTTCAATTAATAACCTGGGGCAAAGGGTATGCTTCTATTTCCACAGGTGCTGGAATTAAGTGGGTTCCTGCCAGAAACGTCAAACCATATCGCACCTCAGAACCTGTTGTCGAGCCCAGAACCGAGGAAGCAAGTACGCAGATGTGAACCGAATCGAAGGATCCTGGGTCTCACCTGACGCCTCTTGTGCCTGACGTTCTTTGTGCATCAGAGGAACCCATGAACTCTGATTTTGTGCCAATGTTATTTATGAGTATACTAATTGAATGCTGAATGTTTGTTTAACAAAGCTAATTTTTGGCTGAAAATTTAGGTTATTGTTTTTGTTTAGAAAGAATTCTGCCAAAACTTAGTTCCTGAAAGAGATGGGGCAGAATCAAATGGTATACTTGTTTTGCTTGATTTTAATTGTTTTTTGTCGTGCAGATTTGCCTGTGGATCAACCGAAAACGAATGTTTAGGTGACCTTAGCCAAGGCTGCCGGATCGGATACTATATGTTTGTCTAATTCGGAACCAGAAAAGCCTTTTTCAACCTGTCTGGTTGGTGTACCAGTGAAAGAGTTGCCTTTGGTCAAAAAACAATCTAATGGTAAACCAGGTGGAATTGACAATGGAAACAGTCCTTCCTTCAATTGGAACATTTGGTCCAAAAAACTTCTCAGGGCAGCATCTGAACCTCAAGAATTAGAAATCCTTGGTTATTTGACCATGGATTTTTGTTTTACTTTCATGACTCGTGCCTGGCGAAAAGGTGATCCCCCAAAGTTCAGTGTTACTCCTCATTATTTTGCATATAAAAATTTGAGTTTTTGGTGTAATGTTTCAAACAGTTGGGATGTGGTTCCGGAAACGGATCAATATCCACGGCAATTGCCAAAAGGGTATTGGATCATTTGCGGAGACAGAGGTTGGCAAGACATTCCATCCCACCTTGAAGGTGGCCCTTGTAGCATTGGAGCATTGGTATGCTCACCATAATTGCCCCCACTGCCAAAGCAGTGATGAAAAAGAAACAAAGGAAAACAAGAGCCGTTCCTCATTATGATGAGAACTGTCAGAGTGATTTTATGCCTTGGAATGCTGCCAGAAGGGTTTCAGCAGGTATATTTCTACCCCAATTGGCTTCAGCTGTGGCATTGAGACAATTAGATCGAGTTGGATGTTGGCTGAGCAAACAAGCTAATGCCACATCCTCTGCAATCAGTGATATGTTGACCGATGTTGATAGTATTAGACATGCTACTCTTCAAAACAGAGCAGCCATTGATTTTCTTTTACTGGCACAAGGACATGGTTGTGAGGAACTTGAAGGATTGTGTTGTATGAATTTGTCTCATCATTCTGAATCCATTCACAAAAGAATACAAAAATTAAAGGATCTGACAGCCCAAATTAAAGAAGATGGAGGTTCCTGGTTGGATGATTTGTTTCAAAATTGGAGTTTTGCACCTTGGCTAAGGCAACTTTGCAAGATAGGTCTTTACGTATTAGGTGTTCTAATACTGATATTGATAGTGGTACCTTGTGTACTCTGTTGTGTTCGGCGAATGATGAACAAAACAGTCCGAGAAGTTTTTCTCATTCAAGCAGGAGAATTAGGAAATAGAAGCACAGAGAGTGTACGAAATCTCACGAAAGCAGTAGATGAGGGTATTGACATGAACGAAGGTTTTGAATTAAGGCCTTGGAATCGACCAGAGTTTTTTGAACGATGACTTGTGACTGTTGTCAAACGTGATTCATATCTCTTTCAGGGATTGGGTCTTCACAGCATTAAGTTGCTGTGCCATAATATAGCAATGCTTCAGTTTAGTGAAAATAGGTTTTCAACAGATGATAAGCAGAAATTTTGCAATAGAGCTATGAAATGCAAGTAGCAAGCGACAAGAAAATGAAAGCCTCTGGGTCAAACAGAGAGGGGGAAATGTTGGAATCCTTAAGGTTAGAGGGTTTTTAGGAAATGGTTAAAAAAGTATAGGCCTCAGACTGAAGTTTTGTTAGCATTGCAAATACAGCAGAAAAGTTTCCCATGCAAGCAGAAAAGTTTCCCAAGCAGTAGACGTGACAAACCACAATAGGTCTTTGTGGAATTTGCTTTAGGATGGCAACAAGGTTATTTAATGTATATCTTTAGAAGGTTAGCATGAATAGAACTCTGTTCTTTGTCTCTTATGAACTAGTCTTTGTTTTAGCTACGATTACGTATGTTTTATAAGATTGGATAGAATGCTTGTGTATAAGATTGGATAGAATGTGTTTTCTGTGTCTGATTGGCTGAATTCTAGTCTGAGATGATTTTATGTATTACTGTACCAGCGCTGCTGGGGGAGACATTTTTTGGTGTGGATCAGTGAGCTGTCATGTCTCCATTTTGTATTTTGAGACTGATGTGCTGGAAATAAAAGCAAAAACCTCTTCACTGGTCTGGTTACCATGTTATCCATATTTGGATATTTTGCCGCGGCCTAGTGGGTTCCTTTTTTAAGGCGTGGGTTCCTGACACCATTGGACTTATACCTGCCCCGTCCCCCGCAAGTAGAGGCACCTTTGGGACTTTTTTTATTGAGACCTGAAAAAGGGGATGTTGTAATAGTAAAAAGACCGGCAAGAGACTGAGGTATATACATCCCAATAGTCCCTTAGGAGAACTGTTAGTAAAATGGGATTCTATAGAGGCCAGGGAGGGATTAGATAAAGTGAAAATGATCCATTATTGTATGGAAGCGTGGCCAGAATCAGAGGTGCAAGGAGGATGGCCTTGGTGTGGGACAAAGGATAAGTGGATGTGCCAACAATTAAATAATTATCTGACAGCTCGAGGGGATACTGATCCTGAGCAATTATTGTATGTGGCTTGCTGGTAAAGAGTGCTGTTGGGGATGAAGGGGTGCGAATTTGTAAGGTACAGAGGAAGAAAGAGGGGAATGAAGGAGGGGATGATAGAACTAGTAAAAGATGGGACCCCCTGGATTATTTGCCTCCTTCTGCCCCTCCACCTTATAATCCTCTTCTTCAAGCACCTCAAATGGCAGGTCCGGTTCCTCCCCCGGCTGCCATCTCACTACCACCTGCTCAAACTCCTCCTTCTACCTCTTCAGCTTCCACTATGATAAACCCAGTATCTCCTCCAGTTCCTTCTGCACCACCACGAGTGCATACTCCACCTGCTGCATTCTCCACCCCTTCTCCAGCTCCGCTTAATATCTACTCAGGTCCCTCTTCCCCTCCTATTGCTGTCCCTTTACCTCCTCCTAGCTGGGACACAAATGCCTCCCCGCCCAGTAAACAGCTATCAGCAAATACACCTGCTGATGGGCAGAACATTCAGGGTAACCCAGAGAACCCACAAAGTAGTTTGGCATCTGAAGATGGGCCATACTGTAGCACCAGATCCAAGAGCTCCAAGGCAGAGACACTCTTTCCCCTCAGAGAGGTTCCTATGGGAGGAATAGCGGGAGGTGTTGGCTTTGTGAATGCTCCCCTAACTGCTTCTGAGGTGAGAGGATTCAAGAAAGAGTTGGGGCATTTAGTTGAGGACCCAGTGGGCATAGCCAACCAAGTGGATCAATTTCTAGGTCCAAATATCTACACTTGGGGGGAGATGAATTCCATCATGAGTATATTATTTTCCCCAGAAGAGGTCCAGATGATAAGGGCGGCTGGCATAAAAATTTGGGAGAAAGATAACAGTCCAGGACCCCAGGTGCCATCAGGTGAACAGAAATTGCCACTAATGGATCCCAGCTGGAACCCTAACCAGGAGGAGGGGAGGAAGGCCATGAGGGAATATAGGTCTTTGATAATACGGGGGATCAAAGAGTCAGTTCCCAAAGGAACTAATACCCAATTGGCATTTGAGGGTACACAGGAGAAAGATGAAGCTCCTGCTGCCTGGCTTAACCGCCTAAGGCGGAACTTCCAGTTGTACTCTAGAATAGACCCAGACACCCCCGAAGGTCAAATGCTACTAAAAGTCCAATTTGTTACCAAATCTTGGCCTGATATACGGAGAAAACTGGAAAAGATCGAAAACTGGCAAGAGAAGGACATTAATGAGTTATTAAAGAAGGCATTGAAGGTGTATTTAAGGAGGGAGGAAGAAAAAGTAAAGGCCAAGGCTAAGATCATGGTTACAGTAGCTAGAGAAAGTGCAGGAGAGGTGGGCCCACCATCAGGGGGAGGCAGAGGTAGGCCAGTACTGACCGGTGCACGAAGGGTTGAGAGACCTCAAGAAGTCCCTTTGAGAGGACGACAGTGTTCTTACTGTGGGGAGGCAGGACACATCAGGAGGTTTTGTAAAAAGCTCAGTCTCGATGAGGCAATAGCCAAGGAACAGGACAATTTAGGAAGGATTCTTAAGGGGGAGGACTAGGGGTGTCAAGGGCTTTTTACTATAGGGGACCCGATGAAACATCTAGAAGAGCCCTTGGTAAACTTTGAAGTGGGACCCCTAAATGAGGAATTTGAATTTTTGATTGATACAGGGGCAGATAAGTCCTGTCTCAACAAAATACCACAAGGTATGGAAATTGGGAGACAATTTTGTGAAGTATTGGGTGCAGAGGGGAGACCATTTAGAGCATCGGTGATTGAAGAAGTGAAAATAATTGGAAACTCAAGGCAATGTAAAGCTAATTTTCTTTATCTGCCTAACTTAGAAAAAAGTTTGTTAGGAAGGGATCTGCAAGTCCATTTGGGGGTTGGGATTGTTCCAAGGGAAGGGAGGATGGTAGTACAAGTGATGAAGCTGTCTCAAGGAGATGTTGCAGAAATAAATCCTGAGGTATGGGCTGAGGGGGGAAAGAGAGGCTTATTAGACATTCCACTGATAACAATAAAAATGCAGGATGATACCTCACCCATACAGGTTAAACAGTCTCCGATTTCCCTAGAAGGAAAGAAGGGGCTTGCTATAGTCGTTGAACAACTGTTGCAAGAGGGAATTTTAGAACCCTGCATGTCACCACATAATACCCCTATACTGGCAGTTAAAAAGGCTGAAGGGAAATATAGGCTGGTACAAGATTTGAGGGAAGTCAACAAAAGAACCATTGCCAGACATCCAGTTGTGCCCAACCCATATAGTCTCCTAAGCTGAATTCCAAGAGAACATGCTTGGTTCACTGTCATAGATTTGAAGGATGCTTTCTGGGCGTGTCCTCTGGCAGCAGAATGTAGGGATTGGTTTGCCTTTGAATGGGAGGACCCGAGTACGAAAAGGAGACAACAGCTAAGGTGGACCCGATTACCACAGGGATTCTCTGAATCCCCCAATCTCTTTGGACAAGCTTTAGAGAGTTTGTTGGAACAATTTGTCCCTGAACAAGAAGTGCAGATCTGGCAGTATGTTGATGACCTGATGGTATCAGGAAAGGAAAAAGATCAGGTCAGACAAACTAGTATTAAACTTCTGAATTTTCTGGGGGAGAAAGGACTAAAAGTTTCCCAAGGGAAACTACAATTTGTGCAATCAGAAGTAACATACTTGGGGCACATAATAGGGGGAGGGTATAAGAAACTAAGCCCTGACAGAATTTCAGGTATTTTAGCTCTCCCGGCCCCAAAAACGAAAAGAGATGTGAGAAAACTCTTGGGCTTGTTCGGGTATTGTAAGTTATGGTTGGATCAATACACACAGAGTGTGAAATTTCTGTATAATAAACTAGTAGATCCAGAACCCCTAATTTGGACAGCTGAAGATGATCAACAATTGGAAAACTTAAAAAACAAATTGTCTTCTGCCCCGGTCCTAAGCTTACCAGACCTCAGGAAGGGCTTTGACCTGTTTGTGAGTGCAGAAGGAGGTATAGCCTATGGAGTATTAACTCAAGAGTGGGGAGGGTGCAGGAAACCCGTGGCTTACATATACAAATTGTTAGATCCAGTGGCTAGAGGCTGGCCAGTTTGTATACAGGCAGTAGCAGCAACTGCAATCCTGATAGAAGAGACTCAAAAATTGACCTTACAGGGAAAAATTAAAGTGCATACTCCTCATGATCTTAAGGCAGTACTGAGACAGAGAGCTCTGCAGTGGTTAACCGATGCTAGAATATTAAAATATGAGATAATACTAATGAATACAGAGGACTTAGAATTTATCACATCAAATGCCCTCAATCCAGCACAATTCCTAATGGGAGAGCCTATAGAGAATTTAGAACATGATTGTCTCGAATTGGTTTATCTCCAAACAAAAGTAAGAGAAGATTTGGAAGATCAGCCTCTAGCAACTGGAAGAAGCTTATTCATAGATGGCTCTTCGAGGGTAGTAAATGGAAAAAGAGCTTCAGGTTATGCCATTATAGATGGAGAAACATTACAAATTGCAGAAAAAGGGAAACTATCCCCAAGCTGGTCAGCCCAAAGTTGTGAAATATATGCCCTGAAAAGGGGACTGGACTTACTGGAGGGGGACCGGGGAACCATTTATACAGACTCCCAATATGCATATGGGACAGTTCATACATTTGGGAAAATATGGGAGGAACGTGGGTATTTAAGTTCAAAGGGAAAGAGCTTAGCCCATGAGAACCTAGTCCGATCAGTACTAGAAGCCCTACAAAAACCTACAGAAATAGCAGTGGTCCATATAAAGGGGCACCAAAAAGGAGACAGTTTAGAAGTTAAAGGAAACCGACTGGCTGATCAGATAGCCAAAGAAGCAGCTCTAGAGCCAGGGGATCCAGTAAAAATTTTGAAGACAAAAATGACACCTGAAAAAGGGGAGGAACCTATATTTAGTGAAGAAGAATTAGAAGCAATAAAAGATTTAAAGTTACATCAAGGACAACAGGGAGAGTGGTTAACCTCAGATGGACGGGTGTTTTTGAATAAAGCACTGGCTCGGACAGTGCTAACAGAACTACATAAATTAACTCACTGGGGAGTCCAAGGACTATGTGATCATTTCCTAAGAAATAACCTATGCATCGGGGTATATGGCCTGGCTAAAGCTGTTACCAGAGGGTGTATCATTTGTCAAAAAGTGAACCAGAAAGTTATGAGAAAAGTAGCACCTGGAGGAAGGGAATTAGCCTTGAGACCCTTCCAAAGCATACCGATAGATTTCACTGAAATGCCCCCAGTGCAAGGATACAGATATTTACTGGTTATAGTTGATCATCTCACACACTGGGTAGAAGCCTTCCCGACCAGGAGGGAAACAGCTCAAGTCGTGGCAAAAGCAATCCTAGAGAATATTATCCCCAGATAAATTGGCTGAAGTGTTTGCCCCTAGCGCTATTGCGCATCAGAACAAGAACTCGGGCTGACATCAGAATTTCACCTTATGAAATGATGTTTGGGCTGCCATTCTTGTTAACACCTTATAGCACAGGAGACTATCTGGAAGGGGAAGAAGCTACCAGAAAGTATTTAGAAATAATTGGAAGAACTCTGGAGGGACTTAGAAAGAAAGGATACCTTCCTCAAACTTCCCCTCTCGACACAAAAGTTCACAACATTAGTCCAGGAGATTGGGTTTTGATAAAATCAGGGACTACGGGAACATTAATGCCTAAATTTGAAGGCCCCTTCCAGGTGCTCCTGATCACAAATTCAGCTGTGCGGACCAAAGAAAAAGGTTGGACTCATATCACAAGAATAAAAGGGCCAGTCTCACCCCCAGGTACAGGACTGGATCCAACATCAGCTTCCCCCTCTGGCATTGGACCAGAGTCTACACCACTCACCCCCCGGCGCTGGACGAGATTCATCTGCTTCACAAGCTAAATCACCTGAGTACACTGTGGTAAAAGGACCAAAGGATTTAAAGTTGGCTCTCAGAAGGAAGAGTCAAAAAGACTGAACTGTGTGGGAAAAAAAAATTTGTTTGTTAAGAGTTCTAATATTGCTTAAAATGTTTTAAGACTGTTCTGTGTAAACTATGTTGGTAAAAAGTTTAAGACTGTAAATAGGTAATTCTGGTTAAGTTCCCCAATTTATTTCTAAAGACTCCAGGTTAATCCTCTACAGAACACTCCCCTGGGAGGGGAAACCAAAATTGGTAGGGAACAGACCAAGAGAGGTTTAACCAGAGAAACGGGTAGAAGGGACTCTAAAGAGCTTGGAAGCTTTTCCTCAGTAAAGTTCCCCAAGAGGCAAGGCCGGGTGGGCAGGCTGTGTGAGATGGCCCATACCGGACTCTTGGGAAGGGTAGTACTGATGGCTCTGATGGCTGGTGGTGCTCTGGGGAGCCCAGCTGAGCCGTGCAGTGAGTGCTACCAACCCCCCTATGAGGAGGAAGAAGTGAGCTCCTTGTCGAGAGTCCACATCAGTTCTAACCCTGATTGTGTTAACCTCTCCCAATTGGTCTTTTATCAGAAAAATAAGAGAGTGTATTGGATAGTATACAATATTGCCACTTTTAGGCAGCCACTCCTAGGAGAGTGCCCTATAGGGGAAGCCTGGTTGTGTTTTGAATGGGATGCTGCTGAAACAAGCTCAGCAGATCTAGTAAAAAGCAAAGAAATGGTGAAAATGGTAAGAAAAATTGTTTGTTACAAGTATTTATATGAGTGTACTGGAAAAGAGATAAACCCCTTTTGGAACACATTTCAGGGGAGCCTTAAACCCCTAGATTTGATCTCGTCTGGCAGCTGCACCGCTAGAGTGATAAAACCAATTTTCTTATTACCCAAAGAAACTGGATCAAGTTTGGGAGTTCCTATATATAATGAATTGGGAGAAATTAAACAGAACAGGCACAGTGAAATAGAAATTGAGAAAATCCAAAATTGTAAAAGCCAAATTCGGATTCCAATATCTATGTTAAACAAAGTTATCCAGCTCCAGGCAGTATTAAAAATTAAGAATTCAATTATTAGGAACATTTCAAACAAAATAAAAAGGTTAGCATGTGTAAATAATGAAGATCAAACTCCTACACTTGATCCCAGTGGGTGGGAGAACCTAAAGATTTTCAAAAAGGATGTATGGGAGAAGGTAGTTTTTCTCAGTGTGTGTATACTTGGAGGATTGCTCTTTTTACTATGCTTGTTTATCTGTTTTAGTAAAATAGTACTGGCCGTGCAGACCAACCTGAAGAAACCAAGGAAAGTAACAAGGTTAAGTAACCTTGATTACCAAAGTGCACAAGGGATTTATAGTAGATTCAAAACAAAAATTGTGAGTTGATGCGAGCTTAGAATTTAAGCTCGATCAAAGAAAAAGAGGGGGGACTGTTATGAACAAAAATTCGGTTAATATTTTTTTTGTGAGAAAAAGTTACAAAAAGGCAGCCAGATCACTGTAGCTGCCGAAGTTCTTCGTGTTTTGTTATTGTAATCACGGGTCGTTGAGGCTAATCGCTCCTTTTGTATCAGCAGAGCCTTGCCCGAGGCTAAGTTGTACCTTTCTCATAGTGAAGACACCTGAGAAGGTGGGGGGGGTTATGCAAAGTGACTCCAAGACCAATGCAGCATGGTCCTCCACTGTACTGAGAAGACCCCAAAAACAACGAGCCAAATAAGAGTTTAGAGACTGGAGTGATGTCTGGATGTGAGGAGCAGAGCACTAGGCCTGCAGAGATGCGGGAAACCTTCATCGTTCCTCACCCTGTCCTCGAGATCCCCCGGGCCAGGTCTGGGAGAGGAGTGAGACCTGGACCGAAGCACCATCTGACAGGGGTCAGGAGGCCCTACAGGCTGCCAAGAGGATCTGATCCCCAGCTCTGCCCCTGGTGGACAGAGCTGTGCATATCCTCCTCCTCTGAGTCGCCTTGGGAGAGACGACGGACGCTGCAGACCGTCGAGCCGCCCAATCCTGAGCTGATCACTTTAAATAAAGGCATTAAAAAGGAGAAGAAGTCTCCTGGCCCTTTGTTTATTTCAATTTGTATCTCTTCTTGTCATACTCTATATTTGTACCCCGTGTTAGTCATTTGTTAAACTTTGAATGTTAGTATTCTAAGATTTGCTTTTAGCTGCCGCTGTTAGATGTTGCTATTTCACCCTGTATTTTTATCTTTCCCCGTCATTCTCTGTATTTGTTCCCCTTTCCGTCTCACCCGGGATTTGTATCCATTCCCTTCGGGAACCACTTTTCCTACTCCCCTCCTCACAGGAGGACTTGCACCCGGACTGAATTTAAATGAGAGGCTGTGGGAACTATATGAACCCTCTCAAAACAACAAATCAGCACATAAACTTTGACTTTAGGCCATCAGAACCACACTAAGCCACCCACTCTTGGCCAGAGCTGGATTCCGTCCTGTCCCCATAATTTTGATAGTACCCAGCTTGGAAGATACCCCTCGGCTGTGAGCCAATATTTGCCTTCCTAAGGACTCTGGTGAGGATGGAAGGCCCAGCTGTGCTGAGAGACAAAGCTGTACTCTTCCTCCTCAGCATCATCCAGTGGGAGCAGTGGCGGTGTCCGTGACACCTCGGGTTCCCCACCCAGAGCTGTCTTTAATAAAGGCATTTTAAATTAGCTCCTCTCCTGGCCCTATTTCTAACACCAGCGAGCACCAACACCCAGCAGCTCTCATGTATGCAGCACGCCTGGCACCGGGGACACGAGTCAACATCCCTCCAGCTGCCCGCTCTGCCTGCAGGCTGTCACACAACAGCAATGTTCCAGCCAGAACAGGCATTTTTACATCCTCAGCACCACGTGCTCTTGTGGTCCTGCTAGTGCATCAGAGAGAAAAGCCAAATGTGACAGACCAAACTTGACTGTAGGAGAGGGATGGCTCAGCAGAGGCACTGGGGACCTGTGGTGCCAGCCAGTGCCCGGGCACTCAGACACAGCAGCAGTACCCCAGACTGTCACACTTCACCTGGGAGGGTATCAAAGCCCAGGGGTTCTTTGTTCAGGGTCTCCCAGAGGCACCAGCTCAAGCTGCCACTGTTCCACCACCATAAAATTGTTTTAAGGATCCAGAGGTCCAACACTCTGCTATGGAGGACATTCCACATTTCCAGTCTTTTGGGCATTTAGGACCTTTTGATTTTGCTTTGCACCCAAGAAAAATAAATCTCCAAATGTGCACAAATAACTCTTTTAGCAATTCCTCCTTTTATTTTCAGCAGAATTTTACATTGTTCTCTGCTACCTTGTCCTTGTTATGAATAAGAAGCTTGACTAGGCCAATATTCAAGCAGCAATCAATTTATTATTTAATATCGTAAGGTATGAGCAATACAGCGCTGGGTACAGTGGGGGAAGTTTTCCCTCCAACTGCGCACCGATAATTGAGGGTTACAGGTATTTATAGGGGTACTCATCACCTTTTTTCCGCAGTTTCTATTTCCAATCTTTTACTCATCAGCAATTTTTATTCCAAATTATTACATCACAATTCCATACACTGTTGTGATTTTAATTTCTCAGGATGTATCTGAAAGGAATATCCCCAGATGGTGGTGGTCCAGTTTCCGAAAGAAGAAAGACGACTCCCATCTGGTGGGATCCAGCTCCCCAGATGTGTGTCCACCTTTTAATTGAAGAGACTCTAAATCTCATAAGAGTGATGTCCAGCTTCCCTTTGGTCAAAACTATAAACCTTTGAGGTGATGTTCATCTTCTTCTCTCAAGCTGTTTTTCTCTGCTTCAATAAGGCGTGAGATAAGCATATTTCCTTTATATATATTCCAAAGCTATAGTTTCAACGATACAAGTTATATTCTAAAATTATACTTCAAAAGGTTATTACTGCAGAGCTTTTTATGCATTAAATGCAAGCAAAAAGCAACATCTTTAACACATTAATTCCAACGCTCTTAAATCAACCAGGGTTAATTGCAAACCAAAGATAGGTTCAAAGGCCTTTTTCCATGCTTTATTCTCCTCAGTTATTATTAGAATTCACAGCTCTCCCATTGTCGGTGTCCACACATTTCGCATTCACAGCTACACACATCACCTCTTTGTACCTCACACAAAACACAACTTTGAATTTCACAATCCCCCCTCTGCTTGTATAAATTTTCATTTCTCTTACTCATTCGTGTCTGGGCTTCAACTCTGGCTAAAACTTTGGAAGCTTTCTCTTTTTGGTCTCTTATCTTTAATTTCATTATTTTGGTTATCTTAGCTCTTTTCTCAAATCTACCAGCTTCTCTGGTAGCCAATTCTGAGTCGGTTACTGCAATCTGCATGCTTTGAATAACTGAGTGGATTGGTTGGATAAAACAGGGAATAAGACAAGGTAGAAACAATAACCTAGCTAATGAGGACAATATCAGGAACCCTTTTTTCTTCTACTAAGTTCCTCCTCTAAGCATCTGGTCTCACCATGAGGCTTGAAGAATGGAATTCCGTTTTTGGACAGGGACATGAGCCACCCTTTTGATCTCTGCTGCTAAACCCCGGATGGTTTCTCCGTAGTCATCAATCTCAACTTTTCTATCTATGGGGCAGTTCTCTGTAAGCTTTTTGTCCACAAATCTAATATATACCATTTGGGCTTTCAATGAGTCATTTACACCTTCAGGTTTTAAATTTTCTCCAACCCAGTATAATTTGCCACCTATAGTTGTGGTCATAGCACACTTCACTAACATGGGAATGTGCCATGAACATTGATTCTATTTTTCCCCCAATCCAGACAGTATGATTGCATTTGTCACAGACAGCTGGAGCAATAAGCTCTGATACTGCAGCTCGCTTGTGGATTACGTGGAGTTCAGGAGTGAGGCTATTAAGGCCCATTGCCTGGGATGCAATGATCAATACAGTGAAAATAATCCTCAAGGGGTTTAACTCTCTACCTCTCTCAAGGCCCCTTGGGTTGCATCCAAGGGCCGAGATGTAGATCTTCTCGGTAGCAGAGTTTATACCTTGGGATTTGGTCACTGATATTTTCCATTTCATTTTTGCCTTTTGACTCACGAGCCTTCAGATCTCTATTTATCGTGGTTGTGGTCCAAATCTTCTTGTCACACTCTACTTTTTCTAATTTGGCTTTTGGTACTTCCTGGAAATCAATTCCTGCTCTTGTTCTGTGTACCCAGGTTCTCCACCAGTCTTTATCTCCTGTTTTAATATAACCTTTCCTTACTGGAGCCCACAAAGTTTTATCAGTTTCTTTCTCTATTTCTTTCATACAATTACAGCAGAGAGCATTAGGGATCTGTCCCCTTGGTAGGTTTGTATACCAAAATTCTTCACACTCTATACACTTAAAACAACCCCATGGATAACACTTACAGTTTAGAGTAGTACATTCTACCTCTCGTGACTACAATTGGTTTTGCAGCTTAAGGTAGGAGTGTTTTCGTGACATACATCAGTCTCTTTTTAACTTGATATTCAGTTCTCCGGGGGTAGATGCAATTCTCCACTGGGATTCAGCAGGCGTCTCTGTCGGTGGTTCCATCTCTGTCGGTGGTTCCACTGGTCCTTTGACCCGCGACGCCTGGGTCCAGCCTTTTTCCGCAGTTCAGATAGCTGTATCAGTGGTCAGCAGAGTTAAATATGGACCTTCCCATCTAGGAGACAAACTCTCTTCCTTCTAGCTTTTAATCAGCACCCAGTCACCTGGTTTTATTTGATGTCTGCTAAATCTGAGAGGGGCTGATTGAGCAATTACGCCTTTCTCCCTTAGTTCTAGGACACGTTGTCCCATCTTCTGGATGTACTTTTGAATAGTCATATCGACTATGACTGTTGATGTTTGGGGTACTTCCTGGGAATAAGGCAGCCCATAAAGCATCTCACATGCAGAAAGTCCCGTATCTGCATTTGGAAGTGTCCTTATATTAAGCAATGCTAAAGGTAAACATTTGACCCATGACATTTGGGCCTCAATCATTAATTTTGTTAACTGCTGTTTTATTGTTTGGTTCATTCTTTCTACCCTCCCAGAGCTCTGGGGGTGCCAAGGGGTGTGATATTCCCAGGAAATCCCCATGGCTTTTGTTACTGCTTTTATGATGCTGGAAGTAAAGTGGGAGCCTTGATCAGAATCAATGGCCCTGATAACCCCAAATCGAGGAATGATTTGTTCCAACAATATTTTAACTACAAACTTCACCGTGGCTCAGGCAGCCGGGTAGGCCTCCACGCAATGAGTCAGTTGATTTACTAATATTAACAAGTATTTCCATCTGCTCACCCTTGGTAATTCAGTATAATCCACCTGAAACCTTTCAAATGGTCGGTAGGCTATTTTTCTACCACCGGTTGAAGCTTGTCTCATTACCTTTTTGTTAACTTTCTGACATGTCAAACACTCGTGTGTTATTCATTTTGCTATCTCAAAAATTCCAATACATCTATAATATTTTAAAAAATGATCACATAAGGCTCTTGTTCCCCGATGAGTATGTTGGTGCAACTGGCTTAAAATCCTTCTAGCATAAGCATTAGGTAAAATCTCTCTCTTATCTGATAGTATCTATTTTCCCAGCTCTTTCTTAGCTTCTAATTTTTTTATAGCTTCCTCCTCTTGAGTACTATAGCTTTTTGGCAGCTTCTCTTGAATTTCCGCTATAGTGTTCAGCTGGATAGTCTCTTTTAGTTTACAAGCTGCCTCTTTTTCTTCTTACTAAGTAGCTTGACCCTTGTTGATGACCTCTTACATGTACTACCGCTATTCTCTTAGGTCTTTTCAGGGCTTCAAGCACTCTGATTTTTAACTCCTGATGGATCAGTTTCTTCCCTTGAGTGTTTATCAAACTTCTTTCTATCTAGATGTGTGCACAATTCCAAAAGCATATTTTGAGTCTGTGTAAATTGTCCTCACCTTATCTTTTCTTAATGAAATAATCAGGTCCCTTCCCAAAAGATTGCATTCTGCTTCTGAAACTAGTAATAGATCACTAATATCCACTTGTCCTTTTGCTTCAATTAGTACTTGTTCAATAATGGGAACCTTAAAGGCCTCCCCTTTTGCTCTAATTACTTGAGCTGTTTTCCAGCTGATTTTGCATCTTTTTGGTAATCTTTGCACTGTTGATCTTTCAGCAGCTGTATCTATTAAAAGGTTGACTTCTTCACCTTGGGGAACTACCCTTAATTTTCCTCTACAAACAGTTTTTGATCTGCCTCTCACTTCCTGCAAACCCTTTTAACATGTCCTTCCATACCACAGTAAAAGCAGGTAGGTCTTTCAGAACCCTCACCTGTTCTTTTTCTCATGCTTTTAGCATTACTTGAAGATGCACTACCGTTCTGAACCTCTTTTACTGCAGCCATGAAAACCTTAGCTTTAGCTTTCACCTTCTCTTCATCTCTCTCTCTGTGCTTCCCGTAACAATTCTTGCAAACCTCTCTCCTGCCAGCCGTCTAACTTTCCAAGTTTCCTTCTAATTTCCTCCCATGATTTCGCCACAAATGGAGTTTTGATTAACGCTTCCCCACAGCTGTATCAGGATCTAATCCCAAATACATTTGTATACTCTACTTTATTCTTTCTAACTGATCTGTGGTTGACTCATCTTTCCCCTGATGTTCATTCAGGGCCTTGCTAATATTTTGCCCTCCAGGGACTGCCTCTTGAATTCCCTGAATAATTATATTCCTGAGATCCACCATATTCTGCCTATCTTGGTCATTGTTATGATCCCAGTTAGGGACTGCCAGGGGCCATTTAATTTCTCCTAAAGGTCCCTGCTGGTGGTCCCTATCCCAAATTCTCATGCCAGCCTGTCTTATCAGCTGCCTCTCCTCTGCTGTAAATAAAAGACTTAAAATTGACTGAATCTCCGTCTGGGTCTTAGAAACTGATCTAGCCTTTGAGACACCCCCAGAGGATCTTCAAGTAACCTTCCCATTTCTTTCTTTAAAAGTCCTTACATCCCCGGTGTTCAGGGCTGCTGGCACATACCCAAGGACTGGTGTCCCTTGATTTCCTACTAATGGTACTTTCCTTAATGGGTACAGCTGCCCCCTCTTCCCTTCTTTATTGCTATCCCCACTGCTTTCTGCTCGTGCCCTTTCCTGGCTTCTCATTCTGTGTGCTGGTGGTGAATCAAGTATGGGGAGCGGAGCCACCGGGGCTTGTGGCAGCGGGACTGGAACCACTGGGGCCTGTGGCAGCGGGACTGGAACCACTGGGACTTGTGGCAGCGTTAGTGGAACCTCTGGGGCTTGTGGCAGTGTTAGTGGAACCACCGGGGCTTGTGGCAGCGTTAGTGGAACCACCGGGGCTTGTGGCAGTGTTAGTGGAACCTCAGGGGTTTGTGGCAGTGTTAGTGGAACCTCTGGGGCTTGTGGCAGTGTTAGTGGAACCTCTGGGGCTTGCAGTGCAGCGGGTGCTGGAATGGGTGCAAAGGGTGCCGGGTTAGGTGCTGGATGAGGCACCTCTGCCAGTGCAGCTGGCTGTGGTAGATAAGGGGGGGAAGGTTATCTAAAGGGTCCCACTGATCCCTTTTCTTTTTGGTTTTTAATGCATACAGGGGAGAAGGCCAGGACCCATGCCATAAAGCAGCATAATCGCTTTCTTCTTGGTTAATAGGGTCCTTTTCATTTACATAGGCATTCAAGGCTTTACAGATCCACCCTTCAGATGACCCATACATTGGCCAGTATAAATTATCCGGTCGTATCATTTCCTTAGTCCATTCTACCATACAATATTGTATCATTTGCTCTTTATTTTTTTTCCTCTGCTAGATTCACATTTATCTTACAATTTTAACATTACCCCAAGGGGGCTGTCCTGGGGTATATCTGGCAAAATGCTCCCTCTTTTTCCAGTACTTTCAGTACCTTTATTTTCCTGCTGATTTATACCAGCTCCTGGGTTTTTGCTCTGGCATTGACCCATTTTTCCACCAAACAGGTGTTCCCTCACTGGCTTTGACTTCACTTGTTCAGACCTTAGTCCTTTCTTGTCAGGAATTTCCTTAATAAAAAGTCCCTTCTAAATCCTCCCGCCTCTGATTCTCTACCGGGAAAAGAAAACAAATTCCTCTCCGTAACCATTATCTTATCTCACCACCCCCGACCTTTTACGTACAGAGAATCCTTTTCCACACGCTTTGTTCCTTCACCTGCTGCCCCCCTCGCGGGGTAGCAAAACCAAGGTTAGAAGAATTCCTCACTCGTGTCGTGACTAAGTCACGTCTCATACACACATCATTCACACTCTGACACACCTACACCCACCCGTTCTTATCCCACCAAACCAAGCGATACGTACAGCCTCCTTTTCTCGCCTGGGTGAGAGTTTAATAAACTCGTGCACGAGTTTATTACAGGTGAATTTTACTGCAGTCTACTCCGGGAGCTCCAAATTCTTTGCTCATAATTTACCTTATGGATTTCCTCTTCCCTGAGACATTTCCCCGTCACTCAGGGCCACTGGAGGCAGAAGCCTCCAAGTTGGGGCGCTTCCCCGAGATCAGGAGTCTCCCTCAATGGATTTGGAAATTCCCGGCCAATGCACCAAATCTGTTATGAATAAAAAGCTTAACTAGGCAAATAATCAAGCAGCAATCAATTTATTATTTAATATGGTAAAGTATGAGCAATATAGCACTGGGTACAGTGGGGGAAGTTTTCCCTCCAACTGCACACTGATAATTGTGGGTTACAGGTATTTATAGGGGTACTCATCACCATTTTCCGCAGTTTCTATTTCCAATCTTTTACTCATCAGCAATTTTTATTCCAAATTATTACATCACAATTCCATACACTGTTGTGATTTTAATTTCTCAGGATGTATCTCAAAGGAGTATCCCTAGATGGTGGTGGTCCAGTTTCCGAAAGAAGAAAGACAACTCCCATCTGGGGGGATCCAGCTCCCCAGATGTGTGTCCACCTTTTAATTGAAGAGACTCTAAATCTCATAACAGTGATGTCCAGCTTCCCTTTGGTTGAAACCATAAACCCTTGAGATGATGTTCATCTTCCTTTCTCAAGCTGTTTTTCTCTGCTTCAATAAGGCGTGAGATAAGCATATTTCCTTTATATATATTCCAAAGCTATAGTTTCAACGATACAAGTTATATTCTAAAATTATACTTCAGAAGATTATTATTGCAGAACTCTTTATGAATTAAATGCAGGCAAAAAGCAACATCTTTAACACCATAATTCCAATGCTCTTAAATCAACCAGGGTTAATTGCAAACCAAAGATAGGTTCAAAGGCCTTTTTCCATGCTTTATTCTCCTCAGTTATTATTAGAATTCACGGCTCTCCCATTGTCGGTGTCCACACATTTCGCATTCACAGCTACACACATCGCCTGTTTGTACCTGACACGAAACACAACTTCGAATTTCACATGGGGACCTGTGGTGCCAGCCAGTGCCCTGGCACTCGGACACAGCAGCAATACCCCAGACTGTCACACTTCACCTGGGAGGGTATCAAAGCCCAGGGGTTCTTTGTTCAGAGCCCCCAGAGGCACCAGCTCAAGCTGCCACTGTTCCACCACCATAAAATTGTTTTAAGGATCCAGAGGTCCAACACTCTGCTATGGAGGACATTCCACATTTCCAATCTTTTGGGCATTTAGGACCTTTTGATTTTGCTTTGCACCCAAGAAAAATAAATCTCCAAATGTGCACAAATAACTCCTTCAGCATTTCCTCATTTTATTTTCAGCTGATTTTTACATTGTTCTCTGCTACCCCTTCCTTCTCTTTCCAAAATTCATGTGGCTATTGAAGCCCTGGCTTGGCACACACATTTTCTTTACTTCTCTAGGGATATAACTCCAGCAACGCTGCCGAGCACACCCATTTCACTGTTGCACAAGCCTAACTCTGTGCTGCAGTATGGGAATCCCACTGTGGTGTGGGAGATGGCAGGGCACCAGAGCAGGCCCTGAAGCACGGACATTCGGGAGTGGAAATTCCTGGGGTGATGTTGTGATGCTTGTATCCCCATTCATCTGTTCTGTGCCTTTGAGACTGGCTTTGAAGAGTGGAAGTTTTGTTTGGGTTTCTCTTATCACGGACACAGAGACGAGCAGTACACAGGGCTGTTTTCACTTCCTGCTTTCAGCTTGCTGCTTTGCTTGCTCTCTTTTCTGCTCTTGCTTCTGGTCTGCTTTGGCCTCTGCTTATTAGCTAGCTCTAGCTAAACAGTCCAAATTCCTTCCTGGACTGTTTCTCCTCTCCTTTTCTTCGACCATCTCAAACCTGCTCCGGACTGGGACCTGGGAACACCGAGGATTTGCACCGTTTTGGCCTGCAGCAGCTACCCCAGTGCCGGAGGGACTGAGAACAGAGCAACCATCCCGAAAGAGACTTTCTGATTTTGTCATCTTTCCCAGAGCGGTGTCATCGGGTATTGTTCATTTTGTGTGCTGGGGGGTGCTGTGTCTGGTGAATAAACAAATTCTTTCCACCTCTGTCTGAGGAATTTTTTCCCAAACTGGTTGGGGGGAGGGGCCGTGTGGGTTTTGCTTTCTGGAGGGGCCCTCCTTTGCAGATTCTTTAACAAATTTGCCCTAAACCAGGACAGGGGGATTAGTGACTAGTCTGTTGGAACCTGGGTTAACTCTCAGAACTCCGGCACTACCGCAGGAGTAGGGAACTGCCTCAGGATAGGGATTTTCCAGAGGCAGAACCTTTAGAGCCACTTGCTCTACTGTGCCAGACACCAGCCGCGACAGGGAGCAGGCAGAGGAGAAAGGAGGAGGCCGTCTGAGGTTCCACAAGGAAGAGTTTATTCCAGGTGAAAGAAATAGGATAAAAAGCCCCTAGATTTATTGTGCAAGGGGGTTTATACAGATACAAGTCAGGGGGTGCATACAAACAGCTGAGCAATAGGGAATCCTCAGGGGAGCAGTGAGGGGATTAGTCAAGTGTCTGGGGCCCATTGCGGTAGGAGGGTGGAGAGGATGGCTCACATGGGCCCACGGGGCCTCCGGAATAGGGGAATTCCAAAGGGCTGTTGCAGTCAGAGATTGGCCCGAAGGCTCCTTCGGGAACCAAGGGGTTGGGGTGCCGTGGCAGGCAGGGAAAGAGCTGGAACAAGGGGCGGGGAATGGCATGAGGGACAGCTTTGAGGGAGGGTAAAACCCACGGGTAAACCATGAACAACTTAAACAGGAATCAATAAAATAAATCCAAACTGCAACAATCAAGAGCATCTTCAGAGACACAGCCTGACCGACCAGCAATGGAAGCTGGAAAAACAAAAAGTTTTGCTGAGCAATGGCCCTTTGATGAAGCAAAACTTTTACAATCAGGGCAGCCCATTTGTACAGATGGGGGCACACTCTGGGGGTACAGCTGAGGCCATGAGGTCACAGCAGGCTCAGGGGTCACAGCAGGCTGAGGTCACAGCAGGCTCTGAGGTCACAGATGTCCCAGACCCGGTGGTTGCACAGCAGCACAAGGAGCGAGCAGTCGGTGCTTGAGCACAACTGTTGCGGCAGCAGCAGCGGCGGTGGCAGCAGTGGTGCTGACATTGGGACAGCGGTGTCAGGACAGCGGTGGCAGCAAGAGCTGCGGGACTGGCAGAGGGCAAGGCAGCATGGCCCTTGCTCTGCGCCTCTTCCTCCTGCTCCTCCTGGCCGTGGCCCTGCCTGCCAGGGCTGCCCAGGCTGCTCCGCTGCAAGCGTGGCGAGCAGGTGAGCCGGCAGCCTGGCTCCCCTTTCCCGGGACAGCGCTCCCTGCTCCCCGGGAAGCGCTGGGGATGGTTTTCCCCAGGCCTTCAGGGAGGGTTTCCTCTGGGGGAGGGAGAGAGCCCCCAGGGCCCTGGGCAGCCCCAGTTTCCTCTCCAGGGATGTATCACAGGGCCTGCAAAGAGGGTGCAGAGTGATCAGGAGCCTGCCCAGAGCTCCCCAGGCCCCTGTGCAGTTTGGCCTTGTGCATTCACACCTGGCTCCCATAGCCTTAACCAAGCCCCTTGCAGTGCCCTGTTCCCAAAGGCAGAAGGGGATCCCAGCACACCATGAATCACAGAATCACTGGGTTGGAAGAGACCATCAAGTCCAACCCAGCCCTAACACCTCAAATACACCATGACACCAGGTGCCACTTCCAGTTTTTTTAAGACACATCCAGGGATGATGACTCCACTCCTCCCTGGGCAAACCATTCCAGTACTTTATGACCCTTTCTGTAAAAAACTTTTTCCTAATATCCAACGTATATTTCCCTTGGCACAGTTTAAGACTGTGTCCTCTCATGCTGTCACTTGCTACCATGGAAATGGTTCTGATCTGTGCTCCCTTCTAGATCGGGATGCTGGAAATGTTTTTCTGGAACCTTGGCTGGAAGATAGTTTGGATCCAGTGGAACCTCCCACAGGTAAGATATCTATGTTTTTCCATAGAACAATGACTGACAACCTGGCAAGAACCAGGGGACAGAAGCTTCTGTGGCTGTTGAGTTACAGGTGTGTCTGCAGAGCAGAATTTTCCAACTCCTGGGATGGATGCTGCACACAAGCCCAACTCCCATCACAGGGGTGAGTAGTGTGTCCCTCCTGACCCCACCACAGGCCGAGCCCTGCTTTTGTGGCATCCATTCCTGGGAAATGGAACTACTTTCTGTTAAGGTCTTCCAAAAAGAAAGACCCAAGCTAAAGGAGAAAATAAATCCTTGAAGCCTCCTGAACTACTGGACCAGATGCTGAGTGACCTGGAGAGACAGCTTGGTGGGCGCATTTCCCTCAGCCTTGTCCTGGGGCTCAGCAGCCGGGGGCTTTGGCTGCACATCTGGACACGCCGTGCCCGGCACAGTGGGAAGGGATCCATGGCAGCCTTGCTGCCCCGCTGCTGCTTCCACGCCCTGCAGGGCTGTTTGCCAGCCTGGCCTGGCTGCAGCTTCTCCCCAGCCTCTGCAGGAAGGCATTGGGCATCAGCTCACAGGCCGACCAAACAGCAGCACAGACCTCAGACCACCTGTGATTTCCCTGTCGCCAGTCAAATCAGAAGGGGCAGCTATTTGGAGTACAGAGGGCCTTGGCCTCACTAAAAATTTTATAGGGATTTCTTGCTTCTTAACCATGTATGTGACAAGCATTGCCTCCTGAAGGTTCCCCATCCTCAAAGGGGAACAGCCCCACCTGACCCAGCTGTACCTCATCCTTTCTCCAGAAGCAGATGGAGAGGCTGTGATGAAGGCTCAGTTTCCCGGAGGAAGCAGTGGCACATTGGCAGCTTCTGCTGCAGGAAGGGAGGCGATGCCAGGCACAGCCACAGGAGGTAATTGCTGTCCCTCTGGGCCTGAGCCCTGCTGAGGCTTGAGCTGCCCTCTCTGCTGCTTGGCACTGCGGGCACAGCCCGGACAAGACGGGCACAGCCCAGAGGAATTGTCCCGAGCAGGCTCAGGGCACTCGGGTACTGAGCTGTCCTGCTGGGCTCCCTCCGTGGGAGACACGTCCCGAAACCTGGGAGCGGCTGCACGGGGTGCCCATGGTGGGGAAAGGGCAGAGGGGCAGAGCAAGGCTCCACTGGGTCTTGAAAGGGCCTGGCCATGTGCCCTTGGGATGGGGAAGGGGTCCCAAGGCAAAGAGAGATGGAGAGATAGAAGAAGGTTGGAAAGGCAGGAGAAAGGGCAGGAGAGTCAGAGGGACAGGGGGACAGCTGAGGGACTGCCTGCTGCAGCTTTCCCCAGGGCTTTTGCAAGAGTTGCAGCTGTGGGAGGGAGTGCACCCAGGGCCCTGGGCTGCTTCAGCTGCCCCACCAAGCGTGTCGCACAGGGCATGGAAAGAGGGTGCAGAGTGACCAGGAGCCTGCCTAGAGCTCCCCAGGCCCCTGTGCAGCTTTGGCCTTGTCCATTGACATCTGGCTCCCACAGCCTTACCCGACTCCCTTGCAGTGCCCATTTCCCAGAGGCTGACGGGGATCCCAGCATGCCATGTAAAACGTTCTCATCTCTGCTCTGTTCTAGATGAGCTTGCTAGGAAGATTTCTCCGTTAGATTGGCTGAAGAAAGTTTTGAAGCCTTTGGAGCCTCGTGCAGGTTTGGTCTCATTGTCCCACCACAGAATAATTGTTGACAACCTGGCAGGAACCTGGTTACAGAAGCTTCTGTGGCTGTTGTGTTACAGATGCGTCTGCAGGGAGGACTTTTCCTGTTCCTTTGCTGGTTCCTTCACCGAAGCCAGGCTCTCATCACAGGGGTGAGTAGTGTGTCCCTGCTGACCCCGCAGGTTGAGCCCTTCTTCTGTGGGATCCATTCATAGGAAATGGAACCACTTTCTCTTAAGGTCCTCTGAGAGGGAAGAACAAAGCCACAGGGCACAAGAAAGCGCATGAGTCAAATAACATCCATAAACAAATCGTGACGGAACTGCAGAAAGGGAATGGTGAGAGCATTTCCCTCAGCCTTGTCCCGGGGCTCAGCAGCCGGGGGCTTTGGCTGCACATCTGGACACGCCGTGCCCAGTACAGCAGGAAGGGATCCATGGCAGCCTCGCTGCCCCGCTGCTGCTTCCATGCCCTGCAGGGCTGTTTGCCAGCCTGGCCTGGCTGCAGCTTCTCCCCAGCCTCTGCAGGAAGGCATTGGGCATCAACTGACAGAGAGCCCAAACTGCACCATAGATCCCCTGCATTTTCCTGGTGTCTGAGCACATCCTGAGGTGTGGCTGCTTTGCAGAGCAAGGGCCATAGGAAGCCCCAAAGGCCTGTGGGGATCAGGATTTTCCTGATTCTTATCCATGTTGTGGACAAGTATTGCCTCCTGAAGAGGCCACCACCTGGATGTGCAATGTTTGCATCTGATCCCACCAAGCCTTTTCCTTTCTCAAGGGATGGACAGAGAGGCTCTGTGGAAGGCGGCATTTCCTGCAGGAAGGGAGACGATGCAAGGCACAGCCACAGGAGGTAATTGCTGTGCCTCTGGGCCTGAGCCCTGCTGAGGCTTGAGCTGCCCTCTCTGCTGCTTGGCACTGCGGGCACAGCCCGGACAAGACGGGCGCAGCCCAGAGGAATTGTCCCGAGCAGGCTCAGGGCACTTGGGTACTGAGCTGTCCTGCTGGGCTCCCTCCGTGGGAGACACGTCCCCAAACCTGGGAGCGGCTGCACGGGGTGCCCATGGTGGGGAAAGGGCAGAGGGGGAGAGCAAGGCTCCACTGGGTCCTGACAGAGCCTGGCTATGTGCCCTTGGGCTGGGGAAGCTGTTCCTTGTGCAGGATGGCAAACAGGAGGGCGGGACAGAAGTTGAGAGCAATAGCTGTGGCACTGCAGATTTCCCCGAGCATTTAGTGAGGGTTTCCTGTGTGGCAGTGAGAGAGCCCCAGGACCCTGGGCTGCTCCAGCTGCCCCTCCAGGGATGTTGCACAGGGACTGCAAAGTGTCTGGAGAGTGATCAGGAGCCACAGGCTCCCACAGCCTTACCCCACCCCCTTGCCTTGCCCAATTCCCCAAGTCAGAAAGGGATCCCAGCACATCATGGAAATGGTTCTGTAGAATCTCTGCTCCCTTCTAGATTGGGATCATGACTTGGATTATTTGGAAATGCTGGTAAATGGTGGTTTGAAGATGTTGTCAGATGCTGGAGACAAGTTCTCAACGTACCTTTCCTGACAGAATAATCAATGTCTATGTGGCAACAGCTCACTCATATGGCATTTCCTTTAAGTTCCTCTAAAGGTTGTTCACTTCTGGAAACTTTGCCCTGCTCCCTTCTGGAGCCCTGAGGGATCCCACAGGATGACTGTCAGTGGGAGGAAGGAGCATTTAGCTGTCCATCCTTCCGTGTGCAATGTCAGTGTGTCCTTCTGTGTGCTCTGTGCAGTCACAGAGAAGAGCAGAGAGGGAAGGGGCCGGGCCCAGGGCTGTGCCCCGGGGCTGAGCCTTTCCTACAGCCTGAGGATCTCCTGCAGTGTCACGGGAGCTGTTCTGTCCTGCCTTTCTTTGCAGCTGAGCCTGTTGGTGAAGGTGATCTGGCTTCCCAACCCACGTTCAGCATTGAGCCTCTGGGACATGGTGAGGGTAGGTCAAGGCCTTTCCCTGGGAGAGCTGCCAGCTCAGAGCCCAAAGCTCGGCCAGGGGGGCATCGCTGCAGGTGCCAGGACAGAGCCATGCACGTGTGTGCCCTCGCCCTGCGCGATCCCCTCACACCTTCTGCTCAGGCCTGGCAGCTATTTGGAGGAAGGTGGGCCCTGGCCAAGCCACAAAAGGCCAGATGGATTTTGAATCTTATCCCCATTTTTGATAAGCCTGATGTCCTAAAGATGCCCCCAAAAGAAATCAGAAATTGTTCCATCTGATCCAGCTGAACTTTTTCCTTTTTCAAGTGATGGAGCAAAAGGCAGGACTGAAGGCAGTGTTTCCCCAAGCAAGCAGAGGCCGACTGGCAGCCCCTGCTGCAGGAAAGGAGGAGATTCCAGACATGGGCACAGGCACAGGAGGTAATTGCCCTGCCACTGTCAGCCATTTAACAGGGCTGTGTGGCAGCACCTCTTTCCACCAGGTCCTGCCCTTGCATGGCCCAGCAGCAGCCAAAGCTGGAGGCACCTCTGGAGCTCATTCAGAGCCCCGGGGAAAGGGGACCCGTGCACCAATGTCCCTCCCACTGCAGCTGCTCCGGAGCAGGCCCTGAGTGCCCAGAGGCCCAAGGCACAGGAGCAGCCCCGAGCGGGAGCCCTGCCGCGAGCCCAGGGCCAGAGCCAGCCTCGGCTCCCGACTGGGCAGGGGCTGCACTGGGTCCTGACAGGGCCTGACTCTGTGCCCTGGGGCTGGGGGAGCTGTCACGGGGCAGGGAGGGCCAGGGCTGGCAGTGGCTGCTCAGGGATGGCTTTGGCCCGTGTCCCTCCAAGCAGCCACTGCCCAAGCAGCTGCGCTGCCCCCGGGCTCTCCTCCCGGCCTGCTGGGCTTTGTTGGGTGGCACAGCCTGTGCCAAGGGGCGGCAAGGTGCCTGCAGGCCCCAGCTCTGGGGGAAACGGAGAACGTCCTGCCCACATCCACCGTGCTGCCAGCTCAGCAGCGCAGCACCGCACAGGCTGATGCTCCCCATTGCTCCCATAGGTGCAGCTGGCCCCACCACACGTGTTCTGGATTCCCAGAAGGGCCCTGGAATGGGTTTCTGTCAGGGAACAGGCTGCTGGATAGGATTAATTGCAGGCCTGCTTTTTTTCGAGCTTATTTTCATCTTATGCTGTGTCCAAATTTGGACTTGCTGGAAGAGAAAACGGTGAGTGTTTTGTTCACCTTTCCCTCAAACACCTTCTTTTAAAAGTCTAATGCTGTAGACAGGAAACATTCCCAGAGAAGCTGCTGTGGTGTTGTTGCCAGTCTGTGATTGTCCAGAGAAGCTGGGGAGCCTTGCCAGCTCTGGGCCCTGCTGTGCAGGAGGCTCCCTGTGTGCCACTGGCAGCTGGGGCCTCAGCCACCTCCTCTCTCCACAGGGATGCCTCTGCAGCTTCACAAGACTGGCCAAATAACTCAGCCAGGGGGAACTGGAACTGTCATCTCACATCTCCGTGCCCGTGTCCGTTGTCCCTTCCACGGCTGCATTACCAGCTCATTGCTAGGGACAGCTTGTTGGTATCACCACCCAGAGCAGGAGCCTCTGTCCCCAAAGGTGCTGCCCCTGGTGTCCAGCCAGGCCAGGAGGTGCAGCCCTCCCACCAGGGAAGGGCCTGAGCCTGGCATCATCTTTGGGGTTCAGCTCAGGTGTGTCGGTGCTACCACCAGCTCTGGCGGAGCGGCTTGCCTGGGCACAGCCAGGGCTGGGCAGGCAGCAGCTGAGCACGGGGCTCCTGAGACAAAGCAACCTCATTTTGTCTTTGTTTTACATTTATACACAGCAGAATATTTTAGAAATATTTAGAAACATTTTTTGTACAAATTATCCCCAAGTATTTCTTCCCTTTTCCCATTGTAGTTTAGGATTTTTCAAAGTAGTTTTAGAATTCTGAAAAATTTGGAACACTTTTACACTTGCCGAATAAAAAATAAAACTGCAGTAATTGGTGATCATTACTCTTAGATGAACTAAGTCATCACAAGACGCCCAGTGTACTGGAGAGGCTCTTTTCCCACTGGAGATTTTTACCTAGTGACAACAACGGACTTAAAGCCCTTTCCCTGATAATTTCCGGCATTTCTTACAAGCTCATCTCTCAGTCTACAGAGGCAAACTTTGAGCACAGTGGGAATCTCCTGCTGTGCAGGAGGGTTTCTGTGAGCCAGCTGACCCCGGGGCCTCTTTTGCGGAGATAAACGCAACTCCACGACTTTGTGAAAGTTGTAAAGTTGGTATGTTTATTACTGTGCTGGATGCATGTGGAGATTCCTCTCCTTAAAAGACATGCGTCCCTCTGGGAACTCCAGATCCTTTTTTATCACCCTCTCAAATAGATATGCATCCAATTTTACGATAGGTTCATACATATTCATCTTTACAAATTTGGTTTGACATTTACCGCTAGTTAATCTTTATCAGAAAGAATTCCCAGGTCAGGTTGGCCTGTTCTCATGGCAGTTCCTCTGTCTCTGTGTCCCCTGCCACCCCCTTATCTCTGTCCTTGACTGAAGCAGTTTCTCTGAGCTTAGGCTTTCCACCAGTCAGACTAAACAGCTATATTTTCCAACTACTGACTTTACTCCAAGATGTACATTTCTCCTAAATCAAAATGGATTTCTACTCTGGAAAATTTCTACTCTGTCTCTTTTCCCCCCCTTTCCTAGAAATAAGTAAATTCTTTTATCTAATGCAAATGCCTACGACAATAAGTGTCTCTTAATGCTTTAATATGTACGTTTGATAAGGAGGTTAACACAGCTGTTCGTGTAGTATTCTCCAATTTCAAATTAGCAATATAATGGATAACCCTAAACTTAGTCCAACTAATAATAACAAAACTACAATGGGATGACACCATTTATTAAGGATTATTGCATTTGGTGACCACCCAAAGATCACATCCCACCAGTGATGATCTGCATTTTGTTTTATTCTTTGCTGAATTCTGGTTATTTCTTTGTTATCATGTTGGACAGTAATTAGGGCTTGCTCTGCTTTCTTGGATTTCTTTCAAGATCTCCAGTAGGTCTTGGTGCTTAATTAATTGTTTTACCAATGTAAGGTCCATCCCAATAGGAGTAGGTGATAGTCTGTGTTACATTGGGTAATTGCTTTTAATCAACTGGTGGGATGTCACTGGGGCCACGTACGAAAAATCACACCCGATAATCTTAACAAAATTACAAATACAAAAATTAAAATTATTTCTTCTTGACAAAAACACATCAGCGCTATCAATTTTTACAGCAGCACAAGCATTTCTCAGGCACACATAACTTTTACTAGTATATACGAGTGTCGACGGAAGGGAACCAGGACATCAGTTTGATCATCACAGGCTCGATTTTATTGATCAGTACGGCGGGTTAAATACAGTTAATAATGAGCTTCATACATATTGCAAAAGTTGAGCTCAGGATTGGTCAGCTTGCATATCAGCACCTACGCCTACTTCTACATTCCTATGGTTCTACTTTTGATACTTTCTACATATTCTTAGGATGTATTCAGGACTAATCTCAACTCCCTATCCTCATGTTGCAGCAAGGTCGCTGCTGACTCTTCCTTTCAGCTTGCTGACTGCTGACTTTTCTCCTTCAGCTTAACCAGTGGCATTATGTCAGTGTGGCCTTTCTCAGCTAACCAATTATTAATAATGCTCTCCACATTTCCCCCGTTTTCTTCTTGTGCAAGGAGATTAGTTTGCCATGTTTTTGCTATTGTACGGCTGACCATGTTTTGGATACAGTTAAAGATACAAGGCAAAATAAGCAAAACCAGTAAAATTACACCCAGCAGTCCTATAGCATAGATCACAAGGTTCCTCAGCCACGGTCCGAGTCCCAGGCCTTTAAGCCATTCGTCAATTCCTAAACCGTCTTCTTCCTTGAGATTGTGAAGTCCCTGTTGTAACTCTTTTATCTTAGTGTGAATGGACACTGAATGATCAGACAGATTCATGCAACACATTCTCTCAAACTCTTCACATCCATGTCCTTGTGCTAAGAGCAAAAAATCTACAGCAGCTCTATTTTGCAAAACAGCATGGTTAACACTTTGCACATCTGCAGTTAACATGTCTAGAATTTGTGATGTCTTGTTCAGCTCATCCTTTGTCCAGCATCCTAATTGTTTTGCCAAATTCATGGCTTTATTGGCAGATCCTCCTGGTAAGATAGTTGAAACCACCACCTGTTTGAATGTGCCCCAAAATCGTGGATCTCCTATCTTGCTGCAGTCTAAGTCATGTATGCTACGTTTTCTCCTGTTTGAATTTTGACTCAGCTGCATTAGCAAGGACACATTAGGATGAAACAGTGACAATTTTCCCAAAAAACAGGGTCCACCTTGTGGTTTAGCTGGTATACCATTCCATGCCCTGTCTCCACAAATCAAAAATATTCCTGTGGGTAATTTCATTGGTGCTGTGATATTTGTGCTGTTACATTGACTGTAATGCTGTGGAGAGAATTCACTCACATTCAGGGATGAATCTAGGGTGGCCCATGTTTCTTTAGGTTGGTTTAAATTCTGAGCACCCGAAAGTTTGAAGCTAAACCATCCACCAGCTGTAGTGTTAGATATGCTGGCATTTGTACTTCCAAAAAGATCCAATTCTTCAGGAGGAGAATGCAAAGAGGTGTTAAGTGATTGGATTAGTAAGCATTGACGATAGCCATCACTCTGACCTGCAGTATACCCTTGTTGCACCGGCAATGTGATGTTTGACATGTTAGACATACATAAGGTTTGATTGTTTATCAAACTGCAAAATTCTCCAGGAGACCACACCGGAAGTCCCACCAGGCATGTTCGAAATGGGTTAGTGACTCCTCCAAGACTAAGACAAAGTGATGATTGGTTAGTTTGATTAGCAAGTGTTACCCATAAATTTTCCCTTGGTTGACTAAAGTGTGTTACTCCTACTGCTTCACTTGCTACAGCATTGAGCAGTATAACAAAAACAAACCTCATTTTTCTTTCTGCTTACTTTGCTTCTCCTTTTCTTCCTTCTGCTTACGTTGTTTTTTCTTTCTTCGCTGTCTTTTCCCTGATTTGCTAGATTGTCTATTGTAAGGCTGAGTCAATTCTTGAATATACTGATCTAATTCTAAATCAGCATCCTTGCTCACAAGTATAGCACGAGGTAAGTTTGAAGGCAAATCAGCTTTGCAGCGAGCTGCTATGATGCGTGAGGCTTTAGTAATTTCAAATATTCTAAGGTTTTCCTGTAACTTCCACCTAAGATATGCTATAACCACTTGTTCTGCACTCTCAAAGAGCTGTAATCCTGTCCGTCCTGGCAGGCCAGTACTTTGTTCAAGAGCTCTAACCCAGATATGATTTCGAATCCACTTTCCAAAACAAGATGTACACCATAAATATCCCAATGACTTCTGTGAATACCAATAAACCTGATTACAATCTGCACAATGCAAAGCTACCCATGCATAGCATTTATCTTTATCCTTTTTGCAAACATAACAAGGAAGCGAATGTAAGTAAGGACCAGTATAAAATTGTGTATCTTCAACCCAAAGCAACCAATTCAATGGTGGTGATCGCAAAGCCTCTTCAGCCTTTTTACTATATGAGGCTAACAGCTCAAGGTCCTTCTTTAACACAAGGTGTATCTTATTTCGTAATCGTAGTTCTTGTTCGTTATCCTCCTCAACAACTATATCCTCCCGAGGGTCCCACAACAGTAAAATTGTTCTAATCATAGAAAATTAATTAGCAATCACTGATACCCCTATTCAAATGAGTTCCCTTTTTTGCCTTCTTTTTCTTATCTGTCTTCAATCTTGCTGCTCCTAATTTCACTGGTCCTGCCACTTTCAAACTTAATTTTTTCAACTTATCAATGCAGCAATCTAATGCTCTATCAGGATCCCCTTTGAAGGGTCCTACAACTGAATGCTGCGTTAAAGGCACTAATTTCCTACACCTTATAGAAACTATACGTGATTTACTTTGAACCTTAATTCTATTTACAATACATTGTATTTCCCATCAATAATAAGCAAGAACCTTCTGTTCAGGAGACTCATAAAGATTTAAAGCTATATGTGCGTTTTGCCCCGTTTGTCTCCTTAGTTCATCTTGCCAGCTTTTTCCCCACGTGTGCTCGTGTTCACAAGTATGACACCACAAATCCCGTAATAATGATTGTTCTATCCAAAAAGTTCTTTTACAACCCCCACAACGTAGAGCTATCCAGGCAGCACAATGTGAATTGTGACAGTCAAGGCAATGTAGTTTCGCTGGATCTGTTAAATGAAAAGTTGATAATGAGTCAATGAAACGAATCAACTCCTGGGCTGTCCGATAGTGACGTGTCAGTGCTCTGTCCACTGCTTCCGAGTGCCCCTTCAATTGTAACAGTTGTGGTTGTAGGACTAGAAGCAGTTTCTTCCCCAGTCTCTCCCTGTCCTCCTCTGTAAGGCGATCCACCAGAGGCTGCATCAAAAACAGGTTTAGTCCACTTAGCAGGCACCCACAAAGGCCCTGTAGGTGAGGAAACACAAAGATACCCCCGACCCCAATATAATACTTTTGCAGGTTTTTCCCATAATCCTGTACTTGGGTTCTTATACTTAACCCAGACCTCTGTTTCCTTAGTATTTTCCTGACCTGACCTTGGATGATGTTTCATTGCAGGGGGGGTATCATCTTCCCCAAAAATGCATAAATGATTAATCACATACAAAACCTTAGCCAAACATGCTTGTGGATCTGTCAAATCTTGATGTTTTTCAATATACTGCTTAAGGGTACCGTTTGCTCTTTCCCGGAAAGCTTTCCTTAACTGTATCAGTAACTCATACAATCGTTTATTATTCACTTCCTTAATTGCTGCTTCCTCTATTCAATTGACTACTCCTGCAACATACATAGAGTCTGTGACCACATTTAAAGGCTCCTGTAAGTTGGACACCGCCCATACTACTGCTAACAATTCCAAAGTTTGTAAGCTATCTGCAGGGTCTGCTGTGAGGAGTTGATGCTTCCATTGTCCTTTTTCTTGCCAGGTAACAGCAGCACGCCTTGATTTCTTTCCTGCATCTGTAAAAACTGTAATAGCTCCTTCTATGGGGTTTTCTTCTCTTAAAGGTCGAGTGATCCAGTTCCATTCTGTCATCCATTGCAAAACTCTAGGCACTAATTTACTAGTCTCTACTTTAGCAGGTGACATCAATAATGCTTCTTGTAAATTCTTTGAATGTATCAAGTACCAGTCCAAGGTTTCTTTTTCCATAGGTAATCTAATAGTAGCAGGTTCTCTACCATCCACTTCAAGAATTCTGAGACGCCCCTTTTTGATTAATGCAGCCAATTGTTCAATTTTTGAAGATATTGTTTTCTTATGCTGTAGTGGTGGTGATAACCATTCCAACACCCGTATCTCCCCCGTTTTCTTTTGCAACTGAGAGAGAGCACCAAGCAAGTGGCAAGGGCTATTCCAGACAGTAAGGTCAATGGGGTGGTCGAGTTGTCGACGAGACACATACCCTTGCTGTACACAGTTACTAATTTGCTGCAAGGCAAGACGATGCTCCTTTGTCAGGTGTACAGGAGTAGTAGGGTCCACACCTTTTAACAAAGGCCGTAGGGCTTCTAATAAGTGATTTGGTATTCCCACAATAGGCTTCAGCCACTGTAAGTCTCCCAGCAACTTCAGTGCATCATTTAGAGTTTTAATGTCCAATTGTAATTCAAATTTTTGTGGTATCACTATTTGATCCGTCAAAGTCCATCCCAAATATTTCCAGGGCTTTGTAGTCTGAATTTTCTCTGCAGCAATAACAAGTGAATATGCAGCAAGAGTATTTATAATGGTGGTAATCTGTAAAGAGGAGAATGGCTGTTGCTGTGCAAACAAAATATCGTCCATGTAATGATATATTATAGTTGCTGGCCATTTACGACGTAGTGGCTGTAATGCTGCATCAACATAAAGCTGACATAAAGTGGGAGAGTTGCGCATGCCCTGCGGAAGAGATGTCCATTCAAATCTTTTATCTGGTTCCCCACGATTTATTGCTGGTAAAGTAAAAGCAAATCTCTTCATGTCATCAGGATGCAGGCCAATAGTGAAAAAACAATCCTTTAGGTCAATAATTAAAAGTGGCCAGTGTTCTGGAATCATAGCTGGATTTGGAAGACCAGGCTGTAAGGCCCCCATTGGTTCCATTTGGTCATTTACAGCCCTCAAATCATGTATTAAACGATATTTCCCTGATTTCTTTTTGATTACAAAAATAGGTGTATTCCAAGGGCTTGTGGATAGTCGAAGGTGTCCCTTTGTATATTGTTCCTGTACCAATTCATGGGCATGCATAAGACTCTCCCCTTTTAATGGCCATTGCTTAACCATCACCGGTGTATCCGTTTTCCAGGTGAGTGGAATGGGGAAAGTCCAAGCAATGGCAATTACCCCAAAGGGTGCTGATTAGTTAACACCACTCCCAATTGTGTTAAAATGTCCCTTCCAATTAAGCAGGAAACTGTAGGAGGCAGTTGAACAATTGAAAACACAGCAGATATTTGTTGATTCTCAATGCACACAGACAAAAACGGCGACCTGCTTGCCAATGTAAATCCTCCCACTCCTGTGAGCATGTTTGATGAGGGAAATAGAGGCCAATGTTGTGGCCATGCTTCTGGAGAAATGATGCTAGTATCTGCTCCTGTATCCAATAATCCATAAAGGGTTATGCTTTGATGCCCATAGGTAATTTCAACCTTTTGTTTTGGTCTATTTTGTAAATCCACAGTTAAAAGTGTAACACCAGTAGAGCCAAAACCTTTTTCATCCCGTGCTTGTCCAGTAAATGGTTGTATTCCTGATGTCATTTGTGACAGTGGCACCAATTGTGCAATGCGTTGTCCTTTTGTAATTTTAATTGGAGGATAAAGGGTGTAAGCCATAATTTGTATTTCCCCTGTAAAGTCCGCATCGATAACACCAGGCAAAACAAATAATCCCAACATAGTTATAGAGGAACGTCCCAGCAATAATGCTCCACATGTTTGTCCATTTAGTATAAGAGGACCCTTTATTCCAGTGGGTATCCTCTCAGGCTGGTTCGTCATTAGTGTGACGTCTACTGCTGCTGATAAGTCCCAGCCGAGGCTCCCGGTTGTTGCGGGTTGCAGACAGGAGGTAGCAGCGATGTTACGGCAGCAGCTGGTGTCTCCGATGTCACGGCAGTAACTTGTGTCTGTCCCTCGTTGCCGCATCGGTAACACTTGATGAATAGTCTCGAGCCTCTTTACGTGACTGCCAGTGAGCCATTTCGGAGAGGAGCAAGAGCAGCTAACACCTGATTTTGAGTAGACTATGCTTTTGCAATCCTAATCCTAATTCCTTTAAGGCTTCTGCTATAAATGCCTGTGAAGCTGTTGGCATTAATGCCATTCGCTCTAATGCTTCCTCAATAGTCTAATTTGCCCCTAAAGTAGCTAACACTCTCTGGGTTGCTGGATTGCTATTTTGCAAAGCACACCTGCTTCAATAGCACCCTGCAACACCAGCCCGATCTATAGCTGTAGCTGTTCTATCGATAAAATTTCCAAATGATTCTTCCCTCCTTGCTTAATACCCATATAAGCCGGTAACCCTCCTGGCTCTTTAACCATGTCTATTGCAGCACGCACTAACCACATAGACTCTCTAAGTTTATCTGCTCCCGATATCATCTGTGCCTCTGTACGTAAAAATGCCTCTAAGCCCATCAGCTCCTTTACTGTTACTCCATGTAATGGGTCATGTGCATTAAACAATAACTGCTGATGCTGAGTGAATATCAACTGAACTATTCCTCTTAAATCATTAGGACATAAAACCTGAGTATTAAAAAGATAATCTAACATTTGCTTAACAGGTTCACTTTTTACTCCAAACTGACTAACCGTAGAACGTAGCTGAGTTAACAGCTTCCAATCTAAGGGAGTATATTCTGCTATATTATGCGTAAGGTTCCCCTGTGCATCATACTGTGGTGTGTATGTAACTGGACATGCAAGACTAGAAGCTATTTCCACCGCCTCACCATCCCCCATTTGCATTACTTCTTTTGCCAAAGCAGCCCAAGCTTCCCTCCTCTGTTTAGCCATCTCCCCCCATGGATCACGGTGCGCCCCTGGGATGGGATCTGGCCCTTTAAGGGTGCTATGCTGCTGGTGCTTCGGTGCAGACACCGAGGTTTCGCGCGGGGGGGGCAGTGAAGCAGAGGCTGGCTCGCACGGGGGAAGCGGGAGCCCCCCCTCCCCCGCTGGAGCTGACAGTGAAACCGGAGCCGGCTCACACGGAGCCAACCTGCGGGGAGGAACCAGCCCCCCCGCTGGAGCCGCCTCGGGCGGGGAAATGGACCCTTCCCCCACCGAAGCTGTAACCGGAGCCGGCTCATTGAGGGGTAGCGGCGGAGGCAAGGCTGGCGGCGGAGGCGAAGCTGGCTTGCCCCTACTCCCACCATCCGACCCGCCTGAAGCTGGTGGCGGAGGCAAAGCTGGCTTGCTCCTACCTCCACCATCCGACTCGCCCTCCCCCTCTGACAGGAAAGGTGCAGACGGTTCCACTGCGCCTATAGAGAAATCCTCCACACCACTTTGCTGGGGACTCTTAGGCATAAGTACTTTAGTTACAGAGGGTGCCAGGGGATCATCTTCACGACCATACCCTATATTCCTCTTATGAGCTTCTGTTGCCCTTTCTGCTGCCTTTCTCTCAGAGACCTGCTGAAGTAACGTGTTATACACCACCCGCCATAACTTCCCGAATTTCTTTGCTGACTTATCATCATCTAGTACTGTATCCCACAATATTTCCCCAAACTTTCTCCACTCTGATAACTCATGAACTGTATGAGGATTAGAAAAAATACCCTTAGCATGGCCATAGGCTAATAACCCTGGTAACTCCTTTTTTAAATCTATCCCTTTTATCCCACGCCGCTCTAAATAGGCGGTAAATAAATCATATGCCGCTTGCCTATCCATACCTATTAATCAGCGCGCGCTGTTGCAGCTCTCCAGGCTCCTGCGACACGTATTGGCTTAAGTCACCGTTGTGAACCTTAAGGGTGCTTCAAATTCCGGCACCGTCCCGGCTGCTGGGACCCAAACCCAACTTCCGGACCGTGGCGTAATCCCTTTTTCTTTTAATCCGAGAAAAAGGGCAGAGATTCGGTTATGCCCGCATTCTCCACCATTTGTCGACGGAAGGGAACCAGGACATCAGTTTGATCATCACAGGCTCGATTTTATTGATCAGTACGGCGGGTTAAATACAGTTAATAATGAGCTTCATACATATTGCAAAAGTTGAGCTCAGGATTGGTCAGCTTGCATATCAGCACCTACGCCTACTTCTACATTCCTATGGTTCTACTTTTGATACTTTCTACATATTCTTAGGATGTATTCAGGACTAATCTCAACTCCCTATCCTCATGTTGCAGCAAGGTCGCTGCTGACTCTTCCTTTCAGCTTGCTGACTGCTGACTTTTCTCCTTCAGCTTAACCAGTGGCATTATGTCAGTGTGGCCTTTCTCAGCTAACCAATTATTAATAATGCTCTCCACATACGAGCAAAGTTTTCTGATCAGTGATAGGATGAATCTCAAAGTGGCAAATATTCTGTTCACTGTCTAGACACACATCTTGGGCATTAATTGTATTGCTTTCACAAATGAATCCTAGTTGTTCTCTAGTAATGCAGGATTCTAACTTTACTGTTTGCCTTTTTGCATTCACCTTTCCTGCCCACACCCTATGTTCTGAAGGGTAGAGCACTCTTTTTTCATTATTTAATCCCAGTGCAGTGATGGGGCGGATAACATAAACAGTGGCAATACGTATGGTAAGCACAAAGGCAGTGGCCACATAAGAAGCAGGATCATGGGTGAAATTTACTGTAGTCCACCAGGATTGAAACTTCTTTTCAAAATCAATCACATTCTCCCAGACAACTTTCTGAATTTCTGCTGGAAAATTACCTTCACCCCCTTCCCGTATGATCAGAGCTGCTGTTGCCTGCATCTATAACTGTGCTTGTATACAACTGAAAGCTAAAGACACATTATTTTCAACTGTACCAAGTGCTTCTAATATTAACTTGTGGTCTAGGCCCCCGGCCTTTTCCCACTTTGGCAGTCAGTACTTTGGAAATCTGCCACTGGCTAGTTCCCAATGCCAATAGAGATGACTGTAAAGGCTGCTTCAATTTTGCTAGGTCACCTGCTGCAGTGGCCAGCTTATTCATCAGTATTTCTGAATCAATTCCATTTAAAAATCTCAATCCATTCCCTAACATCCCAGTTAGATCATTTCTTATTCTGTTCCTGAGCTATATCTGTCTTTGTAACCACCTTGTGCAGCCCTCAAAGGATGTTCTTAGGAAAGAGGAGCAGGCTGGTTGGATTTTTGAGATGTTAATTTGCACTAGCAACTCAACACGTTTGAGAGGCCATTCTGGATTGAACAACAGTGGTTGTTCCCCCACATTCCTCTCTATGATGTATGGGCCTATTTCATACACTTCAGGTTCAAGTTTGGGTTGGGTCTGTACTATTTGATTACTATTGTGGGTTGTATAAGGTTCTGCAGTTGTAAATTTGCAGTGTCTATTTAAAATTTAAATGAGAGCCCGATAGCATCTCGAGCTTAAAGGCAGGTCACTTCTACAGGCTGTATCAAGGAGAAATTACACCAACAGTCTGATTCACTTGGGCTATCACAAACTTCTTGGTGCCTGTATACGGGGAGGTTGAGACACTAATTTCTTCTGGTTTCTCATAAGCTGTCTCATTGACTACCTAGCACTCTATTTTGATTTCTTCTCTCTTGATCTCCTGAAGTGTCCACAGTTCTCGTTCTTGCCACTCTTGCTCCTCATATACCTGATCTTCATGAATTACTACAGTGGATAGGTTTAGCTCTTTTATCTCAGAAAGTTCTCCCATGGATCCAGTATACAGATTGAAAGCTTGGGACCAAGGCCATTCAGCATTGCTTTGGATAGAGGTACTCTCTAATTCTAAGACTCCAGTTATAATTACATACAAATCAATTCTATAATTGAAATGACAAACAACCCCTGGCTGCAATATACTCATTTTGCCTGAGTAAGTTTTAATCTCAGTTCATTGTTTCTTGATGTCTCTCTCTAAGGGGCTCCTGGGGCTTTCTTCACTCGAGAGTGATGGATCCAGGCATTCTGCTCCTTGATCTGGATTGCAGTGAAGGTGGTGAGAAGCACTTGCAGTGGTCTCTCTCACTGTGCATCCAAAGTCTTTTCTGCAAGAGGCTTAACATATACATAATCTCTAGACTGTATGTTATGTACTGGTCTGTCTAGCTCTTTGCTCCGAGTTCTAGCCACATGTTTCTCAATTTCTCTGAGTTGTTTGCTTAAAGCCACCATGCAGGTGGCCAGGGTTATCTCTCCAATGTGGGTGGACATTCTCTTTCGTATTCCATATGGTCTTCCATAAAGCATTTCAGAAGGACTCAGCTTTTCTTTAGCTCGTGGTTTAGTCTGAATTGGCAGTAGTGCCAGTGGAAGAGCTTGGGGCCAGGGCAGATTAACATCCTGCCCCAGTCTTACAATCTGCTGCTTAATCAAATGATTCATTTTCTCCACCTGGCTGCTTGATTGCGGGTGGTATGGAGTGAAGTTCTCAATCTATGAATCTATGCCCAGGTGGCTACTAATCAGTGGCACTATTTTGGAAATGAAATGTGATCCTCTATCTGAGGATATTGGGGCTGGAGCTCTGAAGCATGGTATTATTTCTTGTAATAATACCCAGGTCACCTCTAGAGCTTTGACAGTTCTTGTGGGGAATGCTTCTGGCTAGTCTGAAAATGTATCTGTCAATACTAATAAATACAGATACCCCCCTTTCCTTGGGAGTTCCTAAAAGTTTATTTGCCACTGCTGTCCAGGCCCATGGCCTCTCTTAATTTGACCGAGTTTCGGCCTGGGGGTATTTTTGGCATTAGTCTGGAGGCAAGGATCTCACTGTTGGTTTACCTGAGTAATAGTGGCATGCTAATTCTTGGCAATGATTCTTTCAATCAGATATGCATTTTAGAAAGCCTGTGGAAACTACTACTTAAAAGTCAACCCTTTATTTTGATGCACTCTGTATCACTGGCAGTCTTGGTCATTCTGGGAAAGGAGCCACACTTCATAAAAGCTTTTAAGTAGTTAGGCCCCAGTGTGTTTTCTGGTGCTCTTCTTTCACTAGAGATCACAAAAATGGGAAGGGATTACTGGCTGTCTTTCAATGGTAGCCCACCCCTTGTGGTTGCATGTCTCTTTTGATTAGTACTATTATATTTTGGCTTACTTTTGAGGGAAATCTGTCCATAATTACTCCACTTTTTGCTGCTTTATTTGCCTCTCCATCCACTAGCTCATTTCCTTCTTCCAGTGCTGAGCTCTTTCAATGGTGTGCCTTAATACTCCTTTTCAGGCAGCTGAACTGCTTCCAGCAGCTGCATTGTCACTTTTTTTTGTGAGGTTAGCAGTCCCCTCTCTTTCCAGATGGCTCCATGTGCATGCACAACTCTGAACGCATACCTGGAGTCCATAAAGATGTTTATTCTCTTTCCTTTTGCCATTTCCAAGGAAATTATCGCTGCCTTCTGCGCAGAGGTGCCTGTCTGTAAGGGCCTGGATTCTATTACTTCACTGCAGGCAGTCACTGTGAATCCAGCATGTCGCTTTCCACTGGCAACGTGGCTACTACTGCCATCAGTGAACCAGGTCTCTGTATCGTCCAGCGGAGTGTCTTTCAAGTCTGGGCATCTGGAGTAATTAGCTTCAATGGTCTCCAGGCAATCGTGGTGTACTGCTTCTCCTTGATTTCCACTGAGAAAAGAAGCTGGGTTGACAATATTAGTCACCACTATCTCTACATCATCTTGCTCTACCATGATGGCTTGGTATTTCAGAAACTTCTGTGGTGAAAGCCAGAGGCCACCCTTTGCTTCCAGTACTGTGGACACTGTGTGGGACACTAGCACAGCCATTTTTGTCCCAGGGTAAACTTGCGTGCCTCTTGAATATTCAGCATGACTGCTGCTACAGCTCTTAGGCAACCTGGCCATCCTTTGGCTGTTGCATCTAGCTGCTTGGAGAGGTAAGCAACTGCCCTCTGATATGGACCCAAGTCCTGAGCCAATATTCCCAGGGCAATGCCCTGTCTTTCATGGGAAACCAGAAAGAATGGTTCACTTACATCTGGAAGTCCCAAAGCTGGAGCTGACATGAGGGCACTCTTTAGCTGGTGAAAGGCCCGTGTGCCTTCCTTTGTCCACTGGAGATCTCTGTTTGCACTGGCAATAAGAGCATAGAGGTGTCTGACGAGCAGTTCATAATTATAAACCACAGCCGGCACCACCCTGCCATGCCTAAGAAGGTTTGGAGTTCCTTTATTGTCTGGGGTTTTGGGGTTTGGCATATGGCTTCTTGCGAGCCTGCCCTCACGTCCATTGCCCAGCACTCACCTGGTACCCCAGGTAGATTACTTTCTCTTTCACTGCCTGTGCCTTTTTCTTTGATACTCTGTGTCCTTGGAGTCCTAGGAAATTCAGAAGGCTTACTGTCCAGGCCAGACATGCTTCCCTCGTCCGAGTGGCTACTAGAAGATCATCCAGGTACTACAAAAGCCTTCCTTCTTCCTGTGGAGCTTCCCAGGACTCTGGATCTTTGCAAGTTGTTCTCTAATCGGAGTGGGGGAATTTTTTGAAGCCTTCAGGCGCATGGACCATGTGAGCTGGGCTTTGCACTGCTTTTAGGGCTTTCTCATTTGATTGCAAAAATTTTCTGGCTGGCTTCGTGGGTATGGAGGCAAAAGAAGGCATCTCTCAGGTCTAAAACAGCAAACCAGGTTAGCTCAGGTGTTAAACAAGTTAGTAAAGTATATGGATTTGCTACCACAGCGTATAAATTCTTTGTTATCTTCTTGACAGCCCTCAATCCAGTACTATCAATTATTGGGCTGATTTCTTCCCTATCTTCTTTTTGAGGGGATACTACTGCATTCTCACTGGTTGACTTTTTTCTTTAAGCTTGATTAATATGGGAGGGCATTTTTCACCTTCCCTTGTACAGCAGAGGCCCACACCCCCAAAAATACTTATTTACTTATTCTAATACCTGTTTACTCATGTTTTTTTTTAATTTCAATGGCTGTTAATGTTAAGCTTAACATCTATATATCATTTGCCTCCAGAGTAACCTCTCCATTTGAGAATGTTTAGCGAACTGGTCATATACAAAAAGCTTCGAAATACACGTTACTTTAAAGGTTTGCAAAAGTATGCCTTAATAGACTGGGCAGTTGTGCCCTACACTACAACATAAACATTCTCCACAGGTACTAAAGCTTTATTTAAAACTGAATATATGGCCTCTGTATCAACTAAAATTCTATCCTTTTCTTTCCTTCTGGTCTCACTGCCTCTCGCAGAGGGGTCTGTGACATCCGAGTTCTGGATGAAATTGAACTGCCAGGAGGGGGATGGGTGCGAGTGGGTATACCTTTGGAGCCTGAGTCCTCGTGCCTTTTGGAGAGGTCATCTTTATCCTTCCTCCCTTACCTTAGGAGGAGCCTTTAACAAATCCTATGTACTCAATTTGCGAATTGTGATTGCTTTGCGTTTCAGCATGATAATCTTTGTCTGACTTCACACATTGCTATCTTACGCTGCATGCTGAACAACACGTTTGATTTGCCTTCTCTTTGCTTTGTTTTGTTTTTTTTCTGAGATCTACTCAAGTAGGTCAGAGGGAGCTCTGAACCCACAGTTACTCAGCTATTCTGGGTGATTTTTTCAAGCAAAAAACACATCAGCATACGAGATGTTCTCTCATTTACCTTCTCATTTTTAAACAGCATTAACTGCAATAAGGTATTATAAATCTTTTTATTTTCTGAGCCGCCCCTACTGACAGCCTTCTCCCAGTGAGCTCTTTTCGAAAGGGGCTAGTTCAGGAACCTCTTCACTCTGGTTACTTCTCATTATCTCCTTCTCCTTATACTATCTTGTTTCTACCCAAGCCTCACAGTGTCTTTTCTCAGTTTTTCTTCACACACAGACCTCCAGGTGGCAGATATCAGAAGTGATTCTCCACACATAAGCTTTAAGATCTCAGGTTCTGAATTGGTTTGATCAGGAACATTTAAGTTACACTTAAGACACAGAACAGTAATACTAGTGCCTCTCACAAACTCTGCATTGCACATAAGGTGCCAGCCTCTCAATGCACCAAAAACTCCCGGGAATTGCCGGCAGGCTATCCCATTTATCACTTCGGCGTTTATCACTTAACCTCTACGGCAGGTTGTTCTCCGTCTAAACTTACTCTATTACCCACTGAAGTCCCATCTCTTCTATCTAAACTCTGTTTTACAAAATCTCAGTCTTTTCTAGTTCTCTTCTTGCACAATCTAATTAAAGCATGGTTTCTACGGACACTCACTTTACTGCCTTGCTTGTTACAGCAAAAACTCTGAAATGCCTACAAACACAGACACACACACACACAAACACACACATCTATCTCAAATTCACTAGAGCCAGGGCTTGAATTGCTGTGGGGGGGAATTCTTGGAATTCCTTTAATTTGCTTTACCACCGTTAAACATAAATCACCATACCATAGTTCTTCTGTGTAAAAAGCTACACTTGTTGCAAACAAAATCTTAAAATCTCCACAAACACCTCTATACAATCCAAGACTCAAATTACTACAATGTTGGCGAAGAACTACACAAAATCACTGGGAAAGGGCATATCTCTCCAAGTGCCCACTTTCCTCAACACAGCTCAGCATACAATAATTCAACATTTACCCACATCAGCTTTCTCTGGACACAAAATCAAAATAACACAGTAAAATTCATGAGATCAAGTCCAAATTACCAGGGCAAAGAAACTCCCTGAGCTTGTACTCACGGTTAAAATGTGCCAAATCTACATAAATCACCACATTTAAACACAATAAATATCCTCACTGATGTTTCTCCACTTGTTCTACGTCTCTGCAGGGCGCTGCCTGCCCCCACAGCCTGCCTCAGCCGGTGCTTCAAGCTTCACTCGGCTGCTTCTAACACGGGTAGAACTCACCCATCACGCCATGGGTGAACTGACTTGTTCGCTCTCTCTTTCACACGCCACACATTCGCACGATTGCAAACACATTAATGATAACCACACAATGCATTCACCATACAATGATACAGTGTCCGGACACCACACAGACACACAGGTTCACTCAACCCACCCTCAGGGTTGCTAGCGGCCGCTCTATCAGAGGGTGAACCCCCGTCTCTAGTGCAGCCACTCAACTGGCTGCAAGCACAGGCGGAGCACTCAGATGTCTCTGAGTGACTTATTCAGCCATCCTATCTCTCTTTTCCCTCTGGGGCCCTTTGGTATACATACCATATCCTCCGCACAGCAGCAGGTCCTTGTCTGTCTCCGCAGGAGGCAAGCTGAGACGAGCAGAGCTCCTGCGGGAAAATCCCGGGGCACGCCTAGGAGGTCTGTCTATCCATTCTGCCCCTGTGGGGAGAGAGACGGTCCCATCAGGGTCACCAAAATGTTTTGCAGAGATCAACAAAACTCCACAACTTTGTGAAAGTTGTAAAGCCAATATGTTTATTACAGTGCTGGACGCATGTGGGAATCATTCCCCTAAAATGACATGTGTACTTCTGGGAACTTCAGGTCTCTTCTTATCCCCCTCTCAAATACACATGCATACAATTTCACAATAGGTTCACACATATTCATTTTTACGAATTTTGCGTGACATTTGCAGCTAGTTTTCTTTATCAGAAAGAATTCTTAGGTCAGGTTGACTTGCTGTCACAGCAGTCTCTCTGTCTCTGTCTCCCCGCCCTTATCTCTGTCCTTCACTGAAGTAGTTTCTCTGAGCTTAGGCTTTTGCAGTCAGACTACACAGCAAGCTATGTACTTAAAGATGTAAATTCAACTTAAACAAAAATGGATTTTTACCCTGGAAAATTTCTACTCTGCCTCACCCCCATGGGTTTACCCATCCTCATTGTAGTGCCAAGTTCCCTAAGGCACAAGGTGATTCCAGCAAACCATGGAAATGGTCTGATCTGCGCTCCTTTCTCAATGAGGGTGCTGGGACAGCTTCTCCAGCAGCTGGGATGGAGGATGGTTTGGAACCCTTGGGAGCTTCTTCATGTAAGTTCTCAACTTTCCCTCAAAGAATAATCATTGTCAACCCGTCAGGAACCAGGTGACAGAAGCTTCTGTGGCTCTTGAGTTAAAGGGTGTCTGCAGGATGGTCTTTTCCAGCTCCTTTGCTGGTCATTGCTCACAAGCCCAGCTCCCATTGCAGGGGTGAGTAGTGTGTCCCTGCTGATCTCCCAGGCTGAGCCCTGCTTCTGTGGCATCCACTCCTGGAGAAATGGAAATAATTTCTCTTAAGGTCCTCTGAGAGGGAGGAAATAACCCACAAAACAGAATGTGCCCCTGGGGGAATCCAACCAACTGGACCAAATCAGGAATGAACTGGAGAGGCACCATGGTGGGTGCATTACCCTCAGCCTTGTCCTGGGGCTCAGCAGCCGGGGGCTTTGGCTGCACATCTGGACACGTCGTGCCCAGCACAGTGGGAAGGGATCCATGGCAGCCTTGCTGCCCCGCTGCTGCTTCCACGCCCTGCAGGGCTGTTTCCCAGCCTGGCCTGGCTGCAGCTCCTCCTCAGCCTCTGCAGGAAGGCATTGGGCATCAGCTGACAGGCAGTCCAAACTGCACCATGGGCCATGCAAACCCCTGATATTTCCCAGTCTCAAGCAGATCAGGACAGAGAATGGAAGGCCCTTGAGTAGCCTCAACAGCCCTGGCCTTCCCCTCATCCTTATCCATGTATTTAGAAGTACTTCCTGAAGATGCCACCTGCCCAGAGGGGAATAAATGGTCTGCCCTCATCGAGCTGTCCCTTTTTGTTTCTCCAGAAATGGACCAAAAGACTTTGCTGAAGGCAGCAATTTCTGAAGGAAGCAGTGGCACATGCCATACACAGATACATGAAGGGAGGAGATGCCAGAAAGTACCACAGAAGGTGATCATTGTGCCAGGCTCAGCAGTGACTGCCCAAGCAGCTGCGCTGCCCCCGGGCTCTCCTCCCGGCCTGCTGGGCTTTGTTGGGTGGCACAGCCTGTGCCAAGGGGTGGCAAGGTGCCTGCAGGCCCCAGCTCTGGGAGAAAAGGAAAACGTCCTGCCTGCATCCACCATGCTGCCAGCTCAGCAGTGCAGCACCGCACGGGCTCACGCTCCCCATTGCTCCCACAGACGTTGTCACTGAAGCAGGAATATATGGCCCGGATCCAGTGCGCCTCCCAAGAATTGTCTGCCCCCAGGATGTGCGCAGAAAGTTCATGATAGGCACAGTGGTGATAGTGTTCACTGTGCCATTTGTGCTGCTAGGCTGCTATCTTGGCATTCGCAAGCTGTATGAGATCAGATGGTCAGTTGCTGATTTTTCTCCACAGTTTTCTTATAACTGTGCTCCATAGCATTGCTGGCCTGACTCGTAGTCATGCTGCTGTCGAGGAGTGGCCAATCCATGGTTGTCCAAAGAACTCTGCTGATGGTTCTGCTGCTGCCCAGAGCTTTCATTGGCCTCCTAATTGCTGGGCCTTGTCCTGGGGGCCCGCTGGGGCTGCAGCCAGTGCTGGCTCCCACTGAGGCTGCCTGGCCAAGAGCAGCCCCAGGGCCACAGGGCAGAGGCACAGCAAGTTCTCAGCAGTGTTTGGGCAGCACAGTTCAGGACAGGACAGTGCTTATTTACTGTCTCATGAAAAGTTTAATGGCAACAGTGGTGTTGCAGCACAAGCAAATGTGGTCCAGTTCAGTGTTAAAACGTGGTTTTCTTTACAAATTCATTCACTGTTTTAAAACTTCGTTTTAAATATAACTTCTTTTCCAATGCTTTATACTGTTATTTGGTTTAAAGAATGATGGCCTAATTATCCCATGCCTGAATTAGAAGACTGTAAGTACTATAAAATGGAATCATTTTTCTGTCTTATGTCTTTCACAGACTCATGAAACTTTTGTTGGTTAATGTGACCAACAGAAGAGTTTTCTCTGCTTTAATTCAAACAAGCAGCAGAGCTGGAACCTGTTGAGGAGAGTCTCTTCACTTCATAGCTAAAGCAAACTGCCATGGTTCTTTATGGAACAATATAAAATCTATATTTTATGCATATACTCCTGTCAAGTGACTGATAGAAATGAGGGATTTGGACTCTTTGGGATGTACTGACCAGCTGTGCATTGGCTCTGCGAATCTCAGTCTGTAATAATCAATCTTTTTCAGAAGAGAATGTTCAGTTTCTTCCTGGCACTCACTCTTGCATTTGTACTCAAAACCACTTCTTGAAAGAAATTTGCAACGGCTCTTTATGCTCCCTTAGAGAACTTTTCTCTCTTTCTCCAGAGATGCCAATGAAAACCGGGATGATTGCATTAAAAAAGCTGCAAAGCAGATCCTGGAGAAGAGGGCATACATCTGCTCCCACCCTCTGGACAGGACCTTCTGATCCCTCCCTGACAGCAGGCACTCATGAAAGTCAGTCAGGGAGGAATTTGCTTCAATTCCAGAATTTGTCAGCTAAATGCATCTGTTAATTAATGTCTTTAATAAATGCGACTGTATAAAAACAAACTTCTTTGTAAATACTACTTTATATGATAAGGATAAATAAAGAGATTTCATTTAAAGCTGACAGTATTTTGACAGATATATAGGTAGATAGATAGATAGATAGATAGATAGATAGATAGATAGATAGATAGATAGATAGATATGTTTGTTCCTCTTGGAGCTGGATAAAGAGAGGGAGGGGAGGTTTGGATGGGGAGATGTTTCTTCCCAGGGAAGGGACTGTGTGGTTTCTCAGTATCTTTTCACTTCAATCAGCTGCTCATTCACTGAGCAAGTCTGAAAGACTTGGGCAATCACAACAGTTCTGTTTTGGAGGCCCCTCCAGCTCTCTTGTCCAGCAGCACCACCAGGACACTGAGTCCCCAGTGTCCAGGGAGCTTCTGCTGTCACCCTGAGGGACACCACTGGTCACTGACGTCTATCGGGCCTCTGAGCCATTGACCACAACCCCCTGGATGTGACCAGCCAGGCAATTGCTCATTCTCCAAACTGTGCCTCCATCAGATCCATAGCTCACCAAAGGAGGGACAAGGATGCAGGGCAGGGCTGATGTGTCCAGGGCATGGCAGAAGTCCAGAGTGGTGCCATCTCTAGCTCTTCCCTTGTGCACTGGGGTGTAACTTCGCGGCTGGGTCAGAGGCAATATGTTCTCTGGCCAGCTCACTGCCTGAGTCCCATGGACAGTCACAAGAGAGGCTGCCCCTGGATCCCTACAGGGACCTTCCCGGCTGGCGGTGCGTACAGGGGCTCGCAGCTCCCTGCAGCCGACACCTGTGGCACGGGTGACACAGCAGCAACCCAGTACGAGGGACCGAGGCAAAGGAACCGAGAGAGATCACTTGTTTGAGTTCTAAGGAAGGTTTATGTCACCAGAGGCATCAGGGAGAAGTGACAATAACTGAGGGCAAAACACTGATTTTTAAGGAAGGGAGGGAAGAAGGGGAGTGACACAACTTTTCACCAAGGGGAAGGCATTAGGGAAGGAGTGCAGGGCAAGGGCTATCCAATAGAAACCAACAAGGGGATGGAGCAAACCTTGAAATCCAATCTTGCTTTGAGGAGGGGATGAACGACAGGGTACACGCTAGAACAACAGGCTGTGCTTTGTTGGACAGGGGCATTGACATATACTTGGTGAATAAAAAACTCAGGACGGAACCACCAGAGAAACCAAATGGGATACGTGGAATCAAGCATTACAAACATATTACAAGGAATATTTAAAACTTACTACAGAAGAACAAACTGTAAAATAACAGACCTACCACACTGGGGTGTACTGTGTCTCTATTGTGTTTTCAATTGCAATTCAGTTTCAATGGTCAGTTCAAAAATCCCCGCCCCCCCCCGTCTTTTGTATTGTTATACCATATTTTATCCTTAATGGATTGTTCCTTTGCACCTCTCTTGTTGGTTTTGTCCTGGTTTTCCATCTTCCCAAAGACCTGCCCTTTGTTCCTCAATGTTCCCTGTTCCTTCTCCTAGGAGGAGCAATGTCAATCCCTCCTCATACCTGCCCTTTTCTCCAGAAACTTCCCTGTCATTTTTGTATCCCTTGAGGTCTCATTGGTTTGTTTAAACTCTTCCCCTCCCCTGTAATTCCCAATCGGTTTCAACACTGTATTCCCTGCCTTATGCTTCTCCCCAGGTTTCTCCCACTTCGTTAAAGTTTTGTACTCTCCTCTTGAACCTCCCCTTGTTGAAAAACCCATTCTAGAGCCTGGAATTGTATCTTTCTGTGCCTGACCTTCCTGGACATAAACACCTTTGGGAGTCATACAGAAGACCTCTCCTTGTTCCTTGTCCCTGCCCTTGAAGCATTCCCCCTGTGCCATACAGCAGTTGTGCCCTACAGCCGCACCCCAAATTGTGTGGCTTTTTGGGGGCATCCCCCTCCTGGTGACAGTGCTGGGAGCAGCCCAGGCTGAAGAACTCTGGCACCGCATCACTGAGGCAGCCACTCCATCATGGAAGGGCTCTGGCTTGGTCAGGCAGCACAGACCCACCTTGTGCTCCCCAAGGTTTCCTTTGGCACATCCAAGCATTGAAGAGGTTGGGTGGGTTTCCCCCCCTGTTTTATTGGCTGTGTCCTTTGAGGATCACAAGAGGAAGCAGTGCCTTAAACTGCACATGAAGAGCAAATGGTGAAGTAAAGGCTTCACCTTTCCTATGAAGCCAAAGGGCTGTGTTAGCCATGGCCTTCCCAAGGTGCCAAATTTCCAGCTGGGAAGCTGCTGACAGGAGGGAATGTGGCACTTGTCTCCAGCCAGAGATCACTCATTCCTCAGCATGCTGGGCTGTGCCTGGCAGTGCCTGAGGAGCTCAGAAATCATTGGATGTGATCTCCTGTGCCAGTGTCGAGAACACAGAGCAATGAGCTCCGCTTTGGGGAGGGGGGGCAAGTCCAGCCATTGGACACAACTGCCAGGCAGGATGAGCTCCCTCCCAGAGAAGGAAAATTCCGGCCATGAGCAATCTGGTATTGCTGGAAGAGAAAATCGTGTTTTGTAATTCTTGACCTCAAATAGCTTCCTTTAAATGCTTCTCATAGGAAGACAACATTCCCAATGAGGCTGCAATGGAGTTGTGGCCCATCCATGGTTGTCCAAAGAACTCTGATGAGGGTTCTGCTGCTGCCCAGAGCTTTCATTGGCCTCCTAATTGCGGGGACTCTTCCTGGCGGGCCCGCTGTGGCTGCAGCCAGTGCTGGCTCCCACTGAGGCTGCCTGGCCAAGGCAAACCCCAGGGGCACAGGGCAGAGGCAAAGCAAGGTGGGGAGGAGTAAGAGCAGGGACGAGATTGCCCTTGAAAGGCAGTGGTGCTCTGGGGCCCGCTCCTGGCCAGGGAGCCTGCCCAGAGCCGTGCCCTGCTCGCCGGGGCCTTGAGGGACAGCTGTGCAGCTGGGCCAAGCTGTGCCAGCAGCTCCAGCCGTGCTGGGGAGCCTTGCCAGCTCTGGGCCCTGCTGTGCAGGAGGCTCCCTGTGTGCCACTGGCAGCTGGGCCCTCAGCAACCTCCTCTCTCCACAGTTCCACCTCCTGATAGCAGGTGAAGGAGAGTGGCAGGATATCACGCCAAGATAACTTGTGCAGTTCCTCCAGCAGTGGTGAGGACCTGGGCAGACCCATCAGAAGCCCTCAGAGGACAACCCCAGAATAGCTGCCATCTATGAGGAAACCGCCTGTGGAAGTCCCAGTGCCACCTCCTCTCCCTGCGGGAATCCCTGAGCCGCCTCCACTCCCCACAGGGATCACCAATATGTCCCTCCCAGTCCATCCTAACAACTGCCACGACCCCAAAACCAGTTCAGCACCTTCCATACCCAGCTGAGTCCACCATGTGCGCCTCTTCCCAAAACCATCTAACCTGCCTGCCAAATGACACTGAAGGTGCTTCTGTCCCCCACCCCATCTCCATTACAGAGCTTTCCTCAGCTCTTCAGCTACAATAAAGAGATGGAGCTGTAGCCTCATTGTCTGGGTGGAAGCAGCAGCAAAGCCCACCCGGCAGCAGCACAGGCTGAGCTCCATTGCCAGGAGCAGTCGTGGATGCCCACGGTGTGGGCAGGCAGGAGCCAGGCAGGGGCTGCTGTGACCAGCGGCGGGGTCCCCAGGGCTGGGGGAGCCCATGCTGAGCGTCCCTGCGCTGAGGGCACATTGCCTTCTGGGGGATGATCTGGGTCTGAACCTCATGAGGCAGGCACGGATATTTTGGGGTCCCTGCTGAGGGGTACAGGGATCCCTCATGAATCACAAAGGAGTATTGATGGCCTCTCCTATGGTGTGCAGGCATTCCTCATGTGGTGTGCAGCGGGGTTACATTTGAGGGATTTGAGGGGGTTTTTTACTCTTCTCAGCACAGCAAAGGGTCACTTGGCCGAGGTTTTGCAAAGCTGGGAGAAAGCCTCTTGCAAAGCCTTGGGCCCGGCCTGCGGGCACAGCGGGCGGACAGAGCCCATCCTCTGGGGCCAGGCCGGGCTGCTCAGGCCGGGCCGCACCAGGCTCGGGGCCCGGCAGGGAAGGGCCGTGGCCCTGGGCTCTGATGAGGCTGCTGAGCTCCGCCCTGGCCCTGTGCTGCAGCCCAACACATTTACAGCCAGGGCCGTGCCCTGGCCCACAGGAGGCACCCGGGGCTGCAACTGAGGCCGCACCTTCTCCCACTCAAGGGGGGTGGCTCTGTTCCTTTGGAGGATCCAGAGACTTGTACTTTGGCCTGATGGTGCAAAGATCCCCCCAGCATCCCTGAGCTTGCAGAAATAAAGGCTTTGTGCTCATTAATATGAAAAGCTGTATGGGTGGCCTGCAGCTAATGTTCTTTTGTTGCCTGGACCCCAGTCAGTGTTCGAGTCTAAATAAATGACCCAGCCCGAAGCTGGCCTTAAGACTGATTTGATGAGAGGGAATGAAGCTCTGTTGACTGCAAATTCTCCAGGAAAAAAGTACAGGAACTTGGATAATGCTGGTGACAAAAGCAGAGTGCAGAGTTGAACCTGTGAGGCCACCTCACTTCTGCCTCCCCCCACCCTTTTGTTTTTATTTTGTTTAATATTCTGAGGGCCAGTTCTTGCATGAAATGGGCCCTCAGCAAGGAGCTGCTGGGCCTCCTGGCTGTGTCCGTTTGTGCTCCCTGTGCTTCTGGTCGCCAGGGCCAGCACCTCTGGGGACAGGGGGTCCTGCTCTGGGTGGTGGTGGCAACAGCATGTCCCCAGCAATAAGCTGGTAGCGCAGCCGTGGAAGGGACAACGGACACTGGCACAGAAATGAGAGATGACAGGAAAACTATTTTCCCTGCCTGAGTTATTTGACAGGTCTTGTGAAGCTGCAGAATCATCCCTGTGAAGAGAGGAGGAGGCTGGGGAATTGGGAAAACAATGGGGTATGCATAAGTTTTTGTATATGCCCCATTCAGCATAGGCATTTTTAGGAAGTGATTTATTGAAGGAGTTTTGCAGCAACCATTGCATTCAAAAATGGAGAGGGTCCTCTGGAGCTGAATGATCAAAAGTACATCGAGGTATTAAGTTTAACCTTAACAGCTATTGAAATTGAGGGGGAAATTGATGGAGAGATACTAAGTTAAGTATTTCCCAGGGTATGGACCTCTGGTTTACCAGGGATGGCGAAAAATGCCTCCTCCATAGTAATTAAGCGTAAGGAAGTGACACAACAAGTCAGAATTAGGAAGTAGTACCCCCTAAAGAATGAAGACTGGGAAGGAATCAGCCCAATAATTGAAAATTTTCTGCGGTTGGGTTATTGAAAGAATGCCATTCTGATTTTAATACTCCCATTTTACCCATTTGGCAATCTGATGGGTCAGACTGGATAGTACAGGATTTGAGGGCTGTCAATAAAGCAAGAGAAGATTTGTATCCTGTGGTAGCCAATCCATATACTTTATGAACTTGTTTAACACCTGAGCTAACCTGGTTAACCATTTTAGAATCAAAAGATGCCTTCTTTTGCCTCCCTATCCACAAAGTCAGCCAGAAAATTTTTGCATTCCAATGGGAAAGCCCTAAAAGTGGGCACAAAACCCAGCTCACATGGCCCGTGCTTCCTCAGCGCTTCAAAATTTCCCCTACTCTGTTTGAGGAGCAACTTGCAAAAGATCTGGAGTTTTGGGAAGCTCCACAGGAAGAAGGAAGGCTTTTGTAATATGTGGATGACCTTCTAGTAGCCACTCGGACGAGGGAAGCATGTCTGGCCTGGACAGTAAGCCTTTTGAATTTCCTAGGGCCCCAAGGACACAGAGTATCAACAAAAAAGGCACAGGCAGTGAAAAAGAAAGTAATCTACCTGGGGTACCAGGTGAGTGCTGGGCAACGGACGTTAGGGCAGGCTCGCAAAGAACCATATGCCAAACCCCAAAACCCCAGACAATAAAGGAACTCCAAACCTTCTTAGGCATGGCAGGGTGGTGCCGGCTGTGGTTTATAATTATGGACTGCTCGTCAGACTCCTCTATGCTCTTATTGCCAGTGGAAACAGAGATCTCCAGTGGACAAAGGAAGGCACACGGGCCTTTCACCAGCTAAAGAGTGCCCTCATGTCAGCTCCAGCTTTGGGACTTGCAGATGTAAGTGAACCATTCTTTCTCGTTTCCCATGAAAGACAGGGGATTGCCCTGGGAATATAGGCTCAGGACTTGGGTCCATATCAGAGGGCAGTTGCTTACCTCTCCAAGCCACTAGTTGCTACAGCCAAATGAAATTAGTGTCTCAAGTGTGATTCCTAAGTGAATCAGATTGTTGGTGTAATTTCTCCTTGGTACAGCCTGTAGAAGTGACTTGCCTTTAAGCTCAAGATGCTATCGGGCTTTCATTTAAATTTTAAATAGACACTGCACTTTTTACAATGCCAGGATCTTATACAACCCACACTAGGAATCAAATAGTACAGACCCAACCTAAACATAAACCTGAAGTGTATGAAATAGGCCCATACATCAGAGTGAGGAATGTGGGTGAACAATGACTGTTGTTCAATCCAGAATGGTCTCTCAAATGTGTTGAGTTGCTAGTGCAAATTAACATCTCAAAAATCCAACCAGCCTGCTCCCCTTTCCTAAGAACATCCTTTGAGGGCTGCACAACGTGGTTACAAAGACAGATATAGCTCAGGAACAGAATAAGAAATGATCTAACTGGGATGTTAGGGAATGGATTGAGAGTTTTAAATGGAATTGATTCAGAAATACTGATGAATAAGCTGGCCACTGCAGCAGGTGACCTTGCAATATTGAAGCAGCTTTTACAGTCATCTCTGTTGGCATTGGGAACTAGCCAGTGGCAGATTTCCAAAGTACTGACTGCCAAAGTGGGAAAAGGTCGGGGGCCAAGACCACAAGTTAATAGTAGAAGCACTTGGTACAGTTGAAAATAATGTGTCTTTAGCTTTCAGTTGTATACAAGCACAGTTATAGATGCAGGCAACAGCAGCTCTGATCATACGGGAAGAGGGTGAAGGTAATTTTCCAGCAGAAATTCAGAAAGTTGTCTGGGAGAATGTGATTGATTTTGAAAAGAAGTTTCAATCCTGGTGGACTATAGTAAATTTCACCTATGATCCTGCTTCTTATGTGGCCACTGCCTTTGTCCTTACCATACGTAATGCCACTGTTTATGTTATCGGCCCCATCATTGCACGGGGATTAAATAATGAAAAAAGAGTGCTCTACCCTTCAGAGCATAGGGTGTGGGCAGGAAAGGTGAATGACAAGTGGCAAACAGTAAAGTTAGAATCCTGCATTAGTAGAGAACAACTAGGATTCATTTGTTAAAGCAATACAATTAATGCCCAAGATGTGTGTCTAGACAGTGAACAGAATATTTGCCACTTTGAGATTCATCCTATCACTGAACAGAAAACTGTGCTCGTATATACTAGTAAAAGTTATGTGTGCCTGAGAAGTGCTTGTGCTGCTGTAAAAGTTGATAACAACGATGTTATTTTGTCTAGAAGAAATAATTTTAATTTTTGTATTTGTAATTTTGTTAAGATTATCGGGTGTGATTTTTCTTATGTGGCCCCAGTGACATCCCACCAGTTGATTAAAACCAATTACACAATGTAACACAGACTATCTCCTACTCCTATTGGGATGGACCTTACATTGATAAAACAATTAATTAAGGACCAAGACCCCCTACAGATCTTGAAGGAAATTCCAGAAAGCAGAGAAAACCTTAATTACTGTCCAACATGATAACAAAGAAATAACCAGAATTCGGCAAAGAATAAAACAAACTGCAGATCATCACTGGTGGGATGTGATCTTTGGGTGGTCACCAACTGACAATGGAATCCTTAATAAATGGTGTCACCCCATTGTAGTTTTGTTAATATTAGTTGGACTAAGTTTAGCCTTATATTGCTAATTTGAAATTGGAGAATACTACAGTGAACAGCTGTGTTAACCTCCTTATCAAATGTACATGGTAAAGCATTAAGAGACACTAATTTTCATAGGGATTTGTATTAGATAAAAGAATTTACCTGTTGTCTAGGAAAGGGAGGAAAATAGACAGAGTAGAAATTTTCCGGAGTAGAAATCCATTTTGATTTACATGAAATGTACTACAGTCTGTAGTATGAAAACATAGCTGTTTAGACTGACTGCCTGTTCTGGAAAAAAGCCTAGGCTCAGAGAAAATGCTTCAGTGAAAAACAGAGATTGGGGGGGGATGGGGACAGAGAGACAGAGGACCTGCTATGAGAACAGGCCAACCTGACCTGGGAATTCTTTCTGATAAAGATTAACTAGCGGTAAATGTTATGCCAAATTTGTAAAAATGAATATGTATGAACCTATCGTAAAATTGGATGCATATCTATTTGAGAGAGTTATAAAAAAGGATCTGGAGTTCCCAGAGGGACGCATGTCATTTACGGAGAGGAATCTCCACATGCATCCAGCACAGTAATAAACATACCAGCTTTACAACTTTCACAAAGTCGTGGAGTTGCGTTTATCTCCGCAAAAGAGGCCCCGGGGTCAGCTGGCTCACAGAGACCCTCCTGCACAGCAGGAGATTCCCACCGTGCTCAAAGTTTGCCTCTGTAGACTGAGAGATGAGCTTGTAAGAAATGCCGGAAATTATCAGGGAAAGGGCTTTAACTCCGTTGTTGTCACTGGGGAAAAATCTCCAGTGGGAAAAGAGCCTCTCCAGTACACTGGGTGTCCTGTAATGACTTAGTTCATCTAAGAGTAATGATCACCAATTATTGCAGTTTTATTTTTTATTCGGCAAGTGTAAAAGTGTTCCACATTTTTCAGAATTCTAAAACTACTTTGAAAAAGCCTAAACTACAATGGGAAAAGGGAAGAAATACTTGGGGATATTTTTGTACAAAAAATGTTTCTAAATATTTCTAAAATCTTCAGCTGTGTATAATTGTAAAACAAAGACAAAATGAGGTTGCTTTGTCTCAGGAGCCCCGTGCTCAGCTGCTGCCTTCCCAGCCCTGGCTGTGCCCAGACAAGCAGCTCCGCCAAAGCTGGTGGTAGCACCGACACACCTGAGCTGAACCCCAAAGATGCTGCCAGGCTCTGGCCCACTGGATGGCCCACCTACACGCAGTGTTAGCGTTGTAGTAGGCCATCTGCCTTAACATCTACTCCCTCTCCCTTTCCCCCGGAACCTGCGCCTCAACGCATGAACGCCGGGTAAGGTTCCTGTGCGCCCTGCCTGGTCTCATCTTCTTCCACTTGGGATGTGGTTGTAGCTAGCTTGTAGAAAGCGCGTTTCGCAGACTTCCCTGTTTCAACCAGCTGTATAGCAAACAACGCCTTAGCCTGAGTTGCCCCGCTTGCCCACTGCCAGGTGCCCACTAGATGGTCTTCTGAGATCACCAAGCCCTCGGTGTTGTGAGATGTGGAGGGATTCCCCCAAAGTATTGGGAGAACCTCCACAATCTCCCTCCTCCATTTTCCCACCCAGACCCTGAATTCCATCGGGCCTAAAAGGCTGGAGAAGAGAGCCCTCAGCTCCGCGGGCACCAGATCTCCCTGTAGAAGAACCGGCCGAAGAAGCCCCCGGAAATATTCAGATTCCCGGGAGTGCTCCCTCTGGGCCTTGCACAGCTCCTTGATCCTGGCCTGGGTGATAGGCACCCATTGGGCCTGAGCACTCCCCTCCCCGCTGAGGTGGTATGTAACCGGGGCAGCTTCCAATAAAGGCACCTGCCCTGGCTTCCGGTCATCAACCCCCGCCCCCCCCCCGGAATACGAAGCGTGGGAACCGGAAGGGGGAGCCTGGGAACTGGAATTGGAGGAGGTTGAGGCAGGGCTTGGTCTCTGCGCCGGGCACCAGCAGGGGCGTGGTGACTCATATTTCTCCGCCTCAAAGGTGGAGTTAGGAGGCGGAGTGGAATAAGGAGGTGGGACATGGGGGGAGTCAAAGGAGGCTGGAACTATGGGTGGGGCAAGGGGAGGAGCTGAGGGAGGAACCATGGGCAGAGAAAGGGGTGGAACTGAGGGAGGAACCGAGGGTGGAGCTATGGGAAAAGAGGGAGGGTCAGGGGAAAGGAAGGGGTTGGGTTTAGGGAGAAAGGGATTCGGGGTAGAAGAAGGGGCAAAGGCGGGAAAGACCATGCGGTCTCCGCCATTTTGGGCTCCTTGGGAGCCATCTTGAGGAACTTCAGTAAAGCTTACAACTTTGGGGGTTTCAACTGGGGACTTAGGGAGAGGAGGAACAGGGGGATGGGGAAGAGAGCTCCGAAGAGCTCGGCCAGGGCTCTTTGGAGGGGGAGGCCGAGCCGGTCTCGAGGGATCAGGGGCAGGTTGGACCCCCTGCTTCTTACTGGCTTTGAGGATCCCTTGAGAGGGCTCCTGCCGCAGGGAGGAGGGAGAGGAATGGGGGGTAGGAACACATGAACCGGGAGAACTGGGGAGCAAACTAAAACGAGATGGGCTTTTCCTCAAATTCCCGGGTGGGCGCAGTGTGGTTAGCACTTTGCCCGCCCAATACGCCACAGTAGATAAATGAGTCTCCCCGGAATTGACTTCACTATCTAATTTTGCCACAACAGCTGCCCAAAACTGTGGCTCCTTTACAAGTTTTGGGGTGACCTCAGAAAAATGAGAAAAAGTCCACTTAACCAATAACTTCAATTCTTTCTTGGGGGCAGCAAACCCTCCCCCAAGCAACAAACCTTTAATAACATAAAAAAACTCCTTGTTGGGTTTTGCTCAGACCTGCACCCATGATCCTGCTCCTAAAGCACCCTAGACAAGGCGACTTCAGGAGGAGCAAGCACCCACCATGGAACACTCCACCTGCCCGAGAAAAATGCAAACTAAAACAATGAAGCACACGCTGTCAGCCCCTGCTCCTCCCACAGTCCTTAAGTCAGAGGGTTCACTGAGGGAAAAAAAGGAATTTAGGTGATAGGACCTGGCCCCAAGTCTGGGGAAGCAGACCCAGTGAGTAATGATCACCAATTAAACGCAGTATATTTGTTATTCGGCAATTGTAAAAGTGTTTCAAATTTTTCAAAATTCTAAAACTACTTTGAAAAATCCCAAACTACAATGGGTAAAGGGAAAAAATATTTGGAGATATTTTTAAACAAAAAATGTTTCTAAATATTTCTAAAATGTTCTACTGTGTATAAATGTAAAACGAAGACAAAATGAGGTTACTTTGTCTCAGGAGCCCTGTGCTAAACTGCTGCCTGCCTGGCCCTGGCTGTGCCCAGACAAGCCGCTCCGCCAGAGCTGGTGGTAGCACAGACACACCTGAGCTGAACCCCAAAGATGTTGCCAGGCTCAAGCTCATCCCTGGTAGGAGGGCTGCACCTCCTGGCCTGCCGGGACACCAGAGGCAGCACCTTTGGGGACAGAGGCTCCTGCTCTGGGTGGTAATACCAACAAGCTGTCCCTAGCAATGAGCTGGTAATGCAGCCGTGGAAGTGAAAACAAACACAGGCATGGAGATGTGAGATGATAGGTCCAGTTCTCCCTGGTCCTGTCATCTCCAGTTATTTGGCCAGTCTTGTGAAGCTGCAGAGGCATCCCTGTGGAGAGAGGAGGTGGCTGAGGCCCCAGCTGCCAATGGCACACAGGGAGCCTCCTGCACAGCAGGGCCCAGAGCTGGCAAGGCTTCCCAGCATGGCTGGAGCTGCTGGCACAGCTTGGCCCAGCTGCACAGCTGTCCCTCAAGGCCCCGGCGAGCAGGGCACGGCTCTGGGCAGGCTCCCTGGCCAGGAGCGGGCCCCAGAGCGCCTCTGCCTTTCAAGGGCAATCTCGTTCCTGCTCTTTCTCCGCCCCACCTTGCTCTGCCTCTGCCTTGAGCCCCTGGGGCTGCTCTTGGCCAGGCAGTCTCAGTGGGAGCCTGCACTGGCTGCAGCCCCAGCGGGGCCTCCAGGAAAAGTCCCAGCGATGAGGAGGCCAATGAAAGCTCTGGGCAGCAGCAGAACCCTCATCAGAGTTCTTTGGACAACCATGGACTGGCCAGAACTCCACTGCAGCTTCTCTGGGAATGTTTCCTGTCTACATTAGACTTTCAAAAGAAGCTGTTTGAGGGAAAGATGATCAAAACACTCACCCTTTTCTCTTCCAGTAAGTCCAAAATTGGACACAGCATAAGATGGAAACAACCTCCAAAATAGCAGGCCTGAAATAAATCCTATCCACCATCCTGTTCCCTCACAGAAAACCCTTCCAGGGCCCTTCTGGGAATCCAGAACACGTGTGGTGGGGCCCACTGCACCTGTGGGAGCAATGGGGAGTGTCAACCCGTGCGGTGCTGCACTGCTGAGCTGGCAGCACGGTGGATGCGGGCAGGACGTTCTCCGTTTGCCCCAGAGCTGGGGCCTGCAGGCACCTTGCCGCCCCTTGGCACAGGCTGTGCCACCCAACAAAGCCCAGCAGGCCGGGAGGAGAGCCCGGGGGCAGCGCAGCTGCTTGGGCAGTGGCTGCTTGGAGGGACACGGGCCAAAGCCATCCCTGAGCAGCCACTGCCAGCCCTGGCCCTCCCTGCCCCGTGACAGCTCCCCCAGCCCCAGGGCACAGAGTCAGGCCCTGTCAGGACCCATTGCAGCCCCTGCCCAGTCGGGAGCCAAGGCTGGCTCTGGCCCTGGGCTCGCGGCAGGGCTCCCGCTCGGGGCTGCTCCTGTGCCTTGGGCCTCTGGGCACTCAGGGCCAGCTCCAGAGCAGCTGCAGTGGGAGGGACATTGGTGCACGGGTCCCTTTTCCCTGGGGCTGTGTATGAGATCCAGAGGCCTCCAAGGCTCTCGAGGCCTCCAAGCCTCCAGAGGTGCCTCCAGCATTGGCTGCTGCTGGGCCATGCAAGGGTACGCTCTGGTGGAAAGAGCTGCTGCCACACAGCCCCTCCAAGGGCTGACCGTGGCAGAGCAATTACCTCCTGTGTCTGTTCCCATGTCTGTCATCTCCTCCTTTCCCGCAGCAGAGGCTGCCAATCGGCCTCTACTTCCTTGTGGAAACACCTCCTTCTGTCCTGCCTTTTGCGCTATCACTTGAAAAAGGAAAAAGTTCAGCTGGATCAGATGGAACAATTTCTGATTTCTTTTGGTGGCATCTTTAGGATATCATGCCTATCAAAAATGGGGATAAGATTCAAAAAACATCTGGTTTTTTAGGGCTGGGCCAGGGCCCACCTTCCTCTAAATAGTTGCCAGGCCTGAGCAGAAGGTGTGAGGGGATCGCGCAGGGCGAGGACACACACGTGCATGGCTCTGTCCTGGCACCTGCAGCGATGCCCCCCTGGCCGAGCTTTGGGCTCTGAGCTGGCAACTCTCCCAGGGGAAAGGCCTTGACCTACCCTCGCCATCTCCCAGAGGCTCAATCCTGAACGTGGGTTGGGAAGCCAGATCACCTTCACCAACAGGCTCAGCTGCAAAGAACGGCAGGACAGAACAGCTCCCGTGACACTGCAGGAGATCCTCAGCTGCAGGCAAGGCTCAGCCCCGGGGCACAGCCCTGGGCCCGGCCCCTTTCCTCTCTGCTCTTCTCCGTGGCTGCACAGAGCACACGGAAGGACACACTGCCATTGCACACAGAAGAAGAATGGACAGTTAAATGCTCCTTCCTCCTACTGAGAGTGATCTTGTGGGATCACTCAGGGCTCCAGAAGGGAGCAGGGCAAGTTTTCCAGAACTGATCGTCTTGTCTGGCTGTGCTCGCAGTGCCAAGCCGCCGAGAGGGAAGCTCAAGCCTCAGCAGGGCTCAGACCCAGCGGCAATTACCTCCTGTCACTGTGCTAGGCATCGCTTCCATTCCTGCGGCAGAGGCTGTCAATGAGGCACTGCTTCTGCTGGGAAGTGCTTCCTTCTGCCAAGCCTCTACCTCTGCTTCTGCAGAAAAGATGAGGTATAACTGGATCAGGTTGGGCTTTTCCCCACTTGGCACATGGCATCTTCAGGAGACAATGATTGTCAAAGAAACCGTTAAAAAGCAGGAAAGCCCTGTCAACTTTTTAGGTAGGACAGGGCCCTCTGTACTCCAAACAGTTGCCTTTTCTGATTTGCCTGGCAACAGGGAAATTGCAGGGGATCTAAGGCCCATGGTGCAGGTTGATCTCCCTGTCAGCTGATGCCCAATGCCTTCCTGCAGAGGCTGGGGAGAAGCTGCAGCCAGGCCAGGCTGGCAAACAGCCCTGCAGGGCGTGGAAGCAGCAGCGGGGCAGCGAGGCTGCCATGGATCCCTTCCAGCTGTGCCGGGCACGGCGTGTCCAGATGTGCAGCCAAAGGCCCCGGCTGCTGAGCCCCAGGACAAGGCTGAGGGAAATGCACCCTCCACGGTGCCTCTGCAGGTCTCTCAGGATCCTGGCCCTGTGTTTGGCTGCCTCCAGAGATTTCCTGTCTTCTGTGACTTGCTTCTAGGTGTGAGAGTCTGTGTGAATTTTCCCTCATCTGCCTCATGATCGTCATTTGGGGAGCACTGAAGAGAAGACTACCCCTGTCTAGCTCTGTAGGAGAAAGTCACACGCCAAAGGCCCTGAGACCTGAGAGCACAGTGCTAAGTTATTGTTTTCTCAGGTGTTGTTTGCTGTATGCTGCACTGAGCCCAAAGAAGGGGGCACTGTGCCCTTTCTGCAACAATAGCCCTTGGAAGCTCTCCCACCTCTCGGCCTGGCTGGACTTCTGAGTTTTGGGTGGTCTCCCACAGAAGACCCTCACCTGTTTTACAACCACCGTGACAGACAGACTGAGATGTAAGAAGCCTCTCCATCAAGGACTGAGACATGAAACCTCTATGTGAAAAGGCCCCTCTCCTCCTTCTAAGGACTGGGACTGAAACCCCCAACCCAGCTGAAGTGTGTGGGGGCGGCAAGCTGACCAAAGCGAGATGTTTGCTTGCAGGTTGTGATCACTGGACCACAAAAACATTGCCTCATCCCTTCCCTCCTCCCCTCCCTCGGGTAAAAGGGTGAGCAACGATACGGTCCAGGAGTTCCATTGGAGCAGTTGCTGGATTCAGTGGCCTTTGGGCCAGAATTAAGCTCTGGATTAAAACCCTCCGTCAGAACCAACTCCTTTCCTTCACTACCGCCTTAAAGCTTCTCTGGCAGAGGGAAGCCTGAGGAGCAGACCCTCCATGGGAGGAAGCTCCATCCCGCTGACACTGGAGTCCCGGCATGACTGGACTTGTCCCCATGCGCCCAGCGGCAACATCCAGCTGGCCGCAAGTGTCTCTGGGGTGGAACACCACAGTTGCTGCTATTTGGTTCAGCTGCGGGGGCCAGACAAGCCAAGGCATGTGCCATCATTAGTATTGGTGTAATATATGGTATGAAAAATTCACGCTGTTAATGAATGGTATAAAATATTGTGTAATCCAAAATCATGTCTTTGACCTCCTGGCTGGGAGCAGCTCTCTATTTAGATTCAACTAGCTCCTGGACACAAGTTAAGATAACAATCAACACCTTAACGTAAGAATAGAAGCTTCCATGGCGATGATCACTGGTTTCTTGAGTCATGGGGAGCCACCTAAGAGTGATTATCACTTTGCCAGTTGCATCTATCAAGATAGTCAGCGGTGCCAAATTGGTGCAGCTGAATACACGGCATCCCTGGACCCGATTAACGCCGATGGCACACCTGGACTCGGCCTTTGTCCAGCTCTGCCCATGGAAAGAAACAGCAATGCACGTGAAGAGATACAAAGGAAATTTGGTCATCTTTGCCTCGGGCAGAATAAACTGCATAAAACCTCGTTGCAAGAAGCAGCGTGCGTGAACTGGGTAGACTCTGACACTCGGGAGGTCAGATACAGGTTCACCTGGCGGCTTTCCCGGGCTCGACGCTGTCTCTTTGGCTGTGGTGGTTTCAAGGACCAAAATTCGGTGTCACAGACAAATTAATAAACCTTTGCTAAATTTTTGACAATTTTGGGTCATGATTTGATCATTTATAACATTGGTAATTCCAATAAAGGAGAAACAGGAGAGGAACACAGCTTCCAGTTCAGATAAGTGCCACCATTTTGCTGCCTATTCCTGGTTAAGAAATAAAGCAATGTCCTGAAGATCCCTTCATGTGGGTGCATTATTGGCTGTATCAGTACTTGTGTTCTGTGAAACAGGAAAGTTGTACAGCTTCTTGCCCCATTTATCACTGGATGAAACCCAAATACTGCATTGCTCCTTGTCTACTTGCTTCCAAGTCAAGGCAAATTTTGGTCATGATTGAGTGGGACTTATTCACCTGTTCACAAGCAAATTCTTCTTGCCATTCACACAGTGGCAAGATTGCTTTGTGCATTTGCTCTAATTGCACTGTAAATAAGGCCTACCGCTCACTAGAATTAAAGTTGATGCATTAGGATGCAAAGTTTTGCGTAATTTGTCCTGGTGTCTGGCACTGTAGAGAGTTGTTCTGGAATTAAATGGCACTTGAAGACACGTGTAGTCTACCATACTTCTCGCATACTAGAAGTGAAAAAACAGCCTTTGAAACACAATTTTATCCTTTCTTCCTCCTCCTCCTCCTCCTCCTCCCAGGAATTTCAATGTCTGAGGTCTAAGCTCTTCAGCTGCCTCACAAACATTGTATGCAATTCACAGAGGTACCCTGTAATTTATTGGTGGGTTTGTTGCAAAATTTCAGAGAGCAGACTGGAAAAGCATAGGGGCTGGTCAGCCCATGTGTGGGCATTTAGAGCAGTGTGAGGGATGTTTCTGGGACCAACTGCAGGGAAGAAGAGCAGCAGACAATTACTGGGACAATCTCTTTGCTGGCTGTGGAGTTTGTGTCAGTCAGTTCCCTGGGGCTGGGGGAGCTGTCACGGGGCAGGGAGGGCCAGGGCTGGCAGTGGCTGCTCAGGGATGGCTTTGGCCCGTGTCCCTCCAAGCAGCCACTGCCCAAGCAGCTGCGCTGCCCCCGGGCTCTCCTCCCGGCCTGCTGGGCTTTGTTGGGTGGCACAGCCTGTGCCAAGGGGCGGCAAGGTGCCTGCAGGCCCCAGCTCTGGGGCAAACGGAGAACGTCCTGCCCGCACCCACAGTGCTGCCAGCTCAGCAGCGCAGCACAGCACGGGCTGACGCTCCCCATTGCTCCCACAGGTGCAGTGGGCCCCACCACATGTCTTCCTGATTCCCAGAACAGGTGTGAAAAATGTCAATCCCTTGTTTGTAAAATTTTAAAATTTTATTAATAATAAAATGTTTATAAAAATACCAATATCATTAGCGTGATAAAAATTTTGGACAATTTGGATTAGGACAATAGGAGACAATAGAAACAAAGAGTTACGGACATCTGGGTACCTATTTTCTGGGCAACAGAAGTCCAAAAAGGAACACATGTTAACAGAGAATTAACCCTTAAAAAGAATAAGCTGTTGCATGTTCATACATCCTATACATGATGCATAAATTCCATTCAAACACAGGATTTTGTCTGGTCCTCATCAACTTCTCTCTCTTAATCCTAACCAGCTTCCTGGGGGCTTAACGACGCAGGAGGAAGTTAGTTTCTTCTGATAGGAGAGCAATAAATTCTTTTTCTCTTAAAAATTTCAGTGTTCTATGGCTGCTACCTCACTATGAGCTCTTGCTTTCAAACAAGTATCTTACATAGTGTAGTTTATATTTTAACATTCTGTTATAACTTAAATTATATTTATAAGACTGCTTGAGAAAATTAATACAACATTAGTTCTAAGATTACACATATAATATTCATTTTATTATTTGCAAAAAGCCAATCATAAAACAACCATGTTTCACAGGGGTTTGGAGGTGGTTGCTGTTGGGGAACACTCTTGTTTACTTGTGATAAGGGCAAGTTTGACCTTCTGTTGATGCCAGGAAAAGATTTGGAAGTGCTCAACAGAGCCCTGACTGAGAGCTTCCCTGTTGCAGTGCATGTTTTTGATTGTAATTCGGTCCTAGTAGTCAGTTTTATAACACCCCCTTATTTGGTATTGTTATACCATATTTTATTGCCAATGGGTTGCTCCTTTCCCCTCTGTGTTGTTGGCTTTGCCCTAGTTGTCCATCTCCCCAAAGACCTGCCTTTTGTTCCCTGTTCCTTCTCCCATTCAATGTCAATCCCTCCCCAAGCCTACCCCTTTCCCTAGAAACTTCCCTATCTATTTGGTATCCTTTGAAACCCTATTGGTTTTTTTAAGTTGTCCTCCTCCCCTGTAATCCCCTATTGGTTTAAACAATGTATTCCCTGCCTTGTGTTCCACCCTCAGTTTGTCCCAATTGGCTAAAGACTGTATCCTCCCCAGGGACCTCCCCAGTCTGGAAATTGGTGTATGGGTTTAATTCAGTGTCTTTCTATCGCCGAGTAGGCAGGGAACAAACATACAGAAGAGCTCTCCCTGTTCCTTGTCTCTACCCCAGCGCAGTCCACCTGTGCTGTAAAGCAGCTGTGCCCTACAGCCAAACCCCAGAGTTGACAGTTTTCTGGCGGCGGCCCACTCTGGGTGTTGGTGTTGGCAGCTAGTCAGGCTGAAGAAATCGGGCACTGCAGCACTTCCCAAATGAGCTCTTCTCTTGCAATAAAGAGATGGAGCTGTCACCCCAGTGTCTGGGTGGCAGCAGCAGCAAAGCCCACCCGGCAGCAGCACAGGCTGAGCTCGGTGTCCAGGAGCAGCCGTGGATTGGCCTTGTCCATTGACATCTGGCCCCCATGGACTTTCCCGACCCCCTTGCAGTGCCCAGTTCCCGGAGGCAGAAGGGGATGCCAGCGCATCATGGAAATGGGTCTGGTCTTTGCTCCCTTCTAGATTTGGATCGCGACTTTGATGATTTGGAATTGTTGTTGAATGATATTTCGAATGTCTTGAAGAATGCTGGAGGTAAGTTCTGAATTTCCCTTTCTAGTGACATATTAATCAGTATCCAAGTGGCAAGAGCTCGTTCCTCTGCCATTTCCATTAGAGGTTAAGTCAGGGCAGAAGGGTTCTAAAAACCTTGCCCTGCTCCTTTCCGGAGCCCTGAGTGATCCCACAGGATGACTGTCAGTGGGAGGAAGGAGCATTTAGCCGTCCATCTTCCTCCCATGTGCAATGCCACTGTGTCCTTCCATGCGGTCTGTGCAGTCACAGAGAAGAGCAGAGAGGGAAGGTGCTGGGCCCAGGGCTGTGCCCCAGGACTGAGCCTTTCCTGCAGCCTGAGGATCTCCTACAGTGCCACGGGAGCTGTTCTGTCCTGCCTTTCTTTGCAGCTGAACCTGTTGGTGAAGGAGAAATGGCTTCCCAAGCCACGTCCAGGACTGAGCCTCTGGGAGATGGTGAGGGTAGGTCAAGGCCTTTCCCCTGGGAGAGCTGCCAGCTCAGAGCCCAAAGCTCGGCCAGGGGCGCATCGCTGCAGGTGGCAGGACAGAGCCATGCGCGTGTGTGCCCTCGCCCTGCGCAATCCACTCACAACTTCTGCTCAGGCCTGGCAGCTGTTTGGAGGAGGGTGGGCCCTGGCCCAGCTGAAAAAGCCCAGAGGTTTTATGGATCATTTCCCCATTTTTAATAAGCATGACGCCCTGAAGATTCCACCAAAGAAATGGGGAGTTGTTCCACCTGATCTAGCTGTTCTTTTTTGTTTCTCAAGTGATGGACCAAATGGCAGCACAGAAGGAGGTGTTTCCCCAAGGAAGCAGAGGCCAATTGGCAGCCCCTGGTGCAAGAAGGAAGGGCAAGCCAGACACAGGCACAGGCACAGGCACAGGAGGGAATTACTGTGTCAGGCTCAGCAGGGCTCCGCCCTTGGCTGGGCTGTGTGGCAGCAGCTCTTCCCCCAGGGTCTGCCCTTGCACGGCCCGGCAGCAGCCAAAGCTGGAGGCGCCTCTGGAGCTCGTTCACAGCCCCGGGGAAAGGGGACTCGTGCACCAACGTCCCTCCCGCTGCAGCTGCTCCAGAGCCGGCCCTGAGTGCCCAGAGGCCCAAGGCACAGGAGCAGCCCCGAGCGGGAGCCCTGCCGCGAGCCCAGGGCCAGAGCCAGCCTTGGCTCCCGACTGGGCAGGGGCTGCACTGGGTCCTGACAGGGCCTGACTCTGTGCCCTGGGGCTGGGGGAGCTGTCACAGGGCAGGGAGGGCCAGGGCAGGCAGTGGCTGCTAAGGGATGAGTTTGGCCCGTGTCCCTCCAAGCAGCTACTGCCCAAGCAGCTGCGATGCCCCCGGGCTCTCCTCCCGGCCTGCTGGGCTTTGTTGGGTGGCACAGCCTGTGCCAAGGGGTGGCAAGGTGCCTGCAGGCCCCAGCTCTGGGGGAAACGGAGAACGTCCTGCCCGCATCCACAGTGCTGCCAGCTCAGCAGCGCAGCACAGCACAGGCTGACGCTCCCCATTGCTCCCACAGGTGCAGCTGGAACCACAGCACATGTTCCTGATTCCCAGGAGGGCCATGGAAACTGTTTCTGTATGGGAACTCGCTGTTTGCTAGAGTTAATGGCCATCCTGACTGGTGAGGAGCTTGTCTTCATGTTGTGCTGCTTTGGAATCTGGTATTCCTGGAAGAGAAAACAGTGAGTGTTTTGTTGCTCTCCCCCTCAAACAGCTTCATTTGAAAGTCTACCACAGACAGGAAACATTTCCAGTGAGGCTGCAGTGCAGTTGTGGCCAGTCCATGATTGTCCAAAGAACTCTGCTGAGGGTTGTGCTGCTGCCCAGAGCTTTCATTGGCCTCCTCATTGCTGGGCCTTGTCCGGGGGGGCCCGCTGGGGCTGCAGCCAGTGCTGGCTCCCACTGAGGCTGCCTGGCCAAGGCAAACCCCAGGGGCACAGGGCAGAGGCAAAGCACGGTGGGGAGGAGAAAGAGCAGGGACGAGATTGCCCTTGAAAGACAGTGGTGCTCTGGGGCCCGCTCCTGGCCAGGGAGCCTGCCCAGAGCCGTGCCCTGCTCGCCGGGGCCTTGAGGGGCAGCTGTGCAGCTGGGCGAAGCTGTGCCAGCAGCTCCAGCCATGCTGGGGAGCCTTGCCAGCTCTGGGCCCTGCCTTGCAGGAGGCTCCCTGTGTGCCACTGGCAGCTGGGGCCTCAGCCACCTCCTCTCTTCACAGGCACCACCTCAAAGAAAAGTTCAAAGCTGGTGGCTGGTCACAAGACCTCTACAGCCGGAAGAGCAGCAGCAGCAGCTCTGAATCTGACCAGTTTACAATTGTACCTGAAAGCTCTGTGGTGCTTTGAGGCCACAGGCCCAGCCCTCCATCCGGGGCCAAAGGTGAAAGCCCCAGGAAAGTATTTGGAAGTGCTCAACTGACCACGGGCTGAGAGCATCCCGAATCAGTTCTTCTATTGCAATAAAGAGATGGAGCTGTCACCCCAGTGTCCGGGTGGCAGCAGCAGCAAAGCCCAGCCGGCAGCAGCACTGGCTCAGCTCCGTGCCCAGGAGCAGCCGTGGATGCCCACGGTGTGGGCAGACAGGAGCCAGGCAGGGGCTGCTGTGACCAGCGGCGGGGTCCCCAGGGCTGGGGGAGCCCATGCTGAGCATCCCTGGGCTGAGGGCACATTTCCTTCCCTGGCATCATCTGGGCCTGCACATCCTCCAGTGGCAAGCCCAGGAAAAGAGGGAAGCCATCAAGAGCATCTCCACAGCCACAGCCTGACCAGCAATTCCAGCAGGCAAAACAAAGCCCCACCCTAATTAACACACACTTGATAGAACCTAATTGATGGCCCATCACCAATGCAGGGTGCTGCACAGGGTCTGCTCCTCTGGACGAGGGCCAGAAGGGGAGGGAAGGGAAGGGCTGTGTGGCCTTGGGGCCCGATGGGGCTGATGAACAGCCCCAGAGGCACAACAGCCCAGCTGCAGCCACACTCCGTTTCCTGGTCAGAACCCTAGCCGTAGCTGCCCTAGCCTTCCCCGTAAGGCACCTGGGGGCTTTGGGGGCCCCATAAGGTGCACGAGGGGCTGGGGTCCCTTGTGGGACACACAGGGATATTTTAGGCTCCCTCTGAGGCACGGAGGGTGCTGGGGTCCACTTCAAGTCATGCAAAGGATTGGGAATTTTGTGTGAGGCATGCACGGAGTTAGGGATCTCTCCCAAGGTGGGCAGGCTGCTGGGGTCTCTGCTGAGGCACATGACGGGGATTTGTGGTCGCACTTCACATGCGGAAAGGGCTGTGGGCTCTCATAAGCGTCCCGGGGCTTTGCGCCCCTCCTGCTGCCCGCACTGGGGCGGGAGTCTCTGCTGAGGCCCGCAGGGCTCGGGGCCCTCCCGCGCTCCCTCCCGAGGCCCTCCGGGCCCGTCCGGCTCGGGGCTGCCGCGGCCTTGGGGCAGCCGCCGTGCCGGGACGGCGCTGGCGACGAGCCGAGCCGGAGCTGCCCCGCCGGGTCTCGCTGCACGGGCACGGCACGGGCGGCGCTGAGCGCCGGGCAGGCGGCGCCACAGCCCCGGCCCTGCCTCCTTCGGGGCCGGGCACACACAGCCCCGCAGGCAGAGCGGCGGCTCCGGGCTCCGCTCGGCGCCCGAGGGGACGGAACCGATGCCACAGGAGCCTGCGGAGCCCCGCGCAGGGCCCTGGCGCCGCCCGCTCGCCTCTCCTGTGGCCATCCCGGGCGGCAGGGACTCGCTCTGGGCGAGCTGCCGGCTCCTGCCACTGCCCTGACAACGCTGAGGGGCCTTCGGGGCCGGGACTGGGCTTGCCAGGGAGACAGTTCGTAGGAGACTTGCTCAGGCGTTTTACAAGATTTACTGCGAAACAACTTAAAATCCCAGGCTAAATCGTGTGGTTTAACGCCTGGGGATTTGCAGTCTCGTCCCGCAGCCACAGCAGCTGACGGGTGGAGACCACCAATCCCGCCACTCCCAGGTTCGCCGCCAGGACCCCGAGTTCTGGCTCCGTCTGCGGCGCAGCGACGCAGGCGAGAGCAGCACTGCGAAGCACTGAGGCGAAGGAAGGAAGGACTGGACACACGTAGGGATGCCCAGACGCTACTGACACAGCCGGGGCCAGCACCGGTTTCACAGAAAAACTGTTGGGGGGGCAGTTATAAAGGCGAAGGGCGTGACACGAGGGGACACAAGGGACTAATGAACGAAGCCCAGGGGAGGAGCGAGGGACACAACCGAACCAATAGCAATGGCACTGGGGAGGGAGAAGGGTCGGGGGACAAATCATGTGTTAAGTAAGGCAAGATTGACACAGAAATTTCTCGAAATGAAAGGGGGCTGCTTACAATGATGGACAGGTAACTGGCCGGAGGAACAAACCTTTATGAGGGAGAACATGGGGGGAACCGTGGGTCAAACCAAAATCCTAATTTCCAAAATAACCAACTTTACACTAAAACCTGTATAAAACACACAATGCCACAGGGATTCCTTGAAGATGCTATGTAACTCCCCGTGGTGCCGGGCCAGGCCGGGTCCCAGTGTGAGGAATGAAATCCTGGAGATGAGAGCTGTTTTTCAGAGTTGTCATTGGTAGTTGACATTAATGAAATTGATAAGGTCTTAATTTGAAATATTGGTCTGTTTTTAAACATTGACTGTTAGAGTTCTAGGACTTGCCTTCAGTTGCCGTTGCTGACTGTTACTATTTTACCTGTATTTGTATCTCTTCTTGTCATACTCTGTATTTGTACCCCGTGTTAGTCATTTGTTAAACTTTGAATGTTAGTATTCTAAGACTTGTTTTTAGCTGCTGCTGTTAGATGTTGCTATTTCACCCTGTATTTTTATCTTTCCCCGTCATTCTCTGTATTTGTTCCCCTTTCCGTCTCACCCGGGATTTGTATCCATTCCCTTCGGGAACCACTTTTCCTACTCCCCTCCTCGCAGGAGGACTTGCACCCGGACTGAATTTAAATGAGAGGCTGTGGGAACTGTATGAACCCTCTCAAAACAACAAACCAGCACATAAACTTTGACTTTAGCCCATCATAACCACACTAAGCCACCCACTCTTGGCCAGAGCCAGATTCCGTCCTGTCCCCATAATTTTGATAGTACCCATCTTGGAAGATACCCCTCGGCAGCGAGCCAATATTTGCCTTCCTAAGGACTCTGGTGAGGGTGGAAGGCCCAGCTGTGCCGAGAGACAAAGCTGTACTCTTCCTCCTCAGCGTCGTCCAGTGGGAGCAGTGGCGGTGTGCGTGACACCTCGGGTTCCCCACCCAGAGCTGTCTTTAATAAAGGCATTTTAAATTAGCTCCTCTCCTGGCCCTATTTCTAACACCAGCGAGCACCAACACCCAGCAGCTCTCATGTATGCAGCACGGCTGGCACCGGGGACACGAGTCAACATCCCTCCAGCTGCCCGCTCTGCCTGCAGGCTGTCACACAACAGCAATGTTCCAGCCAGAACAGGCATTTTTACATCCTCAGCACCACGTGCTCTTGTGGTCCTGCTAGTGCATCAGAGAGAAAAGCCAAATGTGACACACCAAACTTGACTGTAGGAGAAGGATGGCTCAGCAGAGGCTCTGGGGACCTGTGGTGCCAGCCAGTGCCCGGGCACTCAGACACAGCAGCAATACCCCAGACTGTCACACTTCACCTGGGAGGGTATCAAAGCCCAGAGGTTCTTTGTTCAGGGTCCCCCAGAGGCACCAGCTCAAGCTGCCACTGTTCCACCACCATAAAATAGTTTTAAGGATCCAGAGGTCCGACACTCTGCTATGGAGGACATTCCACATTTCCAATCTTTTGGGCATTTAGGACCTTTTGATTTTGCTTTGCACCCAAGAAAAATAAATCTCCAAATGTGCACAAATAACTCCTTTAGCATTTCCTCCTTTTATTTTCCGCAGAATTTTACATTGTTCTCTGCTACCTTGTCCTTGTTATGAATAAGAAGCTTGACTAGGCCAATATTCAAGCAGCAATCAATTTATTATTTAATATGGTAAGGTATGAGCAATACAGTGCTGGGTACAGTGGGGGAAGTTTTCCCTCCAACTGCACACCAATAATTGTGGGGTACAGGTATTTATAGGGGTACTCATCACCATTTTCCGCAGTTTCTATTTCCAATCTTTTACTCATCAGCAATTTTTATTCCAAATTATTACATCACAATTCCATACACTGTTGTGATTTTAATTTCTCAGGATGTATCTCAAAGGAATATCCCCAGATGGTGGTGGTCCAGTTTCCGAAAGAAGAAAGACAACTCCCATCTGGGGGGATCCAGCTCCCCAGATGTGTGTCCACCTTTTAATTGAAGAGACTCTAAATCTCATAACAGTGATGTCCAGCTTCCCTTTGGTCGAAACCATAAACCCTTGAGATGATGTTCATCTTCTTCTCTCAAGCTGTTTTTCTCTGCTTCAATAAGGCGTGAGATAAGCATATTTCCTTTATATATATTCCAAATCTATAGTTTCAACGATACAAGTTATATTCTAAAATTATACTTCAAAAGATTATTATTGCTGAGCTTTTTATGCATTAAATGCAAGCAAAAAGCAACATCTTTAACACATTAATTCCAACGCTCTTAAATCAACCAGGGTTAATTGCAAACCAAAGATAGGTTCAAAGGCCTTTTTCCATGCTTTATTCTCCTCAGTTATTATTAGAATTCACAACTCTCCCATTGTCAGTGTCCACACATTTCGCATTCACAGCTACACACATCGCCTGTTTGTACCTGACACGAAACACAACATTGTATTTCACAATCCCCCCTCTGCTTGTATAAATTTTCATTTCTCTTACTCATTCGTGTCTGGGCTTCAACTCTGGCTAAAACTTTGGAAGCTTTCTCTTTTTGGTCTCTTATCTTTAATTTCATTATTTTGCGTATCTTAGCTCTTTTCTCAAATCTACCAGCTTCTCTGGTAGCCAGTTCTGAGTCGGTTACTGCAATCTGCATGCTTTGAATAACCGAGTGGATTGGTTGGATAAAACATGGAATAAGGCAAGGTAGAAACATTAACCTGGCTAATGAGGACAATATCAGGAACCCTTTTTTCTTCTACTAAGTTCCTCCTCTAAGCATCTGGTCTCACCATGAGGCTTGAAGAATGGAATTCCGTTTTTGGACAGGGACATGAGCCACCCTTTTGATCTCTGCTGCTAAACCCCGGATGGTTTCTCCATAGTCATCAATCTCAACTTTTCTATCTATGGGGCAGTTCTCTGTAAGCTTTTTGTCCACAAATCTAATATATACCATTTGGGCTTTCAATGAGTCATTTACACCTTCAGGTTTTAAATTTTCTCCAACCCAGTATAATTTGCCACCTATAGTGCACCTATAGTTATGGTCATAGCACACTTCACTAACATGGGAATGTGCCATGAACATTGATTCTATTTTCCCCCCAATCCAGACAGTATGATTGCATTTGTCACAGACAGCTGGAGCAATAGGCTCTGATCCTGCAGCTCGCTCGTGGATTACGTGGAGTTCAGGAGTGAGGCTATTAAGGCCCATTGCCTGGGATGCAATGATCAATACAGTGAAAATAATCCTCAAGGGGTTTAACTCTCTACCTCTCTCAAGGCCCCTTGGGTTGCATCCAAGGGCCGAGATGTAGATCTTCTCGGTAGCAGAGTTTATACCTTGGGATTTAGTCACTGATATTTTCCATTTCATTTTTGCCTTTTGACTCATGAGCCTTCAGATCTCTATTTATCGTGGTTGTGGTCCAAATCTTCTTGTCACACTCTACTTTTTCTAATTTGGCTTTTGGTACTTCCTGGAAATCAATTCCTGCTCTTGTTCTGTGTACCCAGGTTCTCCACCAGTCTTTATCTCCTGTTTTAATATAACCTTTCCTTACTGGAGCCCACAAAGTTTTATCAGTTTCTTTCTCTATTTCTTTCATACAATTACAGCAGAGAGCATTAGGGATCTGTCCCCTTGGTAGGTTTGTATACCAAAATTCTTCACACTCTATACACTTAAAACAACCCCATGGATAACACTTACAGTTTAGAGTAGTACATTCTACCTCTCGTGACTACAATTGGTTTTGCAGCTTATGGTAGGAGCGTTTTTGTGACATACATCAGTCTCTTTTTAACTTGATATTCAGTTCTCCGGGGGTAGATGCAATTCTCCACTGGGATTCAGCAGGCGTCTCTGTCGGTGGTTCCATCTCTGTCGGTGGTTCCACTGGTCCTTTGACCCGCGACGCCTGGGTCCAGCCTTTTTCCGCAGTTCAGATAGCTGTATCAGTGGTCAGCAGAGTTAAATATGGACCTTCCCATCTAGGAGACAAACTCTCTTCCTTCTAGCTTTTAATCAGCACCCAGTCACCTGGTTTTATTTGATGTCTGCTAAATCTGAGAGGGGCTGATTGAGCAATTACGCCTTTCTCCCTTAGTTCTAGGACATGTTGTCCCATCTTCTGGATGTACTTTTGAATAGTCATATCGGCTATGACTGCTGATGTTTGGGGTACTTCCTGGGAATAAGGCAGCCCATAAAGCATCTCACATGCAGAAAGTCCCGTATCTGCATTTGGAAGTGTCCTTATATTAAGCAATGCTAAAGGTAAACATTTGACCCATGACATTTGGGCCTCAATCATTAATTTTGTTAACTGCTGTTTTATTGTTTGGTTCATTCTTTCTACCCTCCCAGAGCTCTGGGGGTGCCAAGGGGTGTGATATTCCCAGGAAATCCCCATGGCTTTTGTTACTGCTTTTATGATGCTGGAAGTAAAGTGGGAGCCTTGATCAGAATCAATGGCCCTGATAACCCCAAATCGAGGAATGATTTGTTCCAACAATATTTTAACTACAAACTTCGCTGTGGCTCAGGCAGCCGGGTAGGCCTCCACGCAATGAGTCAGTTGATTTACTAATATTAACAAGTATTTCCATCTGCTCACCCTTGGTAATTCAGTATAATCCACCTGAAACCTTTCAAATGGTCGGTAGGCTATTTTTCTACCGCCGGTTGAAGCTTGTCTCATTACCTTTTTGTTAACTTTCTGACATGTCAAACACTCGTGTGTTATTCATTTTGCTATCTCAAAAATTCCAATACATCTATAATATTTTAAAAAATGATCACATAAGGCTCTTGTTCCCCGATGAGTATGTTGGTGCAACTGGCTTAAAATCCTTCTAGCATAAGCATTAGGTAAAATCTCTCTCTTATCTGATAGTATCTATTTTCCCAGCTCTTTCTTAGCTTCTAATTTTTTTATAGCTTCCTCCTCTTGAGTACTATAGCTTTTTGGCAGCTTCTCTTGAATTTCCGCTATAGTGTTCAGCTGGATAGTCTCTTTTAGTTTACAAGCTGCCTCTTTTTCTTCTTATTAAGTAGCTTGACCCTTGTTGATCACCTCTTACATGTACTACAGCTATTCTCTTAGGTCTTTTCAGGGCTTCAAGCACTCTGATTTTTAACTCCTGATGGATCAGTTTCTTCCCTTGAGTGTTTATCAAACTTCTTTCTATCTAGATGTGTGCACAATTCCAAAAGCATATTTTGAGTCTGTGTAAATTGTCCTCACCTTATCTTTTCTTAATGAAATAATCAGGTCCCTTCCCAAAAGATTGCATTCTGCTTCTGAAACTAGTAATAGATCACTAATATCCACTTGTCCTTTTGCTTCAATTAGTACTTGTTCAATAATGGGAACCTTAAAGGCCTCCCCTTTTGCTCTAATTACTTGAGCTGTTTTCCAGCTGATTTTGCATCTTTTTGGTAATCTTTGCACTGTTGATCTTTCAGCAGCTGTATCTATTAAAAGGTTGACTTCTTCACCTTGGGGAACTACTCTTAATTTTCCTCTACAAACAGTTTTTGATCTGCCTCTCACTTCCTGCAAACCCTTTTAACATGTCCTTCCATACCACAGTAAAAGCAGGTAGGTCTTTCAGAACCCTCACCTGTTCTTTTTCTCATGCTTTTAGCATTACTTGAAGATGCACTACCGTTCTGAACCTCTTTTACTGCAGCCATGAAAACCTTAGCTTTAGCTTTCACCTTCTCTTCATCTCTCTCTCTGTGCTTCCCGTAACAATTCTTGCAAACCTCTCTCCTGCCAGCCGTCTAACTTTCCAAGTTTCCTTCTAATTTCCTCCCATGATTTCGCCACAAATGGAGTTTTGATTAACGCTTCCCCACAGCTGTATCAGGATCTAATCCCAAATACATTTGTATACTCTACTTTATTCTTTCTAACTGATCTGTGGTTGACTCATCTTTCCCCTGATGTTCATTCAGGGCCTTGCTAATATTTTGCCCTCCAGGGACTGCCTCTTGAATTCCCTGAATAATTATATTCCTGAGATCCACCATATTCTGCCTATCTTGGTCATTGTTATGATCCCAGTTAGGGACTGCCAGGGGCCATTTAATTTCTCCTAAAGGTCCCTGCTGGTGGTCCCTATCCCAAATTCTCATGCCAGCCTGTCTTATCAGCTGCCTCTCCTCTGCTGTAAATAAAAGACTTAAAATTGACTGAATCTCCGTCTGGGTCTTAGAAACTGATCTAGCCTTTGAGACACCCCCAGAGGATCTTCAAGTAACCTTCCCATTTCTTTCTTTAAAAGTCCTTACATCCCCGGTGTTCAGGGCTGCTGGCACATACCCAAGGACTGGTGTCCCTTGATTTCCTACTAATGGTACTTTCCTTAATGGGTACAGCTGCCCCCCCTTCCCTTCTTTATTGCTATCCCCACTGCTTTCTGCTCGTGCCCTTTCCTGGCTTCTCGTTCTGTGTGCTGGTGGTGAATCAAGTATGGGGAGCGGAGCCACCGGGGCTTGTGGCAGCGGGACTGGAACCACTGGGGCTTGTGGCAGCGTTAGTGGAACCACCGGGGCTTGTGGCAGTGTTAGTGGAACCTCAGGGGTTTGTGGCAGTGTTAGTGGAACCTCTGGGGCTTGTGGCAATGTTAGTGGAACCTCTGGGGCTTGCAGTGCAGCGGGTGCTGGAATGGGTGCAAAGGGTGCCGGGTTAGGTGCTGGATGAGGCACCTCTGCCAGTGCAGCTGGCTGTGGTAGATAAGGGGGGGAAGGTTATCTAAAGGGTCCCACTGATCCCTTTTCTTTTTGGTTTTTAATGCATACAGGGGAGAAGGCCAGGACCCATGCCATAAAGCAGCATAATCGCTTTCTTCTTGGTTAATAGGGTCCTTTTCATTTACATAGGCATTCAAGGCTTTACAGATCCACCCTTCAGATGACCCATACATTGGCCAGTATAAATTATCCGGTCATATCATTTCCTTAGTCCATTCTACCATACAATATTGTATCATTTTCTCTTTATTTTTTTTCCTCTGCTGGATTCACATTTATCTTACAATTTTAACATTACCCCAAGGGGGCTGTCCTGGGGTATATCTGGCAAAATGCTCCCTCTTTTTCCAGTACTTTCAGTACCTTTATTTTCCTGCTGATTTATACCAGCTCCTGGGTTTTTGCTCTGGCATTGACCCATTTTTCCACCAAACGGGTGTTCCCTCACTGGCTTTGACTTCACTTGTTCAGACCTTAGTCCTTTCTTGTCAGGAATTTCCTTAATAAAAAGTCCCTTCTAAATCCTCCCGCCTCTGATTCTCTACCGGGAAAAGAAAACAAATTCCTCTCCGTAACCATTATCTTATCTCACCACCCCCGACCTTTTACGTACAGAGAATCCTTTTCCACACGCTTTGTTCCTTCACCTGCTGCCCCCCTCGCGGGGTAGCAAAACCGAGGTTAGAAGAATTCCTCACTCGTGTCGTGACTAAGTCACGTCTCATACACACATCATTCACACTCTGACACACCTACACCCACCCGTTCTTATCCCACCAAACCAAGCGATACGTACAGCCTCCTTTTCTCGCCTGGGTGAGAGTTTAATAAACTCGTGCACGAGTTTATTACAGGTGAATTTTACTGCAGTCTACTCCGGGAGCTCCAAATTCTTTGCTCATAATTTACCTTATGGATTTCCTCTTCCCTGAGACATTCCCCCGTCACTCAGGGCCACTGGAGGCAGAAGCCTCCAAGTTGGGGCGCCTCCCCGAGATCAGGAGTCTCCCTCAATGGATTTGGAAATTCCCGGCCAATGCACCAAATCTGTTATGAATAAGAAGCTTAACTAGGCAAATAATCAAGCAGCAATCAATTTATTATTTAATATGGTAAAGTATGAGCAATATAGCACTGGGTACAGTGGGGGAAGTTTTCCCTCCAACTGCACACTGATAATTGTGGGTTACAGGTATTTATAGGGGTACTCATCACCATTTTCCGCAGTTTCTATTTCCAATCTTTTACTCATCAGCAATTTTTATTCCAAATTATTACATCACAATTCCATACACTGTTGTGATTTTGATTTCTCAGGATGTATCTCAAAGGAGTATCCCTAGATGGTGGTGGTCCAGTTTCCGAAAGAAGAAAGAAAACTCCCATCTGGGGGGATCCAGCTCCCCAGATGTGTGTCCACCTTTTAATTGAAGAGACTCTAAATCTCATAACAGTGATGTCCAGCTTCCCTTTGGTTGAAACCATAAACCCTTGAGATGATGTTCATCTTCCTTTCTCAAGCTGTTTTTCTCTGCTTCAATAAGGCGTGAGATAAGCATATTTCCTTTATATATATTCCAAAGCTATAGTTTCAACGATACAAGTTATATTCTAAAATTATACTTCAGAAGATTATTATTGCAGAACTCTTTATGAATTAAATGCAGGCAAAAAGCAACATCTTTAACACCTTAATTCCAATGCTCTTAAATCAACCAGGGTTAATTGCAAACAAAAGATAGGTTCAAAGGCCTTTTTCCATGCTTTATTCTCCTCAGTTATTATTAGAATTCACGGCTCTCCCATTGTCGGTGTCCACACATTTCGCATTCACAGCTACACACATCGCCTGTTTGTACCTGACACGAAACACAACTTCGAATTTCACATGGGGACCTGTGGTGCCAGCCAGTGCCCTGGCACTCGGACACAGCAGCAATACCCCAGACTGTCACACTTCACCTGGGAGGGTATCAAAGCCCAGGGGTTCTTTGTTCAGAGCCCCCAGAGGCACCAGCTCAAGCTGCCACTGTTCCACCACCATAAAATTGTTTTAAGGATCCAGAGGTCCAACACTCTGCTATGGAGGACATTCCACATTTCCAATCTTTTGGGCATTTAGGACCTTTTGATTTTGCTTTGCACCCAAGAAAAATAAATCTCCAAATGTGCACAAATAACTCCTTCAGCATTTCCTCATTTTATTTTCAGCTGATTTTTACATTGTTCTCTGCTACCCCTTCCTTCTCTTTCCAAAATTCATGTGGCTATTGAAGCCCTGGCTTGGCACACACATTTTCTTTACTTCTCTAGGGATATAACTCCAGCAACGCTGCCGAGCACACCCATTTCACTGTTGCACAAGCCTAACTCTGTGCTGCAGTATGGGAATCCCACTGTGGTGTGGGAGATGGCAGGGCACCAGAGCAGGCCCTGAAGCACGGACATTCGGGAGTGGAATGTCCTGGGGTGATGTTGTGATGCTTGTATCCCCATTCATCTGTTCTGTGCCTTTGAGACTGGCTTTGAAGAGTGGAACTTTTGTTTGGGTTTCTCTTATCAGGGACACAGAGACAAGCAGTACACAGGGCTGTTTTCACTTCTTGCTTTCAGCTTGCTCCTTTGCTTGCTCTCTTTTCTGCTCTCGCTTCTGCTCTGCTTTGGCCTCTGCTTATTAGCTAGCTCTAGCTAAACAGTCCAAATTCCTTCCTGGACTGTTTCTCCTCTCCTTTTCTTCGACCGTCTCAAACCTGCTCCGGACTGGGACCTGGGAACACCGAGGATTTGCACCGTTTTGGCCTGCAGCAGCTACCCCAGTGCCGGAGGGACTGAGAACAGAGCAACCATCCCGAAAGAGACTTTCTGATTTTGTCATCTTTCCCAGAGCGGTGTCATCGGGTATTGTTCATTTTGTGTGCTGGGGGGTGCTGTGTCTGAAATAAACAACTTCTTTCCACCTCTGTCTGAGGAATTTTTACCCAAACCGGTTGGGCGGAGGGGCCGTGTGCGTTTGCTTTCTGGAGGGGCCCTCCTTTGCAGATTCTTTAACAAATTTGCCCTAAACCAGGACAAAATATTGACGCCCAACGTGGGGCTTGAGAGAGAGTGGAAAAACCCTGTTTTGAGTGCATTTTTGTTGCTATTACTCTGTGTTCATTTAAGTCAGCTAGTAGCCATGCTTTTTGAGTTCATAATGTCTATTGGGGTGAAGGTTTGCATGCTTTTCATGTCCCTAGGGTTTTTTGAGATTTTAATACCTCTCTGGTCCCCAGGTTTATTTTCTCATCCAGAAATAGCTTTAGTATTGTCCCTAATACATAGTTTTTACATCAGAGGGGCAGTGACCAAAGTAGCTATCCTGCTGGGCTTGGTGGCAATGATGTGCAAGAAGTTTATAAACATGCTAGGGTCTGCTCCAGGTATGAATGGTTCATGGCTATGGTTATGCATCCAGTTTGTTGCAGGAGGAGCAGCAGGGAATGAGGTTTTTCAGCCTCTGCTTTCCTTCTTCTCCTATGAATCTGTTGCATCACTAGTGAAGGATGTTCAGTTTCCCCTCAATGTTAAAGAAACCATCTTTCTGGTATTCAATCTGGTAACCTTCCTCTATACAGCCTGCTGCTTCTCTGGAATGAGGGCTGAGATTTCTAGATGGGCTGATGAGACCCCTGACTCAGGAGTAAACCCCGGTGTGGAAAATCCTAAGTGGTGTGGGAAATGGGAGGATATGGGCCAAATCCTGAAGGAATTCTCTGACACTACAGTCTGGTATTTTCCCCATGAACAAATTCAGAACCCAGCTGAGGTGGGCAAATATCTGAAAGAGAAGTACCAGGATGAGCCGAAGGAGAGGAAGGTCATTGCAGTGAGCTGGGCCCTGGCATATGCTTATCGCACTCTGCTAGATACTGTCGGGCAGCAGACAGAGGCAGGGGGCAGGGAGATAAATCAGCAACTGTCCCGGTGACTCAGGCTGCAGCTAACACTCCAGGCTCGAAGCCAGCATCTAAACCCATGGCTGTTGCTACCAGCACTAGAAGTGGGAAATGCACGGACAAGACCCATCGACCAGTGGATGATGATGATGAAGGAGAAGGAACCTCAATGCCTCCGGACATAAAATCAGGAGTCAAAGCAGCAGGTGCAAGATCAGATGCAAATATTGAGTCCTTTTCCCTGAAGGACCTTCATGGCCTACGGAAGGATTACACTCAAAGGTCTGATGAATCCATAATTAGTTGGCTGGTCCGTCTCTGGGACGCTGCAGGCGAGGCTACAATTCTGGATGGCACTGAAGCCAGGCATTTGGGATCCCTGTCACAGGATCCTGCCATAGACCAAGGAATGATGAGTGGGGCTAACTCTCACAGCCTCTGGGAACGGGTCCTAAGAAGTTATCCTGGTTTAGGACAAATTAGGGGAAATCTCCAAAAGGGAGCCCCCAAAAAAAACAAACCTCCAACCACCCCTCCCCCAATACCGGGTTCAGGAAGGAATTCCTCGGAGGAGCAAAGTGGAAAACAAAACCTATTTATTAACAAGTAACAAAAGAACACTCCCCAACACAAGAAAAAAAAGAAACCAGGCAGTGTTGTGGAGGGCGCTGAGCTTCTCTCTCAGACTCCGGGGGTCCTGGATGTCTCAGGTCAGGTCCGGAGCCAGTCCAGTATCTTCAGGGGAGGGTAAGAAAGAGGGAGAAAACGAAAAGAAAAAAAACCAGCACAGAAAGCAGAAAGCAGCAAAAAATCCTATCAGCTAGGGGCCGAGGCAGGAGCAAGCAAGCAAGCAAGCAGCAAGCCAAGCCAAGCAGCCAAAACCCAAAAGCGAAAGTGCCCCGGTCACACTCCCTCCTCCCTCCCCGCCCCGCCGTGGCAGGACGGCCGGGGGGGGGGGGGGAGGAAGAGAGAAAAGGCACAGCTGCCAGACACAACACACGATATTGGGATAAAGGCTGTCACCCCACGACACTCCACCCCTTATCCCATATCGTGAACATGCAATAAAAAACTTTCATTTCACTTACTCACACCTTTGACACTTACGCATTCCTCTCATCTTACTTGCTCAGACCTTTGACACTTACGGTTTCCTTCTGTCTCACATTCAACAAACAATGACATTCATATATGAGTCTCATCCCACAATCAGGTCTCCCTGAGGTACACACCGTGTTGTTCCATCTTTCTGCATTATCCACCATGTATAACCTGGTCCTTGAGCAAAGACAATCCCACGGATGGGTTTGTCTGTACTTGAGGCAGGATTGATCCATACTGTCTTTCCCAACAAACCTCTGACATGGGCCACTGGGGCTTTATCCCCATCTACTATATTAAGGAGCTCAGATTGAGCAGGACCCGCTCAGTTGGTGGAACCTCGAGTGTTAACTAACCGGGTAGCCTTTGCCAAATGCTGCTCCCAGTTTTTTAAAGACCCCCCACCCAATGCTTTTAAGGTGGTTTTTAACAATCCATTGTACCTTTCCACTTTCCCTGCTGCTGGTGCATGATAGGGGATATGGTATACCCACTCGATGCCATGTTCCCTAGCCCAAGTATTAATAAGATTGTTTTTAAAATGAGTTCCATTATCCGACTCAATTCTCTCGGGAGTACCGTGCCTCCAAAGGACCTGCTTTTCAAGGCCCATGATAGTGTTACGGGCTGTAGCATGAGACACAGGGTAGGTTTCCAACCATCCCGTGGTGGCTTCCACCATGGTTAGTACATAGCGCTTGCCTTGGCGGGTTGGAGGCAGTGTGATGTAATCAATCTGCCAGGCCTCCCCGTATTTGTACTTAGATCACCGCCCCCCATACCAGAGGGGCTTCACCCGCTTGGCCTGATAATGGCAGCGCACGTCTCACAGTCACGAATAACCTGAGAGATACTGTCCATGGTTAGATCCACCCCTCGGTCTCGTGCCCACTTATAGGTGGCATCTCTACCCTGGTGGCCTGAGGCATCATGGGCCCATCGTGCTAAGATTAACTCTCCCTTACGCTCCCAGTCGAGATCTATCTTCAACTCCCCTATCTTTGCAGCCTGATGTACTTGCTGGTTGTTTTGCTGCTCTTCATTAGCTCTACTTCTGGGGACACGGGCATCTACATGGCGAACCTTCACAGGTAACTTCTCTAACCAAGTAGCGATATCTTTCCACTCTTCCGCAGCCCAAATTGGTTTTCCGCTGCACTGCCAGTTGGCCTCTTTCCATCTCTTCAGCCATCCCCATAGAGTGTTGGCTACCATCCAAGAATCGGTATACAAATAGAGCCTTGGCCACTTCTCTCTCTCTGCAATACCTAGGGCCAGTTGAATAGCTTTGATTTCAGCAAATTGACTGGATTCACCCTCTCCTTCAGTAGCCTCTGCAACCCATCGAGTGGGACTCCATACAACACACACGATATTGGGATAAAGGCTGTCACTCCACGACAGAAGTGTAGCAGAAAGATACCTGTGCACAGACGATCTCTATATGCAGCAAACTCAGTGGAAGACCATAGAGCAAGGGATCCAACGCCTGAGAGAAATGGCAGTGGCAGACATTATCTTCTCAGATGATGTAACAACTAGGGACCCAGACTTAGTACCATGCACGTCTGCGATGTGGCGAAAACTTGTACGACTTGGGCCACATGAATATGCTTCTGCCTTAGCCATCATGAAGAAGGATGAGAGGGATGAGACTGTGCTTGACATGGCAAGGAAGCTCCGCGCATATGCAGATGCTGTGCATGGCCCGACACATGCTAGAATCGCAGCGGTAGAAACACTTCTGCAGAACTTAGAGGATAGGATAGAGGAGAATCATAAGAAGCTTAGAGAGGAGATTAAAGAAGACCTTCTCCAAATTTCAGCAGTACAGATCCGAGGTTCTGGTATCCAAGGCAGACGTTTCCCAGATGGTGAGAGAAGGTACACCCCACGAGCTGAGCTGTGGTTTTACCTGCGTGATTGTGGGGAAAACATGAGAAGGTGGGATAGGAAACCTACCGCGGTTATGGCACGATGGGTGCGTGAACTGAAGGAAGCCACCAGAAGGAAAGCAGCTCCAGTTGCCTGTAGCCGAATGGCCAGGTATGATGATGATGACATGTCTGATCCCCCCGAAGGAACATCCAAAATATACGCCCAGGGAAAGAAGGATAACCAGGCTTAGAGGGGCCCTGCCTCTAGCCAGGTAGAGGCCAGAGAAAATCGTGTTTTCTGGTCTGTGTGGATTTGTTGGCCTGGCACATTGGAACCACAGGAGTACAAAGCTTCGGTTGATACTGGTGCGCCATGCACATTAATCCCATCAAGACATGTAGGGACAGAGTCTATTTCTCTTGCTGGTGTGACAGGAGGATCCCAGGATTTCACTTTGGTGGAAGCTGATGTGAGCCTAACGGGAAATGAGTGGAAGAAGCATCCTATTGTGACTGGCCCAGAGGCCCCATGTATTTTGGGCATAGACTGCCTTCGAATGGGTACTTCAAAGACCCAGAGGGACTCAGATGGGCATTTGGAATAGCTGCTGTAGAGACAGAGGACATCCAGCAATTGAACACCTTGCCTGGGTTGTCTGAGAATCCATCTGCAGTAGGATGCCTGACGGGAGAAGAGCAACGAGTGCCAATTGCCACTTCCATAGTGCATCGACGACAGTATAGGAACACTCGAGATGCTGTGATCCCCATCCACAAAATGATGCCTGAGCTGGAGAGCCAAGGGGTGGTCAGCAAGACCCAGTCACCCTTCAACAGCCCCATTTGGCCTGTGCAAAAATCTGAAGGAGAATGGAGATTGACTGTGGACTACCGTGCATTGAATGAAGTGACTCCACCACTGAGTGCTGCCGTGCCAGACATATTAGAGCTCCAGTATGAGCTGGAGTCCCAGGCAGCAAGGTGGTACGCCACTATAGACATTGCCAATGCATTTTTCTCCATTCCTCTGGCAGCAGAATGCAGGCCTCAGTTTGCCTTCACATGGAGGGGAGTGCAGTACACCTGGAACCGACTGCCCCAGGGGTGGAAGCACAGCCCCACCATCTGCCATGGACTGATCCAGGCTGCACTGGAAAAGGGTGAGGCTCCAGAACATCTGCAATATATTGATGACATCATTGTGTGGGGGAACACAGCTGCGGAAGTGTTTGAGAAGGGGGAGAAAATCATCCAGATCCTGCTGGGAGCTGGTTTCGCCATTAAAAACAGCAAAGTAAAGGGACCAGCTCATGAGATTCGATTCCTGGGAGTGAAGTGGCAAGATGGACGGCATCAGATTCCTACAGATGTCACCAACAAGATCACAGCAATGTCTCCACCCACCAATAAGAAAGAGACACAAGCTTTCCTGGGTGCAATAGGTTTTTGGAGGATGCATATTCCTGAGTACAGTCAGATCGGGAGCCATCTTTACCTGGTCACCCGCAAGAAGAACAATTTCCAGTGGGGCCCTGAGCAGCAACAAGCCTTTGTCCAGATCAAGCAGGAGATTGCTCATGCAGTAGCCCTTGGCCCAGTCAGGACAGGACCAGAGGTAAAGAACATGCTCTACTCTGCAGTTGGGAACCATGGCTTGTCCTGGAGCCTTTGGCAGAAGGTGCCTGAGGAGACTCGGGGTCGACCACTGGGATTTTGGAGTCGAAGCTACAGAGGGTCTGAAGCCAACTACACTCCAACAGAGAAGGAAATCTTGGCTGCCTATGAAGGAGTCCAGCTGCCTCGGAGGTAATAGGCACTGAAGCACAACTCCTCCTGGCACCCTGACTACCAGTGCTGGGGTGGATGCTCAAAGGCAAGTTTCCTTCCACTCACCATGCCACCAGTGCTACATGGAGCAAGTGGATTGCTCTCATCACTCAGTGCGCCCGTATAGGTAAACTGAATCGCCCTGGGATTTTGGAGGTAATTACAAATTGGCCCGAAGGTGAGAATTTTGGTGTCACAGATGAAGAGGAACAAGAACCAGTGACACGTGCTGAAGAGGCTCCTCCCTATAACCAAGTGCCCCCAGAGGAAACACGCTACGCTCTTTTCACTGACGGTTCCTGTCGCATCGTAGGGATGAACCGGAAGTGGAAAGCAGCCGTATGGAGCCCCACACAACAGGTTGCACAAGCTACCGAAGGAGAAGGTGGATCAAGCCATCTCGCTGAACTCAAAGCTGTTCAGCTGGCCCTGGACATTGCTGAGAGAGAGAAGTGGCCAAAGCTCTGCCTCTACACTGATTCATGGATGGTAGCCAATGCTCTGTGGGGATGGCTGGAGAGGTGGAAAAAGGCTAACTGGCAACGTAGAGGGAAACCAATTTGGGCTGCTGATGAGTGGAAAGACATTGCTACCGGGGTAGGGAGGCTACCTGTGAAAGCCCGCCATGTAGATGCCCACGTACCCAAGAGTAGGGCCAATGAGGAGCACCAAAGCAATGAGCAGGCTGCAAAGATAGGGGTGTCCAAAATAGATCTAGATTGGGAGCATAAGGGAGAGTTATTCCTGGCTAGATGGGCCCATGATGCCTCAGGCCACCAGGGCAGAGATGCCACCTATAAGTGGGCACGAGACCGAGGGGTGGATCTAACCATGGACAGCATTTCTCAGGTTATCCATGACTGTGAGCCACGTGCTGCCATCAAGCAGGCCAAGCGAGTGAAGCCCCTCTGGTACGGTGAGCGGTGGTCCAAGTACAAGTATGGGGAGGCCTGGCAGATTGACTCCATCGCACTGCCCCAGACACGCCAGGGAAAACGCTACGTGCTGACCATGGTGCAAGCCACCACTGGATGGTTGGAAACCTACCCTGTGTCTCATGCTACAGCCCGGAACACCATCCTGGTCATTGAAAAGCAAGTCCTGTGGAGACATGGTACACCTGAGAGGATTGAGTCAGACAACAGGACTCATTTCAAGAACAGCCTTATCAACACCTGGGCAAGGGAACATGGCATTGAGTGGGTGTACCATATCCCCTACCATGCACCAGCTGCAGGCAAAGTGGAGAGGTACAATGGACGACTAAAAACCCAGTTGAAAGCTTTGGGTGGGGGAATCTTTAAAAACTGGGAGCAACATTTAGCAAAGGCCACCTGGTTAGTTAACACCCGAGGTTCCACCAACTGAGCAGGTCATGCACAGTCTAGTGGTACATATCAGAGGTTTGTTAGGGAAGACTGTGTGGATCAATTCTGCCTCGAGTACAGACAAACCCATTCATGGGGTTGTCTTTGCTCAGGGACCAGGTTGCACGTGGTGGATAATGTAAAGAGATGGAACAACATGATGTGTACCTCAAGGAGATCTGATTGTGGGGTAAGAATGATGTGCAATATCACTGTTCATTGAATGTTACTGCCATTGTCTGTACATTAAACCATACAGACATGAGATAGAAGCAAATGTGTAAGTGTTGAAGGTCTGGGCAAGTGGAAGATGGAGAAGGAAATGTGTAAGTGTTGAAGGTCTGAGCAAGTGATAGATGGAGCTTGAAGTGACTAAAGTGAAAAGGGGGAATCGTGCAGCTCTGTAATATAGGGCCTGGATTCAGTGGTCCAGTATGGGGATGTGATGAAGGCATGATGGGTATTGCTTGTACATTTTGGGGGAACAGATGGAAATTTTGTATGAATAAGGCATGATATGTTGTAGTATGTTGATGATATGGGGATAAGGGGTGGAATGTCCTGGGGTGACGTTATGATGCTTGTATCCCCATTCATCTGTTCTGTGCCTTTAAGACCAGCTCTGAAGAGTGGAAGTTTTGTTTGGGTTTCTCTTATCACGGACACAGAGAGGGGCAGTACTTAAGGCTGTTTTCACTTCTTGCTTTCAGCTTGTTGCTTTGCTTGCTCTCTTTTCTGCTCTCGCTTCTGCTCTGCTTTGGCCTCTGCTTATTAGCTAGATCTAGCTAAACAGTCCAAATTCCTTCCTGGACTGTCTCTCCTCTCCTTTTCTTCGACCATCTCAAACCTGCTCCGGACTGGGACCTGGGAACACCGAGGATTTGCACCGTTTTGGCCTGCAGCAGCTGCCCCAGTGCCAGAGGGACTGAGAACAGAGCAACCACCCCCGAAAGAGACTTTCTGATTTTGTCATCTTTCCCAGAGCGGTGTCATCGGGTATTGTTCATTTTGTGTGCTGGGGGTGCTGAGCCTGAAATAAACAGGTTCTTTCCACCTCTGTCTGAGGAATTTTTTCCCAAACTGGTTGGGGGGAAGGGCCGTGTGGGTTTTGCTTTCTGGAGGGGCCCTCCTTTGCAGATTCTTTAACAAATTTGCCCTAAACCAGGACAGGGGGATTAGTGACTAGACTGTTGGAACCTGGGTTAATTCTCACAACTCGGGCACCACCGCAGGAGTAGGGAACTGCCTCAGGATAGGGATTTCCCAGAGGCAGAACCTTTAGAGCCACTTGCTCTACTGTGCCAGACACCAGCCACGACAGGGACCAGGCAGAGGAGAGAGGAGGAGGCCCTCTGAGGTTCCACAAGGAAGAGTTTATTCCAGATGAAAGAAATAGGATAAAAAGCCCCTAGATTTATTGTGCAAGGGGGTTTATACAGATAGAAGTCAGGGGGGGCATACAAACATCTGACCAATAGGGAATCCTCAGGGGAGCAGTGAGGGGATTAGTCAAGTGTCTGGGGCCCATTGCAGTAGGAGGGTGGAGAGGATGGCTCACATGGGCCCACGGGGCCTCCGGAATAGGGGAATTCCAAAGGGCTGTTGCAGTCAGAGATTGGCCCGAAGGCTCCTTCGGGAACCAAGGGGTTGGGGTGCCGTGGCAGGCAGGGAAAGAGCTGGAACAAGGGGCGGGGAATGGCATGAGGGACAGCTTTGAGGGAGGGTAAAACCCACGGGTAAACCATGAACAACTTAAACAGGAATCAATAAAATAAATCCAAACTGCAACAATCAAGAGCATCTTCAGAGACACAGCCTGACCGACCAGCAATGGAAGCTGGAAAAACAAAAAGTTTTGCTGAGCAATGGCCCTTTGATGAAGCAAAACATTTACAATCAGGGCAGCCCATTGGTACACATGGGGGCACACTCTGGGGGTACAGCTGAGGCCATGAGGTCACAGCAGGCTCAGGGGTCACAGCAGGCTGAGGTCACAGCAGGCTCTGAGGTCACAGATGTCCCAGACCCGGTGGTTGCACAGCAGCACAAGGAGCGAGCAGTCAGTGCTTGAGCACAACTGTTGCGGCAGCAGCAGCAGCGGTGGCAGCAGTGGTGCTGACATTGGGACAGCGGTGTCAGGACAGCGGTGGCAGCAAGAGCTGCGGGACTGGCAGAGGGCAAGGCAGCATGGCCCTTGCTCTGCGCCTCTTCCTCCTGCTCCTCCTGGCCATGGCCCTGCCTGCCAGGGCTGCCCAGGCTGCTCCGCTGCAAGCGCGGCGAGCAGGTGAGCCGGCAGCCTGGCTCCCCTTTCCCGGGACAGCGCTCCCTGCTCCCCGGGAAGCGCTGGGGATGGTTTTCCCCAGGCCTTCAAGGGAGGGTTTCCTCTGGGGGAGGGAGAGAGACCCCAGGGCCCTGGGCAGCCCCAGATTCCTCTCTAGGGATGTGTCACAGGGCCTGCAAAGAGGGTGGAGAGTGACCAGGAGCCAGCCCAGAGCTCCCCAGGCCCCTGTGCAGTTTGGCCTTGTCCATTCACACCTGGCTCCCATAGCCTTAACCAAGCCCCTTGCAGTGCCCTGTTCCCAAAGGCAGAAGGGGATCCCAGCACACCATGAATCACAGAATCACTGGGTTGGAAGAGACCATCAAGTCCAACCCAGCCCTAACACCTCAAATACACCATGACACCAGGTGCCACTTCCAGTTTTTTTAAGACACATCCAGGGATGATGACTCCACTCCTCCCTGGGCAAACCATTCCAGTACTTTATGACCCTTTCTGTAAAAAACTTTTTCCTAATATCCAACGTATATTTCCCTTGGCACAGTTTAAGACTGTGTCCTCTCATGCTGTCACTTGCTACCATGGAAATGGTTCTGATCTGTGCTCCCTTCTAGATCGGGATGCTGGAAATGTTTTTCTGGAACCTTGGCTGGAAGATAGTTTGGATCCAGTGGAACCTCCCACAGGTAAGATATCTATGTTTTTCCATAGAACAATGACTGACAACCTGGCAAGAACCAGGGGACAGAAGCTTCTGTGGCTGTTGAGTTACAGGTGTGTCTGCAGAGCAGAATTTTCCAACTCCTGGGATGGATGCTGCACACAAGCCCAGCTCCCATCACAGGGGTGAGTAGTGTGTCCCTCCTGACCCCACCACAGGCCGAGCCCTGCTTTTGTGGCATCCATTCCTGGGAAATGGAACTACTTTCTGTTAAGGTCTTCCAAAAAGAAAGACCCAAGCTAAAGGAGAAAATAAATCCTTGAAGCTTCCTGAACTTCTGGACCAGATGCTGAGTGACCTGGAGAGGCACCGTGGTGGGTGCATTTCCCTGAGCCTTGTCCTGGGGCTCAGCAGCCGGGGGCTTTGTCTGCACATCTGGACACGCCGTGCCCGGCACAGTGGGAAGGGATCCATGGCAGCCTCGCTGCCCTGCTGCTGCTTCCATGCCCTGCAGGGCTGTTTGCCAGCCTGGCCTGGCTGCAGCTTCTCCCCAGCCTCTGCAGGAAGGCATTGGGCATCAGCTGACAGGCAGTCCAAACCGCACCACGGGCCTCAGATCCCCTGCAACATCCCTGTCTCTGAGCTGATCAGGACTGGAGGAGGAAGAGGTTGAGGGGGAGACACTGAAGCCCATCTGATTTCCTGAAACCTATCCATGATTTGAAAGGACTCCTGAATATGCCACCTCCCCAATGGGGAACAGCTCCATCTGATCCAGCTGTGCCTCTTTCTTTCTTTAGAAATGAAAGGAGAGGCTGTGCAGAAGGAAGCATATCCTACAGGAAGCAGTGATTCTGTGCCAGCCTCTGGTGTAGGAAGGCAGGCCATGCCAGGCACAGCCACAGGAGGTAATTGCTGTGCCTCTGGGCCTGAGCCCTGCTGAGGCTTGAGCTGCCCTCTCTGCTGCTTGGCACTGCGGGCACAGCCCGGACAAGACGGGCACAGCCCAGAGGAATTGTCCCGAGCAGGCTCAGGGCACTCGGGTACTGAGCTGTCCTGCTGGGCTCCCTCCGTGGGAGACACGTCCCCAAACCTGGGAGCGGCTGCACGGGGTGCCCATGGTGGGGAAAGGGCAGAGAGGGAGAGCAAGGCTCCACTGGGTCCTGACAGGGCCTGGCTATGTGCCCTTGGGCTGGGGAAGCTGTTCCTTGTGCAGGTTGGCAAACAGGAGGGCGGGACAGAGGTTGGGAACAATAGCTGTGGCACTGCAGATTTCCCTGAGCATTTAGTGAGGGTTTCCTGTGTGGCAGCGAGAGAGCCCCAGGGCCCTGGGCTGCTCCAGCTGCCCCTCCAGGGATGTTGCACAGGGACTGCAAAGTGTCTGGAGAGTGATCAGGAGCCACAGGCTCCCACAGCCTTACCCCACCCCCTTGCATTGCCCAATTCCCCAAGTCAGAAAGGGATCCCAGCACATCATGGAAATGGTTCTGAAGCATCTCTGCTCCCTTATAGATTGGGATCATGACTTGGGTTATTTGGAAATGCTGGTAAATGGTGGTTTGAAGATGCTGTCAGATGCTGGAGACAAGTTCTCAACGTATCTTTCCTGACAGAATAATCAATGTCTATGTGGCAGCAGCTCACTCATATGGCATTTCATTAAAGTTCCTCTAAAGGTTGTTCACTTCTGGAAACTTTGCCCTGCTCCCTTCTGGAGCCCTGAGGGATCCCACAGGATGACTGTCAGTGGGAGGAAGGAGCATTTAGCTGTCCATCCTTCCGTGTGCAATGTCAGTGTGTCCTTCTGTGTGCTCTGTGCAGCCACAGAGAAGAGCAGAGAGGGAAGGGGCCGGGCCCAGGGCTGTGCCCCGGGGCTGAGCCTTTCCTACAGCCTGAGGATCTCCTGCAGTGTCACGGGAGCTGTTCTGTACTGCCGTTCTTTGCAGCTGAGCCTGTTGGTGAAGGTGATCTGGCTTCCCAACCCACGTTCAGGATTGAGCCTCTGGGACATGGTGAGGGTAGGTCAAGGCCTTTCCCCTGGGAGAGCTGCCAGCTCAGAGCCCAAAGCTCGGCCAGGGGGGCATTGCTGCAGGTGCCAGGACAGAGCCATGCACGTGTGTGCCCTCGCCCTGCACGATCCCCTCAGGCCTTCTGCTCAGGCCTGGCAGCTATTTGGAGGAAGGTAGGCCCTGGCCAAGCCACAAAAGGCCAGATGGATTTTGAATCTTATCCCCATTTTTGATAAGCCTGATGTCCTAAAGATGCCCCCAAAAGAAATCAGAAATTGTTCCATCTGATCCAGCTGAACTTTTTCCTTTTTCAAGTGATGGAGCAAAAGGCAGGACAGAAGGGAATGTTTCCCCAAGCAAGCAGAGGCCGACTGGCAGCCCCTGCTGAAGAAAAGGAGGAGATTCCAGACATGGGCACAGGCACAGGAGGTAATTGCCCTGCCACTGTCAGCCTTTTAGCAGGGCTGTGTGGCAGCACCTCTTTCCACCAGGTCCTGCCCTTGCACGGCCCGGCAGCAGCCAAAGCTGGAGGTGCCTTTGGAGCTCATTCACAGCCCAGGGGAAAGGGGACCCGTGCACCAACGGCCCTCCCGCTGCAGCTGCTCCAGAGCAGGCCCTGAGTGCCCAGAGGCCCAAGGCACAGGAGCAGCCCCGAGCGGGAGCCCTGCCGCGAGCCCAGGGCCAGAGCCAGCCTTGGCTCCTGACTGGGCAGGGGCTGCACTGGGTCCTGACAGGTCCTGACTCTGTGCCCTGGGGCTGGGGGAGCTGTCACAGGGCAGGGAGGGCCAGGGCTGGCAGTGGCTGCTCAGGGATGGCTTTGGCCCGTGTCCCTCCAAGCAGCCACTGCCCAAGCAGCTGCGCTGCCCCCGGGCTCTCCTCCCGGCCTGCTGGGCTTTGTTGGGTGGCACAGCCTGTGCCAAGGGGCGGCAAGGTGCCTGCAGGCCCCAGCTCTGGGGGAAACGGAGAACGTCCTGCCCGCATCCACCGTGCTGCCAGCTCAGCAGTGCAGCACCGCACGGGCTCACGCTCCCCATTGCTCCCATAGGTGCAGCTGGAACCACCACACGTGTTCTGGATTCCCAGAATGGCCCTGGAAGGGGTTTCTGTCAGGGAACAGGCTGCTGGATAGGATTAATTGCAGGCCTGCTTTTTTTGGAGCTTATTTTCGTCTTATGCTGTGTCCAAATTTGGACTTGCTGGAAGAGAAAAGGGTGAGTGTTTTGTTCACCTTTCCCTCAAACACCTTCTTTTACAAGTCTAATGCTGTAGACAGGAAACATTCCCAGAGAAGCTGCTGTGGTGTTGTTGCCAGTCTGTGATTGTCCAGAGAAGCTGGGGAGCCTTGCCAGCTCTGGGCCCTGCTGTGCAGGAGGCTCCCTGTGTGCCACTGGCAGCTGGGACCTCAGCCACCTCCTCTCTCCACAGGGATGCCTCTGCAGCTTCACAAGACTGGCCAAATAACTCAGCCAGGGGGAACTGGACCTGTCATCTCACATCTAAGTGCCCGTGTCCGTTGTCCCTTCCACAGCTGCATTACCAGCTCATTGCTAGGGACAGCTTGTTGGTATCACCACCCAGAGCAGGAGCCTCTGTCCCCAAAGGTGCTGCCCCTGGTGTCCAGCCAGGCCAGGAGGTGCAGCCCTCCCACCAGGGAAGGGCCATCATCTTTGGGGTTCAGCTCAGGTGTGTCTGTGCTACCACCAGCTCTGGCGGAGCGGCTTGTCGGGGCACAGCCAGGGCTGGGCAGGCAGCAGCTGAGCACGGGGCTCCTGAGACAAAGTAACCTCATTTCGTCTTTGTTTTACATTTATACACAGCTGAAGATTTCAGAAATGATTAGAAACATTTTTTGTAGAAAAATATCCCCAAGTATTTCTTCCCTTTTCCCATTGTAGTTTAGGCTTTTTCAAAGTAGTTTTAGAATTCTGAAAAATTTGGAACACTTTTACACTTGCCGAATAAAAAATAAAACTGCAATAATTGGTGATCATTACTCTTAGATGAACTAAGTCATCACAAGACGCCCAGTGTACTGGAGAGGCTCTTTTCCCACTGGAGATTTTTACCTAGTGACAACAACGGACTTAAAGCCCTTTCCCTCATAATTTCTGGGATTTCTTACAAGCTCATCTCTCAGTCTACAGAGGCAAACTTTGAGCACAGTGGGAATCTCCTGCTGTGCAGGAGGGTCTCTGTGAACCAGCTGACACCGGGGCCTCTTTTGCGGAGATAAACGCAACTCCACGACTTTGTGAAAGTTGTAAAGTTGGTATGTTTATTACTGTGCTGGATGCATGTGGAGATTCCTCTCCTTAAATGACATGCGTCCCTCTGGGAACTCCAGATCCTTTTTTATAACTCTCTCAAATAGATATGCATCCAATTTTACGATAGGTTCATACATATTCATCTTTACAAATTTGGTTGGACATTTACGGCTCGTTAATCTTTATCAGAAAGAATTCCCAGGTCAGGTTGGCCTGTTCTCATAGCAGTTCCTCTGTCTCTGTGTCCCCTGCCACCCCCTTATCTCTGTCCTTGACTGAAGCAGTTTCTCTGAGCTTAGGCTTTTTACCAGTCAGACTAAACAGCTATATTTTCCAACTACTGACTTTACTCCAAGATGTACATTTCTCCTAAATCAAAATGGATTTCTACTCTGTCTCTTTTCCCCCCCTTTCCTAGAAATAAGTAAATTCTTTTATCTAATGCAAATGCCTACGAGAATAAGCATCTCTTAATGCTTTAACATGTACGTTTGATAAGGAGGTTAACACAGCTGTTCGCTGTAGTATTCTCCAATTTCAAATTAGCAATATAATGGATAACCCTAAACTTAGTCCAACTAATAGTAACAAAACTACAATGGGGTGACACCATTTATTAAGGATTATTTCATTTGGTGACCACCCAAAGATCACATCTCACCAGTGATGATCTGCATTTTGTTTTATTCTTTGCCGAATTCTGGTTATTTCTTTGTTATCATGTTGGACACTAATTAGGGCTTTCTCTGCTTTCTTGGATTTCTTTCAAGATCTCCAGTAGGTCTTGATGCTTAATTAATTGTTTTACCAATGTAAGGTCCATCCCAATAGGAGTAGGTGATAGTCTGTGTTACATTGTGTTAATCAACTGGTGGGATCTCACTGGGGCGACGTACGAAAAATCACACCCGATAATCTTAACAAAATTACAAATACAAAAATTAAAATTATTTCTTCTAGACAAAATAACATCGTTGTTATCAATTTTTACAGCAGCACAAGCAGTTCTCAGGCACACATAACTTTCACTAGTATATACGAGCACAGTTTTCTGATCAGTGACTGGGTGAATCTCAAAGTGGCAAATATTCTGTTCACTGTCTAGACACACATCTTGGGCATTAATTGTATTGCTTTCACAAATGAATCCTAGTTGTTCTCTACTAATGCAGGATTCTAACTTTACTGTTTGCCTTTTTTCATTCACCTTTCCTGCCCACACCCTATGTTCTGAAGGGTAGAGCACTCTTTTTTCATTATTTAGTCCCAGTGCAATGATGGGGCGGATAACATAAACAGTGGCATTACGTATGGTAAGCACAAAGGGAGTGGCCACATAAGAAGCAGGATCATAGGTGAAATTTACTATAGTCCACCAGGATTGAAACTTCTTTTCAAAATCAATCACATTCTCCCAGACAACTTTCCGAATTTCTGCTGGAAAATTACCTTCACCCCCTTCCCGTATGATCAGAGCTGCTGTTGCCTGCATCTATAACTGTGCTTGTATACAACTGAAAGCTAAAGACACATTATTTTCAACTGTACCAAGTGCTTCTAATATTAACTTGTGGTCTAGGCCCCCGACCTTTTCCCACTTTGGCAGTCAGTACTTTGGAAATCTGCCACTGGCTAGTTCCCAAAGCCAATAGAGATGACTGTAAAGGCTGCTTCAATTTTGCTAGGTCACCTGCTGCAGTGGCCAGCTTATTCATCAGTATTTCTGAATCAATTCCATTTAAAACTCTCAATCCATTCCCTAACATCCCAGTTAGATCATTTCTTATTCTGCTCCTGAGCTATATCTGTCTTTGTAACCACGTTGTGCAGACCTCAATGGATGTTCTTAGGAAAGAGGAGCAGGCTGGTTGGATTTTTGAGATGTTAATTTGCACTAGCAACTCAACACGTTTGAGAGACCATTCTGGATTGAACAACAGTCGTTGTTCACCCACATTCCTCACTATGATGTATGGGCCTATTTCATACACTTCAGGTTCAAGTTTGGGTTGGGTCTCTACTGTTTGATTACTATTGTGGGTTGTATAAGGTTCTGCTGTTGTAAAATTGCAGTGTCTATTTAAAATTTAAATGAGAACCCGATAGCATCTCGAGCTTAAAGGCAGGTCACTTCTACAGGCTGTATCAAGGAGAAATTACACCAACAGTCTGATTCACTTGGGCTATCACAAACTTCTTGGTGCCTGTATACGGGGAGGTTGAGACACTAATTTCTTCTGGTTTCTCATAAGCTGTCTCATTGACTACCTAGCACTCTATTTTGATTTCTTCTCTCTTGATCTCCTGAAGTGTCCACAGTTCTCGTTCTTGCCACTCTTGCTCCTCATATACCTGATCTTCATGAATTTCTACACTGGATAGGTTTAGCTCTTTTATCTCAGAAAGTTCTCCCATGGATCTGGTATACAGATTGAAAGCTTTGGACCAAGGCCATTCAGCATTGCTTTGGATAGAGGTACTCTCTAATTCTAAGACTCCAGTTATAATTACATACAAATCAATTCTGTAATTGAAATGACAAACAACCCCTGGCTGCAATATACTCATTTTGCCTGAGTAAGTTTTAATCTCAGTTCATTGTTTCTTGATGTCCCTCTCTAAGGGGCTCCTGGGGCTTTCTTCACTCGAGAGTGATGGATCCAGGCATTCTGCTCCTTGATCTGGATTGCAGTGAAGGTGGTGAGAAGCACTTGCAGTGATCTCTCTCACTGTGCATCCAAAGTCTTGTCTGCAAGAGGTTTAACATATACATAATCTCTAGACTGTATGTTATGTACTGGTCTGTCTAGCTTTTTGCTCCGAGTTCTAGCCACATGTTTCTCAATTTCTCTGAGTTGTTTGCATAAAGCCACCATGCAGGTGGCCAGGGTTATCTCTCCAATGTGGGTGGACATTCTCTTTCGTATTCCATATGGTCTTCCATAAAGCATTTCAAAAGGACTCAGCTTTTCTTTAGCTCGTGGTTTAGTCTGAATTCGCAGTAGTGCCAGTGGAAGAGCTTGGGGCCAGGGCAGATTAACATCCTGCCCCAGTCTTACAATCTGCTGCTTAATCAAATGATTCATTTCCTCCACCTGGCTGCTTGATTGCGGGTGGTATGGAGTGTGAAGTTCTCAATCTATGAATCTATGCCCAGGTGGCTACTAATCGGTGGCACTATTTTGTAAATGAAATGTGATCCTCAATCCGAGGATATTGTGGCTGGAGCTCTGAAGCATGGTATTATTTCTTGTAATAATACCCAGGTCACCTCTAGAGCTTTGACAGTTCTGGTGGGGAATGCTTCTGGCTAGCCTGAAAATGTATCTGTCAATACTAATAAATACAGATACCCCCCTATCCTTGAGGGTTCTGAAAAGTTAATTTCCCACGGCTGTTCAGGCCCATGGCCTCTCTAAATTTGACCGAGTTTCGGCCTGGGGGTATTTTTGGCATTAGTCTGGAGGCAAGAATCTCACTGTTGGTTTACCTGAGTAATAGTGGCATGCTAATTCTTGGCAATGATTCTTTCAATCAGATATGCATTTTAGAAAGCCTGTGGAAACTACTACTTAAAAGTCAACCCTTTATTTTGATGCACTCTGTATCACTGGCAGTCTTGGTCATTCTGGGAAAGGAGCCACACTTCATAAAAGCTTTTAAGTAGTTAGGCCCCAGTGTGTTTTCTGGTGCTCTTCTTTCACTAGAGATCACAAAAATGGGAAGGGATTACTGGCTGTCTTTCAATGGTAGCCCACCCCTTGTGGTTGCATGTCTCTTTTGATTAGTACTATTATATTTTGGCTTACTTTTGAGGGAAATTTGTCCATAATTACTCCACTTTTTGCTGCTTTATTTGCCTCTCCATCCACTAGCTCATTTCCTTCTTCCAGTGCTGAGCTCTTTCAATGGTGTGCCTTAATACTCCTTTTCAGGCAGCTGAACTGCTTCCAGCAGCTGCATTGTCACTTCTTTTTGTGAGGTTAGCAGTCCCCTCTCTTTCCAGATGGCTCCATGTGCATGCACAACTCTGAACGCATACCTGGAGTCCATAAAGATGTTTATTCTCTTTCCTTTTGCCATTTCCAAGGAAATTATCGCTGCCTTCTGCGCAGAGGTGCCTGTCTGTAAGGGCCTGGATTCTATTACTTCTCTGCAGGCAGTCACTGTGTATCCAGCATGTCGCTTTCCACTGGCAACGTGGCTACTACTGCCATCAGTGAACCAGGTCTCTGTATCGTCCAGCGGAGTGTCTTTCAAGTCTGGGCATCTGGAGTAATTAGCTTCAATGGTCTCCAGGCAATCGTGGTGTACTGCTTCTCCTTGATTTCCACTGAGAAAAGAAGCTGGGTTGACAATATTAGTCACCACTATCTCTACATCATCTTGCTCTACCATGATGGCCTGGTATTTCAGAAACTTCTGTGGTGAAAGCCAGAGGCCACCCTTTGCTTCCAGTACTGCGGACACTGTGTGGGACACTAGCACAGCCATTTTTGTCCCAGGGTAAACTTGCGTGCCTCTTGAATATTCAGCATGACTGCTGCTACAGCTCTGAGGCAACCTGGCCATCCTTTGGCTGTTGCATCTAGCTGCTTGGAGAGGTAAGCAACTGCCCTCTGATATGGACCCAAGTCCTGAGCCAATATTCCCAGGGCAATGCCCTGTCTTTCATGGGAAACCAGAAAGAATGGTTCACTTACATCTGGAAGTCCCAAAGCTGGAGCTGACAAGAGGGCACTCTTTAGCTGGTGAAAGGCCCGTATGCCTTCCTTTGTCCACTGGAGATCTCTGTTTCCACTGGCAATAAGAGCATAGAGGTGTCTGACGAGCAGTCCATAATTAGAAACCACAGCCGGCACCACCCTGCCATGCCTAAGAAGGTTTGGAGTTCCTTTATTGTCTGGGGTTTTGGGGTTTGGCATATGGCTCCTTGCCAGCCTGCCCTAACGTCCGTTGCCCAGCACTCACCTGGTACCCCAGGTAGATTACTTTCTCTTTCACTGCCTGTGCCTTTTTCGTTGATACTCTGTGTCCTTGGAGTCCTAGGAAATTCAAAAGGCTTACTGTCCAGGCCAGACATGCTTCCCTCGTCCGAGTGGCTACTAGAAGATCATCCAGGTACTACAAAAGCCTTCCTTCTTCCTGTGGAGCTTCCCAGGACTCTGGATCTTTGCAAGTTGTTCTCTAATCGGAGTGGGGGAATTTTTTGAAGCCTTCAGGCGCATGGACCATGTGAGCTGGGCTTTGCACTGCTTTTAGGGCTTTCTCATTTGATTGCAAAAATTTTCTGGCTGGCTTCGTGGGTATGGAGGCAAAAGAAGGCATCTCTCAGGTCTAAAACAGCAAACCAGGTTAGCTCAGGTGTTAAACAAGTTAGTAAAGTAGATGGATTTACTACCACAGCGTATAAATTCTTTGTTATCTTCTTGACAGCCCTCAATCCAGTACTATCAATTATTGGGCTGATTTCTTCCCTATCTTCTTTTTGAGGGGATACTACTTTATTCTCACTGGTTGACTTTTTTCTTTAAGCTTGATTAATATGGGAGGGCATTTTTCACCTTCCCTTGTACAGCAGAGGCCCACACCCCTGAAAATACTTATTTACTTATTCTAATACCTGTTTACTCATGTTTTTTTTAATTTCAATGGCTGTTAATGTTAAGCTTAACATCTATATATCATTTGCCTCCAGAGTAACCTCTCCATTTGAGAATGTTTAGCGAATTGGTCGTATACAAAAGCTTCGAAATACACGTTACTTTAAAGGTTTGCAAAAGTATGCCTTATTAGACTGGCCAGTTGTGCCCTACACTACAACATAAACATTCTCCACAGGTACTAAAGCTTTATTTAAAACTGAATATATGGCCTCTCAATCAACTAAAATTCTATCCTTTTCTTTCCTTCTGGTCTCACTGCCTCTCGCAGAGGGGTCTGTGACATCCGAGTTCTTGATGAAATTGAACTGCCAGGAGATAGATGGGTGCGAGTGGGTATACCTTTGGAGCCTGAGTCCTCGTGCCTTTTGGAGAGGTCATCCTTTTCCATCCTCCCTTACCTTAGGAGGAGCCTTTAACAAATCTATGTACTCAATTTGCGAATTGTGATTGCTTTGCGTTTCAGCATGATAATATTTGTCTGACTTCACACATTGCTGTCTTACGCTGCATGCTGAACAACACGTTTGATTTGCCTTCTCTTTGCTTTGTTTTGTTTTTTTTCTGAGATCTACTCAAGTAGGTCAGAGGGAGCTCTGAACCCACAGTTACTCAGCTATTCTGGGTGATTTTTTCAAGCAAAAAACACATCAGCATACGAGATGTTCTCTCATTTACCTTCTCATTTTTAAACAGCATTAACTGCAATAAGGTATTATAAATCTTTTTATTTTCTGAGCCGCCCCTACTAACAGCCTTCTCCCAGTGAGCTCTTTTCGAAAGGGGCTAGTTCAGGAACCTCTTCACTCTGGTTACTTCTCATTATCTCCTTCTCCTTATACTATCTTGTTTCTACCCAAGCCTCACAGTGTCTTTTCTCAGTTTTTCTTCACACACAGACCTCCAGGTGGCAGGTATCAGAAGTGATTCTCCACACATAAGCTTTAAGATCTCAGGTTCTGAATTGGTTTGATCAGGAACATTTAAGTTACACTTAAGACACAGAACAGTAATACTAGTGCCTCTCACAAACTCTGCATTGCACATAAGGTGCCAGCGTCTCAATGCACCAAAACTCCCGGGAATTGCCGGCAGGCTATCCCATTTATCACTTCGGCGTTTATCACTTAACCTCTACGGCAGGTTGTTCTCCGTCTAAACTTACTCTATTACCCACTGAAGTCCCATCTCTTCTATCTAAACTCTGTTTTACAAAATCTCAGTCTTTTCTAGTTCTCTTCTTGCACAATCTAATTAAAGCATTGTTTCTACGGACACTCACTTTACTGCCTTGCTTGTTACAGCAAAAACTCTGAAATGCCTACAAACACAGACACACACACACACAAACACACACATCTATCTCAAATTCACAAGAGCCAGGGCTTGAATTGCTGTGAGGGGGAATTCTTGGAATTCCTTTATTTTTGCTTTACCACCGTTAAACATAAATCACCATACCATAGTTCTTCTGTGTAAAAAGCTACACTTGTTGCAAACAAAATCTTAAAATCTCCACAAACACCTCTATAAAATCCAAGACTCAAATACTACAATGTGGACGAAGAACTACACAAAATCACTGGGAAAGGGCATATCTCTCCAAGTGCCCACTTTCCTCAACACAGCACAGCATACAATAATTCAACATTTACCCACATCAGGTTTCTCTGGACACAAAATCAAAATAACACAGTAAAATTCCAGAGACCAAGTCCAAACTACCAGGGCAAAGAAACTCCCTGAGCTTGTACTCACGGTTAAAATGTGCCAACTCTACATAAATCACCACATTTAAACAGAATAAATATCCTCACTGATGTTTCTCCACTTGTTCTACGTCTCTGCAGGGCGCTGCCTGCCCCCACAGCCTGCCTCAGCCGGTGCTTCAAGCTTCACTCGGCTGCTTCTAACACGGGTAGAACTCACCCATCACGCCATGGGTGAACTGACTTGTTCACTCTCTCTTTCACACGCCACACATTCGCACGATTGCAAACACATTAATGATAACCACACAATGCATTCACCAAACAATGATACAGTGTCCGGACACCACACAGACACACAGGTTCACTCAACCCACCCTCAGGGTTGCTAGCGGCCGCTCTATCAGAGGGTGAACCCCCGTCTCTAGTGCAGCCACTCAACTGGCTGCAAGCACAGGCGGAGCACTCAGATGTCTCTGAGTGACTTATTCAGCCATCCTATCTCTCTTTTCCCTCTGGGGCCCTTTGGTATACATACCATATCCTCCGCACAGCAGCAGGTCCTTGTCTGTCTCCACAGGAGGCAAGCTGAGACGAGCAGAGCTCCTGCGGGAAAATCCCGGGGCACGCCTAGGAGGTCTGTCTATCCATTCTGCCCCTGTGGGGAGAGAGACGGTCCCATCAGGGTCACCAAAATGTTTTGCAGAGATCAACAAAACTCCACAACTTTGTGAAAGTTGTAAAGCCAATATCTTTATTACAACATATATTACAATATATATATTTAGAAGTACTTCCTGATGATGCCACCTCCCCAGTGGGGAAGGAATTGTCTGCCCTCATCGAGCTGTCCCTTTTTGTTTCTCCAGAAATGGACCAAAAGCCTTTGCTGAAGGCAGCACTTTCTGAAGGAAGCAGTGGCACATGCCAGACACAGATACACAAAGGGAGGAGATACCAGACAGTGCCACAGAAGGTGATCATTGTGCCAGGCTCAGCAGCCACTGCCCAAGCAGCTGCGCTGCCCCCGGGCTCTCCTCCTGGCCTGCTGGGCTTTGTTGGGTGGCACAGCCTTTGCCAAGGGTGGCAAGGTGCCTGCAGGCCCCAGCTCTGGGAGAAAAGGAAAACGTCCTGCCTGCATCCACCATGCTGCCAGCTCAGCAGTGCAGCACAGCATGGGCTGACGCTCCCCATTGCTCCCACAGACGTTGTCACTGAAGCAGGAATATATGACCCGGATCCAGTGAGCCTCCCAAGAATTGTCTGCCCCCAGGATGTGCGCAGGAAGTGCACGAAAGTCACAGTGGTGATAGTGTTCACTGTGCCACTTGTGCTGCTAGGCTGCTATCTTGGCATTCGCAAGCTCTACGAGATGAAACGGTCAGTTGCTTATTTTTCTCCACGGTTTTCTTATAACTCTGCTGCATATCATTGGTAGCCTGACTCGTAGTCATGCTGCTGAGGAGTTGTGGCCAGTGCAGGGGGACGGGGTAAGTATAAGTCTAATTGTGTCAGGAACCCACGTCTTATAAAGGAACCCACTAGGCTGCAGCAAAATAAACAAATATGGATAACATTGTAACCAGACCAGTGAAGAGATTTTTGCTTTTATTTCCAGCACATCAGTCTCAAAATACAAAATGGAGACATGACAGCTCACTGATCCATACGAAAAAATTTCCCCTCCACCAGCGCTGGTACAGAAATACATAAAATCATCTCAGACTAGAATTCAGCCAATCAGACACAGAAAACACGTATTGACAAGCATTCTATCGAATCCTACAAAGCACACGCAATGATAGTTAAAACAAAGACTAATTCATAAGAGACAAAGAACAAAGTTCTATTCATGCTAACCTTCTAAAGATATAAATTAAATAACCCTGTTGCCATCCTAAAGCCAATTCTACAGAGGCCTATTGTTATTTGTCACGTATGCTCTACTGCTTGGGAGACTTTTCTGCTTGCATGGAAAACTTTTCTGCAATGCTAACAAAACTCCAATCTAAGGCCTACATACTTTTTTTTAATAATTTCTTAAAAATCCTCTAACCTTATGGATTCCAACAGCCAGTCCATGGTTGTCCAAAGAACTCTGCTGAGGGTTCTGCTGCTGCCCAGTGTTTTCATTGGCCTCTTATTATCTGGCCCTTGTCCTGGTGGACCCGCTGGGGCTGCAGCCAGTGCTGGCTCCCACTGAGGCTGCCTGGCCAAGAGCAGCCCCAGGGGCACAGGGCAGAGGCAGAACAAGGTGGGGAGGAGAAAGAGCAGGGACGAGATTGCCCTTGAAAGGCAGAGGTGCTCTGGCGCCCGCTCCTGGCCAGGGAGCCTGCCCAGAGCCGTGCCCTGCTCGCCAGAGCCTTGAGGGGCAGCTGTGCAGCTGGGCCAAGCTGTGCCAGCAGCTCCAGCCGTGCTGGGGAGCCTTGCCAGCTCTGGGCCCTGCTGTGCAGGAGGCTCCCTGTGTGCCCCTGGCAGCTGGGGCATCAGCCAGCTCCTCGCTCCACAGGTGCTCCTGTGCATCTTCAGAAGAGGGGCCTAGCAACTTGGGCAAAGAGAACTTGGCCTGTTATCCCAGGCCTCCACTTATGCCCTTATCTGCCCTGCTGATGCTGCAGCACCGTCACGAGGCCATCCCAAATTCCCCTCCTCCAGCATGAGACCCTCAACCCCAGAGCCCCTCGTCCTGTTCCCCAGCCAGGAGTGAAGGGGGGATCCCCTGTCTGCCAGGGCCGGGCTTGGCCCTCATTTTATATTTCAATAAAAAATGGAGTTGTCACAGCTCTGTCCAGATGGTAACAGCTGCAAAGGCCACCCCGCAGAAGCATTGGCTGAGCTCCATGGCCAGGAGCAGCCGTGGATGCCCACGGTGTGGGCAGCAAGGAGCCAGGCAGGGGCTGCTGTGACCAGCGGCGGGGCCCCCAGGGCTGGGGGAGCCCATGCTGAGCGTCCCTGGGCTAAGGGCACATTGCCTTCTAGGGGATGATCTGGGCCTGAACCTCATGAGGCAGGCATGGATATTTTGGGGTCCCTGCTGAGGGGTGCAGGGATCCCTCATGAATCACAAAGGAGTATTGATGGCTTCTCCTAAGGTGTGCAGGCATCCCTCATGAGGTGTGCAGCAGGGTTACATTTGAGGGGGTTTTTTACTCTTCTCAGCACAGCAAAGGGTCACTTGGCCGAGGTTTTGCAATGCTGGGAGAAAGCCTCTTGCAAAACCTTGGGCCCGGCCTGCGGGCACAGCGGACAGGCGGAGCCCGTCCTCTGGGGCCAGGCCGGGCTGCTCAGGCCGGGCCGGGCAAGGCTCGGGGCCCGGCAGGGAAGGGCCATGGCCCTGGGCTCTGATGAGGGTGCTGAGCTCCGCCCTGGCCCTGTGCTGCAGCCCAACACATTTACAGCCAGGGCCGTGCCCTGGCCCACAGGAGGCACCCGGGGCTGCAGCTGAGGCCGCACCTTCTCCCACTCAAGGGGGCTGGCTCTGTTCCTTTGGAGGATCCCAAGCCTTGTACTTCGGCCTGATGGTGCAAAGATCCCCCCAGCATCTCTGAGCTTGCAGAAATAAAGGCTTTGTGCTCATTAATATGAAAAGCTGTATGGATGGCCTGCAGCTAATTTTCTTTTGTTGCCTGGACCCCAGTCAGTGTTCGAGTTTAAATGAATGACCCAGCCCAAAGCTGGCCTTAAGACTGATTTGATGAAAGGGACTGAAGCTCTGTTGACTGCAGATTCTCCAGGAAAAAAGTGCAGGAACTTGGATAATGCTGGTGACAAAAGCAGAATGCAGAGTTGAACCTGTGAGGCCACCTCAATGCCGCCTCCCCCCACCCTTTTGTTTTTATTTTGTTTAATATTCTGAGGGCCAGTTCTTGCATGAAATGGGCCTTCAGCAAGGAGCTGCTGGGTCTCCTGGCTGTGTCCATTTGTGCTCTCTGTGCTTCTGGTCGCCAGGGCCAGCACCTCTGGGGACAGGGGGTCCTGCTCTGGGTGGTGGTGGCAACAGCATGTCCCCAGCAATAAGCTGGTAGCACAGCTGTGGAAGGGACAACAGACACTGGCACAGAAATGAGAGATGACAGGTCTAGTTTTCCCTGCCTGAGTTATTTGACAGGTCTTGTGAAGCTGCAGAATCATCCCTGTGAAGAGAGGAGGAGGCTGGAGAATTGGGAAAACAATGGGGTATGCATAAGTTTTTGTATATGCCCTTATCAGCATAGGCATTTTTAGGAAGTGATTTATTGAAGGAGTTTTGAAGCAACCATTACATTAAAAAATGGAGAGGGTCCTCTGGAGCTGAATGATCAAAAGTACATCGAGGTATTAAGTTTAACCATAACAGCTATTGAAATTGAGGGGGAAATTCATGAAGAGATACTAAGTTAAGTATTTCCCAGGGTATGGACCTCTGGTGTACCAGGGATGGCGAAAAATGCCTCCTCCATAGTAATTAAGCTTAAGGAAGGGACACAACAAGTCAGAATTAGGCAGCAGTACCCCCTAAAGAATGAAGACAGGGAAGGAATCAGCCCAAGAATTAAAAATTTTCTGCGGTTAGCATTTTTAAAAGAATGCCAATCTGATTTCAATACTCCCATTTTACCCGCAATCTGATGGGTCAGACCGGATAGTACAGGATTTCAGGGCTGTCAATAAAGCAAGAGAAGATTTGTATCCTGTGGTAGCCAATCCATATACTTTATGAACTTGTTTAACACCTGAGCAAACCTGGTTAACCATTTTAGAATCAAATGATGCCTTCTTTTGCCTCCCTATCCACAAAGTCAGTCAGAAAATTTTTGCATTCCAATGGGAAAGCCCTAAAAGTGGGCACAAAACCCAGCTCACATGGCCCGTGCTTCCTCAGTGCTTCAAAATTTCCCCTACTCTGTTTGAGGAGCAACTTGCAAAAGATCTGGAGTTTTGGGAAGCTCCACAGGAAGAAGGAAGGCTTTTGTAATATGTGGATGACCTTCTAGTAGCCACTCGGACGAGGGAAGCATGTCTGGCCTGGACAGTAAGCCTTTTGAATTTCCTAGGGCCCCAAGGACACAAAGTGTCAAAGAAAAAGGCACAGGCAGTGAAAAAGAAAGTAATCTACCTGGGGTACCAGGTGAGTGCTGGGCAACGGACGTGAGGGCAGGCTCGCAAGGAGCCATATGCCAAACCCCAAAACCCCAGACAATAAAGGAACTCCAAACCTTCTTAGGCATGGCAGGGTGGTGCCGGCTGTGGTTTATAATTATGGACTGCTCGTCAGACTCCTCTATGCTCTTATTGCCAGTGGAAACAGAGATCTCCAGTGGACAAAGGAAGGCACACGGGCCTTTCACCAGCTAAAGAGTGCCCTCATGTCAGCTCCAGCTTTGGGACTTGCAGATGTAAGTGAACCATTCTTTCTGGTTTCCCATGAAAGACAGGAGATTGCCCTGGGAATATAGGCTCAGGACTTGGGTCCATATCAGAGGGCAGTTGCTTACCTCTCCAAGCCACTAGTTGCTACAGCCAAATGAAATTAGTGTCTCAAGTGTGATTCCTAAGTGAATCAGATTGTTGGTGTAATTTCTCCTTGGTACAGCCTGTAGAAGTGACTTGCCTTTAAGCTCAAGATGCTATCGGGCTTTCATTTAAATTTTAAATAGACACTGCACTTTTTACAATGCCAGGATCTTATACAACCCACACTAGGAATCAAATAGTACAGATCCAACCTAAACATAAACCTGAAGTGTATGAAATAGGCCCATACATCAGAGTGAGGAATGTGGGTGAACAATGACTGTTGTTCAATCCAGAATGGCCTCTCAAACGTGTTGAGTTGCTAGTGCAAATTAACATCTCAAAAATCCAACCAGCCTGCTCCCCTTTCCTAAGAACATCCTTTGAGGGCTGCACAACGTGGTTACAAAGACAGATACAGCTCAGGAGCAGAATAAGAAATGATCTAACTGGGATGTTAGGGAATGGATTGAGAGTTTTAAATGGAATTGATTCAGAAATACTGATGAATAAGCTGGCCACTGCAGCAGGTGACCTTGCAATATTGAAGCAGCTTTTACAGTCATCTCTATTGGCATTGGGAACTAGCCAGTGGCAGATTTCCAAAGTACTGACTGCCAAAGTGGGAAAAGGTCGGGGGCCAAGACCACAAGTTAATAGTAGAAGCACTTGGTACAGTTGAAAATAATGTGTCTTTAGCTTTCAGTTGTATACAAGCACAGTTATAGATGCAGGCAACAGCAGCTCTGATCATACGGGAAGGGGGTGAAGGTAATTTTCCAGCAGAAATTCAGAAAGTTGTCTGGGAGAATGTGATTGATTTTGAAAAGAAGTTTCAATCCTGGTGGACTATAGTAAATTTCACCTATGATCCTGCTTCTTATGTGGCCACTGCCTTTGTCCTTACCATACGTAATGCCACTGTTTATGTTATCGGCCCCATCATTGCACGGGGATTAAATAATGAAAAAAGAGTGCTCTACCCTTCAGAGCATAGGGTGTGGGCAGGAAAGGTGAATGACAAGTGGCAAACAGTAAAGTTAGAATCCTGCATTACTAGAGAACAACTAGGATTCATTTGTTAAAGCAATACAATTAATGCCCAAGATGTGTGTCTAGACAGTGAACAGAGTATTTGCCACTTTGAGATTCATCCTATCACTGAACAGAAAACTGTGCTCGTATATACTAGTGAAAGTTATGTGTGCCTGAGAAGTGCTTGTGCTGCTGTAAAAGTTGATAACAACGATGTTATTTTGTCTAGAAGAAATAATTTTAATTTTTGTATTTGTAATTTTGTTAAGATTATCGGGTGTGATTTTTCTTATGTGGCCCCAGTGACATCCCACCAGTTGATTAAAACCAATTACACAATGTAACACAGACTATCTCCTACTCCTATTGGGATGGACCTTACATTGATAAAACAATTAATTAAGGACCAAGACCCCCACAGATCTTGAAGGAAATTCCAGAAAGCAGAGAAAACCTTAATTACTGTCCAACATGATAACAAAGAAATAACCAGAATTCGGCAAAGAATAAAACAAACTGCAGATCATCACTGGTGGGATGTGATCTTTGGGTGGTCACCAACTGACAATGGAATCCTTAATAAAATATGTCATCCCATTGTAGTTTTGTTAATATTAGTTGGACTAAGTTTAGCCTTATATTGCTAATTTGAAATTGGAGAATACTACAGTGAACAGCTGTGTTAACCTCCTTATCAAATGTACATGGTAAAGCATTAAGAGACACTAATTTTCATAGGGATTTGTATTAGATAAAAGAATTTACCTGTTGTCTAGGAAAGGGAGGAAAATAGACAGAGTAGAAATTTTCCGGAGTAGAAATCCATTTTGATTTACGTGAAATGTACTACAGTCTGTAGTATGAAAACATAGCTGTTTAGACTGACTGCCTGTTCTGGAAAAAAGCCTAGGCTCAGAGAAAATGCTTCAGTGAAAAACAGAGATTGGGGGGGGATGGGGACAGAGAGACAGAGGACCTGCTATGAGAACAGGCCAACCTGACCTGGGAATTCTTTCTGATAAAGATTAACTAGTGGTAAATGTTATGCCAAATTTGTAAAAATGAATATGTACGAACCTATCGTAAAATTGGATGCATATCTATTTGAGAGAGTTATAAAAAAGGATCTGGAGTTCCCAGAGGGACGCATGTCATTTACGGAGAGGAATCTCCACATGCATCCAGCATAGTAATAAACATACCAACTTTACAACTTTCACAAAGTCGTGGAGTTGCGTTTATCTCCGCAAAAGAGGCCCCGGTGTCAGCTGGCTCACAGAGACCCTCCTGCACAGCAGGAGATTCCCACCGTGCTCAAAGTTTGCCTCTGTAGACTGAGAGATGAGCTTGTAAGAAATGCCGGAAATTATCAGGGAAAGGGCTTTAACTCCGTTGTTGTCACTGGGGAAAAATCTCCAGTGGGAAAAGAGCCTCTCCAGTACACTGGGTGTCCTGTAATGACTTAGTTCATCTAAGAGTAATGATCACCAATTATTGCAGTTTTATTTTTTATTCGGCAAGTGTAAAAGTGTTCCAAATTTTTCAGAATTCTAAAACTACTTTGAAAAAGCCTAAACTACAATGGGAAAAGGGAAGAAATACTTGGGGATATTTTTGTACAAAAAATGTTTCTAAATATTTCTAAAATCTTCAGCTGTGTATAATTGTAAAACAAAGACAAAATGAGGTTGCTTTGTCTCAGGAGCCCCGTGCTCAGCTGCTGCCTGCCCAGCCCTGGCTGTGCCCAGACAAGCAGCTCCCCCAAAGCTGGTGGTAGCACCGACACACCTGAGCTGAACCCCAAAGATGTTGCCAGGCTCTGGCCCACTGGATGGCCCACCTACACGCAGTGTTAGCGTTGTAGTAGGCCATCTGCCTTAACATCTACTCCCTCTCCCTTTCCCCCGGAACCTGCGCCTCAACGCATGAACGCCGGGTAAGGTTCCTGTGCGCCCTGCCTGGTCTCATCTTCTTCCACTTGGGATGTGGTTGTAGCTAGCTTGTAGAAAGCGCGTTTCGCAGACTTCCCTGTTTCAACCAGCTGTATAGCAAACAACGCCTTAGCCTGAGCTGCCCCGCTTGCCAACTGCCAGGGTGCCCACTAGATGGTCTTCTGAGATCACCAAGCCCTCGGTGTTGTGAGATGTGGAGGGATTCCCCCAAAGTATTGGGAGAACCTCCACAATCTCCCTCCTCCATTTTCCCACCCAGACCCTGAATTCCATCGGGCCTAAAAGGCTGGAGAAGAGAGCCCTCAGCTCCGCGGGCACCAGATCTCCCTGTAGAAGAACCGGCCGAAGAAGCCCCCGGAAATATTCAGATTCCCGGGAGTGCTCCCTCTGGGCCTTGCACAGCTCCTTGATCCTGGCCTGGGTGATAGGCACCCATTGGGCCTGAGCACTCCCCTCCCCGCTGAGGTGGTATGTAACCGGGGCAGCTTCCAATAAAGGCACCTGCCCTGGCTTCCGGTCATCAACCCCCCCCCCCCGGAATACGAAGCGTGGGAACCGGAAGGGGGAGCCTGGGAACTGGAATTGGAGGAGGTTGAGGCAGGGCTTGGTCTCTGCGCCGGGCACCAGCAGGGGCATGGTGACTCATATTTCTCCGCCTCAAAGGTGGAGTTAGGAGGCGGAGTGGAATAAGGAGGTGGGACATGGGAGGAGTCAAAGGAGGGTGGAACTATGGGTGGGGCAAGGGGAGGAGCTGAGGGAGGAACCATGGGCAGAGAAAGGGGTGGAACTGAGGGAGGAACCGAGGGTGGAGCTATGGGAAAAGAGGGAGGGTCAGGGGAAAGGAAGGGGTTGGGTTTAGGGAGAAAGGGATTCGGGGTAGAAGAAGGGGCAAAGGCGGGAAAGACCATGCGGTCTCCGCCATTTTGGGCTCCTTGGGAGCCATCTTGAGGAACTTCAGTAAAGCTTACAACTTTGGGGGTTTCAACTGGGGACTTAGGGAGAGGAGGAACAGGGGGATGGGGAAGAGAGCTCCGAAGAGCTCGGCCAGGGCTCTTTGGAGGGGGAGGCCGAGCCGGTCTCGAGGGATCAGGGGCAGGTTGGACCCCCTGCTTCTTACTGGCTTTGAGGATCCCTTGAGAGGGCTCCTGCCGCAGGGAGGAGGGAGAGGAATGGGGGGTAGGAACACATGAACCGGGAGAACTGGGGAGCAAACTAAAACGAGATGGGCTTTTCCTCAAATTCCCGGGTGGGCGCAGTGTGGTTAGCACTTTGCCCGCCCAATACGCCACAGTAGATAAATGAGTCTCCCCGGAATTGACTTCACTATCTAATTTTGCCACAACAGCTGCCCAAAACTGTGGCTCCTTTACAAGTTCCGGGGTGACCTCAGAAAAATGAGAAAAAGTCCACTTAACCAATAACTTCAATTCTTTCTTGGGGGCAGCAAACCCTCCCCCAAGCAACAAACCTTTAATAACATAAAAAACTCCTTGTTGGGTTTTGCTCAGACCTGCACCCATGATCCTGCTCCTAAAGCACCCTAGACAAGGCGACTTCAGGAGGAGCAAGCACCCACCATGGAACACTCCACCTGCCCGAGAAAAATGCAAACTAAAACAATGAAGCACACGCTGTCAGCCCCTGCTCCTCCCACAGTCCTTAAGTCAGAGGGTTCACTGAGGGAAAAAAAGGAATTTAGGTGATAGGACCTGGCCCCAAGTCTGGGGAAGCAGACCCAGTGAGTAATGATCACCAATTAAATGCAGTTTTATTTGTTATTCGGCAATTGTAAAAGTGTTCCAAATTTTTCAAAATTCTAAAACTACTTTGAAAAATCCCAAACTACAATGGGTAAAGGGAAAAAATATTTGGAGATATTTTTAAACAAAAAATGTTTCTAAATATTTCTAAAATGTTCTACTGTGTATAAATGTAAAACGAAGACAAAATGAGGTTACTTTGTCTCAGGAGCCCTGTGCTAAACTGCTGCCTGCCCGGCCCGGGCTGTGCCCAGACAAGCAGCTCCGCCAGAGCTGGTGGTAGCACAGACAAACCTGAGCTGAACCCCAAAGATGTTGCCAGGCTCAAGCTCATCCCTGGTAGGAGGGCTGCACCTCCTGGCCTGCCGGGACACCAGAGGCAGCACCTTTGGGGACAGAGTCTCCTGCTCTGGGTGGTAATACCAACAAGCTGTCCCTAGCAATGAGCTGGTAATGCAGCCATGGAAGTGAAAACAAACACAGGCATGGAGATGTGAGATGATAGGTCCAGTTCTCCCTGGTCCTGTCATCTCCAGTTATTTGGCCAGTCTTGTGAAGCTGCAGAGGCATCCCTGTGGAGAGAGGAGGCGGCTGAGGCCCCAGCTGCCAATGGCACACAGGGAGCCTCCTGCACAGCAGGGCCCAGAGCTGGCAAGGCTTCCCAGCATGGCTGGAGCTGCTGGCACAGCTTGGCCCAGCTGCACAGCTGCCCCTCAAGGCCCCGGCGAGCAGGGCACGGCTCTGGGCAGGCTCCCTGGCCAGGAGCGGGCCCCAGAGCGCCTCTGCCTTTCAAGGGCAATCTCGTTCCTGCTCTTTCTCCTCCCCACCTTGCTCTGCCTCTGCCCTGTGCCCCTGGGGTTTGCCTTGGCCAGGCAGTCCCAGTGGGAGCCTGCACTGGCTGCAGCCCCAGCGGGCCCCCCAGGACAAGGCCCAGCAATGAGGAGGCCAATGAAAGCTCTGGGCAGCAGCAGAACCCTCATCAGAGTTCTTTGGACAACCATGGACTGGCCAGAACTCCACTGCAGCTTCTCTGGGAATGTTTCCTGTCTACATTAGACTTTCAAAAGAAGCTGTTTGAGGGAAAGATGATCAAAACACTCACCCTTTTCTCTTCCAATAAGTCCAAAATTGGACAGAGCATAAGATGGAAACAACCTCCAAAATAGCAGGCCTGAAATAAATCCTATCCACCATCCTGTTCCCTCACAGAAAACCCTTCCAGGGCCATTCTGGGAATCCAGAACACGTGTGGTGGGGACGGCTGCACCTGTGGGAGCAATGGGGAGCGTGAACCCGTGCGGTGCTGCGCTGCTGAGCTGGCAGCACTGTGGATGCGGGCAGGACGTTCTCCGTTTCCCCCAGAGCTGGGGCCTGCAGGCACCTTGCCGCCCCTTGGCACAGGCTGTGCCACCCAACAAAGCCCAGCAGGCCGGGAGGAGAGCCCGGGGGCAGCGCAGCTGCTTGGGCAGTGGCTGCTTGGAGGGACACGGGCCAAAGCCATCCCTGAGCAGCCACTGCCAGCCCTGGCCCTCCCTGCCCCGTGACAGCTCCCCCAGCCCCAGGGCACAGAGTCAGGCCCTGTCAGGACCCAGTGCAGCCCCTGCCCAGTCGGGAGCCAAGGCTGGCTCTGGCCCTGGGCTCGCGGCAGGGCTCCCGCTCGGGGCTGCTCCTGTGCCTTGGGCCTCTGGGCACTCAGGGCCAGCTCCAGAGCAGCTGCAGTGGGAGGGACATTGGTGCACGGGTCCCTTTTCCCTGGGGCTGTGTATGAGATCCAGAGGCCTCCAAGGCTCTCGAGGCCTCCAAGCCTCCAGAGGTGCCTCCAGCTTTGGCTGCTGCTGGGCCATGCAAGGGTACGCTCTGGTGGAAAGAGCTGCTGCCACACAGCCCCTCCAAGGGCTGACCGTGGCAGAGCAATTACCTCCTGTGTCTGTTCCCATGTCTGTCATCTCCTCCTTTCCCGCAGCAGAGGCTGCCAATCGGCCTCTACTTCCTTGTGGAAACACCTCCTTCTGTCCTGCCTTTTGCGCTATCACTTGAAAAAGGAAAAAGTTCAGCTGGATCAGATGGAACAATTTCTGATTTCTTTTGGTGGCATCTTTAGGATATCATGCCTATCAAAAATGGGGATAAGATTCAAAAAACATCTGGTTTTTTAGGGCTGGGCCAGGGCCCACCTTCCTCTAAATAGTTGCCAGGCCTGAGCAGAAGGTGTGAGGGGATCGCGCAGGGCGAGGACACACACGTGCATGGCTCTGTCCTGGCACCTGCAGCAATGCCCCCCTGGCCGAGCTTTGGGCTCTGAGCTGGCAGCTCTCCCAGGGGAAAGGCCTTGACCTACCCTCGCCATCTCCCAGAGGCTCAATCCTGAACGTGGGTTGGGAAGCCAGATCACCTTCACCAACAGGCTCAACTGCAAAGAAAGGCAGGACAGAACAGCTCCCGTGACACTGCAGGAGATCCTCAGCTGCAGGGAAGGCTCAGCCCCGGGGCACAGCCCTGGGCCCGGCCCCTTTCCTCTCTGCTCTTCTCCGTGGCTGCACAGAGCACACGGAAGGACACACTGCCATTGCACACAGAAGAAGAATGGACAGTTAAATGCTCCTTCCTCCTACTGAGAGTGATCTTGTGGGATCACTCAGGGCTCCAGAAGGGAGCAGGGCAAGTTTTCCAGAACTGATCGTCTTGTCTGGCTGTGCTCGCAGTGCCAAGCCGCCGAGAGGGAAGCTCAAGCCTCAGCAGGGCTCAGACCCAGCGGCAATTACCTCCTGTCACTGTGCTAGGCATCGCTTCCATTCCTGCGGCAGAGGCTGTCAATGAGGCACTGCTTCTGCTGGGAAGTGCTTCCTTCTGCCAAGCCTCTACCTCTGCTTCTGCAGAAAAGATGAGGTATAACTGGATCAGGTTGGGCTTTTCCCCACTTGGCACATGGCATCTTCAGGAGACAATGATTGTCAAAGAAACCGTTAAAAAGCAGGAAAGCCCTGTCAACTTTTTAGGTAGGACAGGGCCCTCTGTACTCCAAACAGTTGCCTTTTCTGATTTGCCTGGCGACAGGGAAATTGCAGGGGATCTAAGGCCCATGGTGCAGGTTGATCTCCCTGTCAGCTGATGCCCAATGCCTTCCTGCAGAGGCTGGGGAGAAGCTGCAGCCAGGCCAGGCTGGCAAACAGCCCTGCAAGGCGTGGAAGCAGCAGCGGGGCAGCGAGGCTGCCATGGATCCCTTCCAGCTGTGCCGGGCACGGCGTGTCCAGATGTGCAGCCAAAGGCCCCGGCTGCTGAGCCCCAGGACAAGGCTGAGGGAAATGCACCCTCCACGGTGCCTCTGCAGGTCTCTCAGGATCCTGGCCCTGTGTTTGGCTGCCTCCAGAGATTTCCTGTCTTCTGTGACTTGCTTCTAGGTGTGAGAGTCTGTGCGAATTTTCCTTCATCTGCCTCATGATCGTCATTTGGGGAGCACTGAAGAGAAGACTACCCCTGTCTAGCTCTGTAGGAGAAAGTCACACGCCAAAGGCCCTGAGACCTGAGAGCACAGTGCTAAGTTATTGTTTTCACAGGTGTTGTTTGCTGTATGCTGCACTGAGCCCAAAGAAGGGGGCACTGTGCCCTTTCTGCAACAATAGCCCTTGGAAGCTCTCCCACCTCTCGGCCTGGCTGGACTTCTGAGTTTTGGGTGGTCTCCCACAGAAGACCCTCACCTGTTTTACAACCACCGTGACAGACAGACTGAGATGTAAGAAGCCTCTCCATCAAGGACTGAGACATGAAACCTCTATGTGAAAAGGCCCCTCTCCTCCTTCTAAGGACTGGGACTGAAACCCCCAACCCAGGGGAAGTGTGTGGGGGCGGCAAGCTGACCAAAGCGAGATGTTTGCTTGCAGGTTGTGATCACTGGACCACAAAAACATTGCCTCATCCCTTCCCTCCTCCCCTCCCTCGGGTAAAAGGGTGAGCAACGATACGGTCCAGGAGTTCCATTGGAGCAGTTGCTGGATTCAGTGGCCTTTGGGCCAGAATTAAGCTCTGGATTAAAACCCTCCGTCAGAACCAACTCCTTTCCTTCACTACCGCCTTAAAGCTTCTCTGGCAGAGGGAAGCCTGAGGAGCAGACCCTCCACGGGAGGAAGCTCCATCCCGCTGACACTGGAGTCCCGGCATGACTGGACTTGTCCCCATGCGCCCAGCGGCAACATCCAGCTGGCCGCAAGTGTCTCTGGGGTGGAACACCACAGTTGCTGCTATTTGGTTCAGCTGCGGGGGCCAGACAAGCCAAGGCATGTGCCATCATTAGTATTGGTGTAATATATGGTATGAAAAATTCACGCTGTTAATGAATGGTATAAAATATTGTGTAATCCAAAATCATGTCTTTGACCTCCTGGCTGGGAGCAGCTCTCTATTTAGATTCAACTAGCTCCTGGACACAAGTTAAGATAACAATCAACACCTTAACGTAAGAATAGAAGCTTCCATGGCGATGATCACTGGTTTCTTGAGTCATGGGGAGCCACCTAAGAGTGATTATCACCTTGCCAGTTGCATCTATCAAGATAGTCAGCGGTGCCAAATTGGTGCAGCTGAATACACGGCATCCCTGGACCCGATTAACGCCGATGGCACACCTGGACTCAGCCTTTGTCCAGCTCTGACCATGGAAAGAAACAGCAATGCACGTGAAGAGATACAAAGGAAATTTGGTCATCTTTGCCTCGGGCAGAATAAACTGCATAAAACCTCGTTGCAAGAAGCAGCGTGCGTGAACTGGGTAGACTCTGACACTCGGGAGGTCAGATACAGGTTCACCCGGCGGCTTTCCCGGGCTCGACGCTGTCTCTTTGGCTGTGGTGGTTTCAAGGACCAAAATTCGGTGTCACAGACAAATTAATAAACCTTTGCTAAATTTTTGACAATTTTGGGTCATGATTTGATCATTTATAACATTGGTAATTCCAATAAAGGAGAAACAGGAGAGGAACACGGCTTCCAGTTCAGATAAGTGCCACCATTTTGCTGCCTATTCCTGGTTAAGAAATAAAGCAATGTCCTGAAGATCCCTTCATGTGGGTGCATTATTGGCTGTATCAGTACTTGTGTTCTGTGAAACAGGAAAGTTGTACAGCTTCTTGCCCCATTTATCACTGGATGAAACCCAAATACTGCATTGCTCCTTGTCTACTTGCTTCCAAGTCAAGGCAAATTTTGGTCATGATTGAGTGGGACTTATTCACCTGTTCACAAGCAAATTCTTCTTGCCATTCACACAGTGGCAAGATTGCTTTGTGGATTTGCTCTAATTGCACTGTAAATAAGGCCTGCCACTCACTAGAATTAAAGTTGATGCATTAGGATGCAAAGTTTTGCGTAATTTGTCCTGGTGTCTGGCACTGTAGAGAGTTATTCTGGAATTAAATGGCACTTGAAGACACGTGTAGTCTACCATACTTCTCGCATACTAGAAGTAAAAAAACAGCCTTTGAAACACGATTTTATCCTTTCTTCCTTCTCCTCGTCCCAGGAATTTCAATGTCTGAGGTCTAAGCTCTTCAGCTGCCTCACAAACATTGTTTTAATTCAGACAGGCATCCATGCCTTTAGCCACAATTCAGGACTGTGGCTGTGAAGCTTGAAGCAATGTAGGTTTATAGCACTAAAAGTAATAATCCATTCCCAGGTTAAGCCAAGCATTTTCCAAATAACTCTACCTATTCTCAAGGTTGTTTCAAAAAGGATCATTATAAAAGCTGGGAGTGGGGAGAAGGAGTGTCTTCAAAATTAAAAATACAGCTTTCTGAAATCTATATATTCCTTAAGAGCATTACCATATACAGGAAATTCCAGGTATTGGGAAAAATGAAGAAAATTTTAGTATGCAATTCACAGAGGTACCCTGTAATTTATTGGTGGATTTGTTGCAAAATTTCAGAGAGCAGACTGGAAAAGCATAGGGGCTGGTCAGCCCATGTGTGGGCATTTAGCGCAGTGTGAGGGATGTTTCTGGGACCAACTGCAGGGAAGAAGAGCAGCAGACAATTACTGGGACAATCTCTTTGCTGGCTGTGGAGTTTGTGTCAGTCAGTTCCCTGGGGCTGGGGGAGCTGTCACGGGGCAGGGAGGGCCAGGACTGGCAGTGGCTGCTCAGGGATGGCTTTGGCCCATGTCCCTCCAAGCAGCCACTGCCCAAGCAGCTGCGCTGCCCCCGGGCTCTCCTCCCGGCCTGCTGGGCTTTGTTGGGTGGCACAGCCTGTGCCAAGGGGCGGCAAGGTGCCTGCAGGCCCCAGCTCTGGGGCAAACGGAGAACGTCCTGCCCGCATCCACAGTGCTGCCAGCTCAGCAGCGCAGCACAGCACGGGCTGACGCTCCCCATTGCTCCCACAGGTGCAGTGGGCCCCACCACATGTCTTCCTGATTCCCAGAACAGGTGTGAAAAATGTCAATCCCTTGTTTGTAAAATTTTAAAATTTTATTAATAATAAAATGTTTATAAAAATACCAATATCATTAGCGTGATAAAAATTTTGGACAATTTGGATTAGGACAATAGGAGACAATAGAAACAAAGAGTTACGGACATCTGGGTACCTATTTTCTGGGCAACAGAAGTCCAAAAAGGAACACATGTTAACAGAGAATTAACCCTTAAAAAGAATAAGCTGTTGCATGTTCATACATCCTATACATGATGCATAAATTCCATTCAAACACAGGATTTTGTCTGGTCCTCATCAACTTCTCTCTCTTAATCCTAACCAGCTTCCTGGGGGCTTAACGACGCAGGAGGAAGTTAGTTTCTTCTGATAGGAGAGCAATAAATTCTTTTTCTCTTAAAAATTTCAGTGTTCTATGGCTGCTACCTCGCTATGAGCTCTTGCTTTCAAACAAGTATCTTACATAGTGTAGTTTATATTTTAACATTCTGTTATAACTTAAATTATATTTATAAGACTGCTTGAGAAAATTAATACAACATTAGTTCTAAGATTACACATATAATATTCATTTTATTATTTGCAAAAAGCCAATCATAAAACAACCATGTTTCACAGGGGTTTGGAGGTGGTTGCTGTTGGGGAACACTCTTGTTTACTTGTGATAAGGGCAAGTTTGACCTTCTGTTGATGCCAGGAAAAGATTTGGAAGTGCTCAACAGAGCCCTGACTGAGAGCTTCCCTGTTGCAGTGCATGTTTTTGATTGTAATTCGGTCCTAGTAGTCAGTTTTATAACACCCCCTTATTTGGTATTGTTATACCATATTTTATTGCCAATGGGTTGCTCCTTTCCCCTCTGTGTTGTTGGCTTTGCCCTAGTTGTCCATCTCCCCAAAGACCTGCCTTTTGTTCCCTGTTCCCTCTCCCATTCAATGTCAATCCCTCCCCAAGCCTACCCCTTTCCCTAGAAACTTCCCTATCTATTTGGTATCCTTTGAAACCCTATTGGTTTGTTTAAGTTGTCCTCCTCCCCTGTAATCCCCTATTGGTTTAAACAATGTATTCCCCGCCTTGTGTTCCACCCTCAGTTTCTCCCAATTGGCTAAAGACTGTATCCTCCCCAGGGACCTCCCCAGTTTGGAAATTGGTGTATGGGTTTAATTCAGTGTCTTTCTATCACCGAGTAGGCAGGGAACAAACATACAGAAGAGCTCTCCCTGTTCCTTGTCTCTACCCCAGCGCAGTCCACCTGTGCTGTAAAGCAGCTGTGCCCTACAGCCAAACCCCAGAGTTGACAGTTTTCTGGGGGCGGCCCACTCTGGGTGTTGGTGTTGGCAGCTAGTCAGGCTGAAGAAATCGGGCACTGCAGCACTTCCCAAATGAGCTCTTCTCTTGCAATAAAGAGATGGAGCTGTCAGCCCACTGTCCGGGTGGCAGCAGCAGCAAAGCCCACCCGGCAGCAGCACAGGCTGAGCTCGGTGTCCAGGAGCAGCCGTGGATTGGCCTTGTCCATTGACATCTGGCCCCCATGGACTTTCCCGACCCCCTTGCAGTGCCCAGTTCCCGGAGGCAGAAGGGGATGCCAGCGCATCATGGAAATGGGTCTGGTCTTTGCTCCCTTCTAGATTTGGATCGCGACTTTGATGATTTGGAATTGTTGTTGAATGATATTTCGAATGTCTTGAAGAATGCTGGAGGTAAGTTCTGAATTTCCCTTTCTAGTGACATATTAATCAGTATCCAAGTGGCAAGAGCTCGTTCCTCTGCCATTTCCATTAGAGGTTAAGTCAGGGCAGAAGGGTTCTAAAAACCTTGCCCTGCTCCTTTCTGGAGCCCTGAGTGATCCCACAGGATGACTGTCAGTGGGAGGAAGGAGCATTTAGCCGTCCATCTTCCTCCCATGTGCAATGCCACTGTGTCCTTCCATGCGGTCTGTGCAGTCACAGAGAAGAGCAGAGAGGGAAGGTGCTGGGCCCAGGGCTGTGCCCCGGGGCTGAGCCTTTCCTGCAGCCTGAGGATCTCCTACAGTGCCACGGGAGCTGTTCTGTCCTGCCTTTCTTTGCAGCTGAACCTGTTGGTGAAGGAGAAATGGCTTCCCAAGCCACGTCCAGGACTGAGCCTCTGGGAGATGGTGAGGGTAGGTCAAGGCCTTTCCCCTGGGAGAGCTGCCAGCTCAGAGCCCAAAGCTCGGCCAGGGGCGCATCGCTGCAGGTGGCAGGACAGAGCCATGCGCGTGTGTGCCCTCGCCCTGCGCAATCCACTCACAACTTCTGCTCAGGCCTGGCAGCTGTTTGGAGGAGGGTGGGCCCTGGCCCAGCTGAAAAAGCCCAGAGGTTTTATGGATCATTTCCCCATTTTTAATAAGCATGACGCCCTGAAGATTCCACCAAAGAAATGGGGAGTTGTTCCACCTGATCTAGCTGTTCTTTTTTGTTTCTCAAGTGATGGACCAAATGGCAGCACAGAAGGAGGTGTTTCCCCAAGGAAGCAGAGGCCAATTGGCAGCCCCTGGTGCAAGAAGGAAGGGCAAGCCAGACACAGGCACAGGCACAGGCACAGGAGGGAATTGCTGTGTCAGGCTCAGCCCTTGGAAGGGCTGTGTGGCAGCAGCTCTTCCCCCAGGGTCTGCCCTTGCACGGCCCGGCAGCAGCCAAAGCTGGAGGTGCCTCTGGAGCTCGTTCACAGCCCCGGGGAAAGGGGACTCGTGCACCAACGTCCCTCCCGCTGCAGCTGCTCCAGAGCCGGCCCTGAGTGCCCAGAGGCCCAAGGCACAGGAGCAGCCCCGAGCGGGAGCCCTGCCGCGAGCCCAGGGCCAGAGCCAGCCTCAGCTCCCGACTGGGCAGGGGCTGCACTGGGTCCTGACAGGGCCTGACTCTGTGCCCTGGGGCTGGGGGAGCTGTCACGGGGCAGGGAGGGCCAGGGCTGGCAGTGGCTGCTCAGGGATGGCTTTGGCCCGTGCCCCTCCAAGCAGCCACTGCCCAAGCAGCTGCGCTGCCCCCGGGCTCTCCTCCCGGCCTGCTGGGCTTTGTTGGGTGGCACAGCCTGTGCCAAGGGGCGGCAAGGTGCCTGCAGGCCCCAGCTCTGGGGGAAATGGAGAATGTCCTGCCCGCATCCACAGTGCTGCCAGCTCAGCAGCGCAGCACAGCACAGGCTGACGCTCCCCATTGCTCCCACAGGTGCAGCTGGAACCACAGCACATGTTCCTGATTCCCAGGAGGGCCATGGAAACTGTTTCTGTATGGGAACTCGCTGTTTGCTAGAGTTAATGGCCATCCTGGCTGGTGAGCAGCTTGTCTTCATGTTGTGCTGCTTTGGAATCTGGTATTCCTGGAAGAGAAAACAGTGAGTGTTTTGTTGCTCTCCCCCTCAAACAGCTTCATTTGAAAGTCTACCACAGACAGGAACATTTCCAGTGAGGCTGCAGTGCAGTTGTGGCCAGTCCATGATTGTCCAAAGAACTCTGCTGAGGGTTGTGCTGCTGCCCAGAGCTTTCATTGGCCTCCTCATTGCTGGGCCTTGTCCGGGGGGGCCCGCTGGGGCTGCAGCCAGTGCTGGCTCCCACTGAGGCTGCCTGGCCAAGGCAAACCCCAGGGGCACAGGGCAGAGGCAAAGCACGGTGGGGAGGACAAAGAGCAGGAACGAGATTGCCCTTGAAAGACAGTGGTGCTCTGGGGCCCGCTCCTGGCCAGGGAGCCTGCCCAGAGCCGTGCCCTGCTCGCCAGGGCCTTGAGGGGCAGCTGTGCAGCTGGGCCAAGCTGTGCCAGCAGCTCCAGCCATGCTGGGGAGCCTTGCCAGCTCTGGGCCCTGCTGTGCAGGAGGCTCCCTGTGTGCCACTGGCAGCTGGGGCATCAGCCAGCTCCTCTCTTCACAGGCACCACCTCAAAGAAAAGTTCAAAGCTGGTGGCTGGTCACAAGACCTCTACAGCCGAAGAGCAGCAGCAGCAGCTCTGAATCTGACCAGTTTACAATTGTACCTGAAAGCTCTGTGGTGCTTTGAGGCCACAGGCCCAGCCCTCCATCCGGGGCCAAAGGTGAAAGCCCCAGGAAAGTATTTGGAAGTGCTCAACTGACCACGGGCTGAGAGCATCCCGAATCAGTTCTTCTATTGCAATAAAGAGATGGAGCTGTCACCCCAGTGTCCGGGTGGCAGCAGCACCAAAGCCCAGCCGGCAGCAGCACTGGCTCAGCTCCGTGCCCAGGAGCAGCCGTGGATGCCCACGGTGTGGGCAGGCAGGAGCCAGGCAGGGGCTGCTGTGACCAGCGGCGGGGTCCCCAGGGCTGGGGGAGCCCATGCTGAGCGTCCCTGGGCTGAGGGCACATTTCCTTCCCTGGCATCATCTGGGCCTGCACATCCTCCAGTGGCAAGCCCAGGAAAAGAGGGAAGCCATCAAGAGCATCTCCACAGCCACAGCCTGACCAGCAATTCCAGCAGGCAAAACAAAGCCCCACCCTAATTAACACACACTTGATAGAACCTAATTGATGGCCCATCACCAATGCAGGGTGCTGCACAGGGTCTGCTCCTCTGGATGAGGGCCAGAAGGGGAGGGAAGGGAAGGGCTGTGTGGCCTTGGGGCCGATGAACAGCCCCAGAGGCACAACAGCCCAGCTGCAGCCACACTCCGTTTCCTGGTCAGAACCCTAGCCCTAGCTGCCCTAGCCTTCCCCGTAAGGCACCTGGGGGCTTTGGGGGCCCCATAAGGTGCACGAGGGGCTGGGGTCCCTTGTGGGACACACAGGGATATTTTAGGCTCCCTCTGAGGCACGGAGGGTGCTGGGGTCCACTTCAAGTCATGCAAAGGATTGGGAATTTTGTGTGAGGGATGCACGGAGTTAGGGATCTCTCCCAAGGTGTGCAGGGCGCTGGGGTCTCTGCTGAGACACATGACGGGGTTTTGGGGTCTCACTTCACATGCGGAAAGGGCTGTGGGCTCTCATAAGCGTCCCGGGGCTTTGCGCCCCTCCTGCTGCCCGCAGTGGGGCGGGAGTCTCTGCTGAGGCCCGCAGGGCTCGGGGCCCTCCCGCGCTCCCTCCCGAGGCCCTCCGGGCCCGTCCGGCTCGGGGCTGCCGCGGCCCTGGGGCAGCCGCTGTGCCGGGGCGGCGCTGGCGACGAGCCGAGCCGGAGCTGCCCCGCCGGGTCGCGCTGCACGGCCACGGCACGGGCGGCGCTGAGCGCCGGGCAGGCGGCGCCACAGCCCCGGCCCTGCCTCCTTCGGGGCCGGGCACACACAGCCCCGCAGGCAGAGCGGCGGCTCCGGGCTCCGCTCAGCGCCCGAGGGGACGGAACCGATGCCACAGGAGCCTGCGGAGCCCCGCGCAGGGCCCTGGCGCCGCCCGCCCGCCTCTCCTGTGGCCATCCCGGGCGGCAGGGACTCGCTCTGGGCGAGCTGCCGGCTCCTGCCACTGCCCTGACAACGCTGAGGGGCCTTCGGGGCCGGGACTGGGCTTGCCAGGGAGACAGCTCATAGGAGACTTGCTCAGGCCTTTTACAAGATTTACTGCGAAACAACTTAAAATCCCAGGCTAAATCGTGTGGTTTAACGCCTGGGGATTTGCAGTCTCGTCCCGCAGCCACAGCAGCTGACGGGTGGAGACCACCAATCCCGCCACTCTCAGGTTCGTTGCCAGGACCCCGAGTTCTGGCTCCGTCTGCGGCGCAGCGACGCAGGCGAGAGCAGCACTGCGAAGCACTGAGGCGAAGGAAGGAAAGACTGGACACACGTAGGGATGCCCAGACGCCTTACTGACACAGCCGGGGACAGCACCGGTTTCACAGAAAAACTGTTGGGGGGGCACTTATAAAGGCGAAGGGCGTGACACGAGGGGACACAAGGGACCAATGAACGAAGCCCAGGGGAGGAGCGAGGGACACAACCGAACCAATAGCAATGGCACTGGGGAGGGAGAAGGGTCGGGGGACAAATCATGTGTTAAGTAAGGCAAGATTGACACAGAAATTTCTCGAAATGAAAGGGGGCTGCTTACAATGATGGACAGGTAACTGGCCGGAGGAACAAACCTTTATGAGGGAGAACATGGGGGGAACCGTGGGTCAAACCAAAATCCTAATTTCCAAAATAACCAACTTTACACTAAAACCCGTATAAAACACACAATGCCACAGGGATTCCTTGGAGATGCTATGTAACTCCCCGTGGTGCCGGGCCAGGCCGGGTCCCAGTGTGAGGAATGAAATCCTGGAGATGAGAGCTCTTTTTCAGAGTTGTCATTGGTAGTTGACATTAATGAAATTGATAAGGTCTTAATTTGAAATATTGGTCTGTTGTTAAACATTGACTGTTAGAGTTCTAGGACTTGCCTTCAGTTGCCGTTGCTGACTGTTACTATTTTACCTGTATTTGTATCTCTTCTTGTCATACTCTGTATTTGTACCCCGTGTTAGTCATTTGTTAAACTTTGAATGTTAGTATTCTAAGACTTGCTTTTAGCTGCCGCTGTTAGATGTTGCTATTTCACCCTGTATTTTTATCTTTCCCCGTCATTCTCTGTATTTGTTCCCCTTTCCGTCTCACCCAGGATTTGTATCCATTCCCTTCAGGAACCACTTTTCCTACTCCCCTCCTCGCAGGAGGACTTGCACCCGGACTGAATTTAAATGAGAGGCTGTGGGAACTGTATGAACCCTCTCAAAACAACAAACCAGCACATAAACTTTGACTTTAGCCCATCATAACCACACTAAGCCACCCACTCTTGGCCAGAGCCAGATTCCGTCCTGTCCCCATAATTTTGATAGTACCCATCTTGGAAGATGCCCCTCGGCTGTGAGCCAATATTTGCCTTCCTAAGGACTCTGGTGAGGATGGAAGGCCCAGCTGTGCCGAGAGACAAAGCTGTACTCTTCCTCCTCAGTGTCGTCCAGTGGGAGCAGTGGCGGTGTGCGTGACACCTCGGGTTCCCCACCCAGAGCTGTCTTTAATAAAGGCATTTTAAATTAGCTCCTCTCCTGGCCCTATTTCTAACACCAGCGAGCACCAACACCCAGCAGCTCTCATGTATGCAGCACGGCTGGCACCAGGGACATGAGTCAACATCCCTCCAGCTGCCCGCTCTGCCTGCAGGCTGTCACACAACAGCAAGGTTCCAGCCAGAACAGGCATTTTTACATCCTCAGCACCACGTGCTCTTGTGGTCCTGCTAGTGCATCAGAGAGAAAAGCCAAATGTGACAGACCAAACTTGACTGTAGGAGAAGGATGGCTCAGCAGAGGCTCTGGGGACCTGTGGTGCCAGCCAGTGCCCGGGCACTCAGACACAGCAGCAATACCCCAGACTGTCAGACTTCACCTGGGAGGGTATCAAAGCCCAGAGGTTCTTTGTTCAGGGTCCCCCAGAGGCACCAGCTCAAGCTGCCACTGTTCCACCACCATAAAATTGTTTTAAGGATCCAGAGGTCCAACACTCTGCTATGGAGGACATTCCACATTTCCAATCTTTTGGGCATTTAGGACCTTTTGATTTTGCTTTGCACCCAAGAAAAATAAATCTCCAAATGTGCACAAATAACTCCTTTAGCATTTCCTCCTTTTATTTTCCGCAGAATTTTACATTGTTCTCTGCTACCTTGTCCTTGTTATGAATAAGAAGCTTAACTAGGCCAATATTCAAGCAGCAATCAATTTATTATTTAATATGGTAAGGTATGAGCAATACAGTGCTGGGTACAGTGGGGGAAGTTTTCCCTCCAACTGCACACCGATAATTGAGGGTTACAGGTATTTATAGGGGTACTCATCACCTTTTTTCCGCAGTTTCTATTTCCAATCTTTTACTCATCAGCAATTTTTATTCCAAATTATTACATCACAATTCCATACACTGTTGTGATTTTAATTTCTCAGGATGTATCTCAAAGGAATATCCCCAGATGGTGGTGGTCCAGTTTCCGAAAGAAGAAAGACAACTCCCATCTGGGGGGATCCAGCTCCCCAGATGTGTGTCCACCTTTTAATTGAAGAGACTCTAAATCTCATAACAGCGATGTCCAGCTTCCCTTTGGTCGAAACCATAAACCCTTGAGATGATGTTCATCTTCCTTTCTCAAGCTGTTTTTCTCTGCTTCAATAAGGCGTGAGATAAGCATATTTCCTTTATATATATTCCAAATCTATAGTTTCAACGATACAAGTTATATTCTAAAATTATACTTCAAAAGATTATTATTGCTGAGCTTTTTATGCATTAAATGCAAGCAAAAAGCAACATGTTTAACACTTTAATTCCAACGCTCTTAAATCAACCAGGGTTAATTGCAAACCAAAGATAGGTTCAAAGGCCTTTTTCCATGCTTTATTCTCCTCAGTTATTATTAGAATTCACAACTCTCCCATTGTCAGTGTCCACACATTTCGCATTCACAGCTACACACATCGCCTGTTTGTACCTGACACGAAACACAACATTGTATTTCACAATCCCCCCTCTGCTTGTATAAATTTTCATTTCTCTTACTCATTCGTGTCTGGGCTTCAACTCTGGCTAAAACTTTGGAAGCTTTCTCTTTTTGGTCTCTTATCTTCAATTTCATTATTTTGGTTATCTTAGCTCTTTTCTCAAATCTACCAACTTCTCTGGTAGCCAATTCTGAGTCAGTTATTGCAATCTGCATGCTTTGAATAACCGAGTGGATTGGTTGGATAAAACATGGAATAAGGCAAGGTAGAAACATTAACCTGGCTAATGAGGACAATATCAGGAACCCTTTTTTCTTCTACTAAGTTCCTCCTCTAAGCATCTGGTCTCACCATGAGGCTTGAAGAATGGAATTCCGTTTTTGGACAGGGACATGAGCCACCCTTTTGATCTCTGCTGCTAAACCCCGGATGGTTTCTCCGTAGTCATCAATCTCAACTTTTCTATCTATGGGGCAGTTCTCTGTAAGCTTTTTGTCCACAAATCTAATATATACCATTTGGGCTTTCAATGAGTCATTTACACCTTCAGGTTTTAAATTTTCTCCAACCCAGTATAATTTGCCACCTATAGTGCACCTATAGTTATGGTCATAGCACACTTCACTAACATGGGAATGTGCCATGAACATTGATTCTATTTTTCCCCCAATCCAGACAGTATGATTGCATTTGTCACAGACAGCTGGAGCAATAAGCTCTGATACTGCAGCTCGCTTGTGGATTACGTGGAGTTCAGGAGTGAGGCTATTAAGGCCCATTGCCTGGGATGCAATGATCAATACAGTGAAAATAATCCTCAAGGGGTTTAACTCTCTACCTCTCTCAAGGCCCCTTGGGTTGCATCCAAGGGCCGAGATGTAGATCTTCTCGGTAGCAGAGTTTATACCTTGGGATTTAGTCACTGATATTTTCCATTTCATTTTTGCCTTTTGACTCATGAGCCTTCAGATCTCTATTTATCGTGGTTGTGGTCCAAATCTTCTTGTCACACTCTACTTTTTCTAATTTGGCTTTTGGTACTTCCTGGAAATCAATTCCTGCTCTTGTTCTGTGTACCCAGGTTCTCCACCAGTCTTTATCTCCTGTTTTAATATAACCTTTCCTTACTGGAGCCCACAAAGTTTTATCAGTTTCTTTCTCTATTTCTTTCATACAATTACAGCAGAGAGCATTAGGGATCTGTCCCCTTGGTAGGTTTGTATACCAAAATTCTTCACACTCTATACACTTAAAACAACCCCATGGATAACACTTACAGTTTAGAGTAGTACATTCTACCTCTCGTGACTACAATTGGTTTTGCAGCTTATGGTAGGAGCGTTTTTGTGACATACATCAGTCTCTTTTTAACTTGATATTCAGTTCTCCGGGGGTAGATGCAATTCTCCACTGGGATTCAGCAGGCGTCTCTGTCGGTGGTTCCATCTCTGTCGGTGGTTCCACTGGTCCTTTGACCCGCGACGCCTGGGTCCAGCCTTTTTCCGCAGTTCAGATAGCTGTATCAGTGGTCAGCAGAGTTAAATATGGACCTTCCCATCTAGGAGACAAACTCTCTTCCTTCTAGCTTTTAATCAGCACCCAGTCACCTGGTTTTATTTGATGTCTGCTAAATCTGAGAGGGGCTGATTGAGCAATTACGCCTTTCTCCCTTCGTTCTAGGACACGTTGTCCCATCTTCTGGATGTACTTTTGAATAGTCATATCGACTATGACTGTTGATGTTTGGGGTACTTCCTGGGAATAAGGCAGCCCATAAAGCATCTCACATGCAGAAAGTCCCGTATCTGCATTTGGAAGTGTCCTTATATTAAGCAATGCTAAAGGTAAACATTTGACCCATGACATTTGGGCCTCAATCATTAATTTTGTTAACTGCTGTTTTATTGTTTGGTTCATTCTTTCTACCCTCCCAGAGCTCTGGGGGTGCCAAGGGGTGTGATATTCCCAGGAAATCCCCATGGCTTTTGTTACTGCTTTTATGATGCTGGAAGTAAAGTGGGAGCCTTGATCAGAATCAATGGCCCTGATAACCCCAAATCGAGGAATGATTTGTTCCAACAATATTTTAACTACAAACTTCGCCGTGGCTCAGGCAGCCGGGTAGGCCTCCACGCAATGAGTCAGTTGATTTACTAATATTAACAAGTATTTCCATCTGCTCACCCTTGGTAATTCAGTATAATCCACCTGAAACCTTTCAAATGGTCGGTAGGCTATTTTTCTACCGCCGGTTGAAGCTTGTCTCATTACCTTTTTGTTAACTTTCTGACATGTCAAACACTCGTGTGTTATTCATTTTGCTATCTCAAAAATTCCAATACATCTATAATATTTTAAAAAATGATCACATAAGGCTCTTGTTCCCCGATGAGTATGTTGGTGCAACTGGCTTAAAATCCTTCTAGCATAAGCATTAGGTAAAATCTCTCTCTTATCTGATAGTATCTATTTTCCCAGCTCTTTCTTAGCTTCTAATTTTTTTATAGCTTCCTCCTCTTGAGTACTATAGCTTTTTGGCAGCTTCTCTTGAATTTCCGCTATAGTGTTCAGCTGGATAGTCTCTTTTAGTTTACAAGCTGCCTCTTTTTCTTCTTACTAAGTAGCTTGACCCTTGTTGATCACCTCTTACATGTACTACCGCTATTCTCTTAGGTCTTTTCAGGGCTTCAAGCACTCTGATTTTTAACTCCTGATGGATCAGTTTCTTCCCTTGAGTGTTTATCAAACTTCTTTCTATCTAGATGTGTGCACAATTCCAAAAGCATATTTTGAGTCTGTGTAAATTGTCCTCACCTTATCTTTTCTTAATGAAATAATCAGGTCCCTTCCCAAAAGATTGCATTCTGCTTCTGAAACTAGTAATAGATCACTAATATCCACTTGTCCTTTTGCTTCAATTAGTACTTGTTCAATAATGGGAACCTTAAAGGCCTCCCCTTTTGCTCTAATTACTTGAGCTGTTTTCCAGCTGATTTTGCATCTTTTTGGTAATCTTTGCACTGTTGATCTTTCAGCAGCTGTATCTATTAAAAGGTTGACTTCTTCACCTTGGGGAACTACTCTTAATTTTCCTCTACAAACAGTTTTTGATCTGCCTCTCACTTCCTGCAAACCCTTTTAACATGTCCTTCCATACCACAGTAAAAGCAGGTAGGTCTTTCAGAACCCTCACCTGTTATTTTTCTCATGCTTTTAGCATTACTTGAAGATGCACTACCGTTCTGAACCTCTTTTACTGCAGCCATGAAAACCTTAGCTTTAGCTTTCACCTTCTCTTCATCTCTCTCTCTGTGCTTCCCGTAACAATTCTTGCAAACCTCTCTCCTGCCAGCCGTCTAACTTTCCAAGTTTCCTTCTAATTTCCTCCCATGATTTCGCCACAAATGGAGTTTTGATTAACGCTTCCCCACAGCTGTATCAGGATCTAATCCCAAATACATTTGTATACTCTACTTTATTCTTTCTAACTGATCTGTGGTTGACTCATCTTTCCCCTGATGTTCATTCAGGGCCTTGCTAATATTTTGCCCTCCAGGGACCGCTTCTTGAATTCCCTGAATAATTGTATTCCTGAGATCCACCATATTCTGCCTATCTTGGTCATTGTTATGATCCCAGTTAGGGACTGCCAGGGGCCATTTAATTTCTCCTAAAGGTCCCTGCTGGTGGTCCCTATCCCAAATTCTCATGCCAGCCTGTCTTATCAGCTGCCTCTCCTCTGCTGTAAATAAAAGACTTAAAATTGACTGAATCTCCGTCTGGGTCTTAGAAACTGATCTAGCCTTTGAGACACCCCCAGAGGATCTTCAAGTAACCTTCCCATTTCTTTCTTTAAAAGTCCTTACATCCCCGGTGTTCAGGGCTGCTGGCACATACCCAAGGACTGGTGTCCCTTGATTTCCTACTAATGGTACTTTCCTTAATGGGTACAGCTGCCCCCCCTTCCCTTCTTTATTGCTATCCCCACTGCTTTCTGCTCGTGCCCTTTCCTGCCTTCTCGTTCTGTGTGCTGGTGGTGAATCAAGCATGGGGAGCGGAGCCACCGGGGCTTGTGGCAGCGGGACTGGAACCACTGGGGCTTGTGGCAGCGTTAGTGGAACCACCAGGGCTTGTGGCAGCGTTAGTGGAACCTCAGGGGTTTGTGGCAGTGTTAGTGGAACGTCTGGGGCTTGTGGCAGTGTTAGTGGAACCTCTGGGGCTTGCAGTGCAGCGGGTGCTGGAATGGGTGCAAAGGGTGCCGGGTTAGGTGCTGGATGAGGCACCTCTGCCAGTGCAGCTGGCTGTGGTAGATAAGGGGGGGAAGGTTATCTAAAGGGTCCCACTGATCCCTTTTCTTTTTGGTTTTTAATGCATACAGGGGAGTAGGCCAGGACCCATGCCATAAAGCAGCATAATCGCTTTCTTCTTGGTTAATAGGGTCCTTTTCATTTACATAGGCATTCAAGGCTTTACAGATCCACCCTTCAGATGACCCATACATTGGCCAGTATAAATTATCCGGTCGTATCATTTCCTTAGTCCATTCTACCATACAATATTGTATCATTTTCTCTTTATTTTTTTTCCTCTGCTGGATTCACATTTATCTTACAATTTTAACATTACCCCAAGGGGGCTGTCCTGGGGTATATCTGGCAAAATGCTCCCTCTTTATCCAGTACTTTCAGTACCTTTATTTTCCTGCTGATTTATACCAGCTCCTGGGTTTTTGCTCTGGCATTGACCCATTTTTCCACCAAACGGGTGTTCCCTCACTGGCTTTGACTTCACTTGTTCAGACCTTAGTCCTTTCTTGTCAGGAATTTCCTTAATAAAAAGTCCCTTCTAAATCCTCCCGCCTCTGATTCTCTACCGGGAAAAGAAAACAAATTCCTCTCCGTAACCATTATCTTATCTCACCACCCCCGACCTTTTACATACAGAGAATCCTTTTCCACATGCTTTGTTCCTTCACCTGCTGCCCCCCTCGCGGGGTAGCAAAACCGAGGTTAGAAGAATTCCTCACTCGTGTCGTGACTAAGTCACGTCTCATACACACATCATTCACACTCTGACACACCTACACCCACCCGTTCTTATCCCACCAAACCAAGCGATACGTACAGCCTCCTTTTCTCGCCTGGGTGAGAGTTTAATAAACTCGTGCACGAGTTTATTACAGGTGAATTTTACTGCAGTCTACTCCGGGAGCTCCAAATTATTTGCTCATAATTTACCTTATGGATTTCCTCTTCCCTGAGACATTTCCCCGTCACTCAGGGCCACTGGAGGCAGAAGCCTCCAAGTTGGGGCGCCTCCCCGAGATCAGGAGTCTCCCTCAATGGATTTGGAAATTCCCGGCCAATGCACCAAATCTGTTATGAATAAGAAGCTTAACTAGGCAAATAATCAAGCAGCAATCAATTTATTATTTAATATGGTAAAGTATGAGCAATATAGCACTGGGTACAGTGGGGGAAGTTTTCCCTCCAACTGCACACTGATAATTGTGGGTTACAGGTATTTATAGGGGTACTCATCACCATTTTCCGCAGTTTCTATTTCCAATCTTTTACTCATCAGCAATTTTTATTCCAAATTATTACATCACAATTCCATACACTGTTGTGATTTTGATTTCTCAGGATGTATCTCAAAGGAGTATCCCTAGATGGTGGTGGTCCAGTTTCCGAAAGAAGAAAGACAACTCCCATCTGGGGGGATCCAGCTCCCCAGATGTGTGTCCACCTTTTAATTGAAGAGACTCTAAATCTCATAACAGTGATGTCCAGCTTCCCTTTGGTTGAAACCATAAACCCTTGAGATGATGTTCATCTTCCTTTCTCAAGCTGTTTTTCTCTGCTTCAATAAGGCGTGAGATAAGCATATTTCCTTTATATATATTCCAAAGCTATAGTTTCAACGATACAAGTTATATTCTAAAATTATACTTCAGAAGATTATTATTGCAGAACTCTTTATGAATTAAATGCAGGCAAAAAGCAACATCTTTAACACCTTAATTCCAATGCTCTTAAATCAACCAGGGTTAATTGCAAACAAAAGATAGGTTCAAAGGCCTTTTTCCATGCTTTATTCTCCTCAGTTATTATTAGAATTCACGGCTCTCCCATTGTCGGTGTCCACACATTTCGCATTCACAGCTACACACATCGCCTGTTTGTACCTGACACGAAACACAACTTCGAATTTCACATGGGGACCTGTGGTGCCAGCCAGTGCCCTGGCACTCGGACACAGCAGCAATACCCCAGACTGTCACACTTCACCTGGGAGGGTATCAAAGCCCAGGGGTTCTTTGTTCAGAGCCCCCAGAGGCACCAGCTCAAGCTGCCACTGTTCCACCACCATAAAATTGTTTTAAGGATCCAGAGGTCCAACACTCTGCTATGGAGGACATTCCACATTTCCAATCTTTTGGGCATTTAGGACCTTTTGATTTTGCTTTGCACCCAAGAAAAATAAATCTCCAAATGTGCACAAATAACTCCTTCAGCATTTCCTCATTTTATTTTCAGCTGATTTTTACATTGTTCTCTGCTACCCCTTCCTTCTCTTTCCAAAATTCATGTGGCTATTGAAGCCCTGGCTTGGCACACACATTTTCTTTACTTCTCTAGGGATATAACTCCAGCAACGCTGCCGAGCACACCCATTTCACTGTTGCACAAGCCTAACTCTGTGCTGCAGTATGGGAATCCCACTGTGGTGTGGGAGATGGCAGGGCACCAGAGCAGGCCCTGAAGCACGGACATTCGGGAGTGGAATGTCCTGGGGTGATGTTGTGATGCTTGTATCCCCATTCATCTGTTCTGTGCCTTTGAGACTGGCTTTGAAGAGTGGAAGTTTTGTTTGGGTTTCTCTTATCACGGACACAGAGACGAGCAGTACACAGGGCTGTTTTCACTTCCTGCTTTCAGCTTCCTGCTTTGCTTGCTCTCTTTTCTGCTCTCGCTTCTGCTCTGCTTTGGCCTCTGCTTATTAGCTAGCTCTAGCTAAACAGTCCAAATTCCTTCCTGGACTGTCTCTCCTCTCCTTTTCTTCCACCATCTCAAACCTGCTCCGGACTGGGACCTGGGAACACCGAGGATTTGCACCGTTTTGGCCTGCAGCAGCTACCCCAGTGCCGGAGGGACTGAGAACAGAGCAACCATCCCGAAAGAGACTTTCTGATTTTGTCATCTTTCCCAGAGCGGTGTCATCGGGTATTGTTCATTTTGTGTGCTGGGGGGTGCTGTGTCTGGTGAATAAACAAATTCTTTCCACCTCTGTCTGAGGAATTTTTTCCCAAACTGGTTGGGGGGAGGGGCCGTGTGGGTTTTGCTTTCTGGAGGGGCCCTCCTTTGCAGATTCTTTAACAAATTTGCCCTAAACCAGGACAGGGGGATTAGTGACTAGTCTGTTGGAACCTGGGTTAACTCTCAGAACTCCGGCACTACCGCAGGAGTAGGGAACTGCCTCAGGATAGGGATTTTCCAGAGGCAGAACCTTTAGAGCCACTTGCTCTACTGTGCCAGACACCAGCCACGACAGGGAGCAGGCAGAGGAGAAAGGAGGAGGCCCTCTGAGGTTCCACAAGGAAGAGTTTATTCCAGGTGAAAGAAATAGGATAAAAAGCCCCTAGATTTATTGTGCAAGGGGGTTTATACAGATACAAGTCAGGGGGTGCATACAAACAGCTGAGCAATAGGGAATCCTCAGGGGAGCAGGGAGGGGATTAGTCAAGTGTCTGGGGCCCATTGCGGTAGGAGGGTGGAGAGGATGGCTCACATGCGCCCACGGGGCCTCTGGAATAGGGGAATTCCAAAGGGCTGTTGCAGTCAGAGATTGGCCCGAAGGCTCCTTCGGGAACCAAGGGGTTGGGGTGCCGTGGCAGGCAGGGAAAGAGCTGGAACAAGGGGCGGGAAATGGCATGAGGGACAGCTTTGAGGGAGGGTAAAACCCACGGGTAAACCATGAACCACTTAAACAGGAATCAATAAAATAAATTCAAACTGCAACGATCAAGAGCATTTTCAGACACACAGCCTGACCGACCAGCAATGGAAGCTGGAAAAACAAACAGTTTTCCTGAGCAATGGCCCTTTGATGAAGCAAAACATTTACAATCAGGGCAGCCCATTGGTACAGATGGGGACACACTCTGGGGGTACAGCTGAGGCCATGAGGTCACAGCAGGCTCAGGGGTCACAGCAGGCTGAGATCACAGTTGGCTCTGAGGTCACAGAGGTGCCAGAGGCCCGTGGTTGCACAGCAGCACAAGGAGCGAGCAGTCAGTGCTTGAGCACAACTGTTGCGGCAGCAGCAGCGGCGGTGGCAGCAGTGGTGCTGACATTGGGACAGCGGTGTCAGGACAGCGGTGGCAGCAAGAGCTGCGGGACTGGCAGAGGGCAAGGCACCATGGCCCTTGCTCTGCGCCTCTTCCTCCTGCTCCTCCTGGCCGTGGCCCTGCCTGCCAGGGCTGCCCAGGCTGCTCCGCTGCAAGCGCGGCGAGCAGGTGAGCCGGCAGCCTGGCTCCCCTTTCCCGGGACAGCGCTCCCTGCTCCCCGGGAAGCGCTGGGGATGGTTTTCCCCAGGCCTTGCGGGAGGGTTTCCTCTGGGGGAGGGAGAGAGCCCCCAGGGCTCTGGGCAGCCCCAGTTTCCTCTCCAGGGATGTGTCACAGGGCCTGCAAAGAGGGTGCAGAGTGTCCAGGAGCCAGCCCAGAGCTCCCCAGGCCCCTGTGCAGTTTGGCCTTGTCCATTCACATCTTGCTCCCATAGCCTTAAACAAGCCCCTGGCAGTGCCCTGTTCCCAAAGGCAGAAGGGGATCCCAAAACAACATGGAAATGGTTCTGATCAGTGCTCCCTTCTAGACTGGAAGCATGACACCGGTGTTTTGGAAGGCCTGATGAATCATGTTTTGAAGTTCTTGGAGGATGCTGGAGGCAAGTTCTCAGTGTGCCTTTCCCAAGACAACAATCAATGTGACAAGAGCTCACTCATAAGCCATTTCCTTTAACATAATCTTAAGGTTCAAGGATTCTGAAAACCTTACCTGGCTCCATTCTGGAGCCCTGGGGGATACCACAGGATTGCTCTCAGTGAGAGGAAGGAGCATTTTGCTGTCCATCCTCCTCCCGTGTGCAATGCCACTGTGTCCTTCCGTGTGCTCTGTGCAGCCACAGAGAAGAGCAGAGAGGGCAGGGTCCAGGCCCAGGGCTGTGCCCCGGGACTGAGCCTTGCCTGCAGCCTGAGGATCTCCTACAGTGCCATGGGAGCTGTTTTGTCCTGCCTTTCTTTGCAGCTGAACCTGTTGGTGAAGGTGATCTGGCTTCCCAAACCACGTCCAGGACTGAGCCTCTGGGAGATGGTGAGGGTAGGTCAAGGCCTTTCCCCTGGGAGAGCTGCCAGCTCAGAGCCCAAAGCTCGGCCAGGGGGCATCGCTGCAGGTGCCAGGACAGAGCCATGCGCGTGTGTGCCCTCGCCCTGCGCGATCCCCTCACCGCTCCTGCAGCTCAGTGGTGCCCGTGCAGCTGAGCAGAGATGGCAGAAGCTTCTGGGGCTGTTGAGTTACAGATGTGTCTGCAGGGAGGAGTTTTCCTGTCCCTGTGATCAGTCCTACACAGAAGGCAGGCTCCCGTCGCAGGGGTGAGTAGTGTGTCCCTGCTGACCCCACAGGCTGAGCCCTGCTCCTCTGGCATCCATTCATGGAAAATGGAACTACTTTCACTTAAGGTCCTCCAAGAGGGAAGAACAAACCTAGAGACGAGATGAAATCACTTGAGTCAAACGACATCTTGAAACAAATACTGGAGATACTGCACAAAGAGAATGGTGAGAGCATTTCCCTCAGCCTTGTCCTGGGGCTCAGCAGCTGGGGGCTTTGGCTGCACATCAGGATACGCCGTGCCCGGCACAGCCAGAAGGGATCCATGGCAGCCTCGCTGCCCCGCTGCTGCTTCCACGCCCTGCAGGGCTGTTTGCCAGCCTGGCCTGGCTGCAGCTTCTCCCCAGCCTCTGCAGGAAGGCTGACAGTCAGGCAAAACTACACCACGGGCAATGTACACCCTGAGATCCCCCGCAATTTCCCTGTCTCCGGGCACATCAGGTGTAGGGGCTGTTTGGAGAAGGGACCAGTGTGGGACAGTTCCAAAATCCAGGGTGTTTCCTGATCCTTATCCATGCCTTTTGCAACTATTGCTGCCTGAAGCTGTCATCTTCCCCATTCCCAATGAGGAATGTTTCCATCTGATCCAGGTGTCTCTTTTCCATTCTTCAGAAATGAAAGAAGAGCCTGTGCTGAAGGCTGAATTCCATGGAGGAAGCAGTGATTCTGTGCCAGCCTCTGGTGCAGGAAGGCAGGCTATGCCAGGCACAGCCACAGGAGGTAATTGCTGTGCCTCTGGGCCTGAGCCCTGCTGAGGCTTCAGCTGCCCTCTCTGCTCCTTGGCACTGCGGGCACAGCCCGGACAAGACGGGCACAGCCCAGAGGAATTGTCCCGAGCAGGCTCAGGGCACTCGGGTACTGAGCTGTCCTGCTGGGCTCCCTCCGTGGGAGACACGTCCCCAAACCTGGGAGCGGCTGCACGGGGTGCCCATGGTGGGGAAAGGGCAGAGGGGCAGAGCAAGGCTCCACTGGGTCCTGACAGGGCCTGGCCACGTGCCCTTGAGGACTGGGCAGTGTCCCAGCAGAAGGAGGGCAGGAGGGACAGAGAGAGGCAGGGATAGCTGTGGCACTGCCTGCTGCAGTTTCCCTCTGGGCTTTAGGGAGGATTTCCTCTGTATGTGAAGGAGAGAGCCCCAGGGCCCTGGGCGGCCCCTCTTTCCTCTCCAGTGATGCTGCAGAGGGCAGGGAAAGAGGCTTGAGATTTTTCAGGAGCCTGCCCAGCGCTCCTCAGGCCCCTGTGCAGCTCTGGCCATGTCCATTCACACCTGGCTTCCATGGCCTTACCCGACCCCTTTGCAGTGCTCATTTCCCGGAGACAGAAGGAGATCCCAGCAAACCATGGAAAATGTGCTAATCTGTGCTCTGTTCCAGATGAGGTTGCTGGGAAGGATTCTTCATTAGCTTTGCTGCAGAAAGCTTTGAAGCCCTTGGAGTCTCCTGCAGGTATGTTCTCACTGTCCCACCAAGGAGTAATCATTGACAACCTGGAAGACCAGGAGACAGAAACTTTTGAGTCTGTTGAGTTACACGTGTGTCTGCAGGGAGGACTTTTGCTGCTCCTCTTCTGCTTCCTGCACGCAAACCCAGCTCCCATCGCAGGGGTGAGTAGTGTGTCCCTGCTGACCCCACAGGCTGAGCCCTGCTTTTGTGGCATCCAGTCATGGGAAATGGAACTTCTTTCTCTTAAGGTCCTCCGAGAGGGAAGAACAAACCTAGAGGCGAGAAGAAATCCCTTGAGTCAAACAACGTCTGGAAACAAATACTGGAGGAACTGCACAAAGAGAATGGTGAGAGCATTTCCCTCAGCCTTGTCCTGGGGCTCAGCAGCCGGGGGCTCTGGCTGCACATCTGGACACGCCGTGCCCGGCACAGCAGGAAGGGATCCATGGCAGCCTCGCTGCCCCGCTGCTGCTTCCACGCCCTGCAGGGCTGCTTGCCAGCCTGGCCTGGCTGCAGCTTCTCCCCAGCCTCTGCAGGAAGGCATTGGGCATCAGCTGACAGGCAGACCAAACTGCACCACTGTAGCAGGCTCCGAGCATGCTAGGGCCCCATGGAGGGCCGAGGCTTAAAGACAGGAATTGCCAAGTCATGATGAAGTAGCAAAAGAAGCCCCTGCCTTATGCCTTTTGGACCCCAGCATATCTCTCTGTAACCCCATAGGTCACTTCCACTTATCCCCTACTATTGTACAAGTATGGATCCCCTTATACCCCATATATAGAGCTGTTTTAGCCCATTCTGGAGAGGAGCCATCTCTAGAACCCTCCACAGACCCCTCAATAAAACCCTCGCTGTGGAACGCCAGGACCTTTCTTCTCCTCTCTGGCAGCGTCTGCTTCCCGGCTAGCCTGCAAGGCGCCTTAGCAAGCAAAGAGCTGAAACCATAAGAGAGCTGATAATCACTCAAGAGCTGATATCCACTGGGCTTGCTAAGGTAGCCAGCGGCTGAGCGTGGCCTGGGTACTCGGACACTCTGTCCCCATGAAGGACTGAGGTATCCAGCCAGTGCTGCCTGCTCGGGGGCAAATTATCCTAGCAGGGAAACTGGGATACCCCACAGGCCATGCACACCCTGAGATCCCCCGCAATTTCCCTGTCTCCGGGCACATCAGGTGTAGTGGCTGTTTGGAGAAGGGACGAGCCAGGGACAGTCCCAAAATCCAGGGTGTTTCCTGATCCTTATCCATGCCTTTTGCAACTATTGGCGCCTGAATCTGTCATGTTCCTCATTCACAATGAGGAGTGTTTCCATCTGATCCAGCGGTGTCTCTTTTCCATTCTTCAGAAATGAAAGGAGAGCCTATGCTGGAAGCTGAGTTCCATGGAGGAAGCAGTGATTCTGTGCCAGCCTCTGGTGCAGGAAGGCAGGACATGCCAGGCACAGCCACAGGAGGTAATTGCTGTGCCTCTGGGCCTGAGCCCTGCTGAGGCTTCAGCTGCCCTCTCTGCTCCTTGGCACTGCGGGCACAGCCCGGACAAGACGGGCACAGCCCAGAGGAATTGTCCCGAGCAGGCTCAGGGCACTCGGGTACTGAGCTGTCCTGCTGGGCTCCCTCCGTGGGAGACACGTCCCGAAACCTGGGAGCGGCTGCACGGGGTGCCCACGGCGGGGAAAGGGCAGAGGGGCAGAGCAAGGCTCCACTGGGTCCTGACAGGGCCTGGCCACGTGCCCTTGAGGACTGGGCAGTGTCCCAGCAGAAGGAGGGCAGGAGGGACAGAGGGAGGCAGGGATAGCTGTGGCACTGCCTGCTGCAGTTTCCCTCTGGGCTTTAGGGAGGATTTCCTCTGCGCGGCAGTGGGAGCCCCCAGCGCCCTGGGCTACTCCAGTTGCCCCTCCCAGGGATGTTGCACAGGACCTGATAAGTGGGCAGAGAGTGACCAGGAGCCTGCCCAGAGCTCCTCAGTCCCCGGTGCAGCTTTGGCCATGTCCATTCACGTCTGGCTCCCATGACCTTATCCGACCCCCTTGCAGTGCCCATTTCCCAGAGGCAGAAGGGGATCCCAGCCCAGCCCTGAAAAATGTTGTCCTCTGTGTTCTGTTCTAGATAAGGTTGCTGGGAAGCCATCGCCATTAGATTGGCTGGATCAAGTTTTGAAGCCCTTGGAGGCTCCTGCAGGTATGTTCTCACTGTCCCACCAAGGATTAATCGTTGACAACCTGGCAGGACGAGGTGACAGATGCTTCTGGGGCTGTTGAGTTATAGGTGCTTCTGCAGGGAGGACTTTTGCTACTCCTTTTCTGGTTCCTGCACGCAAACCCAGCTCCCATCGCAGGGGTGAGTAGCGTGTCCCTGCTGACCCCACAGGCTGAGCCCTGCTTTTGTGGCATCCAGTCATGGGAAATGGAGCTACTTTCTCTTAAGGTCCTCCAAGAAGGAAGAACAAACCTAGAGGCGAGACGAAATCCTTTGAGTCAAACAGCGTCTTGAAACAAATAGTGGAGGAACTGCACAAAGGGAATGGTGAGAGCATTTCCCTCAGCCTTGTCCTGGGGCTCAGCAGCCGGGGGCTCTGGCTGCACATCTGGACACGCCGTGCCCGGCACAGCAGGAAGGGATCCATGGCAGGCTCGCTGCCCCGCTGCTGCTTCCACGCCCTGCAGGGCTGTTTGCCAGCCTGGCCTGGCTGCAGCTTCTCCCCAGCCTCTGCAGGAAGGCATTGGGCATCAGCTCACAGGCAGACCAAACATCAACAGACCCTGAAATTCCCCACAATATCCTGGTCTCCACATTAGGAAAAGGAGGTCGTTTGCACCAGGGAGTGATCTGACCCAGCCCCAAAAACTTGGTCGTTTTCCTGGTCTTTAACAAATATTGCCTCCTCTAGATGCCACCACCCAAATAGCGAACAGTTCCCTCTGATGCAGCTGTCTCCCTTCCTTTCTCAAGAGATGGACATAGAGGTTCTGTGGAAAGCAGCATTTCCTGAAGGAAGCAGTCGCTCTTCGTTGCCAGCCCCTGCCACAGGAAACGAGGAGATGCCAGACACAGGCAAAGGCACAGAAGGTAATTGCTGTGCCAGGCTCAGCCCTTGGCAGGGCTGTGTGGCAGCAGCTCTTCCCCAGGGCCTGCCCTGCACAGGCCCAGCAGCAGCCAAAGCTGGAGGTGCCTCTGGAGCTCGTTCACAGCCCCGGGGAAAGGGGACTCGTGCACCAATGTCCCTCCCGCTGCAGCTGCTCCGGAGCTGGCCCTGAGTGCCCAGAGGCCCAAGGCACAGGAGCAGCCCCGAGCGGGAGCCCTGCCGCGAGCCCAGGGCCAGAGCCAGCCTTGGCACAAAAGGAAACAGTTCTCATCTTGGTTTGCTTCCAGACTGGGATACTGGGATGGCTTCTCCATTAACCTGGAGGTTTGAAATTGTGAAGCCCACTGAGAGTTCTGCAGGTGCGTTCTCATGGTCCCACCAAGGCGTAATCATTGACAAGCTGGCAAGAACCAGGTGACAGAAGCTTCTGTGGCTGTTCAGTTACAGATGTGACTGCAGGGACAACTTCACCAACTCCTGGGCTGCATAGTGAGCACCAAACCAGCTCCCATCACAGCGGTGAGTAGCGTGTCCCGGCTGGCCTCACAGGCTGAGCCCTGCTTTTGTGGCATCCATTCATGGGAAATGGAACTACTTTCTGTCAAGATCTTCCAACAGTAAAGCCCAAACACACGACAGACAAGAAATTCCAGAAGCCATTTGACGTCATGTGGCAAATGCTGAAGGAAGAGCTTCAGGGAGGACAAGGTGGGTGCATTCCCTCAGCCTTGTCCTGGGGCCCAGCAGCCGGGGGCTCTGGCTGCACATCTGGACACGCCGTGCCCAGCACAGCGGGAAGGGATCCATGGCAGCCTCGCTGCCCCGCTGCTGCTTCCACGCCCTGCAGGGCTGTTTGCCAGCCTGGCCTGGCTGCAGCTTCTCCCCAGCCTCTGCAGGAAGGCATTGGGCATCAGCTGACAGGGAGCCCGAACAGCACCAAGGGCCATGCACACCCTGACATCCCCTGCAATTTCCCTGTCTCTGAGCAGATCAGGAGGCACAGTTGTTTGCACAAGGGAGTGCTCCGTCCCAATCCCAAGAGTCTGGGCATTTTCCTGATTCTTATCCGTGTCTTTGAGAAGCATTGCCTCCAGAGCTGCTCCCTTGCTGATGGGAAACAGCCCCATCTGACCCAGTGTTCCTTTTCCTTTCTCCAGAAGTGGATGCAGAGGCTGTGCTGAAGGCGGCGTTTCCCACAGGAAGCAGGGATACTGTACCAGCCTCTGGTGCAGGAAGGCAGGCCATGCAAGGCACAGCCACAGGAGGTAATTGCTGTGCCTCTGGGCCTGAGCCCTGCTGAGGCTTGAGCTGCCCTCTCTGCTGCTTGGCACTGCGGGCACAGCCCGGACAAGACGGGCACAGCCCAGAGGAATTGTCCCGAGCAGGCTCAGGGCACTCGGGTACTGGGCTGTCCTGCTGGGCTCCCTCCGTGGGAGACACGTCCCGAAACCTGGGAGTGGCTGCACGGGGTGCCCATGGTGGGGAAAGGGCAGAGGGGCAGAGCAAGGCTCCACTGGGTCCTGACAGGGCTTGGCTATGTCCACTTCTGTTGGGGGAGCAATTTCATAGGAAAGAGGAATAAAGAGAGAGAGGGAGTCAGGAAGGGAGTAAGGGAGGGCAGGATGGAGGGAGGGATGATTGTGGTACTGCCTGCTGCATTTTTGCACCAGGGCTTTAGAAGGAGTTTCAGCTTCGGCTGTGAGAGAGCCCCAATGCAACCTGCGCTGCTCCAGGCACCTCTCCAGGGATGTTGCACAGGGCCTGCAAAGAGAATGGGGGTGGACCAGGAGCCAGCCCATAGCTCCCCAGACCCCGGTGCAGCTTTGGCCATGTCCATTCACACCTGGCTCCCATGGTCTTACCCGACCCCCTTGCAGTGCCCATTTCCCAGAGGCAGAAAGGGATCTCAGCACAGCATAGAAATGGTTCTGATCTGTGCTCTGTTCTAGACTGGAATCGTAACATGGATTATTTGGAAGCCCTGCTGGACAATGGCTTGCAATTCCTGGAAGATGCTGGAGGCAAGTTCTCAGTGTGCCTTTCCCGAGACAATAATCAATGTCTATGTCACTAGAGCTCCCTCGCCTTCCATTTCCCTTAACATAATCTCATGGTTGAAAGATTCTTGAATTCTTGGCCCGCTCCTTCTGGAGCCCTGAGTGATCCCACAGGATTGCTGTGAATGAGAGGAAGGAGCATTTAGCTGTCCATCCTCTTCCCGTGTGCAATGGCCGTGTCCTTCTGTGTGCTCTGTGCAGTCACAGAGAAGGGTAGAACGGGCAGGGTCCAGGCCCAGGGCTGTGCCCCGGGACTGAGCCTTGCCTGCAGCCTGAGGATCTCCTACAGTGCCACGGGTGCTGTTCTGTCCTGCCTTTCTTTGCAGCTGAACCTGTTGGTGAAGGTGATCTGGCTTCCCAAACCACGTCCAGGACTGAGCCTCTGGGAGATGGTGAGGGTAGGTCAGGGCCTTGCCCCTGGGAGAGCTGCCAGCTCAGAGCCCAAAGCTCGGCCAAGGGGGCATAGCTGCAGGTGCCAGGACAGAGCCATGCATGTGTGTGCCCTCGCCCTGCGCAATCCCCTCACCGCTCCTGCGGCTCAGTGGTGTCCGTGGAGCTGAGCAGAGATGGCAGAAGCTTCTGTGGCTGTTGAGTTACAGATGTGTCTGCAGGGAGGACTTCTCCAGCGGCTCGGCTGGATTCTTGGCACCAACCCAGCTCCAATCACAGGGGTGAGTAGTGTGTCCCTGCTGAGCCCACAGGCTGAGCTCTGCTTTTGTGCCATCCATTCACGGGAAATGAACATGGAACAAAAGGAAAGACCCATGATAGTGCAGCCAAAATGTCTCTTGACTCAAATGAATTCCTGAGACAAACACAGAATGGGGCACAGGCTGAACAAAGTGGGTGCGTTCCCTCAGCCTTGTCCTGGGGCTCAGCAGCCGGGGGCTCTGGCTGCACATCTGGACACGCCGTGCCCAGCACAGCGGGAAGAGATCCATGGCAGCCTCGCTGCCCCGCTGCTGCTTCCACGCCCTGCAGGGCTGTTTGCCAGCCTGGCCTGGCTGCAGCTTCTCCCCAGCCTCTGCAGGAAGGCATTGGCCATCGGCTGCCACCCAGCCCAAACCGCACCATGGGCCTCAGATCCCCTGTAACATCCCTATCTCTGAGCTGATCAGGAGGCACAGCTATTTGGAGGAGGGGGTGTTCTGGCCCAGCCCCAACAGCATGGGCATTTTCCCAATCTCTATAATGACTTTTACAAGTGTTGCCTCCTGCCGATGTCAACTCCTCAATGGGGAATGTTGCCATCTGATCCTCTTTTTTTTCAAGTCATGGACGAAAAATCTGTGCAGAAGGAGCCACACCCCGGAGCAAGCAGTGTGTCGGTGTCAGGCTCTACTGCAGGAAAAAATGTGATGCCAAGCACAGGTGAAAGCACAGAAGGTAATTGCTGTGCCAGGCTCAGCAGGGCTCAGCTCTTGGCAGGGCTGTGTGGCAGCAGCTCTTCCCCCAGGGTCTGCCCTTGCACGGCCCGGCAGCAGCCAAAGCTGGAGGTGCCTCTGGAGCTCGTTCACAGCCGCGGGGAAAGGGGACTCGTGCACCAACGTCCCTCCCACTCCAGCTGCTCTGGAGCTGGCCCTGAGTGCCCAGAGGCCCAAGGCACAGGAGCAGCCCCGAGCGGGAGCCCTGCCGCGAGCCCAGGGCCAGAGCCAGCCTCGGCTCCTGACTGGGCAGGGGCTGCACTGGGTCCTGGCAGGGCCTGACTCTGTGCCTTGGGGCTGAGGGAGCTGTCACGGGGCAGGGAGGGCCAGGGCTGGCAGTGGCTGCTCAGGGATGGCTTTGGCCCCTGTCCCTCCAAGCAGCGACTGCCCAAGCAGCTGCGCTGGCCCCAGGCTCTCCTCCCGGCCTGCTGGGCTTTGTTGGGTGGCACAGCCTGTGCCAAGGGGCGGCAAGGTGCCTGCAGGCCCCAACTCTGGGGGAAACGGAGAACGTCCTGCCCGCATCCACCGTGCTGTCAGCTCAGCAGTGCAGCACAGCACGGGCTAACGCTCCCCATTGCTCCCACAGGTGCAGCTGGAACCACAGCACATGTTCCTGATTCCCAGGAGGGCCCTGGAGGGGGTTTCTGTCAGGGAACAGGCTGCTGGCTGGGGTTACTGGCAGGCCTACTTCTTTTGGAGCTTGTCTTCATGTTGTGCTGCTTTGGAATCTGGTACTCCTGGAAGCGAAACGGGTGAGTGTTTTGTTGCTCTCCCCCTCAAACAGCTTCTTTTGAAAGTCTACTGCAGACAGGAAACATTCCCAGTGAGGCTGCGGTGTCGGTGTGGCCAGTCTATGACTGTCCAAAGAACTCTGCTGATGGTTCTGCTGCTGCCCAGAGCTTTCATTGGCCTCCTCATTGCTGGGCCTTGTCCTGGGGGGCCCGCTGGGGCTGCAGCCAGTGCTGGCTCCCACTGAGGCTGCCTGGCCAAGGCAAACCCCAGGGGCACAGGGCAGAGGCAAAGCACGGTGGGGAGGAGAAAGAGCAGGGACGAGATTGCCCTTGAAAGGCAGAGGCGCTCTGGGGCCCGCTCCTGGCCAGGGAGCCTGCGCAGAGCCGTGCCCTGCTCGCCGGGGCCTTGAGGGGCAGCTGTGCAGCTCGGCCAAGCTGTGCCAGCAGCTCCAGCCGTGCTGGGGAGCCTTGCCAGCTCTGGGCCCTGCTGTGCAGGAGGCTCCCTGTGTGCCACTGGCAGCTGGGGCCTCAGCCACCTCCTCTCTCCACAGTTCCACCTCTGCACAGCAGTTTAAAGGCGGCAGCACCTCACACCCGGGGGGCCTGGGCAGCCCTCTCAAGAGCTCTACGAAGAGGACCCCAGAACGGCCATCTAAGACCAAACCTGCTATTCTCCCAGTGTAGATCCCACTGCCACCTCCTCTCCCCATGTGTATCCCTGAGCTGCCCTCATCCCCTTTTTGATCTTCCTCTGTCCCGTCCCAGCCCATTCCCGACTTCTTCTATAGACCCCAGCAGCAGCCCAGCACCCTCCAGCCCCTCCTGAGACCAACACGTCCCTTCCTCTGCCCCCGAGCCCCCTGGCCATGCCCTCTAAACAACCCTGTAGGTTACACCCCTGTGAAAAACGCCAATCACTTGTTTTTAAAATTTTAAAGTTTAATAAAATGGTTATATAGATAGTCATACAATTAGAGTAACGATAATTTGCACAATTTGAATTAGGACAATATGAGACAATAGAAACAAAGAGTTACGGATGTTTGGGTACCTTTTTCTGGGCAGCACAAGCTCAAAAGAGGACACCCGTTATCAGAGGATTAACCCTTAAAAACAATACCCTGTTGCATATTCATACACTTCATACGTGATGCATAAATTCCATTCAAATACAGGATTCTGTCCACTCATCATCAACTTCTTCCTCTGAATCCTAACAGTGCCTTCGAGGCGGAAAGAAGTTTGTTTCTTCTGATAAGAGGGCAATGAATTCTTTTTCTCTTACAGATATATGTCCTGTGGCTGCTATCCTGCTGTGAGTCCTTTCTTTAAAAAAAAGTATCTCACATAGCGTAGCTTCTATTTTAACATTTTTTTATAAGCTAAAACTATATTTAACACACTACTTAAATGAATTAATACAGCATTACATTGGAACACAACACCTATAATATTCATTTTAGTATTTGCGAAAAGCCAATCATAAAGTACGCATTTTTCACACCCCCCATCCCCCCCATCCCCACCCAGGTAGGTGATGGCCCTTTCTTCTATTGCAATAAAGAGATGGAGCTGTCACCCCAGTGTCCGGGTGGCAGCAGCAGCAAAGCCCAGCCGGCAGCAGCACTGGCTCAGCTCCGTGCCCAGGAGCAGCCGTGGATGCCCACGGTGTGGGCAGGCAGGAGCCAGGCAGGGGCTGCTGTGACCTGCGGCGGGGTCCCCAGGGCTGGGGGAGCCCATGCTGAGCGTCCCTGGGCTGAGGGCACATTTCCTTCCCTGGCATCATCTGGGCCTGCACCTCCTCCAGTGGCAAGCCCAGGAAAAGAGGGAAGCCATCAAGAGCATCTCCACAGCCACAGCCTGACCAGCAATTCCAGCAGGCAAAACAAAGCCCCACCCTAATTAACTCACACTTGATAGAACCTAATTGATGGCCCATCACCAATGCAGGGTGCTGCACAGGGTCTGCTCCTCTGGACGAGGGCCAGAAGGGGAGGGAAGGGAAGGGCTGTGTGGCCTTGGGGCCCGAAGGGGCTGATGAACAGCCCCAGAGGCACAACAGCCCAGCTGCAGCCACACTCCGTTTCCTGGTCAGAACCCTAGCCGTAGCTGCCCTGGCCTTCCCCGTAAGGCACCTGGGGCCTTTGGGGGCCCCCATAAGGTGCACGAGGGGCTGGGGTCCCTTGTGGGACACACAGGGATATTTCAGGCTCCCTCTGAGGCACGGAGGGTGCTGGGGTCCACTTCGTCATGCAAAGGATTTGGAATTTTGTGTGAGGCGTGCACGGAGTTAGGGATCTCTCCCAAGGTGTGCAGGGTGCTGGGGTCTCTGCTGAGGCACATGACGGGGTTTTGGGGTCTCACTTCACATGCGGAGAGAGCTGTGGGCTCTCCTAAGTGTCCCGGGGCTTTGCGCCCCTCCTGCTGCCCGCACTGGGGCGGGAGTCTCTGCTGAGGCCCGCAGGGCTCGGGGCCCTCCCGCGCTCCCTCCCGAGGCCCTCCGGGCCCGTCCGGCTCGGGGCTGCCGCGGCCCTGGGGCAGCCGCCGTGCCGGGACGGCGCTGGCGACGAGCCGAGCCGGAGCTGCCCCGCCGGGCCGCGCTGCACGGCCACGGCACGGGCGGCGCTGAGCGCCGGGCAGGCGGCGCCACAGCCCCGGCCCTGCCTCCTTCGGGGCCGGGCACACACAGCCCCGCAGGCAGAGCGGCGGCTCCGGGCTCCGCTCGGCGCCCGAGGGGACGGAACCGATGCCACAGGAGCCTGGGGAGCCCCGCGCAGGGCCCTGGCGCCGCCCGCCCGCCTCTCCTGTGGCCATCCCGGGCGGCAGGGACTCGCTCTGGGCGAGCTGCCAGCTCCTGCCACTGCCCTGACAACGCTGAGGGGCCTTCTGGGCCGGGACTGGGCTTGCCAGGGAGACAGTTCATAGGAGACTTGCTCAGGCCTTTTACAAGATTTACTGCGAAACAACTTTAAATCTCAGGCTAAATCGTGCGGTTTAACGCCTGGGGATTTGCAGTCTCGTCCCGCAGCCACAGCAGCTGACGGGTGGAGACCACGAACCCCGCCACTCTCAGGTTCGTTGCCAGGACCCCGAGTTCTGGCTCCGTCTGCGGTGTAGCGACGCAGGCGAGAGCAGCACTGCGAAGCACTGAGGCGAAGGAAGGAAGGACTGGACACACGTAGGGATGCCCACCCCCTTTACTGACCCCGCCGGGGTCAGTAACGGCGTCATAGAAAAACTCTTGGGGGGTCACTTATAAAGGCGAAGGGCGTGACACGAGCGGACACAAGGGACCAATGAACGAAGACCATGGGAGGACCGAGGCACACAACCGAACCAATAGCAATGGCACTGGGGAGGGAGAAGGGTCGGGGGACAAATCATGTGTTAAGAAAGGCAAGATTGACACAGAAATTTCTCGAAATGAAAGGGGGCTGCTTACAATGATGGACAGGTAACTGGCCGGAGGAACAAACCTTTATGAGGGAGAACATGGGGGGAACCGTGGGTCAAACCAAAATCCTAATTTCCAAAATAACCAACTTTACACTAAAACCCGTATAAAACACACAATGCCACAGGGATTCCTTGAAGACGCTTTGTAACTCCCCGTGGTGCCGGGCCAGGCCGGGTCCCAGTGTGAGGAATGAAATCCTGGAGATGAGAGCTCTTTTACAGAGTTGTCATTGGTAGTTGACGTTAATGAAATTGATAAGGTCTTTATTTGAAATATTGGTCTGTTGTTAAACTTTGAATGTTAGAGTTCTAGTACTTGCCTTCAGTTGCCGTTGCTGACTGTTACTATTTTACCTGTATTCGTATCTCTTCTTGTCATACTCTGTATTTGTACCCCGTGTTAGTCATTTGTTAAACTTTGAATGTTAGTATTCTAAGACTTGCTTTTAGCTGCCGCTGTTAGATGTTGCTATTTCACCCTGTATTTTTATCTTTCCCCGTCATTCTCTGTATTTGTTCCCCTTTCCGTCTCACCCGGGATTTGTATCCATTCCTTTCGGGAACCACTTTTCCTACTCCTCTCCTCGCAGGAGGACTTGCACCCGGACTGAATTTAAATGAGAGGCTGTGGGAACTATATGAACCCTCTCAAAACAACAAACCAGCACATAAACTTTGACTTTAGCCCATCAGAACCACACTAAGCCACCCACTCTTGGCCAGAGCCGGATTCCGTCCTGTCCCCATAATTTTGATAGTACCCATCTTGGAAGATACCCCTCGGCTGTGAGCCAATATTTGCCTTCCTAAGGACTCTGGTGAGGATGGAAGGCCCAGCTGGGCTGAGAGACAAAGCTGTACTCTTCCTCCTCAGCGTCGTCCAGTGGGAGCAGTGGCAGTGTGCGTGACACCTCGGTTCCCCACCCAGAGCTGTCTTTAATAAAGGCATTTTAAATTAGCTCCTCTCCTGGCCCTATTTCTAACACCAGTGAGCACCAACACCCAGCAGCTCTCATGTATGCAGCACGGCTGGCACCGGGGACACGAGTCAACATCCCTCCAGCTGCCCGCTCTGCCTGCAGGCTGTCACGCAACAGCAAGGTTCCAGCCAGAACAGGCATTTTTACATCCTCAGCACCACGTGCTCTTGTGGTCCTGCTAGTGCATCAGAGAGAAAAGCCAAATGTGACAGACCAAACTTGACTGTAGGAGAGGGATGGCTCAGCAGAGGCTCTGGGGACCTGTGGTGCCAGCCAGTGCCCGGGCACTCGGACACAGCAGCAATACCTCAGACTGTCACACTTCACCTGGGAGGGTATCAAAGCCCAGGGGTTCTTTGTTCAGGGTCCCCCAGAGGCACCAGCTCAAGCTGCCACTGTTCCACCACCATAAAATTGTTTTAAGGATCCAGAGGTCTGACATTCCGCTATGGAGGACATTCCACATTTCCAATCTTTTGGGCATTTAGGACCTTTTGATTTTGCTTTGCACCCAAGAAAAATAGATCTTCAAATGTGCACAAATAACTCCTTTAGCATTTCCACCTTTTATTTTCAGCTGATTTTTACATTGTTCTCTGCTACCTTGTCCTTGTTATGAATAAGAAGCCTGACTAGGCCAATATTCAATTTATTATTTAATATGGTAAAATATGAGCAATACAGTGCTGGGTACAGCGGGGGAAGTTTTCCCTCCAACTGCACAGCGATAATTGATGGTTACAGGTATTTACATTTGGCTCTGAGGTCACAGATGTCCCAGACCCGGTGGTTGCACAGCAGCACAAGGAGCGAGCAGTCAGTGCTTGAGCACAACTGTTGCGGCAGCAGCAGCGGCGGTGGCAGCAGTGGTGCTGACATTGGGACAGCGGTGTCAGGACAGCGGTGGCAGCAAGAGCTGCGGGACTGGCAGAGGGCAAGGCAGCATGGCCCTTGCTCTGCGCCTCTTCCTCCTGCTCCTCCTGGCCGTGGCCCTGCCTGCCAGGGCTGCCCAGGCTGCTCCACTGCAAGCGCGGCGAGCAGGTGAGCCGGCAGCCTGGCTCCCCTTTCCCGGGACAGCGCTCCCTGCTCCCCGGGAAGCGCTGGGGATGGTTTTCCCCAGGCCTTCAGGGAGGGTTTCCTCTGCGGAAGGGAGAGAGACCCCAGGGCCCTGGGCAGCCCCAGTTTCCTCTCCAGGGATGTGTCACAGGGTCTGCAAAGAGGGTGCAGAGTGACCAGGAGCCAGGCCAGAGCTCCCCAGGCCCCTGTGCAGTTTGGCCTTGTCCATCCACATCTGTCTCCCATAGCCTTAACCAAGCCCCTGGCAGTGCCCTGTTCCCAGAGGCAGAAGGGGATGCCAACACAGCATGGAAATGGTTCTGATCTGTGCTCTGTCCTAGACTGGAATTGTAACATGGATTATTTGGAAGCCCTGCTGGGAAATGGAATGAAATTCCTGGAAGATGCTGGAGGCAAGTTCTCAGTGTGCCTTTCCCGAGACAATATTCAATGTGACAAGAGCTCACTCATACGCCATTTCCCTTAACATAATCTTAAGTTTGAAGCATTCTGAAAAGCTTGCCCCACTCCTTTCTGGAGCCCTGAGTGATCCCACAGGATCACTGTCAGTGAGAGGAAGGAGCATTTTGCTGTCCATCCTCTTCCTGTGTGCAATGCCAGTGCGTCCTTCTGTGTGCTCTGTGCAGCCACAGAGAAGAGCAGAGAGGGCAGGGATCAGGCCCAGGGCTGTGCCCCGGGACTGAGCCTTGCCACAATCTGAGTATCCCCTACAGTGCCACGGGTGCTGTTCTGTCCTGCCTTTCTTTGCAGCTGAACCTGTTGGTGAAGGTGATCTGGCTTCCCAAACCACGTCCAGGACTGAGCCTCTGGGAGATGGTGAGGGTAGGTCAAGGCCTTTCCCTGGGAGAGCTGCCAGCTCAGAGCCCAAAGCGCGGCCAGGGGGCATCGCTGCAGGTGCCAGGACAGAGCCATGCACGTGTGTGCCCTCGCCCTGCGCGATCCCCTCACCGCTCCTGCGGCTCAGTGGTGCCCGTGCAGCTGAGCAGAGATGGCAGAAATTTCTGTGGCTGATGTGTTGCAGATGTGTCTGCAGGGAGGGCTTTTTCTGTCCCTGTGATCATTCCTCCACAGAAGCCAGGCCCCCGTCGCAGGGGTGAGTAGTGTGTCCCTGCTGACCCCACAGGCTGAGCCCTGCTTCTCTGGCATCCATTCCTGGGAAATGGAAATATTGTGCTCCAAGGGCCCTCGACAGGGAAGATCAAACACACAACAGGCAAGATATGCCTGGAACCATCCAAACACATGAAGCAAATGCTGAAGGAAATACTTTAGAGAAGTGAAGGGGGGTTCATTTCCCTCAGCCTTGTCCTGGGGCTCAGCAGCCGGGGGCTTTGGCTGCACATCTGGACACGCCATGCCCGGCACAGCGGGAAGGGATCCATGGCAGGCTCGCTGCCCCGCTGCTGCTTCCACGCCCTGCAGGGCTGTTTGCCAGCCTGGCCTGGCTGCAGCTTCTCCCCAGCCTCTGCAGGAAGGCATTGGGCATCAGCTGACAGGCAGACCAAACTGCACCACTGTAGCAGGCTCCGAGCATGCTAGGGCCCCATGGAGGGCCGAGGCTTAAAGACAGGAATTGCCAAGTCATGATGAAACAGCAAAAGAAGCCCCTGCCTTCTGCCTTTCAGACCCCAGCATATCTCTCTGTAACCCCATAGGTCACTTCCCCTTATCCCCTACTATTGTACAAGTATGGATCCCCTTACATCGCATATATAGAGCTGTTTTAGCCCATACTGGAGTAGAGTCATCTCTAGAACCCTTCACGGACCCCTCAATAAAACCCTCGCTGTGGAACACCAGGATCTTTCTTCTCCTCTCTGGCAGCGTCTGCTTCCCGGCTAGCCTGCAAGGCGCCTTAGCAAGCAAAGAGCTGAAACCATAAGAGAGCTGATAATCACTCAAGAGCTGATATCCACTGGGCTTGCTAAGGTAGCCAGCAGCTGAGTGCGGCCTGGGTACTTGGACACTCTGTCCCCATGAAGGACTGAGGTATCCAGCCAGTGCTGCCTGCTCGGGGGCAAATTAGCCCAGCAGGGAACCCGGGATACCCCACAGGCCATGCACACCCTGAGATCTCCCTGCAATTTCCCTGTCTCCGGGCACATCAGGTGTAGGGTCTGTTTGGAGAAGGGACCAGTCTGGGACAGTCCCAAAATCCAGGGTGTTTTCTGATCCTTATCCATGCCTTTCGCAACTATTGCCGCCTGAATCTGTCATGTTCCCCATTCCCAATGAGGAGTGTTTCCATCTGATCGAGGTGTCTCTTGAGTTCCCTGGAGGAAGCAGGGATTCTGTGCCAGCCTCTGGTGCAGGAAGGCAGGCCATGCCAGGCACAGCCACAGGAGGTAATTGCTGTGCCTCTGGGCCTGAGCCCTGCTGAGTTGGTTGCACTGGGTGTTGGGAAAAAATCTTATTGAGCACGTGGATGGTATATTCCCCCCCACATGGTTCCTCCCTCACCCCCCTGCTCTCTGTATCCCTTATGGTTTGTCCCACGGATGGTCCCTCCCCCCACCCCTCTCGGATGTCGCTCCCCCTGACCGTGGCCCTCTTTCCCCGCCCCACCTGGCTCATAAAAGCCCACCGAAGCTGTGGCACGCCCTCTTTGCTGCCTGGGTGGTCGCCTGCGCTTGGTGATCTGTCCCACACGAGCAACTGGACACTTCGACCCACGTGGCAGGGATCGCTCTTCGTCTTTTATCTCGTTCATGTCGTTCTGTGTGGGCTTGGGTCCTGAGTGAGCCGGGTTTGGACTCATACAAGCCCAGAGACCGGGGATACTGCAGGTGGCGCCCCCGTGTTCCTCTCCCACGACGGCCACGAAGAAGCTGTAATTTCATGCGTGGCTTACAGTAGCTATTGGACTTCCACCTTCCCCTGTCTTCTTCATCGCGTTTTTGCCGGCAAAGAAGGCGTGTGGGCAGAGTCGGGACCCCGCTGCACCCACAGCGGGCCGATTCCAGGACGGGGACTTGGTTTCAGCTGCTCCAGCCAGTCGCGTCCCCGCGCGGGGTGAGTATTACCCGTGCGGCTTAGTGGGACCCCGGGGCGCCCTCACAGGGTGGGGGTGTGTGAAAAACGCCAATCACTTGCTTTTAAAATTTTTAAAAGTTTAATAGTAATACAATAGTTATAAAAATAGTAACACAATTAGGGTAATAACAATTTGGACAAATTGAATTACGACAATATGAGACAATAAAAGCAAAGAGTTACGGACTTCCGGGTACCTTTTTCTGGGCATCACGAGCCCGAAAAAGGACACCCGTTAACAAAGGATTAACCCTTAAGAACAATAGCCTGTTGCCTATTCATGCACTTCATACATGATGCATAAATTCCATTCAAATACAGGATTCTGTCTGGTCAGTGTCAACTTCTTGCTCCTAATCCTAACAGCGCCTCCAAGGCGGGAAGAAGTTCGTTTCTTCTGATAAGAAGGCAATAAATTCCCTTTCTCTGAAAGATCTAGGTGTCCTGTGGCTGCTATCTCGCTGCAAGCCCTTTCTGTTAAACAAAGCATCCTACATAGCATCGTTTCTATTTTAACAATTTTTATAACCTAAAACTATATTTTACACAGTACTTAAGAAAATTAATACAGCATTATTTTCTAGCAGAACACATAAAATATTCATTTTAATATTTGTGAAAAGCCAATCATAAAATACATGCATTTTTCACAATCCCCACTCTTTTTCTTTGTAAATCATTTCGCTTGAGCAATATGAGCAATATTTTTTTCTACTTGCGTCTTCTGGACTATGCTGGCAAAGTGAAACAGGGGATTACACAAGTAAGAAATATAAAAACAGTTGTAACACAAAATGAAAGATCTTAATTTCTTCTAATACATTACACCACCAGCTAGATTTTAACATTGTTTTCTAATTTTTGGACTGGTGCCTGGGTTATTATATGCATATATATTTTTCTTTTTGATTTCTTTTGCTTTTGCTAGAACTTTCCAGTAACACCCCCTTCTTTGGCCAATAAATAGTCTAAAGCCAACCTATTCTAATACCCTACAGTTTTCGATTGGCTTAGCTGGCTTAATATTAACTCTAATGCCTGGGCAGCCTTATTTGCTATCATTTCTATAACTGCTTGGAGTCTTGTATTACAATTCAACAGATAGTTTGGAGTCAATACAGAGTTAGATTGCTGTGCTGGTTTTACCTTTTCGTTTATTATTTGTTTTTTTTTTTTTTTCCCAAATCTTGAACCGTATCTTCAAGATTAAATTTAAAACAAATCCATCTCTCTCCTTTTGGACATTCAGTTCTAAATCTATTGCCACTTTTTCTTAAGTTTCTTGTAATCTAATAATTTACTCTATTTTGCCTACAAGTTCTTAATTTGGATGGGTCATAACAGTGGCTGTTGACATAGGTGTGTGTAATAAAGGAGGAACTTTGGTTTCTTTCCATATGATGCTTTTGTAGCATTTGTGACACGATCTTGCTGTTATCCCGAAAGGGAAAAGACAACAAGTGAGTGCCAGAAAGAGGATTAACAGAGGGCCAGTATGGCTTATACTCCCACCTCCCATGCCTGTGAGGTTGCAACCCACAGCAGGTGTATTTGATCTTCTCGGTGGCAAAATACAGAGGCCAATCTGGTCTTGCCCTCTATTTTCTTGTCGCTTTCTCTTAACTAATTTCTAGGCAAATTGTTTTTGACACTCTTTAACTGTGGTCTCACTGTTCCTCAGGTATCTCTCATTCAACAGGCACTAATAATTCCCATCCACAAAACCAAGTTATTACTTTAACACTTTTTGCAATAAGAGCATAAATTTTGCGAATTGCAATACTAATTACTCTCACAATTTAAGCATTTACTTATAACCCAGCTAGCATGTCCAGTATTGGAATGAATCAAATAAAGTTTACTAACGAAAATGGCAATTCCCCTTCTCCCCTGTACAATTCTCAGGCTAAGGTCAGAATACAAAAACAGTCTTGATCCTTCTATCTGAAGTATTCCTATCCCAAAGAGATGTTTTATTCAGGCAGTGCTCAAAACCAGTGATATAAGCATCATCTTATTTCTTAATTCAGTGTTATTCTTTGTACTTTTCTTGGATCATTTGGGTTTTCTCAAACTATTACCACTCAGTCCCCATTGGAAAGTCAGTTCGGTATCACCCGGTTTAAATGTGATAGTCCATTTTTCAGGTTTCTTGACAAGTCTTTTGATTCTGCTGGCATGAAATTCACCTTCTTTCTGTGATTCTGATCGCTGCTTCAGTAGTACCTGGAAAGGACTTCTTAATAGCATAGTAATAAAAGAAAGATAATACTGCATTAACTTTTACTATTTGCTTTCCTTCTAAACTTTCTGGGTTTAGCTAAAAGCTTTTTCTACAGCCGCCTCTTCTTCTTCAGGAAAAAAACCTTCTCGTTAACAGCAAACAAAACACACAAAAGAAAAACACCAAAAAATCTTCTTACTAAAGAAAAACAAACCGCTTTGTGAGGTTTGGAGAGTCAGCAGTCTCTGCTTTGATTTTATCTTTTAGCGCTAGTCCCCCTGCCCCTCTCTTCCCAGCCCTGCTGTCAGTGCTGTTCTGGGCCCTTCCCCCGGCGCGGCCCCTTGGCTGCAGGGCCGGAGCAGGGGAGAGCAGCCCCGGGCATGGGGACCCTGGGGATTGCCCTGGGTCTCTTTGGCCCTCTCTCTCTCTCTCCCCTTCTCTCTCCCGGCCCACTTCCCGGGCCGACGCTGCCGTCCTGGGCTCGGGGCCCCGACAGTCTGGGAGCCCCCCGGCAGCTCTGCCCCGGAGCCAGCCCGCTCCTGGCCGCAAACCTGTGTCCTCTGCTGCCAGCCCCGCCCGGGGCACCTCCATGGATCGGTCCCTGCCGCAGCCCCCGAGACCCCGCCGCTCGTAGGCAGCGCTCAGACACTTCCCAGCCCTGACAGCCCCAAACTCGGCGTCCCCAGGTGCTCCTGACCTTCCTTTTCTTTCTCTAGTCAACTTATCCTCTTTTCCTTTCAAGCAGGGCCCGTTCTGCTAAGGCTTTTCCGGACCCCAGTGTGGCATTGAATAACCTCCCAACAACCATGTGTTAAGATAGTTCTCTGCTTTTCATGCAAAAATCTTCATTCACACTTCTACTCTCTTCTAGCACCAAGATGTCATCACTTCACATTCTAACATCTCAGAGTTTCTCAACTACCTCTCTACTTCAACTTCTTTCTTCTCTCTCAGTTCTAACCTTTATGGGGTCGATATTTAATCTTCCCCTATTTCTTTCTTCTGCCCAATCTTCTTTGTTGATTTTTTTTTTCCTTCATTCTCTTGGCCTAATTTCAAAACTCTACCTGTCATTTTCCTATTTTCTGATATAACTCTTATTCTTGATTGCACTTGTAAGACTCTTCCCAATAAATTGCTACCTGCCCCTGGGACCAATAACACATCTCCCATCTAAATTTTAGTTTCTTCCTTCAATTACCACATCTTTAATGACTAGAAATGTCAAACTTTCTCTTTTTGCCCCTGTTACTTTCACTATATGTTTGCTTACACTAAAACCTTTTGGAACATTTAACAGGCAGGTTCTCTTTGCCCCTGTGTCTATTACAAATTCCAATTCTCCCACTTTTAAAGTTATCATAGGCTCCAGATGGTATTTGTCCCCAAAAAAATTAGAACCTATGACTTCATTATTTTTATGTGCCCATTTCTTTAAAGATTTTCAGATCTTCTGCTTACTTAGGACTGTTTTCCTTTTTCTCTCAGGTTTGTTTATCTATTTAGTTGGAGTTTCTTCTTTCCCCTTTAAAAGCTGCCCTTCAAAAACCTTTTCTTTTGGCATTTCGCCTTTGATATGCCGTCTCATTTATTATCTTGGTTATGGAATTCCGATAACAATTCATGTGTTTACTCCCCTCCTCATTATTTTAACCCCACTCAGGAGGTACAGTTGGCATTTTGTCTTCTCTGGGGGTCTCTGCAGATTATCTTTTTCTTAAGCTTTTATTTCAGTTGCTCTCATTAACTGCTTCTCTTCCTGAGAAAAATATTATTTTCATTACCAACCGCATCTCTTCTCAAGTATAAATGTTTGGACCTAAAAGTTGGTCTAATTGTTCAGCTCTGCCTATGGGATTCTCCAAATATCCCTTTTATTTATTTCTTAACATTTCAGACCTCAGACGAAGTCAAAGGAGCATTTACAAACTCTGATCTGTCCCCTCCTATGAGAACCTCTCTTAATGGAAATAGACCAATCTCTTTATCTCGTTCTTTTTGGATTTTTATCTTCTATAGCCTTTCTCCCGTATTTTTAGGAAGAATCAGGAGAGGGTTTTCTTCTAACTGAACTTTTAGTGTTTCGATGAAGTGATTATTTTAGAAAGTTCCCCTGAGCAGCCGGAGCTGTGGTTACCAAGGGAACGGGGCTCGGGGCAGGACGGGGAGACTCGGCCCAGCTCAAGAGTCTGGGGGCTCCAGAGGCGGGGTCTGCAGCCGGGATGGCCCGAGGGGATCGGCACAGCTCAGGGTCTGGGGCCTCCAAAGGCGGGGTCTGCAGCCGGGATGGCCCGAGGGGATCGGCACAGCTCAGGGTCTGGGGGCTCCAAAGGCGGGGTCAGCAGCCGGGATGGCCCGAGGGGATCGGCACAGCTCAGGGTCTGGGGGCTCCAGAGGCGGGGTCTGCAGCCGGGATGGCCCGAGGGGATCGGCACAGCTCAGGGTCTGGGGGCTCCAAAGGCGGGGTCTGCAGCCGGGATGGCCCGAGGGGATCGGCACAGCTCAGGGTCTGGGGGCTCCAGAGGCGGGGTCTGCAGCCGGGATGGCCCGAGGGGATCGGCACAGCTCAGGGTCTGGGGGCTCCAGAGGCGGGGTCTGGAGCCGGGATGGCCCGAGGGGATCGGCACAGCTCAGGGTCTGGGGGCTCCAGAGGCGGGGTCTGCAGCCGGGATCTCTCATGGGGCTGTTCCGGTGCAGGCCGAGCTGGGGCGTGGATCGCCCCCACATGGCTGATGGTGGCTGATCTGGCAGAGACAAAGCAGCCGACTGACCCCGGCTGCAGCGGCGGGAGCCGACAGAGTCAGGGCAGCCGGGGATGGGACAGACGGGACTCCCCTCGGTGCGATCAGCGCGGTAACCACGGTGCACAGGGCAGGACAGACCCGCACCCCCTGCACGAACTGCGGAGCGGCCGCGGGCCAGGCGGCCCGACTGGGACAGACGGACTGGGACAGACGGACTGTGCTGGAGCCGGCACAGGGGCTGGGAGGGATGGTGCGAACGAGTGGGGGGGAACGAACGGGAATGGATGAGGTAATTTGTTCTCAGCTCTATACTTTCCCCGTTTTGCTTTTATTGCCTTTCAAAAATGGTATTTTCTTACAGCCTCCCCCCTCCCCAGCATGTGGTATACTCTTTTTCTTCTGGATTAAACGGTTTTTACAAATAAATCCAGAGCTTAACAAATCTAAACTTCTGCTTGGATGCTTTGAAATGGTCGACGAGCTAACTCACGACCTTCTCATATTGTTTTTCTTATCATCCTTTTATTTATCTTTTGGCAAATTATACATGTTTCAGGTACTTGTTTTTCTACTCTAAAAGTTTCAGTGCACCCATAGTTCTTTAAGAAAATGAACACACAAAGCCTGAGTATCCCGCCAGGCTTTTTTTTTGATACATGTCCTCTGCTATTCCCTAGTGAGCATTTTATTATCTAATTGTCTTCCATCAAGATGTTTCAATTTCCCCGATTCATCTTGTTCACCAACTATCTTGTTTTAATTCCCTTTTTTTGCTTCTCTAAACTTTGGAATTTCCAATTTTTCTTCATTTGGAGTTAATATTAACTCTTTCAGTTCTATTTTCTGCTGCATCTTTAGCTTCTTGATCTGCCAATTATTTCTTCTTATTTCTGGGTCTTTACCTTTTGGTGTCCTTTAATATGTATTACTGCTATCTCTCTTAGGTAATTTTAATGCCTCTAAAACCTCAAAAATAAGTTTCTCATCTACTAATCTTTTTCTTCTTTAATTAAGTAATCTCCCATTTTAAATTTCTCTTAAGGTATGTGCTACTCTAAAGGCATACCTTGAATTAATATATAACTCCTTTCTTTTGTGTTAAATTTTCTAATGCTCTTTTTAAGTATATAATTCACAAGTTTGCATGGGTTTTTTTTTTTTTTTCTCATCAACTTCTGCATACCCTATATTTTGCAAGGAGTTGTATTTCTGTTTGTTAACATAACCCCCAAAGTGCTATCTTGGGGTATTTCTGTTGGTAATTTTTTTCTGCTATTCTTTTTCCTGTATCTACCTTACTGGATTTCTGTCTCGTTTTTCAATTTTCTATCTATTCGTCTCCTGCTTCCCTTTTTCACTTTTTACTAACAACTTAAATACCACTTTTCTTTCAACTACTTACACCCAAACCCCCCCCCCTTTTTCTCACACTGCTTTTCAATACAATCCACCTCCCTCCAAGGAGATATGGTAAGGCTTAAAATGCACAATCGACATGACCTATACTTTCATTCGTCTACATTCACTCACTTTTATTTCTCATTCACTTTCACGCATTCCTTCACACTCTCAAGACACAGAGTGGATCCTTATTGCTAGGAAATCACAGGTCCTTGTGGCCCCCTCTTTCGCTTTGGGGTTTACCTCCAGGTCTCAGTGTCACCAGGCCCCCTAGAAGGGCCCTGACTCTGGCTGCCTCTGGTGTCCGTTCACCTGTGAGGCTGTCTGCGTGTCTTTCACACTCTTCAGCTACAGCCCCTCACACACCCAGGGAACGCTAGCTTGGTTCGCAGGTCACTCACTCCTCTTGGGCCCAGAAGCCCCCACCCACCCGGGAGCTACAGCCTGGTGCATAGGTCACTCGTACCCTTCGGCCCAGAAGCCCCCACCTACCCGGGAGCTGCAGGCTACAGTGAGTGTGCAGGTCACTCACTCCTCTTTCCACTGCCTCCGCCTTCCCACCTGCCTGGGAAGTTGAGGCTGACTCTGTGTGTGTCTCACTCTCACACACCACAAAACAGCAATAAGGTACCTTTTACTTTCACATCACCTATTACAAGTTTAGGTGTTACTGGCCAGTCCCGGTGCTATTGGATATCCCTCAACCCAGCTGTGTTATTCAACTCCAAATGCTCTTGGGCAATTTTTCCCTCAATCCTGCTGTGTTGTCCAACCCCAGATGCTCTCGTGTCGACGGAAGGGAACCAGGACATCAATTTGATCATCACAGGCTCGATTTTATTGATCAGTACGGCGGGTTAAATACAGTTAATAATGAGCTTCATACATATTGCAAAAGTTGAGCTCAGGATTGGTCAGCTTACATATCAGCACCTATGCCTACTTCTACATTCCTATGGTTCTACTTTTGATACTTTCTACATATTCTTAGGATATATTCAGGACTAATCTCAACTCCCTATCCTCATGTTGCAGCAAGGTCACTGCTGACTCTTCCTTTCAGCTTGCTGACTGCTGACTTTTCTCCTTCAGCTTAACCAGCGGCATTATGTCAGTATGGCCTTTCTCAGCTAACCAATTATTAATAATGCTTTCCACATTTCCCCCGTTTTCTTCTTGTGCAAGGAGATTAGTTTGCCATGTTTTTGCTATTGTATGGCTGACCATGTTTTGAATACAGTTAAAGATACAAGGCAAAATAAGCAAAAACAGTAAGATTACACCCAGCAGTCCTATAGCATAGATCACAAGGTTCCTCAGCCACGGTCCAAGTCCTAAGCCTTTAAGCCATTCGTCAATTCCTAAACCGTCTTCTTCTTTAAGTTTGTGAAGTCCCTGTTGCAGTTCTTTTATTTTAGTGTGAATGGACACCAAATAATCAGACAGATTCATGCAACACATTCCCTCGAACTCTTCACATCCATGTCCTTGTGCTAAGAGCAAAAAATCTACAGCAGCTCTATTTTGCAAAACAGCATGGTTAACACTTTGCACATCTGCAGTTAGCATGTCTAGGATTTGTGATGTCTTGTTCAGCTCATCCCTTGCCCAGCATCCTAATTGTTTTGCTAAATTCATGGCTTTACTGGCAGATCGTCCTGGCAAGATAGTTGAAACCACCACCTGTTTGAATGTGCCCCAAAACCGTGGATCTCCTATCTTGCTGCAGTCTAAGTCATGTATGCTACGTTTTCTCCTGTTTGAATTTTGACTCAGCTGCATTAGCAAGGACACATTAGGATGAAACAGTCACAATTTTCCCAAAAAACAGGGTCCAGCCTGTGGTTTAGCTGGTATACCATTCCATGCCCTGTCTCCACAAATCAAAAATATTCCTGTGGGTAATTTCATTGGTGCTGTGATATTTGTGCTGTTACATTGACTGTAATGCTGTGGAGAGAATTCACTCACATTCAGGGATGAATCTAGGGTGGCCCATGTTTCTTTAGGTTGGTTTAAATTCTGAGCACCCGAAAGTTTGAAGTTAAACCATCCACCAGCTGTAGTGTCAGATATGCTGGCATTTGTACTTCCAAAAAGATCCAGCTCTTCAGGAGGAGAATGCAAAGAGGTGTTAAGTGATTGGATTAGTAAGCATTGATGATAGCCATCACTCTGACCTGCAGTATACCCTTGTTGCACCGGCAATGTGATGTTTGACATGTTAGACATACATAAGGTTTGATTGTTTATCAAACTACAAAATTCTCCAGGAGACCACACCGGAAGTCCCACCAGGCATGTTCGAAATGGGTTAGTGACTCCTCCAAGACTAAGACAAAGTGATGATTGGTTAGTTTGATTAGCAAGTGTTACCCATACATTTTCCCTTGGTTGACTAAAGTGTGTTACTCCTACTGCTTCACTTGCTACAGCATTGAGCAGTATAACAAAAACAAACCTCATTTTTCTTTCTGCTTGCTTTGCTTCTCCTTTTCTTCCTTCTGCTTGCGTTGTTTTTCCTTTCTTCGCTGTCTTTTCCCTGGTTTGCTAGATTGTCTATTGTAAGGCTGAGTCAATTTTTGAATATACTGATCTAATTCTAAATCAGCATCCTTGCTCACAGGTATAGCATGAGGTAAGTTTGAAGGCAAATCAGCTTTACAGCGAGCTGCTATGATGCGTGAGGCTTTAGTAATTTCAAATATTCTAAGTTCTTCCTGCAACTTCCACCTAAGATATGCTATAATCACTTGTTCTGCACTCTCAAAGAGCTGTAATCCTGTCCGTCCCGGCAGGCCAGTACTTTGTTCAAGAGCTCTAACCCAGAAATAATTTCGAATCCACCTTCCAGAACAAGGGGCACACCATAAATAATCCACTGACCTCTGTGAATACCAATAAACCTGATTACAATCTGCACAATGCAAAGCTACCCATGCATAGCACTTATCATTATCCCTTTTGCAAACATAACAAGGAAGTGAATATAAGTAAGGACCAGTATAAAATTGTGGTTCTTCAATCCAAAGCAACCAATTCAATGGTGGTGATCGCAAAGCCTCTTCAGCCTTTTTACTGTATGAGACTAACAGCTCAAGGTCTTTCTTTAACACAAGGCGTATCTTATTTCGTAATCGTAGTTCTTGTTCGTTATCCTCCTCAACAACTATATCCTCCTGAGGGTCCCACAACTGTAAAAGTGTTCTAATCATAGAAAATTAATTAGCAATCACCGATACCCCTATTCAAATGAGACCGTTCCCTTTTTTGCCTTCTTTTTCTTATCTGTCTTCAATCTTGCTGCTCCTGATTTTACTGGTCCTGCCACTTGCAAACTTAATTTTTGCAACTTATCAATGCAGCAATCTAATGCTCTATCAGGATCCCCTTGGAAGGGTCCTACAACTGAATGCTGTATTAAAGGCACTAATTTCCTACACCTTATAGAAACTATACGTGATTTACTTTGAACCTTAATTCTATTTACAATACATTGTATTTCCCATCGATAATAAGCAAGAACCTTCTGTTCAGGAGACTCATAAAGATTTAAAGCTATATATGCGTTTTGCCCTGTTTGTCTCCTTAATTCATCTTGCCAGCTTTTTCCCCACATATGCTCGTGTTCACAAGTATGACACTACAAATCCCGTAATAATGATTGTTCTATCCAAAAAGTTCTTTTACAACCCCCACAACGTAGAGCTATCCAGGCAGCACAATGTGGATTGTGACAGTCCAGACAATTGACTGTCACAATTGCAATTGACAGTTTCGCTGGATCTGTTAAGTGAAAAGTTGATAATGAGTCAATGAAACAAATCAACTCCTGGGCCGTCCGATAGTGACGTGTCAGTGCTCTGTCCACCGCTTCCGAGTACCCCTTCAATTGTAACAGTAGTGGTTGTAGGACTAGAAGCAGTTTCTTCCCCAGTCGCTCCTTGTCCTCCTCCGTAAGGCGATCCACCAGAGGCTGCATCAAAAACAGGTTTAGTCCACTTAGCAGGCACCCACAAAGGCCCTGTAGGTGAGGAAACACAAAGATACCCCCGACCTCAATATAATACTTTTGCAGGTTTTTCCCATAATCCTGTACTTGGGTTCTTATACTTAACCCAGACCTCTGTTTCCTTAGTATTTTCCTGACCTGACCTCGGATGATGTTTCATTGCAGGAGGGGTATCATCTTCCCCAAAAATGCATAAATGATTAATCACATACAAAACCTTAGCCAAACATGCTTGTGGATCTGCCAAATCTTGATGTTTTTCAATATACTGCTTAAGGGTACCGTTTGCTCTTTCCCGTAAAGCTTTCCTTAACTGTATCAGTAACTCATACAATCGTTTATTATTCACTTCCTTAATTGCTGCTTCCTTTATTCGTCTGACTACTCCTGCGACATACATAGAGTCTGTGACCACATTTAAAGGCTCCTGTAAGTTGGACACTGCCCATACTTCTGCTAACAATTCCAAAGTTTGTAAGCTATCTGCAGGGTCTGCTGTGAGGAGTTGATGCTTCCATTGTCCTTTTTCTTGCCAGGTAACAGCAGCACGCCTTGATTTCTTTCCTGCATCTGTAAAAACGGTAATAGCTCCTTCTATGGGGTTTTCTTCTCTCAAAGGTTGAGTAATCCAGTTCCATTCTGTCATCCATTGCAAAACTCTAGGCACTAATTTACTAGTCTCTACTTTAGCAGGTGACATCAATAATGCTTCTTGTAAATTCTTTGAATTTATCAAGTACCAGTCCAAGGTTTCTTTTTCCATAGGCAATCTAATAGTAGCAGGTTCTCTACCATCCACTTCAAGAATTCTGAGACGCCCCTTTTTGATTAATGCAGCCAATTGTTCAATTTTTGAAGATACTGTTTTCTTGTGCTGTAGTGGTGGTGACAACCATTCCAACACCCGTATCTCCCCTGTTTTCTTTTGCAACTGAGAGAGAGCACCAAGCAAGTGGCAAGGGCTATTCCAAATAGTAAGGTCAATGGGGTGGTCGAGTTGTCGACGAGACACATACCCTTGCTGTACACAGTTACTAATTTGCTGCAAGGCAAGACGATGCTCCTTTGTCAGGTGTACAGGAGTAGTAGGGTCCACGCCTTTTAACAAAGGCCATAGGGCTTCTAATAAATGATTTGGTATTCCCACAATAGGCTTCAGCCACTGTAAGTCTCCCAGCAACTTCTGTGCATCATGTAGAGTTTTAATGTCCAATTAAAATTCCAATTTTGTGGTATCACTATTTGATCCGTCAAAGTCCATCCCAAATATTTCCAGGGCTTTGTAGTCTGAATTTTCTCTGCAGCAATAACAAGTGAATATGCAGCAAGAGTATTTTTAATGGTGGTAATCTGTAAAGAGGAGAATGGCTGTTGCTGTGCAAACAAAATATCGTCCATGTAATGATATATTATAGTTGCTGGCCATTTACGACGTAGTGGCTGTAATGCAGCATCAACATAAAGCTGACATAAAGTGGGGGAGTTGCGCATGCCCTGCGGAAGAGATGTCCATTCAAATCTTTTATCTGGTTCCCCACGATTTATTGCTGGTAAAGTAAAAGCAAATCTCTTCATGTCATCAGGATGCAGGCCAATAGTGAAAAAACAATCCTTTAGGTCAATAATTAAAAGTGGCCAGTGTTCTGGAATCATAGCTGGATTTGGAAAACCAGGCTGTAAGGCCCCCATTGGTTCCATTTGGTCATTTACAGCCCTCAAATCATGTATCAAACGATATTTCCCTGATTTCTTTTTGATTACAAAAATAGGTGTATTCCAAGGGCTTGGGACAGTCGTAGGTGCCCTTTTGTATATTGTTCCTGTACCAATTCATGGGCATGCATAAGACTCTCCCCTTTTAATGGCCATTGCTTAACCATCACCGGTGTATCTGTTTTCCAGGTGAGTGGAATGGGGAAAGTCCAAGCAATGGCAATTACCCCAAAGGGTGCTGATTAGTTAACACCACTCCCAATTGTGTTAAAATGTCCCTTCCAATTAAGCAGGAAACTGTAGGAGGCAGTTGAACAATTGAAAACACAGCAGATATTTGTTGATTCTCAATGCACACAGACAAAGATGGCGACCTGCTTGCCAATGTAAATCCTCCCACTCCTGTGAGCATGTTTGATGAGGGAAATAGAGGCCAATGTTGTGGCCATGCTTCTGGGGAAATGATGCTAGTATCTGCTCCTGTATCCAATAATCCATAAAGGGTTATGCTCTGATGCCCATAGGTAATTTCAACCTTTTGTTTTGGTCTATTTTGTAAATCCACAGTTAAAAGTGTAACACCAGTAGAGCCAAAACCTTTTTCATCCCGTGCTTGCCCAGTAAATGATTGTATTCCTGATGTCATTTGTGACAGTGGTACCAATTGTGCAATGCGTTGTCCTTTTGTAATTTTAATCGGAGGATAAAGGGTGTAAGCCATAATTTGTATTTCCCCTGTAAAGTCCGCATCGATAACACCGGGCAAAACAAATAATCCCAACATAGTTATAGAGGAACGTCCCAGCAATAATGCTGCACATGTTTGTCCATTTAATATAAGAGGACCCTTTATTCCAGTGGGTATCCTCTCAGGCTGGTTTGTCATTAGTGTGACGTCTACTGCTGCTGATAAGTCCAAGCCGAAGCTCCCTGTTGTTGCGGGTTGCAGACAGGAGGTAGCAGCGATGTTACGGCAGCAGCTGGTGTCTCCGATGTCACGGCCGCAACTTGTGTCTGTCCCTCATTGCCACATCGGTAACACTTGATGAATGGTCTCGAGCCTCCTTGCGTGAATGCCAGTGAGCCGCTTCGGAAAGGAGCAAGAGCAGCTAACACCTGATTTTGAGTAGACTGCTTTTGCAACCCTAATCCTAATTCCTTTAAGGCTTCTGCTATAAATGCCTGTGAAGCTGTTGGCATTAATGCCATTCGCTCTAATGCTTCCTCAATAGTCCAATTTGCCCCTAAAGTAGCTAACTATTTTGCAAGGCAGACTGCTTCAATAGTGCCCTGCAACACCAGCCCGATCTATAGCAGTAGCTGCTCTATGGATAAAATTTCCAAATGATTCTTCTCTTCCTTGCTTAATACCCATATAAGCCGGTAACCCTCCTGACTCTTTAACCATATCTATTGCAGCACACACTAACCGCATAGACTCTCTAAGTTTATCTGCTTCCGATATCATCTGTGCCTCTGTACATAAATATGCCCCTAAGCCCATCAGCTCTTCTACTAATGCTCCATGTAATGGGTCATGTGCATTAAACAATAACTGTTGATGCTGAGTAAATATCAACCGAACTATTCCTCTTAAATCATTAGGACATAAAACCTGAGTATTAAAAAGATAATCTAACATTTGCTTAACAGGTTCACTTTTTACTCCAAACTGACTAACCGTAGAACGTAGCTGAGTTAACAGCTTCCAATCTAAGGGAGTATATTGTGCTATATTATGCGTAAGGTTCCCCTGTGCATCATACTGTGGTGTGTATGTAACTGGACATGCAAGACTAGAAGCTACTTCCACCGCCTCACCATCCCCCATTTGCATTACTTCTTTCGCCAAAGCAGCCCAAGCTTCCCTCCTCTGTTTAGCCATCTCCCCCCATGGATCACGGTGTGCCCCTGGGATGGGATCTGACTCTTTAAGGGTGCTATGCTGCTGGCGCTTCGGTGCAGACACCGAGTTTTCGCACGGGGAAGGCAGTGAAGCAGAGGCTGGCTCGCGTGGAGGAAGCGGCCCCCCCGCTGGAGCTGACAGTGAAACCGGAGCCGACTCAAGCGGAGCCAGCTCACACGGGGGAAGCAACCCCCCCGCCGGAGCCGGCTCGTGCGGGGGAAGCGACCCCCCTGCTGAAGCTGTAACCGGAGCCGGCTCGCTGAGGGGTAGCGGCGGAGGCAAGGCTGGCGGCGGAGGCGAAGCTGGCTTGCTCCCACCCCCACCATCCGACCCGCCTGAAGCTGGTGGCGGAGGCAAAGCTGGCTTGCTCTTACCCCCACCATCCGACTCGCCCTCCCCCTATGACAGGAAAGGTGCAGACGGTTCCACTGCGCCTATAGGGAAATCCTCCACACCACTTTGCTGGGGACTCTTAGGCATAAGTACCTTAGTTACAGAAGGTGCCAGGGGATCATCCTCACGACCATACCCTATATTCCTCTTATGAGCTTCTGATGCCCTTTCTGCTGCCTTTCTCTCAGAGACCTGCTGAAGCAACGTGTTATACACCACCCGCCATAACTTCCCGAATTTCTTTGCTGACTTATCATCATCTAGTACCGTATCCCACAATATTTCCCCAAACTTCTTCCACTCTGCTAGCTCATGAACTGTATGAGGATTAGAAAAGATACCCTTAGCATGGCTATAAGCTAATAACCCTGGTAACTCCTTTTTTAAATCTATCCCTTTTATCCCACGCCGCTCTAAATAGGCGGTAAATAAATCATATGCCGCTTGCCTATCCATACCTATTAATCAGCGCGCGCTGTTGCAGCTCTCCAGGCTCCGGCGACACGTATTGGCTTGATTCACAGTTGTGACCATCAAGGGTGCTTCAAATTCCGGCACCGTCCCGGCTGCAGGGACCCAAACCCAACTTCCTCGACCGTGGCGTAATCCCTTTTTCTTTTAATCCGAGAAAAAGGGCAGAGATTCGGTTATGCCCGCATTCTCCACCATTTGTCGATGGAAGGGAACCAGGACATCAATTTGATCATCACAGGCTCGATTTTATTGATCAGTACGGCGGGTTAAATACAGTTAATAATGAGCTTCATACATATTGCAAAAGTTGAGCTCAGGATTGGTCAGCTTACATATCAGCACCTACGCCTACTTCTACATTCCTATGGTTCTACTTTTGATACTTTCTACATATTCTTAGGATATATTCAGGACTAATCTCAACTCCCTATCCTCATGTTGCAGCAAGGTCACTGCTGACTCTTCCTTTCAGCTTGCTGACTGCTGACTTTTCTCCTTCAGCTTAACCAGCGGCATTATGTCAGTATGGCCTTTCTCAGCGAACCAATTATTAATAATACTCTCCACACTCTCGGGTAATTTTCCTTCAGTCTTGCCATGTTGTCCAACCCCAGGTGCTCTCGGGTAATTTTCCTTCAGTCCTGCTGTGTTGTTCAACCCCAGATGCTCTTGGGCATTTTCTGTCCCTCAACCCAGCGGTGTGGTACAACTACAGATGCTCTTGGGCATTTAATTTGTTTTGCTCTGTTGTCCAGCCCTGGATGTTCTTGGGCATTTTTTCATCCCTCAATCCGGCTGTGTTGTCCAGCCCCGGATACTGTTGGGCAAAATTTTCATCCCCCATTGTAGCTGTGTTGTGTGACCCTGAGTATTCTTGGGCATATCCTCACTCCGACAGAATTCTGCTCAACCCTTCTCTTGGATGCTCTTGGAATAAAATCCCTCAACCCAGCAGGTTTTAGGGGCCCCTCCTGTCCCGTTTCCTAGTGGACTGGGCTAGGAAACCTTGCTCCCTACCTCCGAGGGGTCCAACCCCTCCCTGAGACCCAGTCCCAGTTACCCCCGGGGATTCTTTCACTCTCTTATCACTCGCTTTGTCTCTTTACTGGCCGCTTTTCTCGCGAAAAGACGAAAACGCAGCATGGGAGACACCAGCACTCACTTGGCAGGTCTGGGACAACCAGCCCGCCTCCCATTAACACACATTCATCCCCCCGTACCTGCCCCCCCCAGAAGTAATTACCAATTTTTTTACCTTCCCGGGTTCTTCGTGCGCACTAGTAGTCTTAGGGGGCAATTACCGCGGTTGTAGGGAGCCTTTTGCCCTTCTCTTTGTTTTATTGCCTCCTTTTGTCCACATATCGTAACCTGCGTCTGTTGGTCACCTCAGGGGAGACAGAGCGAGGCTGCCAAAGAGGGCAGGGCGCGCCTTCCCCACTCGGACTCTCCTAAAGCACCGGCAGCGAGGTGTTAGCAACCATCCTCTGCTACCAAAATTGTGAAAAACGCCAATCACTTGCTTTTAAAATTTTTAAAAGTTTAATAGTAATAAAATAGTTATAAAAATAGTAACACAATTAGAGTAATAACAATTTGGACAAATTGAATTAAGACAATATGAGACAATAAAAACAAAGAGTTATGGACGTCCGGGTACCTTTTTCTGGGCATCACGAGCCCGAAAAAGGACACCCGTTAACAAAGGATTAACCCTTAAGAACAATAGCCTGTTGCATATTCATGCACTTCATACATGAGGCATAAATTCCATTCAAATACAGGATTCTGTCTGGTCAGTGTCAACTTCTTGCTCCTAATCTTAACAGCGCCTCCAAGGCGGGAAGAAGTTCGTTTCTTCTGATAAGAAGGCAATAAATTCCTTTTCTCTGAAAGATCTAGGTGTCCTGTGGCTGCTATCTCGCTGCAAGCCCTTTCTGTTAAACAAAGCATCCTACATAGCATCGTTTCTATTTTAACAATTTTTATAACCTAAAACTATATTTTACACAGTACTTAAGAAAATTAATACAGCATTATTTTCTAACACAATACGTATAATATTCATTTTAATATTTGCAAAAAGCCAATCATAAAATACATGCATTTTTCACAGGTGCACTCCCGGTGCAGGAAAAATTGGGCCCTGAAGGGATTGCGTTTCTCCGCGCGGCAGCCTGGGCGGGGCGGCTCCAGCCCTCCGCCGGTCCCTGTGCGCTGTTTGGGGGGTTGTTTTTTGCCGGTTTGGGACGCGCCGGGGCAGCGGCAGACCCCGCCGAGCGGCGCAGACCCGCTCCAGCTCCCACGCGGCGGCCCCGTGGTGGTGGGCGTGCAGCGGCTGTTGTTCGCCAGTTTGAAACCCGCGCGGTCTCTTACGCAGGAAGTTCCGTCTCTCCCCGGAGGGGGGGAGGAGGCTGCCCGGTTTTTCCCGGATTAGCTGTGGACTCAGTGCTTTCAGTTTTGTTTGTACTGGCTGTAAAGGAAGGTAGATTTGAGTGCTGCAGAGAGCAAACATGGGTGCTAAGTTTTTTGCGGCACAGAGAAGCATTTATAACCTCATTTTAGAAACCCTAAGTAGTGGAAACGTTACGGTCTCCAAAGGAGTCTAAAAACAGTTTGTTCACTTTGTAAACTTCCCTCAGTTTACCCAGCAGAATGTTAACTCTGTCTCTGCCTGGAATAAAATAGGGGCCTTACTAACAGCTAAAGCTGGGCAGGGAGGTAGGACAATTTCTCAATTTTTCCCTGTGTTCCTGGTAATTCAAAAAGAAGTCCTGAAGAGGGATTTGAAAGGACAGCCAGATGAATTCTCTCCTCCTGTAGCTTTCCGTACCTCTCCTCCCAAACCCTCTGCCCCTGAACTGACAGAGACGAGCAAGATCTCTCAACAATCCCAGGGTACCTGGAACTGCCAATGCTCTCCTGAGCCTCCGCCTCTCTCCCAGTACCCTGGCCCCGGCAGTTGTGCACCAGCTGACAGAGCATCTTCCCTGCACCCCTCTAACCTAATCCCTGTTACTCCTTTTCCGTGTTCTAACCCCCCCATGCCTAAAATGGCGGCAGCCACGTGTTTAAGCCTTCCACTTACCCTTCTTCTCCCCACAATCCTTTTCGCACACCTGTCCCTCCCCCAACCCCATTCCGGTCCCACAAGCCCTTCCTTCCCTTGGACGCTCCTCCCCCTCCCTTCGTGTCCCCGCCCCCATTGCATCATCCTGTGATCCCGCCCCTGGTTCCCATGTTGCCCCGCCCCCCTGCCTGCTCTCCACGGCCCCTTGCCTAGTACCCAAGAGGGTGGGGCCGAGGGTGGGGGGCGTGGGGCCGAGGGTGAGGGGGTGGAGCCGAGGGTGGGGGGGTGGGCTCCTGCCCAGTTATGGGGGAGGGGCAGGAGGAGGGCACGTCCCTCCTCCCAGGTACCAAGCCACTCGGGTGGGAGGGGCAGAGGCATGGGGTGGTCCCCTTCCCAGTTCCCAAGGCAGTGGGGCTGGGGGAGGGGCTGGTCCCCCTGCCGGGTCCCACGGGGGTGGGGTTGAAGGGAGAAAGCCTAGGGTCCAAATCAGGGAGGAAGAAGTCATCCCCACGGTAGCCCCTGTTCAGTATACCGGGGGTAGAACTGGTCCTAGGACTTACCTGCCCTTCTCATATCACTCCAAGTGTGAGTTATGCAAAAGTCAGTTGGAATTTGGGAGAAGTAGTGAAATTTTAGAAGCATGATGAAAGCTACATTAACATCCCTTGAATTTGTTCCCACCCACATTGTAGATCTTTTCTGGTGCCTGCTTACCCAGTCAGAGTTTGATCTATGGGAAAGCTCCAGGAAAAGATCTCTCAGGGATCTTGTGGAAGAACTTAAACAAACCCCTCAAGGTGCCAAAGATTTAGAAAATAATAACATTACTTACGAACATCTGTGCGGTGAAGGGGAATGGGCTAAGCCTGAGGACCAAGCTCGGGTGTTATCAAAATTCATTCTAGATAAGATTTCAAACGCTGCAAATAAGGCTTTTAACCAGCTACCAACTGCTGAAGCTAGTGGTAGTTTCCTTGACATTAAACAGTCTTCTTCAGAAAGTTTCTGCAGTTTGTCGACCGGCTCTGTGCACAGGTTGAGAGACAAATACGGGGCCCCAAGACACAGATGGAGATAGTGAAAGAGATGTCACAGAGGAATGCCAATGAAGTCTGCAAAAGGGTGCTCCTGGGACTGCCTCTCAACCCCCTGCCTACACTGGCACAGATGATGGAAGCCTGTGCTAGGAAGGCAGAACTGTTTGCTGCACGGGAGGCGTGGTCAAGGCCGACAGACCCAGAGACAGTGGCAGCTGTATCTCCAGGGAGGAGGCAACAGATTTCACCAGAACAACTTCAACATGTCATTTGCTTCATATGCAAAATAACCAGGACACTTTGCACAGGACTGCCCCCAAAACCAGCAACTAAAGACACCCTCCACACCAAAAAAACCCCGATGCCAGCGCCCACCCGCCCGGCGCCACGACATAAATGCAGCGGGCTTCCCTGAAGGGGAAATCTCCCTCAAAAAAGAAAAGGGGGAGGAAGGGAAGCAGGGTGCGGGAACACAAAATAACCATTTACAGGATAAAATCTGGTGGTCTCACAAGCGTTTCAAGCTTGTGACCGCCGAAGCTTTTGCTTTCAGGTCTACCCAGTGGACAGTCATTGGAGTGGACCTGCCAGAAGACTTGCAGAACTTGACAAAAGATGGCACAAGATTGGACAGTGAGTACTTTGTTATTGGGGACACTGCACACACACCCATGTGTTGCCTTCTGGATCAAGGCAGGCGACCTGGTTCTGAGGTACAGCTCGACGGCCCACTCTCCAGGGCCGTTCGGGCCAATGACATACGCAGACACCAATGTGGTGGACGGTCAAAAGGCGTTTATTACTTCTTCTCCTGGGGTCTTATAGTCTTAGGGGTCTCTACATCAAAAAGGGGTTTGTCTTTCTTATCTATGGTTAGTAGGGAATGGAAAAGTACTGAGTAAGGAATGGAAAGTTGCTGACTTTACTGTTAGTGGGGCCACGTTCCTATGTTAGTTTCTTATCTATGAGTAACAGAGGGTCTTATCTACAGGAAACAGAGGGTCCTGCCTTTCTGTAACATCGCGAGAATCTTCCGCATCGCCTCTTCCCTAACTACCACATCTCCCCCCGCCTTTTCACAAATGAATGAGGTAGTCATATACATAGGTACTGAAATGAGGTATGAGGTTGTAACTTGACAAGGGAAAGGGGTTTTTGGGAAACCTGAGTAAGCTTTTGCCAGACAAGTTTGGAAAATCTTGTGACTGGCAGTGTTCCCTGGTGTAGTTCCCAGCAATTGTCATCGGCCTAAGAACTGGATGTTGGTCCGTTCCAGGCGGCTCTGAACGAACGAGACCAGCTTGTTCAGCAGGCATGGTCCGAAGGTGACTGTTAGAAACAGCATCGCCAATGGACCTATCAGGGCAGAAATCAGAGTGGTTAGCCAAGGTGATTGATTGAACCAGGACTCGTACCAACCCTGTTGGGCTTCCCTGTCTTTCTGCCTCTGAGCCAGTCGGTTCCGGAGTTCTGCCATGGAGTCTCTCATGACTCCTGTGTGGTCTACATAGAAACCCTTTCAAGGCGGCACACAGGCCCCCTTGCTGCATGAACAGGAGGTCCAGGCCTCGCCTGTTCTGCAAGACCTCTTCTGAGAGTGAGGAGACTGACTTCTCTGGAAAGGAGATTGATTTCTCGATCCTTTGCAGGTCCTCGTCAATCGTTGCCTGCAGCTGAGACAGTCCTTGGTGCTGGGTCGCTAGGGCTGAGACACCCATTGCCGTTCCTGCTGCTCCCAGGCCAAGCAGCATTGTGATAGTTATACCTGTCATTATTTCTCTTTTGTGGATCTGGCTGGGTCCCTCAAGAAGATGGTACATTTCTTCGTCTGAGTGGTTCAAGACCGTAGGAACAACCAGAACTTGGACACAGAAGTCGTTAGAGTCATTGAATTTGGGAAGGAACTCACAAGGACTCACTCTAGATTGCTGGCAAACCCACATCCCCGATGCGGATGGGACTACCCACTTATTGTTTTTCCTGTTAGGCTTGACTGCTTTGGTGCAGACGTTGCCTCCCCGCTTAGCTAGGGTTGCATTGCCAAAGCATCTGCCTTGGCCTGTGACTTGACTCAGGGTGATTCCTTTGCGAGGGGTATCCCATCTCCACTGCTGTGGAATAACTGAAGGGAGTGTTTAAAGCGACTTCTTCGTAAAAGGGGGGTTTGACATCGTAACAAAGCCAGCAGGATTCGGTTAGGTTAGGGTTGGATTCGTTCAGGGATACAAAGGTAGCTTCTAACATACGAAGGATTGGGTCTGAGTCTGACTCGGTTAAGCGTCTCATCTGAAAGGTTTCCGCTTGACCGGTCGGGACATTGCTGACCCCTGTGGGTAAGGTTTTGGGGTAGGTTATGTTTCTCCCTTTCGGCACGCTTTTAATCGCTTTGTTGGTTCCGACCGCTCGGGGTGCCGACGGCTGGAGCCTGATAATTTGCACATTCACCCTCTCTTTTGACCCTTGAAGGACGACTGTCCACGTTTTGCCTGTGGCCCAGCTAGGGTGATCTGGCTGCAAGACCGTCATGTTGTAATCAGTGCATGCCCGAAATCTAGGGATTTTATGTTGGTTTCGATGGAAGTTTCTGTGAGAGAAGAAGGGTGTTTTGCAGCCGATGGGTGCCCAGGTGAACTGTGTGGATTTGTCTGGCTCTTGTGGATCCCACCCAGACCCCGACGGTCTGGCATCTGCAACTATGTTTTCGCAGCCCCAGTGCCCACAATATCCCCACCCTGGGTGATTGCAGTAGCTTTTCCCAGGGTTTGAAGCTGGGCACCAGTAGGATAGGTACAAGTGTGTGACGTGTGGGGAATAGGGGTTTACCCTTGGCTGTCCTGGAAACCGGTCGGTGATTCGGAGCACGAAGGATGGGGTGTTTGGTGTGGTGATTTCTCTGAGTGCTTTGCCACTACTAAGGTGTCGCATGACCCACCTGAAGGGCCGATGGGGGTAGTGGTCTGGGCTGGCTTGCCCTCTGGCGACAAGCCCCAACAGCAAAATCACACAGAAACACCCTTGGTGCTTGGGTCTCACCCATGCGGGTCTCTCGGGTGCTGCCTGACGGCTTGGTGGTCTGTCACTTTCGTCTGGAACCGGGATGTACGCGTCACGAGGACGTCCCACGAGCAGGTCCTGTAAACAAAGACTCGCAATTCTCGTCAGTCTCATTCTGCTCGCTATGAAGGTCCGGTTTAATCGACTTAAGTGGACACCGCCTGATCTTGCCATCCTTTTTGGCAGCCGCGTACCCTCGCCCCGTGAGCATCAGCCTCCAACCCCGTTCCCACTCGCCTAGCTTGTTTCTAATTACCACCTGTGGGCCCTCTTCTAGCGTTCAAGTGGCCCGGTGTTTTTGGACGGGACTGTTTGTTTCATCTCCCCTAGGGAATTGATTCAGTGCTAGCAAAGCGGTTGCCAGCATACGTGCCTGATCTCCTGGGGGAATGGCATTGGCAAAGCCCTCTGCTTTTGCCAACACTTCTATCTTGGTTTTCAGGGTCTGGTTTGCTCTCTCAACTATGGCCTGTCCGGTACTGTTGTATGGGATGCCTTGCACTAACGTGATGCCCCATTTCGAGGCGAATTCCTGTACTTGTTTGGAGGTGAAATTGGAGCCATTGTCTGTTTTGATCTGCTTGGGGATACCAAGCCAAGCTATGGCTGTCAGCCAGTGCTGAATTGTGGCTTTGGAGTTAGATTTGGGGTGCTGTGTGGCTATGATCGTTCCGCTGTAAGTGTCCGCTGTCACTGCAAGCCATGCTCGGGGCTTCAGCAGTTGACATAAGGTGAAGTCCGACTGCCAGATTCCTGAGGGCTTGAGACCTCTCGGGTTGACCCCGCAGGTCCAAAGGGGTGACTTCTGGCAGTAAGGGCAGGTGGCTACCACGTTTTGCGTCCGCCGTTGAGATTCCGCATCTCTTCGCCAGTGCTTTGACTCCGATGTGGAGCGACTCGTGCAGTTGACGAGCTTCCTGCAACGTCCATACGCCTTTTGCTGTGGCGTCCGCTTTGTCGTTGCCGATCTGAAAGTAACCTTTGACTGGGTCATGGCTGTTGATGTGGATGACTGACACGGTGCCCTGTCGCGAGGAGAGTGCTTCTTCCAGTATTAGGGCTGCTGCTGATGTTGACACTCCTGATCCTACTGTGGCTAGGACAGTCCTATATTGCCACGAATATAGAGTCCGTTACGATGTTGAGGTGTTCGTCTTGGAAGAGTCCGCACGCCAAAACCACTGCTGCTGCCTCCAGCTGTTGCATTGACAGTGTGGGGTCACACGCTTTGACGCAGTGCCATTGCTCTCCTGCCTGCCACACTGCTGCTGCGGTTGAAGTCATGGAGGAAGCGTCTGTGAAGACCGTTGGTCCCGGCTGCGGTCTGTCCTTGACCTTCGGTGGCATGTCCATGTCGACTACGGTCAGCAGCTGAGGCCAGGGTGATCTGGAGGAGTAGGAGATTTCTCCTCCGAAGCCGGTGAGAGCAAGGGCCAGGTACTCCGATATTGTGGCTGACTCCGAGGTCGGCTGCTTGCGAAACGGAAGGTGGATGCTTGTCGGCTCTGTCCCTAGGTGTTTCAAGGCGAGTCTCCTGCCTTTCATGATGAGGCTGGCGATGCATTCGGTTCCCGGGGAAAATGCACGAGCGGGTCTTCCGAGGACCACCCATTGGATCGGTCGGGCCTTTTCAGCGAGTCCTTGGGCCAGTGCTCCCACTCCCCCCTTCGGTGTAAAATGGACGTACAGGTCCAGTGGCGTGGCTGGGTTCCACCTGGCAAGTGTGCCAGTGGGCATCTGGTTTTCGATGAAGGCGAGGGAGCTCGTTGCTTGCGGTGTCAGCTCCTTGGGATCCCAGGGGTGATTTCCTTTCAGGAGGTCGTACAGAGGGTCCATGACCTCGGGAGGAATCAGGACAATGTTGCAAAGCCGCTGCAGCAATCCCACCAGGCGTTGCACGTCGTGGAGCGTCTTGACGTCTCGGTTGATCTTCATCTCGGGGGGTGTCTCGTAGGAGCTTGTAATTCCTACTCCCAGGAAGGTCACGCAGGGTCCTCTCTTGATCTTTGCGCTCGCGATCTCGAAGCCGTTGGCCTGAAGGGTTTCTGTGATTGTGGACTCCAGGTCATCCACTTGGCTTGTCGATGGTGCTGCGACCAGGATGTCGCCCATGTACTGGATGATGGTTGCGTCGGGATAGGAGTGTCGGACTGGCATCAGTGCTTTGTCCACGGTGATCTGGCATATGGTCGGGCTGTCGACCAGGCCTTGTGGAAGCACTCTCCATTGGAAGCGAAGGTTGGGCCGCTGACCGTTCCGAAACACCACGGAAAAGGCAAATCGTTCTCTGTCCTCAGGGTGCAGGGGTATTGAAAAGAAACTGTCCTTGATATCCAGTACTGCGCATGGCTGCCCTGCGACAATGGCTGAGTTCATGGGTAGCAGTGTCTGGACTGGACCCAGGGGTCGGATCGTCTTGTTCACTTCTCTCAGGTCGTGGATGAGGCGATAGCCTTCTCCAGACCTTTTGGGGATCACAAATACAGGGGTGTTCCATGGGCTGGTGGAGGGTTCTATGTAACCCTTTTGCAGTTCGCGGTCGACCAGTTCCAGCAAGGCTGCCATTCGAGGCTCTGTCAGGGGCCACTGCTCAACCCATACAGGGTCTGATGATTTCCAAGTCAATTTGATTGGCAGCAGAGGGTGTACAGCAGTGGTCCTCATGATAAATTTTTAATCCGAAATCTGAGCATGGAAAGGACGTCCCGTTTCCCCGGGGTCGGGATGCTTGGAGTGAGGGTGCTGCCAGGGAAAGCTGTGCCGGCTGGGGACAGCTCGCTGAGTTGCTGCCCTTCCCCGGAAGCCTGGGCTAACGCGGTGGTCCTGCCATTCCTGCTTAAATACAATCCGCCCTGCCCCATCAAAAAGCATGCGGCTTATTTGCGTAATATCAAAAGTGAGCAGATCGTTATTGCTAGAAAGGTCGTCCTCAAGAGTGGGTACTACAGCTGAGTTGATCCCTATTTCTGAAATCGCTTTGGCTTCTTTTGGGTTAACTGGGGTATATGCCCTTTGTTGGTTCCCCCGCGCTCCGGCAACCCCCCCCCGGGAAAGCGCGCATGGAGGCTGCTGGTGCCTGGTCCCCACAGGCTGCTTTTATTTTTCCCCAATCGGTGAGTTTGTGTTGTGATTGTTTCCCGATATTGTTTCAAGCTTTATTCGGTTTCGCTCGAAACCGCATTAATTCTGCTCTCTCGGTTTCCGAGTCCCAGCCGGACTTGATCGGCTCTTCCGAGCTGTCTGAGCAGCTGTTACTTGACTCTGAGCCGGAAGCTGACTGCCCGTACACTTCCGGCGCTCCGTGCCGTTTTGTTCGGCTTCGACCTTGCTCCTCCCTTTAGGGGTGGTGTCGTTCCCTCCCCCTGGGCTTCCAGGAGAATCCCCGTTCTCTGGGCGCAAGCCGCTTTCCCAGGTGCCGGCACCAAAATGTTGCCTTCTGGATCAAGGGAGGCGACCTGGTTCTGAGGTACAGCTCGACGGCCCACTCTCCAGGGCTGTTCGGGCCAATGACACACGCAGACACCAATGTGGTGGACGGTCAAAAGGCGTTTATTACTTCTTCTCCTGGGGTCTTATAGTCTTAGGGGTCTCTATGTCAAAAAGGGGTTTGTCTTTCTTATCTATGGTTAGTAGGGAATGGAAAGGTACTGAGTAAGGAATGGAAAGTTGCTGACTTTACTGTTAGTGGGGCCACGTTCCTATGTTAGTTTCTTATCTATGAGTAACAGAGGGTCTTATCTACGGGAAACAGAGGGTCCTGCCTTTCCGTAACATCGCGACAACTTCCTCAGCGCCTCTTCCCTAACTACCACACCCATGGAGATTGAGGTGGCTCCCATGACCATCACAGGGGACACACCCAACCTCCTTCTCCTGGCGTGCTGTCCACAGCCACCCTTCTATTTTGCCAAGGGGCAAATCATCGCCCAGGCCATTCCTGTTCCAGCAGAAATTTCAGTAGATGACAAGGCACCAGGTGTATACTGGGCAGAAGTGGTTGGCGAGGACAAACCCATTATGGGATGCAACCTAATGCGTGGAACAGAACACCTCAACGTGGAAGGGTTGCTTGACATAGGGGCAGATGTGACAATCATACCTGAAAGGTTGTGGCCGTCACATTGGGATTTGCAACCCGTGGCTGGTCAAATCCAAGGTGTAGGAGGAGTCACATTGGCAAAGATATCAAAGAGCATTGTGCAAATTGAGGGACCAGATGGAAAATTGGCCAGTGTCCATCCATTTGTTACTAATTACAAAGCTCCCTTGTGGGGTAGAGACACCATGTCCCAGTAGGGGGTCAAATTGGTCATCCCTAAAACACCCCAGGAATTTTAATAGCGGCCATTGTAGAGCGCCCCACCCACAAGTTAACATGGCTGAAAGATGACCCAGTCTGGGAGAGACAGTGGCCACTCAGTAATGAAAAGATAGCGGCGCTCAAGGAGCTTGTAGCAGAACAATTGACTAAAGGACACATTGAAGAGACATCTAGCTGCTGGAATTCCCTGGTCTTTGTAATAAAAAAGCCAGGGAAGGATAAGTGGTGGCTCCTTCATGATTTAAGAGAAATAAACAAAAGAATTGTGGACATAGGGTCTCTCCAACCAGGGATGCCCTCCCCAACAATGCTCCCCCAAAATTGGCCATTGACTGTCCTAGACATCAAGGACTGTTTCTTCCATATCCCCCTACACCCGCAGGACGCACCACGGTTTGCCTTCTCGGTTCCCACCACCAACTGAAAAGCCCCAATGAAGTGCTACCACTGGAGAGTATTGCCTCAGGGGATGAAATGCAGTCCATCCTTCTGCCAGGGGTACGTGGCTTCATTGCTGTCCCCAGTGCGCGCCCAGATAAAGGAGGCAATCATCCTACACTACATGGATGATGTGCTTGTGTGTGCCCCCGATGACGTAATACTCCAAGACACACTTGACCTAGTGGTTAAAGTTTTAACCTCTGCTGGATTCCAACTGCAGGAAGACAAGGTTCAGAGAATGCCACCTTGGAATTACCTGGGCTTGCAAATCACGGTGCAGACCATTGTTCTGCAAAAATTGGGAATTAAGATTGATCCCAAAACCCAAATGGCAGATCTCCATTCCTTCTGTGGGTCTTTGAACTGGGTCAGGCCTTGGCTAGGTCTCACTAACAGGGACCTAGCTCCCCTTCTTAATTGACTGAAGGGAGAGAGAGCTAGCCTCTCCCAGAGAGCTGACCCCAGAGGCAAAAACTGCCCTCCAAAAAGTGCAGGAGGCTTTGGCTGAGAGGCAGGCTCATCGCTATAAGCCCCAGCTGTCTTTTGAGTTCATTGTTTTGGGCAAGTTACCACACATACACGGGCTGATATTCCACTTCTAATCATAGAGTGGGTTTTCCTCTCCTCTCAGCGATCCAAAACCATCACACAGCCACAGAAGCTAATAGCTCAGCTAGTCTGGAAGGCCAGGCTAAGACTGCGTGAGCTGGCCGCTTGTGACTTTGAGTGTATTCACCTTCCAGTCCACCTTTCTAATGAGGGAAAGAGCTCTCCCGAGAGGTTCACCAACAGGAGATTCAACGACCTGCTCCAGAGCAATGCCAGTCTCCAGCTATCCCTGGACAGCTACATTGGACAGGTATCAGTCCAAGCCCCGTCACACAAGCTGTTCAACGAGGAATTCCACCTCATTGCTCCTGAGAAAAGGAGTCGTAGGCCAATCAAGGTGCTTACAGTGTACTTACAGTGTAAGCACTGATGCGTCCGGAGCATCCCACAAGTCGGTGCTGACTTGGAGAAATCCCCACACCCAGCATTGGGAAGCTGATGTTGAGTTTGTGGAGGGGTCGCCCCAGATTGCTGAGCTAGCTGCAGTTGTAAGAGCCTTTGAGAAGTTTTCGGAGCCAATTAATTTGGTTACCAATTCAGCCTATGTGGCAGGGGTGGTGTCCAGGGTGGAGCAGGCAGTCCTCAAAGAGATTGAGGATGGGCATCTCCACAGGTTGCTCTCAAGACTAATTCATTTTGTTTCGCAGAGGGAGCACCCTTTCTATGTGATGCACGTGAGGTCACACAGCGGTCTGCCAGGCGAGATCGCCAAAGGTAATCGCAAGGCAGATTCCCTTGCCGCTCCAGCAGAAATGGCACGCCTTCCAGACGTCTTTCAACAGGCAAAGCTCAGTCACCAGCAGTACCATCAAAATGTTCCAGGTCTACTCCGTCAGTTCCAGTTAGCACGCAGTCAGGCTCGAGCCATTGTGGCCACCTGTCCCAGTTGCCAGCTTCAGGCAGTGCCATCCCTGGGTGTTGGGGTTAACTCCCCAGGCCTTGGGAGCTGTGAAGTGTGGCAGACAGACATCACACATTCCCAGTTTTGGTCGCATGAAATACGTACACGTCAGCATAGACGGACACTCGGGCGCGGTTTATGCCTCTGCCCATCCAGGGGAAAGGGCTGCGCATGCCAAACAACACTTGCTGCAAGCCTTTTCTGTATTGGGGGTCCCTAGGGAAATTAAAACTGACAATGGCCCAGCGTATGCCTCCAAGGAGTTCCTAGAGTTTGTCCAGCAGTGGGGAGTGGAGCATAAGACAGGCATTCCCCACTCCCCCACAGGTCAAGCTGTGATCGAGCGTGCCCACCACACACTCAAAGAGGTCCTGGCTAGGCAGAGCAACTCTGCAGCGTGGATGACTCCACAACAAAAGCTCTGCAAAGCCCTATTTACCATTAATTTTCTGAATTGTTCATCTGAAAACATCAATCCTCCAGTAATACATCATTTCAATAATAACAACCAGTTTAAATTGTCACAGCGTCCACCAGTTCTCATTAAGGACCCAGAAACTTGGGAAACCAAGGGTCCTTATGAGCTCATCACCTGGCGACGTGGTTAAGCCTGTGTATCCACCCCCTCAAGCCCTCAATGGACACCACAGGAGTGGGTAAAACCTTTCGTCCCCAAAAATCCAGCTGCAGCAGACGGGGATAAGAAACAAGCAGCTGTTGCTTCCAAGAGAAGACGCCGCCGGAAAACGAAGGAAGAATCTTCCTAAGAGAGTTAGCTGCATTCCGGCAGACCCATGAACTTGTATGTGTTTGGTTTTGTTTTTGCAAAAATGTTTGATTTCCTTTGTAGCACAGAAAACCTACCTCCTACCTAACCTCACGATGAGCCGTGTCCGAGCTGTCATCCTGTTCATGCTGAGCAGTCTCAGAGCTGCGTGGATCGTTCCTCAGCCAGCACCTAACGTCCACACAGCTCTCTGAGAAGTTAATCCGAGGACTGGTTCAGCGGATTGTTCAAGGACTGGGGACTCTTGGGGTGGTGGACCTCTATAATGAGGGCAATTTTGTAGGTTTTTTTTTGTTCTTTTCCTAATCATGTTAGCGTTCGGAATTCTACATTGTATGCTCTTTAAGGCTATCAACGGTTTGGTCTCCAGTACCGCAGTAGTCAACCGCTCAGAGTTTGTGAAAATAAAGCAAATTGACAGGCCCATAAACCATGAGTTATGGCCAAATTCATAATCAGCAGTAGAAATAGTCTGACACATTTCCTTTAGTTTTGGTTAACAGAAAAGGTGGAGGTGTTGTATTGCACTAAGCATTTAGTTGGTTGCACTGGGTGTTGGGAAAAATGTTATTGAGCACGTGGATGGTATATTCCCCCCCACATGGTTCCTCCCTCACCCCCCTGCTCTCTGTATCCCCTATGGTTTGTCCCACGGATGGTCCCTCCCCCCACCCCTCTCGGATGTCGCTCCCCCTGACCGTGGCCCCCTTTCCCCGCCCTCCCCACCTGGCTCATAAAAGCCCACCGAAGGTGTGGCACACCCTCTTTGCTGCGTGGGTGGTCGCCTGCGCTCGGTGATCTGTCCCACACGAGTAACTGGACGCTTTGACCCACGTGGCAGCGAGCGCTCTTCGTCTTTTATCTCGTTCATGTGGTTCTGTGTGGGCTTGGGTCCTGAGTGAGCCGGGTTTGGACTCATACAAGCCCAGAGACCACGGATGCTGTAGAGAGGCAGAGCAAGGCTCCACTGGGTCCTGACAGGGCCTGGCCATGTGCCCTTGAGAACTGGGCAGTGTCCCAGCAGAAGGAGGGCAGGAGGGACAGAGGGAGGCAGGGATAGCTGTGGCACTGCCTGCTGCAGTTTTCCCCAGGGCTTTACTGAGGATTTCCTCTGTGCGTCAGTGGGAGCCCCCAGCGCCCTGGGCTACTCCAGTTGCCCCTTCCAGGGATGTTGCACAGGACCTGCTAAGTGGGCAGAGAGTGACCAGGAGCCTGCCCAGAGCTCCTCAGTCCCCTGTGCAGCTTTGGCCATGTCCATTCACGTCTGGCTCCCATGACCTTATCCGACCCCCTTGCAGTGCCCACTTCCCAGAGACAGATGGGGATCTCAGCACGCCCTGAAAAATGTTGTCCTCTGTGCTCTATTCTAGATGAGGTCGCTGGGAAGGCATCGCCATTAGATTGGCTGGATAAAGTTTTGAAGCCCTTGCAGCCTCCTGCAGGTATGTTCTCACTGTCCCACCAAGGAGTAACCATTGACAACCTGGCAGGACCAGGTGACAGAAACTTCTGTGTCTTTTGAATTATAGGTGCTTCTGCAGGGAGGACTTTTGCTGCTCCTTTTCGGCTTCCTGCACGCAAGCCCAGCTCCCATTGCAGGGGTGAGTATAGTGTCCCTGATGACCCCACAGGCTGAGCCCTGCTTTTGTGCCATCCAGTCATGGGAAATGGAACTACTTTCTCTTAAGGTCCTCCGAGAGGCAAGAACAAACCTAGACGCGAGACGAAATCCCTTGAGTCAAACAACGTCTTGAAACAAATAGTAGAGGAACTGCACACAGGGAATGGTGAGAGCATTTCCCTCAGCCTTGTCCTGGGGCTCAGCAGCCGGGGGCTGTGGCTGCACATCTGGACACGCCGTGCCCGGCACAGCGGGAAGGGATCCATGGCAGCCTCGCTGCCCCGCTGCTGCTTCCACGCCCTGCAGGGCTGTTTGCCAGCCTGGCCTGGCTGCAGCTTCTCCCCAGCCTCTGCAGGAAGGCATTGGGCATCAGCTCACAGGGAGCCCGAACAGCACCATGGGCCATGCACACCCTGACATCCCCTGCAATTTCCCTGTCTCTGAGCAGATCAGGAGGCGTACACTTGTTTGCACAAGAGAGTGCTCTGGCCCAATCCCAAGAGCCTGGGCCTTTTCCTGATTATTATCCGTGTCTTTGAGAAGTATTGCCTCCTGAGCTGCGCCCTTCCCGATGGGAAACAGCCCCATCTGACCCAGTGTTCCTTTTCCTTTCTCCAGAAGTGGATGCAGAGGCTGTGCTGAAGGCGGCGTTTCCCACAGGAAGCAGGGATTCTGTGCCAGCCTCTGCTGCAGGAAGGGAGGCGATGCCAGGCACAGCCACAGGAGGTAATTGCTGTGCCTCTGGGCCTGAGCCCTGCTGAGGCTTGAGCTGCCCTCTCTGCTGCTTGGCACTGCGGGCACAGCCCGGACAAGACGGGCACAGCCCAGAGGAATTGTCCCGAGCAGGCTCAGGGCACTCGGGTACTGAGCTGTCCTGCTGGGCTCCCTCCGTGGGAGACACGTCCCCAAACCTGGGAGCGGCTGCACGGGGTGCCCATGGTGGGGAAGGGGCAGAGGGGCAGAGCAAGGCTCCACTGGGTCCTGACAGTGCCTGGCCACGTGCCCTTGAGGACTGGGCAGTGTCCCAGCAGAAGGAGGCAGGAGGGACAGAGACAGGCAGGGATAACTATGGCACTGCCTGGTGCAATTTTCCCTAGGGCTTTAGTAAGCATTTCCTCTGTATATGAGGGAGAGAGCCCCAGGGCCCTTGGCGGCCCTTCTTTCCTTTCAAGTGATGTTGCAGAGGGCAGGGAAAGAGGCTAGAGAGTTTTCAGGAGCCTGCCCAGAGCTCCCCAGGCCCCTGTGCAGCTTTGGCCATGTCCATTCACGTCTGGCTCCCATGACCTTGCAGTGCCCATTTCGCAGAGGCAGAAGGGGATCCCAGCACAGCCTGAAAAATGTTGTCCTCTGTGCTCTGTTCTAGATGAGGTTGCTGGGAAGGCATCGCCATTAGATTGGCTGGATAAAGTTTTGAAGCCCTTGCAGCCTCCTGCAGGTATGTTCTCACTGTCCCACCAAGGAGTAACCATTGACAACCTGGCAGGGCCAGGTGACAGAAACTTCTGTGTCTTTTGAGTTACAGGTGTTTCTGCAGGGAGGACTTTTGCTGCTCCTCTTTTGGTTCCTGCACGCAAGCCCAGCTCCCATCGCAGGGGTGAGTAGTGTGTCCCTGCTGACCCCACAGGCTGAGCCCTGCTTTTGTGGCATCCAGTCATGGGAAATGGAGCTACTTTCTCTTAAGGTTCTCCGAGAAGGAAGAACAAACCTAGGGGCGGGAAGAAATTGCTTAAGTCAAACGACATCTGGAAACAAATACTTGAGAAACTCTACAAAGAGAATGGTGTGAGCATTTCCTGAGCCTTGTCCTGGGGCTCAGCAGCCGGGGGCTGTGGCTGCACATCTGGACACGCCGTGCCCGGCACAGCAGGAAGGGATCCATGGCAGCCTCGCTGCCCCGCTGCTGCTTCCACGCCCTGCAGGGCTGTTTGCCAGCCTGGCCTTGCTGCAGCTTCTCCCCAGCCTCTGCAGGAATGCATTGGCCATCAGCTGACAGGCAGACCAAAATGCACCACTGTAGCAGTCTCTGAGCATGCTAGGGCCCCATGGAGGTCCGAGGCTTAAGACAGGAATTGCCAAGTCATGATGAAGTAGCAAAAGAAGCCCCTGCCTTCCGCCTTTTGGACCCCAGCATATCTCTCTGTAACCCCATAGGTCATTTCCCCTAAACCCCTATTATTGTACAAGTATGGATCCCCTTTTAGCCCATATATAGAGCTGTTTTAGCCCATTCTGGAGAAGAGTCATCTCTAGAACCCTTCACAGACCCCTCAATAAAACCCTCACTGTGGAACGCCAGGACCTTTCTTCTCCTCTCTTGTAGCATCTGCTTCCCGGCTAGCCTGCAAGGCGCCTTAGCAAGCAAAGAGCTGAAACCATAAGAGAGCTGATAATCACTAAGGAGCTGATATCCACTGGGCTTGCTAAGGTAGCCAGCGGCTGAGCGCGGCCTGGGTACTCGGACACTCTGTCCCCATGAAGGACTGAGGTATCCAGCCAGTGCTGCCTGCTCGGGGGCAAATTAGCCCAGCAGGGAACCCGGGATACCCCACAGGCCATGCACACCCTGAGATCCCCCGCAATTTCCCTGTCTCCGGGCACATCAGGTGTAGGGGCTGTTTGGAAAACAGACCAGTCTGGGACAGTGCCAAAATCCAGGGTGTTTTCTGATCTTTATCCATGCCTTTTGCAACTATTGCCGCCTGGATCTGTCATCTTCCCCATGCCCAATGAGGAGTGTTTCCATCTGATCCAGCTCTCTCTTTTCCATTCTTCAGAAATGAAAGGAGAGTCTGTGCTGAAAGCTGAGTTCCCTGGAGGAAGCAGTGATTCTGTGCCAGCCTCTGGTGCAGGAAGGGAGGCGATGCCAGGCACAGCCACAGGAGGTAATTGCTGTGCCTCTGGGCCTGAGCCCTGCTGAGGCTTGAGCTGCCCTCTCTGCTGCTTGGCACTGCGGGCACAGCCCGGACAAGACGGGCACAGCCCAGAGGAATTGTCCCGAGCAGGCTCAGGGCACTCGGGTACTGAGCTGTCCTGCTGGGCTCCCTCCGTGGGAGACACGTCCCCAAACCTGGGAGCGGCTGCACGGGGTGCCCATGGTGGGGAAAGGGCAGAGGGGCAGAGCAAGGCTCCACTGGGTCCTGACAGGGCCTGGCCACGTGCCCTTGAGGACTGGGCAGTGTCCCAGCAGAAGGAGGGCAGGAGGGACAGAGGGAGGCAGGGATAGCTGTGGCACTGCCTGCTGCAGTTTCCCTCTGGGCTTTAGGGAGGATTTCCTCTGTGCGTCAGTGGAAGCCCCCAGCGCCCTGGGCTACTCCAGTTGCCCCTTCCAGGGATGTTGCACAGGACCTGCTAAGTGGGCAGAGAGTGACCAGGAGCCTGCCCAGAGCTCCTCAGTCCCCTGTGCAGCTTTGGCCATGTCCATTCACGTCTGGCTCCCATGACCTTATCCGACCCCCTTGCAGTGCCCATTTCCCAGAGGCAGAAGGGGATCCCAGCACAGCCTGAAAAATGTTGTCCTCTGTGTTCTGTTCTAGATGAGGTCGCTGGGAAGGCATCGCCCTTAGATTGGTTGGATAAACTTTTGAAGCCTTTGGAGCCTCCTGCAGGTACGTTCTCACTGTCCCACCAAGGAGTAACCATTGACAACCTGGAAGACCAGGTTACAGAAACTTTTGAGTCTGTTGAGTTACACATCTGTCTGCAGGGAGGACTTTTGCTGCTCATTTTCTGGTTCCTGCACACAAACCCAGCTCCCATCGCAGGGGTGAGTAGTGTGTCCGTGCTGACCCCACAGGCTGAGCCCTGCTTTTGGGGCATCCAGTCATGGGAAATGGAGCTACTTTCTCTTAAGGTCCTCCAAGAAGGAAGAACAAACCGAGAGGCGAGATAAAATCCTTTGAGTCAAACAACGTCTTGAAACAAATAGTGGAGGAATGGAATGGGGCTCCCAATATTACCAGTTAGATTGTGCCTGGGCCAGTCTGACCCTCGCTGCTGGGCCAAAGGCAGCAACTGCGGTGTATCACCCCAGAGATACCTTGGCTTGCTGGAGATTGCAGCTGGGCACTGAACAAGTCCAGGCTTGTTAGGAACCCCGTTTACCTCAGGAGGAATAGCTTCAGGCGATGGTGAAGAGAAATGGGAGATTCTGCTGGAGGGTTATGTCCAGAGGTTTATTCCATGGTTACAGAGGTCCGAACGTGAGCAGCTGCTCCAACAGAAGTCGCGACCGCATGGTCTCATTCACCTTTTAAGCTCAGGGACAGGGGGAGGGGAGGTGCAGGTGAGCCACCAACCAGGTGAGAGGGGCAGGGTCTCAGGGGAAGATGACACCCAGACAGGCCAATGACCTCTGGGCATAGGGGCATCCTTTGAACTTGACCAACCACACGACGCCTTGCTGGAATGTTAAGCTTGATTGCAAGGACTCACTCAGCATGGGGGCAAGGGGGAAGGGAGAGAGGTATAGGCACACCTGGGGAAGTGACCTGGAAGTCCAAAATGGGACATTACAGCACACCACAACAGAGGAAGTGCACAAAGGGAATGGTGAGAGCATTTCTCTCAGCCTTGTCCTGGGACTCAGCAGCCGGGGGCTCTGGATGCACATCTGGACACGCCGTGCCCGGCACAGTGGGAAGGGATCCATGGCAGCCTCGCTGCCCCGCTGCTGCTTCCACGCCCTGCAGGGCTGTTTGCCAGCCTGGCCTGGCTGCAGCTTCTCCCCAGCCTCTGCAGGAAGGCATTGGCCATCAGCTGCCACACGGCCCAAACCGCACCACAGGCCTCAGATCCCCTGCAACATCCCTGTCTCTAAGCTAATCAGGAGGCACAGCTATTTGGAGGAGGGAGTGTTCCGGCCCAGCCCCAACAGCATGGGCATTTTCCCAATCTTTACGCTGACATTTACAAGTTTTGCCTCCTGCCGATGTCACCTCCCCAATGGGGAATGTTGCCATCTGATCCAGCTGTGCCTCTTTCTTTTTCAAGTGATGGGCCAAAAATCTGTGCAGAAGGAGCCACAACCCGGAGGAAGCAGTGGGTCGGGGTCCGGCTCTACTGCAGGAACAAATGTGATGCCAAGCACAGGTGAAAGCACAGAAGGTAATTGCTGTGCCAGGCTCAGCAGGGCTCCGCCCTTGGCGGGGCTGTGTGGCAGCAGCTCTTCCCCCAGGGCCTGCCCTTGCACAGCCCAGCAGCAGCCAAAGCTGGAGGTGCCTCTGGAGCTCGTTCACAGCCCCGGGGAAAGGGGACTCGTTCACCAACGTCCCTCCCACTGCAGCTGCTCCAGAGCTGGCCCTGAGTGCCCAGAGGCCCAAGGCACAGGAGCAGCCCCGAGCGGGAGCCCTGCCGCGAGCCCAGGGCCAGAGCCAGCCTTGGCTCCCGACTGGGCAGGGGCTGCACTGGGTCCTGACAGGTCCTGACTCTGTGCCCTGGCGCTGGGGGAGCTGTCACGGGGCAGGGAGGGCCAGGGCTGGCAGTGGCTGCTCAGGGATGGCTTTGGCCCATGCCCCTCCAAGCAGCCACTGCCCAAGCAGCTGCGCTGCCCCCGGGCTCTCCTCCCGGCCTGCTGGGCTTTGTTGGCTGGCACAGCCTGTGCCAAGGGGCGGCAAGGTGCCTGCAGGCCCCAGCTCTGGGGGAAACGGAGAACGTCCTGCCCACATCCACAGTGCTGCCAGCTCAGCAGTGCAGCACAGCACGGGCTGACGCTCCCCATTGCTCCCACAGGTGCAGCTGCAACCACAGCACATGTTCCTGATTCCCAGGAGGGCTCTGGAGGGGGTTTTTGTAAGGGAACAGGCTGCTGGCTGGAGTTCCTGGCAGGCCTACTTCTTTTGGAGCTTGTCTTCATGTTGTGCTGCTTTGGAATCTGGTATTCCTGGAAGAGAAACGGGTGAGTGTTTTGTTGCTCTCCCCGTCAAACAGCTACTTTTGAAAGTCTACTGCAGACAGGAAACATTCCCAGTGAGGCTGCGGTGTCGGTGTGGCCAGTCCATGATTGTCCAAAGAACTCTGCTGAGGCTTCTGCTGCTGCCCAGTGCTTTCATTGGCCTCCTCATTGCTGGGCCTTGTCCTGGGGGGCCCGCTTGGGCTGCAGCCAGTGCTGGCTCCCACTGAGGCTCCCTGGCCAAGGCAAACCCCAGGGGCACTGGGCAGAGGCAAGGCACGGTGGGGAGGAGAAAGAGCAGGGACGAGATTGCCCTTGAAAGGCAGAGGCGCTCTGGGGCCCGCTCCTGGCCAGGGAGCCTGCCCAGAGCTGTGCCCTGCTCGCCGGGGCCTTGAGGGGCAGCTGTGCAGCTGGGCCAAGCTGTGCCAGCAGCTCCAGCCGTGCTGGGGAGCCTTGCCAGCTCTGGGCCCTGCTGTGCAGGAAGCTCCCTGTGTGCCACTGGCAGCTGGGGCCTCAGCCACCTCCTCTCTCCACAGTTCCACCTCTGCACAGCAGTTTAAAGGCGGCAGCACCTCACACCCGGAGGGCCTGGGCAGCCCTCTCAAGAGCTCTGAGAAGAGGACCCCGGAACGGCCATCTACGACGAAACCTGCTATTCTCCCAGTGTAGATCCCACTGCCACCTCCTCTCCCCATGTGTATCCCTGAGCTGCCCTCATCCCCTTTTTGATCTTCCTCTGTCCCGTCCCAGCCCATTCCCCAGTTCTTCTATAGACCCCAGCAGCAGCCCAGCACCCTCCAGCCCCTCCTGAGACCAACACGTCCCTTCCTCTGCCCCCGAGCCCCCTGGCCCTGCCCTCTAAACAACCCTGTAGGTTACACCCCTGTGAAAAATGGCAATCACTTGTTTTTAAAATTTTAAAGTTTAATAAAATGGTTATATAAATAGAAATACAATTAGAGTAATGATAATTTGCAAAATTTGAATTAGGACAATATGAGACAATAGAAACAAAGAGTTATGGATGTTCAGGTACCTTTTTCTGGGCAGCACAAGCTCAAAAGAGGACACCTGTTATCAGAGGATTAACCCTTAAAAACAATACCCTGTTGCATATTCATACACTTCATATGTGATGCATAAATTCCGTTCAAATATACGATTCCGTCCACTCATCATCAACTTCTTCCTCTGAATCCTAACAGTGCCTTCGAGGCGGGAACAAGTTTGTTTCTTCTGATAAGAGGGCAATGAATTCTTTTTCTCTGACAGATTTATGTGTCCTGTGGCTGCTATCCTGCTGTGAGTCACTTCTTTAAAAAACAGTATCATACATACTGTAGCTCCTATTTTAACATTTTTATAAGCTAAAACTATATTTAACACACTACTTAAAAGAATTAATACAGCATTACATTGTAACACAACACCTATACTATTCATTTTAGTATTTGCGAAAAGCCAATCATAAAGTATGCATTTTTCACACCCCCCATCCCCACCCAGGTAGGTGATGGCCCTTTCTTCTATTGCAATAAAGAGATGGAGCTGTCACCCCAGTGTCCAGGTGGCAGCAGCACCAAAGCCCAGCCGGCAGCAGCACTGGCTCAGCTCCGTGCCCAGGAGCAGCCGTGGATGCCCACGGTGTGGGCAGGCAGGAGCCAGGCAGGGGCTGCTGTGACCAGCGGCGGGGTCCCCAGGGCTGGGGGAGCCCATGCTGAGCGTCCCTGGGCTGAGGGCACATTGCCTTCCCCGGCATCATCTGGGCCTGCACCTCCTCCAGTGGCAAGCCCAGGAAAAGAGGGAAGCCACCAAGAGCATCTCCAGGGACACAGCCTGACCAGCAATTCCAGCAGGCAAAACAAAGCCCCACCCTAATTAACACACACTTGATAGAACCTAATTGATGGCCCATCACCAATGCAGGGTGCTGCACAGGGTCTGCTCCTCTGGACGAGGGCCAGAAGGGGAGGGAAGGGAAGGGCTGTGTGGCCTTGGGGCCCGATGGGGCTGATGAACAGCCCCAGAGGCACAACAGCCCAGCTGCAGCCACACTCCGTTTCCTGGTCAGAACCCTAGCCGTAGCTGCCCTGGCCTTCCCCGTAAGGCACCTGGGGGCTTTGGGGGCCCCCATAAGGTGCACGAGGGGCTGGGGTCCCTTGTGGGACGCACAGGGATATTTTAGGCTCCCTCTGAGGCACGGAGGGTGTTGGGGTCCATCCACTTCAAGTCATGCCAAGGATTTGGAATTTTGTGTGAGGCATGCACGGAGTTAGGGATCTCTCCCAAGGTGTACAGGGTGCTGGGGTCTCTGCTGAGGCACATGACGGGGTTTTGGGGTCTCACTTCGGATGCGGAGAGGGCTGTGGGCTCTCATAAGTGTTATGAACAAAAATTCGGTTAATATTTTTTTGTGAGAAAATTTACCACTACTGGTGGGCTGCTGCCTGTGTTATGGTAATCACGGGTCGTCGTCGTTAATGGTTGTTTTTGTATTAGTAAAAGCCCTGGCTGGGGCGAGTTAATGGCCCTTCTCCTGAGACAGTAACGGGTGGGGACCTTCCTGAACAGTGAGGAGAAGAGACCTTAGAGGGTGGGGGGGGGCTATGCAAAGTGACTCCCAAGACCAGAATGCTTTATGGGACCCCGACTCCATACTCACGGAGAAACCCCAAAAACAACGAGCCACTTAAGAGTTGAGAGACTGGAGTGATGTCTGGATGTGAGGAGTGGAGTGCTGGGCCTGCAAGAGATGCTGGAAACCTTCATTGTTCCTCGCCCTGCCTTGGAGATCCCTTGGGCCAGGTCTGGGAGGGGAGCGAGACCCGGACCGAAGCACCATCTGACAGGGATCAGCAGGCCCTAAAGGCTCCCAAGAGGATCTGATCCCCAGCTCTGCCCCTGGTGGACAGAGCTGTGCATATCCTCCTCCTCTGAGTCGCATTGGGAGAGACGACGGATGCTGCAGACTGTCGAGCCGCCCAATCCTGAGCTGATCACTTTAAATAAAGGCATTAAAAAGGAGTCTCCTGGCCCTGTTTATTTCAGCTGGGGGCTCTCATCCGGAATAGCCACGCCGCAAGAGGACTCAGGACTGGCCATCTTGGATCTTCAGAGGACAGCTGGCTACCAGGACCAGAGGCACCAGCTCAGGACAGCGACGCAGAGGAGCACCGGAGCACTGGACTGGTGAGAAACTCGGTGGCGGGAGTGGGAGACGTGCACATGTGTGTGCGAGTGAGACGAGGGCCGGCAGCCGGACCTTCGAAGCGAGAGGGACCCCTCAGTACCGCGTTTCCTGACTCCTGCGAAGGGGCAGGCCAGAAACAGGGGAAAGCGAGTGGAATTAGTGTGAGTGAAGTCGTCTCCCAAGGGGGAATAGAGGGCCCCCCCACTCCGGGCGTGCGGAGTGAATTACTGTGTATGAGTGGCACGCACCCCAAAGTCCTGACAAAGGGAGGTCAGGGACTTTTGTAAGTCTCGAGAAGGATTCGAGTAAGATTTGTCAGTCCCGAGAAGGATTCGGGTGTTTCACAAGCCCTGCAGGCAAAGTAAGTCCTGACAAAGGGAGTCAGGCACAAACCCCAGCGAAGGAGGCTGCGGTTTGCTTTTAAGTCCTGATACGGTGAAGCCTAAAAACTGGCGGGTTAGGCGAACTAAAAAAATCAGGCAGTTGTTTTTCCTGACTGAGGGAGTCAGGCACGACCCGGATTCTTGGCCGAGGCTTTTTGTGTTCAAGTCCCGATAGATGTAAGACCTGACGCTGCAAAGTTGGGCAATCAAGAGATTGGGCAGTTGTTTCAGTATAAAGTCCTGAGCATCAGGCAGAAATTTGAAGTTCAGTGGAGGAGGTTGAAGCTCCTCAAACAAGGTTTTTTTTTTAAATTCCCGGTCAGTAGTGTTGGAATCCTTAAGGTTAGAGGGTTTTTAGGAAATGGTTAAAAAAGTATAGGCCTCAGACTGAAGTTTTGTTAGCATTGCAAACACAGCAGAAAAGTTTCCCATGCAAGCAGAAAAGTTTCCCAAGCAGTAGACGTGACAAACCACAATAGGTCTTTGTGGAATTTGCTTTAGGATGGCAACAAGGTTATTTAATGTATATCTTTAGAAGGTTAGCATGAATAGAACTCTGTTCTTTGTCTCTTATGAATTAGTCTTTGTTTTAGCTACGATTACGTATGTTTTATAAGATTGGATAGAATGCTTGTCAATATGTGTTTTCTGTGTCTGATTGGCTGAATTCTAGTCTGAGATGATTTTATGTATTACTGTACCAGCGCTGCTAGGGGAGACATTTTTTGGTGTGGATCAGTGAGCTGTCATGTCTCCATTTTGTATTTTGAGACTGATGTGCTGGAAATAAAAGCAAAAACCTCTTCACTGGTCTGGTTACAATGCTATCCATATTTGGATATATTGCCGCGGCCTAGTGGGTTCCTTTTTTAAGGCGTGGGTTCCTGACACCATTGGACTTATACCTGCCCCGTCCCCCGCATATTGGTGCCCCGTGTGAGGATGTAGAATAGAAGAAAAAAAAAAAAAAGAAAAATCGTGTAAGTACCAGCCGCGGAGACCCAAGTGTTAACAAGGAGGACACTGTATCATCTCTCCCGCCAAAGCCAAGAAAATTGTAAGTAACTTTTCTCGGGAGAGCGCTTGGGTGATGTTGGGAGGAAAAATAGAGAAAAAGAAAATTAATTAAAGAACACAAAAATGGGAACGAATTTAACAAAAGTAGAATGGGATGTTTTTCATCAATTAGAGACAATGTTACAAGAAAAAGGTCGCATAAATTTCAAAAACTGAGCTTAAAAACTTACTTATCTGGGTTAAAGCGAGTACGCAAGATTTAAATCTGCAGTCTGCTTTTACTTTTCATTTTTGGGATCAGATAAACTGGAGAATCTATAACCTAGTCTCTCTCAAAAAAGATGAAAGCTTAAGAGAACTTATGCCGGTTTGTAGAGCGCTGTTGGAGTGTTTTAAACAAACTGATAATAATAAGACCAACTTGGACTCAGAAAACAAAGCTTCTGGTTCTGTCTCATTAAATTCCAGTAAACCGGAGACTGTGTGTGTATCGGAGAATGTTACAAGTGTTGTTGCAAATGCTGAAAGTTTTGCTTTGAACTCTGTTGAACAAAATCTTTCTTCTTTCTCTCTGGGAAAAAATGAGACTCTTTCGGACTTTTCTTCACGTTGTTCTGTTAATGTAAAAATATGTGACTATTGTAAGGGGGATGGAACAAAGTGTGTAAAAGATGGGAATGAAAAAGTGACTGTACTTCCTAAAATTGTTTGTGCAGGGACACTGAAACCTGAATTGGATTCTGTTGGGCCTGGGGTGGAGGCCGAGGTGGCTGCTTCCACTCGGGAAATTGTGGTTCCGGGGAACTCTTTTTCTGTTAAGCAAAAACATGGTTGTTCTGGTGTTTGTCAATCTATAGATACAGAGAAAGAAAAATTGGCTTTAGGGGAGGAGTCCTTTGAAAGGATGGATAACTCTCAAAAATCTGAAAAAGCACGGGTTGAGTTTTTAAAACGTCATGATCCTAATTCTTGTGTTTTAAGACAAAACCATGTAAGTTTAAAACCTGGATTTGGGGACTCCCAAGCTGAGTTTTTCTTGGCAGGTAGACAATGTGAAACTTGTAGTAAAGTATCGAACTCAAGGTTAAATGGCACTGTTCCCAGCAGAGAGGAACACGCCTCTGTCCCGGCCCCTTTGGGTCGGGCTTCAGAGGAGGCGTGTTGTTTGTGGGAGTCCACCCTCTGGGCTGATCAATTCTTGTCAGCAAGGACAAGATTTTTTCATTTTGGGCAAAGCAAATAACAGATTTCTGGGACTGTCAATCTTCCCTACTATTGTTTCAGTAAATCATAATGAAGAGCTGATGATTTTAGCTCTTGCATTTGATGTTCCTGTGGTAATTCCACCAAAAACACCTATTGCTATTGCATTTCTGGCATCTGAAAATGTGTCTCCTAGTCCAGAGGTTTTCTGGGTGCAATGTCTGAACCGTGACCGTCCACAATTAACTTGTAGCTTGACTCACTGTGGTAAAACAATTTATGTTACAGGAATGCCTGATACTGGTGCAGATGTTACTGTGATTTCTCACATGTTTTGGCCCAATGACTGGGGTTTAGTAGCTCCTTCAGTTTCTCTTTCAGGGATTGGAGGTGCTACTGTGTGTATGCAAAGTGCATCCATGATTGACATTACAGGTCCTGAAGGAAAGACTGCAACAGTGCGTCCTTTTGTTGTTCAGAAGCCTCTCACCATCTGGGGGAGAGACATCCTGTCCCAATGGGGAGCAAGATTGGAAGTGGGCCTGTAATGAAAGCTTCGTCGAAACCTGCAACTTTGAAGCTCACCTGGAAAACTGATCATCCTGTGTGGGTCGATCAATGGCCTTTGACAGAGACAAAACTGAACATTCTTAAAAAACTGGTAAAAGAGCAATTACAGCAAGGTCATATCGCTCCCACGAACAGTCCCTGGAACTCTCCAGTTTTCGTCATCCACAAGAAGACATCTAATTCCTGGAGGTTGCTGCATGACCTGAGGAAAATCAATGAAGTGATTGAAGACATGGGTCCTCTTCAACCTGGACTTCCTTCTTTGCCCATGATCCCAAAGCATTGGCCTCTCGTTGAATTGATTTAAAGGACTGTTTTTTCCATATTCCACTTCACCCTGATGACGCTCCAAGATTTGCTTTTTCAGTTCCCGTCATCAACCGAAGTGAACCCGTTCAAAGATACCACTGGAAATCACTACCGCAAGGAATGAAAAACTCGCCTGTAATTTGTCAACATTTCGTTGCCCAAGCTTTGCATCCTGCTCGTCAGAAATTTCCAAGATCCATGATTCTACACTACATGGATGATCTTCTCATCACAGCCTCTACACAGGAAGAGATGGAAGAAACTCGCGACTGTGTTGTTGCTGAAATTCAAAAAGCTGGACTTGAAATCTCTGCAACGAAAATTCAAGAAGTTTCACCTTGGAAGTACCTGGGATGGAAGATGACTGAGATGACAATAACACCACAGAAAATTCAGATCCGAACCTACAAGAGTCCACAACCTACAAGAGTTACAACAACTTCTAGGAGAAATCAACTGGGTCAGACCGATGTTGGGAATCACCAATGATGAACTGAGTCCGCTCTTCGATTTGCTGAGAGGAAGTTGCGACATTACTTCGCCAAGAACTTTAACCCCTGAAGCTCGTGCTGCTCTCGACAAAGTCGCAGAAGCTCTTCAAAAAAGACAAGCTCATCGCTGCGTTCCTGAAAATCCTTTTTTTCTTGCAATTTTAGGAGAGAAGATGCAGCTTTGTGGTCTCATTTTCCAATGGGATGCCACAGAACAAGATCCTTTGTTAATAATGGAATGGGTTTTTCCTCCCTACAGGTTTTCAAAGACCATTTGCTCAGTTTTAGAAATGATTGCATACATTATAATTAAGGCTAGAACCAGATTGTTAACTTTGGCAGGTCAAGAATGTTCAGTTATCTATTTGCCATTGAAAAATGATTATTTCAATTGGGCAATGCAAAATTCTGATGATTTACAATATGCATTCTTAGGTTTTCCAGGTGTTTGTTCCATACACTATCCAGCTCACAAACTATTGCAAACAAAATTGAGTTTCAGAGAAAAACCTAAATTAAGTGAAGAACCTTTAAATGCTGTGACTCTCTTCACTGATGGCTCTGGTAAAAGCCACAAGTCCGTTGTGACTTGGTTTAATCAAAAGACTAATGTTTGGGAATCTGATATTCAAGCGGTAGAATGATCCCCTCAAATTGTTGAGCTTGCTGCAGTGGTTCGAGCTTTTCAGCTGTTTCCTCAGCCTTTTAATTTAGTCACAGATTCTGCTTATGTTGCTAATGTAGTCAGGAGAATAGAAGGTTCAATTTTAAAGGATGTTAATAATGAGACTTTACATCGTTGGCTTTCATGTCTTTTTATAACTTTGCAATATAGAACTAATCCATATTTTGTTTCTCACATTAGGGCGCATTCTTCACTTCCTGGATTTTTAGTGGAAGGAAATGCAAGAGCGGACAAGCTGACAATGGTCATTTCTAACACATTACCAAATATTTTTGAACAAGCAAAATTGAGTCATGCCTTTTTCCATCAAAATGCACAAGCACTCATGCGAATGTTCCAAATCACTAAAAGTCAAGCTAAAGCTATCATTCATACTTGCCCTGACTGTCAATTGGTACAACTTCCTGTTTCTACAGGAGCAATCAACCCCCGAGCTTACAAAGCCTACAGTTGTGGCAAACAGATGTTACTAAATTTCCTTCTTTTGGTAAATTTAAAAATATTCATGTTTCCATAGACACGTTCTCTGGTGCAGTTTTTGCTTCCCTTCACACAGGTGAAACTGGCAGCCATGCCTGTCATCATTTCCTGCAAGCTTTTGCTTCATTGGGTGTACCCCAAGAAGTAAAAACTGACAATGGTCCCGCATACATATCTCAAAAATTGGCCACATTTTTAAATGAATGGGGTGTTCGACACATTTTTGGTATTCCCCGCTCTCCCACAAGCCAAGCAATCATTGAAAGAACACATCAAACCTTAAAACGCATATTAGATCAACAGAGAGGGGGAACGGAGATCACCCCACAGATGAGACTGAGTAAGGCTTTGTATGTTTTTAATTTTCTAAATAGTTCAAGTACAGAACCAGATCCACCAATCTTTAGACACTTTTCAAATAACACACAGGCAAAACTGAAAGAACATCCTCCTGTTCTAATTAGAAACCCTGATTCTGGACAGATGGAAGGTCCATTTCAATTAATAACCTGGGGCAAAGGGTATGCTTCTATTTCCACAGGTGCTGGAATTAAGTGGGTTCCTGCCAGAAACGTCAAACCATATCGCACCTCAGAACCTGTTGTCGAGCCCAGAACCGAGGAAGCAAGTACGCAGATGTGAACCGAATCGAAGGATCCTGGGTCTCACCTGACGCCTCTTGTGCCTGACGTTCTTTGTGCATCAGAGGAACCCATGAACTCTGATTTTGTGCCAATGTTATTTATGAGTATACTAATTGAATGCTGAATGTTTGTTTAACAAAGCTAATTTTTGGCTGAAAATTTAGGTTATTGTTTTTGTTTAGAAAGAATTCTGCCAAAACTTAGTTCCTGAAAGAGATGGGGCAGAATCAAATGGTATACTTGTTTTGCTTGATTTTAATTGTTTTTTGTCGTGCAGATTTGCCTGTGGATCAACCGAAAACGAATGTTTAGGTGACCTTAGCCAAGGCTGCCGGATCGGATACTATATGTTTGTCTAATTCGGAACCAGAAAAGCCTTTTTCAACCTGTCTGGTTGGTGTACCAGTGAAAGAGTTGCCTTTGGTCAAAAAACAATCTAATGGTAAACCAGGTGGAATTGACAATGGAAACAGTCCTTCCTTCAATTGGAACATTTGGTCCAAAAAACTTCTCAGGGCAGCATCTGAACCTCAAGAATTAGAAATCCTTGGTTATTTGACCATGGATTTTTGTTTTACTTTCATGACTCGTGCCTGGCGAAAAGGTGATCCCCCAAAGTTCAGTGTTACTCCTCATTATTTTGCATATAAAAATTTGAGTTTTTGGTGTAATGTTTCAAACAGTTGGGATGTGGTTCCGGAAACGGATCAATATCCACGGCAATTGCCAAAAGGGTATTGGATCATTTGCGGAGACAGAGGTTGGCAAGACATTCCATCCCACCTTGAAGGTGGCCCTTGTAGCATTGGAGCATTGGTATGCTCACCATAATTGCCCCCACTGCCAAAGCAGTGATGAAAAAGAAACAAAGGAAAACAAGAGCCGTTCCTCATTATGATGAGAACTGTCAGAGTGATTTTATGCCTTGGAATGCTGCCAGAAGGGTTTCAGCAGGTATATTTCTACCCCAATTGGCTTCAGCTGTGGCATTGAGACAATTAGATCGAGTTGGATGTTGGCTGAGCAAACAAGCTAATGCCACATCCTCTGCAATCAGTGATATGTTGACCGATGTTGATAGTATTAGACATGCTACTCTTCAAAACAGAGCAGCCATTGATTTTCTTTTACTGGCACAAGGACATGGTTGTGAGGAACTTGAAGGATTGTGTTGTATGAATTTGTCTCATCATTCTGAATCCATTCACAAAAGAATACAAAAATTAAAGGATCTGACAGCCCAAATTAAAGAAGATGGAGGTTCCTGGTTGGATGATTTGTTTCAAAATTGGAGTTTTGCACCTTGGCTAAGGCAACTTTGCAAGATAGGTCTTTACGTATTAGGTGTTCTAATACTGATATTGATAGTGGTACCTTGTGTACTCTGTTGTGTTCGGCGAATGATGAACAAAACAGTCCGAGAAGTTTTTCTCATTCAAGCAGGAGAATTAGGAAATAGAAGCACAGAGAGTGTACGAAATCTCACGAAAGCAGTAGATGAGGGTATTGACATGAACGAAGGTTTTGAATTAAGGCCTTGGAATCGACCAGAGTTTTTTGAACGATGACTTGTGACTGTTGTCAAACGTGATTCATATCTCTTTCAGGGATTGGGTCTTCACAGCATTAAGTTGCTGTGCCATAATATAGCAATGCTTCAGTTTAGTGAAAATAGGTTTTCAACAGATGATAAGCAGAAATTTTGCAATAGAGCTATGAAATGCAAGTAGCAAGCGACAAGAAAATGAAAGCCTCTGGGTCAAACAGAGAGGGGGAAATGTTGGAATCCTTAAGGTTAGAGGGTTTTTAGGAAATGGTTAAAAAAGTATAGGCCTCAGACTGAAGTTTTGTTAGCATTGCAAATACAGCAGAAAAGTTTCCCATGCAAGCAGAAAAGTTTCCCAAGCAGTAGACGTGACAAACCACAATAGGTCTTTGTGGAATTTGCTTTAGGATGGCAACAAGGTTATTTAATGTATATCTTTAGAAGGTTAGCATGAATAGAACTCTGTTCTTTGTCTCTTATGAACTAGTCTTTGTTTTAGCTACGATTACGTATGTTTTATAAGATTGGATAGAATGCTTGTGTATAAGATTGGATAGAATGTGTTTTCTGTGTCTGATTGGCTGAAATCTAGTCTGAGATGATTTTATGTATTACTGTACCAGCGCTGCTGGGGGAGACATTTTTTGGTGTGGATCAGTGAGCTGTCATGTCTCCATTTTGTATTTTGAGACTGATGTGCTGGAAATAAAAGCAAAAACCTCTTCACTGGTCTGGTTACCATGTTATCCATATTTGGATATTTTGCCGCGGCCTAGTGGGTTCCTTTTTTAAGGCGTGGGTTCCTGACACCATTGGACTTATACCTGCCCCGTCCCCCGCAAGTAGAGGCACCTTTGGGACTTTTTTTATTGAGACCTGAAAAAGGGGATGTTGTAATAGTAAAAAGACCGGCAAGAGACTGAGGTATATACATCCCAATAGTCCCTTAGGAGAACTGTTAGTAAAATGGGATTCTATAGAGGCCAGGGAGGGATTAGATAAAGTGAAAATGATCCATTATTGTATGGAAACGTGGCCAGAATCAGAGGTGCAAGGAGGATGGCCTTGGTGTGGGACAAAGGATAAGTGGATGTGCCAACAATTAAATAATTATCTGACAGCTCGAGGGGATACTGATCCTGAGCAATTATTGTATGTGGCTTGCTGGTAAAGAGTGCTGTTGGGGATGAAGGGGTGCGAATTTGTAAGGTACAGAGGAAGAAAGAGGGGAATGAAGGAGGGGATGATAGAACTAGTAAAAGATGGGACCCCCTGGATTATTTGCCTCCTTCTGCCCCTCCACCTTATAATCCTCTTCTTCAAGCACCTCAAATGGCAGGTCCGGTTCCTCCCCCGGCTGCCATCTCACTACCACCTGCTCAAACTCCTCCTTCTACCTCTTCAGCTTCCACTATGATAAACCCAGTATCTCCTCCAGTTCCTTCTGCACCACCACGAGTGCATACTCCACCTGCTGCATTCTCCACCCCTTCTCCAGCTCCGCTTAATATCTACTCAGGTCCCTCTTCCCCTCCTATTGCTGTCCCTTTACCTCCTCCTAGTTGGGACACAAATGCCTCCCCGCCCAGTAAACAGCTATCAGCAAATACACCTGCTGATGGGCAGAACATTCAGGGTAACCCAGAGAACCCACAAAGTAGTTTGGCATCTGAAGATGGGCCATACTGTAGCACCAGATCCAAGAGCTCCAAGGCAGAGACACTCTTTCCCCTCAGAGAGGTTCCTATGGGAGGAGTGGCGGGAGGTGTTGGCTTTGTGAATGCTCCCCTAACTGCTTCTGAGGTGAGAGGATTCAAGAAAGAGTTGGGGCATTTAGTTGAGGACCCAGTGGGCATAGCCAACCAAGTGGATCAATTTCTAGGTCCAAATATCTACACTTGGGGGGAGATGAATTCCATCATGAGTATATTATTTTCCCCAGAAGAGGTCCAGATGATAAGGGCGGCTGGCATAAAAATTTGGGAGAAAGATAACAGTCCAGGACCCCAGGTGCCATCAGGTGAACAGAAATTGCCACTAATGGATCCCAGCTGGAACCCTAACCAGGAGGAGGGGAGGAAGGCCATGAGGGAATATAGGTCTTTGATAATACGGGGGATCAAAGAGTCAGTTCCCAAAGGAACTAATACCCAATTGGCATTTGAGGGTACACAGGAGAAAGATGAAGCTCCTGCTGCCTGGCTTAACCGCCTAAGGCGGAACTTCCAGTTGTACTCTAGAATAGACCCAGACACCCCCGAAGGTCAAATGCTACTAAAAGTCCAATTTGTTACCAAATCTTGGCCTGATATACGGAGAAAACTGGAAAAGATCGAAAACTGGCAAGAGAAGGACATTAATGAGTTATTAAAGAAGGCATTGAAGGTGTATTTAAGGAGGGAGGAAGAAAAAGTAAAGGCCAAGGCTAAGATCATGGTTACAGTAGCTAGAGAAAGTGCAGGAGAGGTGGGCCCACCATCAGGGGGAGGCAGAGGTAGGCCAGTACTGACCGGTGCACGAAGGGTTGAGAGACCTCAAGAAGTCCCTTTGAGAGGACGACAGTGTTCTTACTGTGGGGAGGCAGGACACATCAGGAGGTTTTGTAAAAAGCTCAGTCTCGATGAGGCAATAGCCAAGGAACAGGACAATTTAGGAAGGATTCTTAAGGGGGAGGACTAGGGGTGTCAAGGGCTTTTTACTATAGGGGACCCGATGAAACATCTAGAAGAGCCCTTGGTAAACTTTGAAGTGGGACCCCTAAATGAGGAATTTGAATTTTTGGTTGATACAGGGGCAGATAAGTCCTGTCTCAACAAAATACCACAAGGTATGGAAATTGGGAGACAATTTTGTGAAGTATTGGGTGCAGAGGGGAGACCATTTAGAGCATTGGTGATTGAAGAAGTGAAAATAATTGGAAACTCAAGGCAATGTAAAGCTAATTTTCTTTATCTGCCTAACTTAGAAAAAAGTTTGTTAGGAAGGGATCTGCAAGTCCATTTGGGGGTTGGGATTGTTCCAAGGGAAGGGAGGATGGTAGTACAAGTGATGAAGCTGTCTCAAGGAGATGTTGCAGAAATAAATCCTGAGGTATGGGCTGAGGGGGGAAAGAGAGGCTTATTAGACATTCCACCGATAACAATAAAAATGCAGGATGATACCTCACCCATACGGGTTAAACAGTATCCGATTTCCCTAGAAGGAAAGAAGGGGCTTGCTATAGTCGTTGAACAACTGTTGCAAGAGGGAATTTTAGAACCCTGCATGTCACCACATAATACCCCTATACTGGCAGTTAAAAAGGCTGAAGGGAAATATAGGCTGGTACAAGATTTGAGGGAAGTCAACAAAAGAACCATTGCCAGACATCCAGCTGTGCCCAACCCATATAGTCTCCTAAGCAGAATTCCAAGAGAACATGCTTGGTTCACTGTCATAGATTTGAAGGATGCTTTCTGGGCGTGTCCTCTGGCAACAGAATGTAGGGATTGGTTTGCCTTTGAATGGGAGGACCCGAGTACGAAAAGGAGACAACAGCTAAGGTGGACCCGATTACCACAGGGATTCTCTGAATCCCCCAATCTCTTTGGTCAAGCTTTAGAGAGTTTGTTGGAACAATTTGTCCCTGAACAAGAAGTGCAGATCTGGCAGTATGTTGATGACCTGATGGTATCAGGAAAGGAAAAAGATCAGGTCAGACAAACTAGTATTAAACTTCTGAATTTTCTGGGGGAGAAAGGACTAAAAGTTTCCCAAGGGAAACTACAATTTGTGCAATCAGAAGTAACATACTTGGGGCACATAATAGGGGGAGGGTATAAGAAACTAAGCCCTGACAGAATTTCAGGTATTTTAGCTCTCCCGGCCCCAAAAACGAAAAGAGATGTGAGAAAACTCTTGGGCTTGTTCGGGTATTGTAAGTTATGGTTGGATCAATACACACAGAGTGTGAAATTTCTGTATAATAAACTAGTAGATCCAGAACCCCTAATTTGGACAGCTGAAGATGATCAACAATTGGAAAACTTAAAAAATAAATTGTCTTCTGCCCTGGTCCTAAGCTTACCAGACCTCAGGAAGGGCTTTGACCTGTTTGTGAGTGCAGAAGGAGGTATAGCCTATGGAGTATTAACTCAAGAGTGGGGAGGGTGCAGGAAACCCGTGGCTTACATATACAAATTGTTAGATCCAGTGGCTAGAGGCTGGCCAGTTTGTATACAGGCAGTAGCAGCAACTGCAATCCTGATAGAAGAGACTCAAAAATTGACCTTACAGGGAAAAATTAAAGTGCATACTCCTCATGATCTTAAGGCAGTACTGAGACAGAGAGCTCCGCAGTGGTTAACCGATGCTAGAATATTAAAATATGAGATAATACTAATGAATACAGAGGACTTAGAATTTATCACATCAAATGCCCTCAATCCAGCACAATTCCTAATGGGAGAGCCTATAGAGAATTTAGAACATGATTGTCTCGAATTGGTTTATCTCCAAACAAAAGTAAGAGAAGATTTGGAAGATCAGCCTCTAGCAACTGGAAGAAGCTTATTCATAGATGGCTCTTCGAGGGTAGTAAATGGAAAAAGAGCTTCAGGTTATGCCATTATAGATGGAGAAACATTACAAATTGCAGAAAAAAGGAAACTATCCCCAAGCTGGTCAGCCCAAAGTTGTGAAATATATGCCCTGAAAAGGGGACTGGACTTACTGGAGGGGGACCGGGGAACCATTTATACAGACTCCCAATATGCATATGGGACAGTTCATACATTTGGGAAAATATGGGAGGAACGTGGGTATTTAAATTCAAAGGGAAAGAGCTTAGCCCATGAGAACCTAGTCCGATCAGTACTAGAAGCCCTACAAAAACCTACAGAAATAGCAGTGGTCCATATAAAGGGGCACCAAAGAGGAGACAGTTTAGAAGTTAAAGGAAACCGACTGGCTGATCAGATAGCCAAAGAAGCAGCTCTAGAGCCAGGGGATCCAGTAAAAATTTTGAAGACAAAAATGACATCTGAAAAAGGGGAGGAACCTATATTTAGTGAAGAAGAATTAGAAGCAATAAAAGATTTAAAGTTACATCAAGGACAACAGGGAGAGTGGTTAACCTCAGATGGACGGGTGTTTTTGAATAAAGCACTGGCTCGGACAGTGCTAACAGAACTACATAAATTAACTCACTGGGGAGTCCAAGGACTATGTGATCATTTCCTAAGAAATAACCTATGCATCGGGGTATATGGCCTGGCTAAAGCTGTTACCAGAGGGTGTATCATTTGTCAAAAAGTGAACCAGAAAGTTATGAGAAAAGTAGCACCTGGAGGAAGGGAATTAGCCTTGAGACCCTTCCAAAGCATACCGATAGATTTCACTGAAATGCCCCCAGTGCAAGGATACAGATATTTACTGGTTATAGTTGATCATCTCACACACTGGGTAGAAGCCTTCCCGACCAGGAGGGAAACAGCTCAAGTCGTGGCAAAAGCAATCCTAGAGAATATTATCCCCAGATATGGTATTGTGAACACCATAGACTCAGACCGAGGTCCACATTTTGTGTCCCAAACATTACAAAATATAATTGAGGCTTTAGGAATGAAATGGAGGTTGCATACTCCGTGGCACCCCCAGAGTTCTGGGAGGGTGGAGCGAATGAACAAAACTCTCAAAAATGTCTTAACTAAATTGATTGAGGAAACAAAGATGAATTGGCTGAAGTGTTTGCCCCTAGCGCTATTGCGCATCAGAACAAGAACTCGGGCTGACATCAGAATTTCACCTTATGAAATGATGTTTGGGCTGCCATTCTTGTTAACACCTTATAGCACAGGAGACTATCTGGAAGGGGAAGAAGCTACCAGAAAGTATTTAGAAATAATTGGAAGAACTCTGGAGGGACTTAGAAAGAAAGGATACCTTCCTCAAACTTCCCCTCTCGACACAAAAGTTCACAACATTAGTCCAGGAGATTGGGTTTTGATAAAATCAGGGACTACGGGAACATTAATGCCTAAATTTGAAGGCCCCTTCCAGGTGCTCCTGATCACAAATTCAGCTGTGCGGACCAAAGAAAAAGGTTGGACTCATATCACAAGAATAAAAGGGCCAGTCTCACCCCCAGGTACAGGACTGGATCCAACATCAGCTTCCCCCTCTGGCATTGGACCAGAGTCTACACCACTCACCCCCCGGTGCTGGACGAGATTCATCTGCTTCACAAGCTAAATCACCTGAGTACACTGTGGTAAAAGGACCAAAGGATTTAAAGTTGGCTCTCAGAAGGAAGAGTCAAAAAGACTGAACTGTGTGGGGAAAAAAAATTTGTTTGTTAAGAGTTCTAATATTGCTTAAAATGTTTTAAGTCTGTTCTGTGTAAACTATGTTGGTAAAAAGTTTAAGACTGTAAATAGGTAATTCTGGTTAAGTTCCCCAATTTATTTCTAAAGACTCCAGGTTAATCCTCTACAGAACACTCCCCTGGGAGGGGAAACCAAAATTGGTAGGGAACAGACCAAGAGAGGTTTAACCAGAGAAACGGGTAGAAGGGACTCTAAAGAGCTTGGAAGCTTTTCCTCAGTAAAATTCCCCAAGAGGCAAGGCCGGGTGGGCAGGCTGTGTGAGATGGCCCATACCAGACTCTTGGGAAGGATAGTACTGATGGCTCTGATTGCTGGTGGTGCTTGGGGGAGCCCAGCTGAGCCATGCAGTGAGTGCTACCAACCCCTCTGTGAGGAGGAAGAAGTGAGCTCCTTGTCGAGAGTCCACATCAGTTCTAACCCTGATTGTGTTAACCCCTCCCAATTGGTCTTTTATCAGAAAAATAAGAGAGTGTATTGGATAGTATACAATACTGCCACTTTTAGGCAGCCACTCCTAGGAGAGTGCCCTATAGGGGAAGCCTGGTTGTGTTTTGAATGGGATGCTGCTGAAACAAGCTCAGCAGATCTAGTAAAAAGCAAAGAAATGGTGAAAATGGTAAGAAAAATTGTTTGTTACAAGTATTTATATGAGTGTACTGGAAAAGAGATAAACCCCTTTTGGAACACATTTCAGGGGAGCCTTAAACCCCTAGATTTGATCTCGTCTGGCAGCTGCACCGCTAGAGTGATAAAACCAATTTTCTTATTACCCAAAGAAACTGGATCAAGTTTGGGAGTTCCTATATATAATGAATTGGGAGAAATTAAACAGAACAGGCACAGTGAAATAGAAATTGAGAAAATCCAAAATTGTAAAAGCCAAATTCGGATCCCAATATCTATGTTAAACAAAGTTATCCAGCTCCAGGCAGTATTAAAAATTAAGAATTCAATTATTAGGAACATTTCAAACAAAATAAAAAGGTTAGCATGTGTAAATAATGAAGATCAAACTCCTACACTTGATCCCAGTGGGTGGGAGAACCTAAAGATTTTCAAAAAGGATGTATGGGAGAAGGTAGTTTTTCTCAGTGTGTGTATACTTGGAGGATTGCTCTTTTTACTATGCTTGTTTATCTGTTTTAGTAAAATAGTACTGGCCGTGCAGACCAACCTGAAGAAACCAAGGAAAGTAACAAGGTTAAGTAACCATGATTACCAAAGTGCACAAGGGATTTATAGTAGATTCAAAACAAAAATTGTGAGTTGATGCGAGCTTAGAATTTAAGCTCGATCAAAGAAAAAGAGGGGGGACTGTTATGAACAAAAATTCGGTTAATATTTTTTTTTGTGAGAAAAAGTTACAAAAAGGCAGCCAGATCACTGTAGCTGCCGAAGTTCTTCATGTTTTGTTATTGTAATCACGGGTCGTTGAGGCTAATCGCTCCTTTTGTATCAGCAGAGCCTTGCCCGAGGCTAAGTTGTACCTTTCTCATAGTGAAGACACCTGAGAAGGTGGGGGGGGTTATGCAAAGTGACTCCAAGACCAATGCAGCATGGTCCTCCACTGTACTGAGAAGACCCCAAAAACAACGAGCCAAATAAGAGTTTAGAGACTGGAGTGATGTCTGGATGTGAGGAGCGGAGTGCTGGGCCTGCAGGGATGCGGGAAACCTTCATCGTTCCTCACCCTGTCCTCGAGATCCCTCGGGCCAGGTCTGGGAGGGGAGCGAGACCCGGACCGAAGCACCATCTGACAGGGGTCAGGAGGCCCTACAGGCTGCCAAGAGGATCTGATCCCCAGCTCTGCCCCTGGTGGACAGAGCTGTGCATATCCTCCTCCTCTGAGTCGCATTGGGAGAGACGACGGACGCTGCAGACTGTCAAGCCGCCCAATCCTGAGCTGATCACTTTTAATAAAGGCATTAAAAAGGAGAAGAAGTCTCCTGGCCCTTTGTTTATTTCAATTTGTATCTCTTCTTGTCATACTCTATATTTGTACCCCGTGTTAGTCATTTGTTAAACTTTGAATGTTAGTATTCTAAGACTTGCTTTTAGCTGCCGCTGTTAGATGTTGCTATTTCACCCTGTATTTTTATCTTTCCCCGTCATTCTCTGTATTTGTTCCCCTTTCCGTCTCACCCGGGATTTGTATCCATTCCCTTCGGGAACCACTTTTCCTACTCCCCTCCTCGCAGGAGGACTTGCACCCGGACTGAATTTAAATGAGAGGCTGTGGGAACTATATGAACCCTCTCAAAACAACAAACCAGCACATAAACTTTGACTTTAGGCCATCAGAACCACACTAAGCCACCCACTCTTGGCCAGAGCCGGATTCCATCCTGTCCCCATAATTTTGATAGTACCCATCTTGGAAGATGCCCCTCGGCTGCGAGCCAATATTTGCCTTCCTAAGGACTCTGGTGAGGATGGAAGGCCCAGCTGTGCCGAGAGACAAAGCTGTACTCTTCCTCCTCAGCGTCGTCCAGTGGGAGCAGTGGCGGTGTGCGTGACACCTCGGGTTCCCCACCCAGAGCTGTCTTTAATAAAGGCATTTTAAATTAGCTCCTCTCCTGGCCCTATTTCTAACACCAGCGAGCACCAACACCCAGCAGCTCTCATGTATGCAGCACGGCTGGCACCGGGGACACGAGTCAACATCCCTCCAGCTGCCCGCTCTGCCTGCAGGCTGTCACACAACAGCAATGTTCCAGCCAGAACAGGCATTTTTACATCCTCAGCACCACGTGCTCTTGTGGTCCTGCTAGTGCATCAGAGAGAAAAGCCAAATGTGACAGACCAAACTTGACTGTAGGAGAGGGATGGCTCAGCAGAGGCACTGGGGACCTGTGGTGCCAGCCAGTGCCCGGGCACTCGGACACAGCAGCAATACCCCAGACTGTCACACTTCACCTGGGAGGGTATCAAAGCCCAGAGGTTCTTTGTTCAGGGTCCCCCAGAGGCACCAGCTCAAGCTGCCACTGTTCCACCACCATAAAATTGTTTTAAGGATCCAGAGGTCCAACACTCTGCTATGGAGGACATTCCACATTTCCAGTCTTTGGGGCATCTAGGACCTTTTGATTTTGCTTTGCACCCAAGAAAAATAAATCTCCAAATGTGCACAAATAACTCTTTTAGCAATTCCTCCTTTTATTTTCAGCAGAATTTTACATTGTTCTCTGCTACCTTGTCCTTTATATGAATAAGAAGCTTGACTAGGCCAATATTCAAGCAGCAATCAATTTATTATTTAATACCGTAAGGCATGAGCAATACAGCGCTGGGTACAGTGGGGGAAGTTTTCCCTCCAACTGCACACCGATAATTGAGGGTTACAGGTATTTATAGGGGTACTCATCACCTTTTTTCAGCAGTTTCTATTTCCAATCTTTTACTCATCAGCAATTTTTATTCCAAATTATCACATCACAATTCCATACACTGTTGTGATTTTAATTTCTCAGGATGTATCTGAAAGGAATATCCCCAGATGGTGGTGGTCCAGTTTCCGAAAGAAGAAAGACGACTCCCATTTGGTGGGATCCAGCTCCCCAGATGTGTGTCCACCTTTTAATTGAAGAGACTCTAAATCTCATAAGAGTGATGTCCAGCTTCCCTTTGGTCAAAACTATAAACCTTTGAGGTGATGTTCATCTTCTTCTCTCAAGCTGTTTTTCTCTGCTTCAATAAGGCGTGAGATAAGCATATTTCCTTTATATATATTCCAAAGCTATAGTTTCAACGATACAAGTTATATTCTAAAATTATACTTCAAAAGGTTATTACTGCAGAGCTTTTTATGCATTAAATGCAAGCAAAAAGCAACATCTTTAACACATTAATTCCAACGCTCTTAAATCAACCAGGGTTAATTGCAAACCAAAGATAGGTTCAAAGGCCTTTTTCCATGCTTTATTCTCCTCAGTTATTATTAGAATTCACAGCTCTCCCATTGTGGGTGTCCACACATTTCGCATTCACAGCTACACACATCGCCTGTTTGTACCTGACACGAAACACAACTTTGAATTTCACATGGGGACCTGTGGTGCCGGCCAGTGCCCGGGCACTTGGACACAGCAGCAATACCCCAGACTGTCACACTTCACCTGGGAGGGTATCAAAGCCCAGGGGTTCTTTGTTCAGGGTCCCCCAGAGGCACCAGCTCAAGCTGCCACTGTTCCACCACCATAAAATTGTGTTAAGGATCCAGAGGTCCAACACTCTGCTATGGAGGACGTTCCACATTTCCAATCTTTTGGGCATTTAGGACCTTTTGATTTTGCTTTGCACCCAAGAAAAATAAATCTTCAAATGTGCACAAATAACTCCTTCAGCATTTCCTCCTTTTATTTTCAGCTGATTTTTACATTGTTCTCTGCTGCCATGCCCTTGTCTTTCCAAAATACATGTGCCTATTCAAGCCCTGGCTTGGCGCACACATTTTCTTTAGTTCTGTAGGGATGTAACTCCTGCAACGCTGCCGAGCACACCCATTTCACTGTTGCACAATCCTAACTCTGTGCTGCAGTATGTTAATCCCACTGTGGTGTGGGAGATGGCAGGGCACCAGAGCAGGCCCTGAAGCACGGACATTCGGGGGTGGAATGTCCTGGGGTGACGTTATGATGCTTGTATCCCCATTCATCTGTTCTGTGCCTTTAAGACCGGCTCTGAAGAGTGGAACTTTTGTTTGGGTTTCTCTTATCAGGGACACAGAGACAAGCAGTACACAGGGCTGTTTTCACTTCTTGCTTTCAGCTTGCTGCTTTGCTTGCTCTCTTTTCTGCTCTCGCTTCTGCTCTGCTTTGGCCTCTGCTTATTAGCTAGCTCTAGCTAAACAGTCCAAATTCCTTCCTGGACTGTTTCTCCTCTCCTTTTCTTCGACCGTCTCAAACCTGCTCCGGACTGGGACCTGGGAACACCGAGGATTTGCACCGTTTTGGCCTGCAGCAGCTACCTCAGTGCCAGAGGGACTGAGAACAGAGCAACCACCCCCGAAAGCGACTTTCTGATTTTGTCATCTTTCCCAGAGCGGTGTCATCGGGTATTGTTCATTTTGTGTGCTGGGGGGTGCTGTGTCTGGTAAATAAACAACTTCTTTCCACCTCTGTCTGAGGAATTTTTACCCAAACCGGTTGGGCGGAGGGGCCGTGTGCGTTTGCTTTCTGGAGGGGCCCTCCTTTGCAGATTCTTTAACAAATTTGCCCTAAACCAGGACAAAATATTGACGCCCAACGTGGGGCTCGAGAGAGAGTGGAAAAACCCTGTTTTGAGTGCATTTTTGTTGCTATTACTCTGTGTTCATTTAAGTCAGCTAGTAGCCATGCTTTTTGAGTTCATAATGTCTATTGGGGTGAAGGTTTGCATGCTTTTCATGTCCCTAGGGTTTTTTGAGATTTTAATACCTCTCTGGTCCCCAGGTTTATTTTCTCATCCAGAAATAGCTTTAGTATTGTCCCTAATAGATAGTTTTTACATCAGAGGGGCAGTGACCAAAGTAGCTATCCTGCTGGGCTTGGTGGCAATGATGTGCAAGAAGTTTATAAACATGCTAGGGTCTGCTCCAGGTATGAATGGTTCATGGCTATGGTTATGCATCCAGTTTGTTGCAGGAGGAGTAGCAGGGAATGAGGTTTTTCAGCCTCTGCTTTCCTTCTTCTCCTATGAATCTGTTGCATCACTAGTGAAGGATGTTCAGTTTCCCCTCAATGTTAAAGAAACCATCTTTCTGGTATTCAGTCTGGTAACCTTCCTCTATACAGCCTGCTGCTTCTCTGGAATGAGGGCTGAGATTTCTAGACGGGCTGATGAGACCCCTGACTCAGGAGTAAACCCCGGTGTGGAAAATCCTAAGTGGTGTGGGAAATGGGAGGATATGGGCCAAATCCTGAAGGAATTCTCTGACACTACAGTCTGGTATTTTCCCCATGAACAAATTCAGAACCCAGCTGAGGTGGGCAAATATCTGAAAGAGAAGTACCAGGATGAGCCGAAGGAGAGGAAGGTCATTGCAGTGAGCTGGGCCCTGGCATATGCTTATCGCACTCTGCTAGATACTGTCGGGCAGCAGACAGAGGCAGGGGGCAGGGAGATAAATCAGCAACTATCCCGGTGACTCAGGCTGCAGCTAACACTCCAGGCTCGAAGCCAGCATCTAAACCCATGGCTGTTGCTACCAGCACTAGAAGTGGGAAATGCACGGACAAGACCCATCGACCAGTGGATGATGATGATGAAGGAGAAGGAACCTCAATGCCTCCGGACATAAAATCAGGAGTCAAAGCAGCAGGTGCAAGATCAGATGCAAATATTGAGTCCTTTTCCCTGAAGGACCTTCGTGGCCTACGGAAGGATTACATTCAAAGGTCTGATGAATCCATAATTAGTTGGCTGGTCCGTCTCTGGGACGCTGCAGGCGAGGCTACAATTCTGGATGGCACTGAAGCCAGGCATTTGGGATCCCTGTCACAGGATCCTGCCATAGACCAAGGAATGATGAGTGGGGCTAACTCTCACAGCCTCTGGGAACGGGTCCTAAGAAGTTATCCTGGTTTAGGACAAATTAGGGGAAATCTCCAAAAGGGAGCCCCCAAAAAAAACAAACCTCCAACCACCCCTCCCCCAATACTGGGTTCAGGAAGGAATTCCTCGGAGGAGCAAAGTGGAAAACAAAACCTATTTATTAACAAGTAACAAAAGAACACTCCCCAACACAAGAAAAAAAAGAAACCAGGCAGTGTTGTGGAGGGCGCTGAGCTTCTCTCTCAGACTCCGGGGGTCCTGGATGTCTCAGGTCAGGTCCGGAGCCAGTCCAGTATCTTCAGGGGAGGGTAAGAAAGAGGGAGAAAACGAAAAGAAAAAAAACCAGCACAGAAAGCAGAAAGCAGCAAAAAATCCTATCAGCTAGGGGCCGAGGCAGGAGCAAGCAAGCAAGCAAGCAGCAAGCCAAGCCAAGCAGCCAAAACCCAAAAGCGAAAGTGCCCCGGTCACACTCCCTCCTCCCTCCCCGCCCCGCCGTGGCAGGACGGCCGGGGGGGGGGGGGGAGGAAGAGAGAAAAGGCACAGCTGCCAGACACAACACACGATATTGGGATAAAGGCTGTCACCCCACGACACTCCACCCCTTATCCCATATCGTGAACATGCAATAAAAAACTTTCATTTCACTTACTCACACCTTTGACACTTACGCATTCCTCTCATCTTACTTGCTCAGACCTTTGACACTTACGGTTTCCTTCTGTCTCACATTCAACAAACAATGACATTCATATATGAGTCTCATCCCACAATCAGGTCTCCCTGAGGTACACACCGTGTTGTTCCATCTTTCTGCATTATCCACCATGTATAACCTGGTCCTTGAGCAAAGACAATCCCACGGATGGGTTTGTCTGTACTTGAGGCAGGATTGATCCATACTGTCTTTCCCAACAAACCTCTGACATGGGCCACTGGGGCTTTATCCCCATCTACTATATTAAGGAGCTCAGACTGAGCAGGACCCGCTCAGTTGGTGGAACCTCGAGTGTTAACTAACCGGGTAGCCTTTGCCAAATGCTGCTCCCAGTTTTTTAAAGACCCCCCACCCAATGCTTTTAAGGTGGTTTTTAACAATCCATTGTACCTTTCCACTTTCCCTGCTGCTGGTGCATGATAGGGGATATGGTATACCCACTCGATGCCATGTTCCCTAGCCCAAGTATTAATAAGATTGTTTTTAAAATGAGTCCCATTATCCGACTCAATTCTCTCGGGAGTACCGTGCCTCCAAAGGACCTGCTTTTCAAGGCCCACTATAGTGTTACGGGCTGTAGCATGAGACACAGGGTAGGTTTCCAAGCATCCCGTGGTGGCTTCCACCATGGTTAGTACATAGCGCTTGCCTTGGCAGGTTTGAGGCAGTGTGATGTAATCAATCTGCCAGGCCTCCCCGTATTTGTACTTAGATCACCGCCCCCCATACCAGAGGGGCTTCACCCGCTTGGCCTGATAATGGCAGCGCACGTCCCACAGTCACGAATAACCTGAGAGATACTGTCCATGGTTAGATCCACCCCTCGGTCTCGTGCCCACTTATAGGTGGCATCTCTACCCTGGTGGCCTGAGGCATCATGGGCCCATCGTGCTAAGATTAACTCTCCCTTACGCTCCCAGTCGAGATCTATCTTCAACTCCCCTATCTTTGCAGCCTGATGTACTTGCTGGTTGTTTTGCTGCTCTTCATTAGCTCTACTTCTGGGGACACGGGCATCTACATGGCGAACCTTCACAGGTAACTTCTCTAACCAAGTAGCGATATCTTTCCACTCTTCCGCAGCCCAAATTGGTTTTCCGCTGCACTGCCAGTTGGCCTCTTTCCATCTCTTCAGCCATCCCCCCATAGAGCATTGGCTACCATCCAAGAATCGGTATACAAATAGAGCCTTGGCCACTTCTCTCTCTCTGCAATACCTAGGGCCAGTTGAATAGCTTTGATTTCAGCAAATTGACTGGATTCACCCTCTCCTTCAGTAGCCTCTGCAACCCGTCGAGTGGGACTCCATACAACACACACGATATTGGGATAAAGGCTGTCACTCCATGACAGAAGTGTAGCAGAAAGATACCTGTGCACAGACGATCTCTATATGCAGCAAACTCAGTGGAAGACCATAGAGCAAGGGATCCAACGCCTGAGAGAAATGGCAGTGGCAGACATTATCTTCTCAGATGATGTAACAACTAGGGACCCAGACTTAGTACCATGCACGTCTGCGATGTGGCGAAATCTTGTACGACTTGGGCCACATGAATATGCTTCTGCTTCAGCCATCATGAAGAAGGATGAGAGGGATGAGACTGTGCTTGACATGGCAAGGAAGCTCCGCGCATATGCAGATGCTGTGCATGGCCCGACACATGCCAGAATTGCAGCGGTAGAAACACTTCTGCAGAACTTAGAGGATAGGATAGAGGAGAATCATAAGAAGCTTAGAGAGGAGATTAAAGAAGACCTTCTCCAAATTTCAGCAGTACAGATCCGAGGTTCTGGTATCCAAGGCAGACGTTTCCCAGATGGTGAGAGAAGGTACACCCCACGAGCTGAGCTGTGGTTTTACCTGCGTGATTGTGGGGAAAACATGAGAAGGTGGGATAGGAAACCTACCGCGGTTATGGCACGATGGGTGCGTGAACTGAAGGAAGCCACCAGAAGGAAAGCAGCTCCAGTTGCCTGTAGCCGAATGGCCAGGTATGATGATGATGACATGTCTGATCCCCTCGAAGGAACATCCAAAATATACGCCCAGGGAAAGAAGGATAACCAGGCTTAGAGGGGCCCTGCCTCTAGCCTGGTAGAGGCCAGAGAAAATCGTGTTTTCTGGTCTGTGTGGATTTGTTGGCCTGGCACATTGGAACCACAGGAGTACAAAGCTTTGGTTGATACTGGTGCGCCATGCACATTAATCCCATCAAGACATGTAGGGACAGAGTCTATTTCTCTTGCTGGTGTGACAGGGGGATCCCAGGATTTCACTTTGGTGGAAGCTGATGTGAGCCTAACGGGAAATGAGTGGAAGAAGCATCCTATTGTGACTGGCCCAGAGGCCCCATGTATTTTGGGCATAGACTGCCTTCGAATGGGTACTTCAAAGACCCAGAGGGACTCAGATGGGCATTTGGAATAGCTGCTGTAGAGACAGAGGGCATCCAGCAATTGAACACCTTGCCTGGGTTGTCTGAGAATCCATCTGCAGTAGGATGCCTGACGGGAGAAGAGCAACGAGTGCCAATTGCCACTTCCATAGTGCATCGACGACAGTATAGGAACACTCGAGATGCTGTGATCCCCATCCACAAAATGATGCCTGAGCTGGAGAGCCAAGGGGTGGTCAGCAAGACCCAGTCACCCTTCAACAGCCCCATTTGGCCTGTGCAAAAATCTGAAGGAGAATGGAGATTGACTGTGGACTACCGTGCATTGAATGAAGTGACTCCACCACTGAGTGCTGCCGTGCCAGACATATTAGAGCTCCAGTATGAGCTGGAGTCCCAGGCAGCAAGGTGGTACGCCACTATAGACATTGCCAATGCATTTTTCTCCATTCCTCTGGCAGCAGAATGCAGGCCTCAGTTTGCCTTCACATGGAGGGGAGTGCAGTACACCTGGAACCGACTGCCCCAGGGGTGGAAGCACAGCCCCACCATCTGCCATGGACTGATCCAGGCTGCCCTGGAAAAGGGTGAGGCTCCAGAACATCTGCAATATATTGATGACATCATTGTGTGGGGGAACACAGCTGCGGAAGTGTTTGAGAAGCGGGAGAAAATCATCCAGATCCTGCTGGGAGCTGGTTTCGCCATTAAAAACAGCAAAGTAAAGGGACCAGCTCATGAGATTCGATTCCTGGGAGTGAAGTGGCAAGATGGACGGCGTCAGATTCCTACAGATGTCACCAACAAGATCACAGCAATGTCTCCACCCACCAATAAGAAAGAGACACAAGCTTTCCTGGGTGCAATAGGTTTTTGGAGGATGCATATTCCTGAGTACAGTCAGATCGGGAGCCATCTTTACCTGGTCACCCGCAAGAAGAACAATTTCCAGTGGGGCCCTGAGCAGCAACAAGCCTTTGTCCAGATCAAGCAGGAGATTGCTCATGCAGTAGCCCTTGGCCCAGTCAGGACAGGACCAGAGGTAAAGAACATGCTCTACTCTGCAGTTGGGAACCATGGCTTGTCCTGGAGCCTTTGGCAGAAGGTGCCTGAGAAGACTCGGGGTCGACCACTGGGATTTTGGAGTCGAAGCTACAGAGGGTCTGAAGCCAACTACACTCCAACAGAGAAGGAAATCTTGGCTGCCTATGAAGGAGTCCAGGCTGCCTCGGAGGTAATAGGCACTGAAGCACAACTCCTCCTGGCACCCTGACTACCAGTGCTGGGGTGGATGCTCAAAGGCAAGTTTCCTTCCACTCACCATGCCACCAGTGCTACATGGAGCAAGTGGATTGCTCTCATCACTCAGTGCGCCCGTATAGGTAAACTGAATCGCCCTGGGATTTTGGAGGTAATTACAAATTGGCCCGAAGGTGAGAATTTTGGTGTCACAGATGAAGAGGAACAAGAACCAGTGACACGTGCTGAAGAGGCTCCTCCCTATAACCAAGTGCCCCCAGAGGAAACACGCTACGCTCTTTTCACTGACGGTTCCTGTCGCATCGTAGGGATGAACCGGAAGTGGAAAGCAGCCGTATGGAGCCCCACACAACAGGTTGCACAAGCTACCGAAGGAGAAGGTGGATCAAGCCATCTCGCTGAACTCAAAGCTGTTCAGCTGGCCCTGGACATTGCTGAGAGAGAGAAGTGGCCAAAGCTCTGCCTCTACACTGATTCATGGATGGTAGCCAATGCTCTGTGGGGATGGCTGGAGAGGTGGAAAAAGGCTAACTGGCAACGTAGAGGGAAACCAATTTGGGCTGCTGGTGAGTGGAAAGACATTGCTACCGGGGTAGGGAGGCTACCTGTGAAAGTCTGCCATGTAGATGCCCACGTACCCAAGAGTAGGGCCAATGAGGAGCACCAAAACAATGAGCAGGCTGCAAAGATAGGGGTGTCCAAAATAGATCTAGATTGGGAGCATAAGGGAGAGTTATTCCTGGCTAGATGGGCCCATGATGCCTCAGGCCACCAGGGCAGAGATGCCACCTATAAGTGGGCACGAGACCGAGGGGTGGATCTAACCATGGACAGCATTTCTCAGGTTATCCATGACTGTGAGCCACGTGCTGCCATCAAGCAGGCCAAGCGAGTGAAGCCCCTCTGGTACGGTGAGCGGTGGTCCAAGTACAAGTATGGGGAGGCCTGGCAGATTGAGTCCATCGCACTGCCCCAGACACACCAGGGAAAACGCTACGTGCTGACCATGGTGCAAGCCACCACGGGATGGTTGGAAACCTACCCTGTGTCTCATGCTACAGCCCAGAACACCATCCTGGGCCTTGAAAAGCAAGTCCTGTGGAGACATGGTACACCTGAGAGGATTGAGTCAGACAACGGGACTCATTTCAAGAACAGCCTTATCAACACCTGGGCTAGGGAACATGGCATTGAGTGGGTGTACCATATCCCCTACCATGCACCAGCTGCAGGCAAAGTGGAGAGGTACAATGGACTACTAAAAACCCAGTTGAAAGCTTTGGGGGGGGGAATCTTTAAAAACTGGGAGCAACATTTAGCAAAGGCCACCTGGTTAGTTAACACCCGAGGTTCCACCAACTGAGCAGGTCATGCACAGTCTAGTGGTACATATCAGAGGTTTGTTAGGGAAGACTGTGTGGATCAATTCTGCCTCGAGTACAGACAAACCCATTCATGGGGTTGTCTTTGCTCAGGGACCAGGTTGCACGTGGTGGATAATGTAAAGAGATGGAACAACACGATGTGTACCTCAAGGAGATCTGATTGTGGGGTAAGAATGATGTGCAATATCACTGTTCATTGAATGTTACTGCCATTGTCTGTACATTAAACCATACAGACATGAGATAGAAGCAAATGTGTAAGTGTTGAAGGTCTGGGCAAGTGGAAGATGGAGAAGGAAATGTGTAAGTGTTGAAGGTCTGAGCAAGTGATAGATGGAGCTTGAAGTGACTAAAGTGAAAAGGGGGAATCGTGCAGCTCTGTAATATAGGGCCTGGATTCAGTGGTCCAGTATGGGGATGTGATGAAGGCATGATGGGTATTGCTTGTACATTTTGGGGGAACAGATGGAAATTTTGTATGAATAAGGCATGATATGTTGTAGTATGTTGATGATATGGGGATAAGGGGTGGAATGTCCTGGGGTGACGTTATGATGCTTGTATCCCCATTCATCTGTTCTGTGCCTTTAAGACCAGCTCTGAAGAGTGGAAGTTTTGTTTGGGTTTCTCTTATCACGGACACAGAGAGGGGCAGTACTTAAGGCTGTTTTCACTTCTTGCTTTCAGCTTGTTGCTTTGCTTGCTCTCTTTTCTGCTCTCGCTTCTGCTCTGCTTTGGCCTCTGCTTATTAGCTAGATCTAGCTAAACAGTCCAAATTCCTTCCTGGACTGTCTCTCCTCTCCTTTTCTTCGACCATCTCAAACCTGCTCCGGACTGGGACCTGGGAACACCGAGGATTTGCACCGTTTTGGCCTGCAGCAGCTGCCCCAGTGCCAGAGGGACTGAGAACAGAGCAACCACCCCCGAAAGAGACTTTCTGATTTTGTCATCTTTCCCAGAGCGGTGTCATCGGGTATTGTTCATTTTGTGTGCTGGGGGTGCTGAGCCTGAAATAAACAGGTTCTTTCCACCTCTGTCTGAGGAATTTTTTCCCAAACTGGTTGGGGGGAAGGGCCGTGTGGGTTTTGCTTTCTGGAGGGGCCCTCCTTTGCAGATTCTTTAACAAATTTGCCCTAAACCAGGACAGGGGGATTAGTGACTAGACTGTTGGAACCTGGGTTAATTCTCACAACTCGGGCACCACCGCAGGAGTAGGGAACTGCCTCAGGATAGGGATTTCCCAGAGGCAGAACCTTTAGAGCCACTTGCTCTACTGTGCCAGACACCAGCCATGACAGGGACCAGGCAGAGGAGAAAGGAGGAGGCCCTCTGAGGTTCCACAAGGAAGAGTTTATTCCAGATGAAAGAAATAGGATAAAAAGCCCCTAGATTTATTGTGCAAGGGGGTTTATACAGATAGAAGTCAGGGGGGGCATACAAACATCTGACCAATAGGGAATCCTCAGGGGAGCAGTGAGGGGATTAGTCAAGTGTCTGGGGCCCATTGCGGTAGGAGGGTGGAGAGGATGGCTCACATGGGCCCACGGGGCCTCCGGAATAGGGGAATTCCAAAGGGCTGTTGCAGTCAGAGATTGGCCCGAAGGCTCCTTTGGGAACCAAGGGGTTGGGGTGCCGTGGCAGGCAGGGAAAGAGCTGGAACAAGGGGCGGGGAATGGCATGAGGGACAGCTTTGAGGGAGGGTAAAACCCACGGGTAAACCATGAACAACTTAAACAGGAATCAATAAAATAAATTCAAACTGCAACAATCAAGAGCATCTTCAGAGACACAGCCTGACCGACCAGCAATGGAAGCTGGAAAAACAAAAAGTTTTGCTGAGCAATGGCCCTTTGATGAAGCAAAACATTTACAATCAGGGCAGCCCATTGGTACAGATGGGGGAACACTCTGGGGGTACAGCTGAGGCCATGAGGTCACAGCAGGCTCAGGGGTCACAGCAGGCTGAGGTCACAGTTGGCTCTGAGGTCACAGATGTCCCAGACCCGGTGGTTGCACAGCAGCACAAGGAGCGAGCAGTCAGTCCTTGAGCACAACTGTTGCGGCAGCAGCAGCGGCGGTGGCAGCAGTGGTGCTGACATTGGGACAGCGGTGTCAGGACAGCGGTGGCAGCAAGAGCTGCGGGACTGGCAGAGGGCAAGGCAGCATGGCCCTTGCTCTGCGCCTCTTCCTCCTGCTCCTCCTGGCCGTGGCCCTGCCTGCCAGGGCTGCCCAGGCTGCTCCGCTGCAAGCGCGGCGAGCAGGTGAGCCGGCAGCCTGGCTCCCCTTTCCCGGGACAGCGCTCCCTGCTCCCCGGGAAGCGCTGGGGATGGTTTTCCCCAGGCCTTCAGGGAGGGTTTCCTCTGGGAAAGGGAGAGAGACCCCATGGGCCCAGGGCTGGCCCTGTTTCCTCTCCAGGGATGTGTCAAAGGCCTGCAAAGAGGGTGCAGAGTGACCAGGAGCCAGCCCAGAGCTCCCCAGGCCCCTGTGCAGTTTGGCCTTGTCCATTCACACCTGGCTCCCATAGCCTTAACCAAGCCCCTTGCAGTGCCCTGTTCCCAAAGGCAGAAGGGGATCCCAGCACACCATGAATCACAGAATCACTGGGTTGCAAGAGACCATCAAGTCCAACCCAGCCCTAACGCCTCAAATACACCATGACACCAGGTGCCACTTCCAGTTTTTTTTAAGACACATCCAGGGATGATGACTCCACTCCTCCCTGGGCAAACCATTCCAGTACTTTATGACCCTTTCTGTAAAAAACTTTTTCCTAATATCCAACGTATATTTCCCTTGGCACAGTTTAAGACTGTGTCCTCTCATGCTGTCACTTGCTACCATGGAAATGGTTCTGATCTGTGCTCCCTTCTAGATCGGGATGCTGGAAATGTTTTTCTGGAACCTTGGCTGGAAGATAGTTGGGATCCAGTGGAACCTCCCACAGGTAAGATATCTATGTTTTTCCATAGAACAATGACTGACAACCTGGCAAGAACCAGGGGACAGAAGCTTCTGTGGCTGTTGAGCTACATGTGTGTCTGCAGAGCAGAATTTTCCAACTCCTGGGATGGATGCTGCACACAAGCCCAGCTCCCATCACAGGGGTGAGAAGTGTGTCCCTCCTGACCCCACCACAGGCTGAGCCCTGCTTTTGTGGCATCCATTCCTGGGAAATGGAACTACTTTCTGTTAAGGTCTTCCAAAAAGAAAGACCCAAGCTAAAGGAGAAAATAAATCCTTGAAGCTTCCTGAACTTCTGGACCAGATGCTGAGTGACCTGGAGAGGCACCGTGGTGGGTGCATTTCCCTGAGCCTTGTCCTGGGGCTCAGCAGCCGGGGCCTTTGGCTGCACATCTGGACACGCCGTGCCCGGCACAGCAGGAAGGGATCCATGGCAGCCTCGCTGCCCCACTGCTGCTTCCATGCCCTGCAGGGCTGTTTGCCAGCCTGGCCTGGCTGCAGCTTCTCCCCAGCCTCGGCAGGAAGGCATTGGGCATCAGCTGACAGGCAGCCCAAACCGCACCACGGGCCTCAGATCCCCTGCAACATCCCTGTCTCTGAGCTGATCAGGATTGGAGGAGGAAGAGGTTGAGGGGGAGACACTGAAGCCCATCTGATTTCCTGAAACCTATCCATGATTTGAAAGGACTCCTGAATATGCCACCTCCCCAATGGGGAACAGCTCCATCTGATCCAGCTGTGCCTCTTTCTTTCTTTAGAAATGAAAGGAGAGGCTGTGCAGAAGGAAGCATTTCCTACAGGAAGCAGTGATTCTGTGCCAGCCTCTGGTGCAGGAAGGCAGGCCATGCCAGGCACAGCCACAGGAGGTAATTGCTGTGCCTCTGGGCCTGAGCCCTGCTGAGGCTTGAGCTGCCCTCTCTGCTGCTTGGCACTGCGGGCACAGCCCGGACAAGACGGGCACAGCCCAGAGGAATTGTCCCCAGCAGGCTCAGGGCACTCGGGTACTGAGCTGTCCTGCTGGGCTCCCTCCGTGGGAGACACGTCCCGAAACCTGGGAGCGGCTGCACGGGGTGCCCATGGTGGGGAAAGGGCAGAGGGGGAGAGCAAGGCTCCACTGGGTCCTGACAGGGCCTGGCTATGTGCCCTTGGGATGGGAAAGGGGTCCCAAGGCAAAGAGAGATGGAGAGATAGAAGAAGGTGGGAAAGGCAGGAGAAAGGGCAGGAGAGTCAGAGGGACAGGGGGACAGCTGAGGGACTGCCTGCTGCAGCTTTCCCCAGGGCTTTAGCAAGAGTTGCAGCTGTGGGAGTGAGAGCCCACAGGGCCCTGGGCTGCTTCAGCTGCCCCACCAAGAGTGTCGCACAGGGCATGGAAAGAGGGTGCAGAGTGACCAGGAGCCTGCACAGAGCTCCCCAGGCCCCTGTGCAGCTTTGGCCTTGTCCATTGACATCTGGCTCCCACAGCCTTACCCGAACCCCTTGCAGTGCCCATTTCCCAGAGGCAGACGGGGATCCCAGCATGCCCTGAAAAACGTTCTCATCTCTGCTCTGTTCTAGATGAGCTTGCTAGGAAGATTTCTCCATTAGATTGGCTGATGAAAGTTTTGAAGCCTTTGGAGCCTCGTGCAGGTTTGTTCTCATTGTCCCACCACGGAATAATTGTTGACAACCTGGCAGGAACCTGGTTACCGAAGCTTCTGTGGCTGTTGTGTTACAGATGTGTCTGCAGGGAGGACTTTTCCTGTTCCTTTGCTGGTTCCTTCACCGAAGCCAGGCTCTCATCGCAAGGGTGAGTAGTGTGTCCCTGCTGACCCCACAGGTTGAGCCCTTCTTCTGTGGGATGCATTCATAGGAAATGGAACCACTTTCTCTTAAGGTCCTCTGAGAGGGAAGAACAAAGCCACAGGGCCAAATGATGAGCCAAATACCATCCTTAAACAAATCGTGACAGAAGTGCACAAAGGGAATGATGAGAGCATTTCCCTCAGCCTTGTCCTGGGGCTCAGCAGCCGGGGGCTTTGGGTGCACATCTGGACACGCCGTGCCCGGCACAGCGGGAAGGGATCCCTGGCAGCCTCGCTGCCCCGCTGCTGCTTCCACGCCCTGCAGGGCTGTTTGCCAGCCTGGCCTGGCTGCAGCTTCTCCCCAGCCTCTGCAGGAAGGCATTGGGCATCAACTGACAGAGAGCCCAAACTGCACCATAGATCCCCTGCATTTTACCGGTGTCTGACCACATCCTGAGGTGTGGCTGCTTTACAGAGGGAGGGTCATAGGACGCCCCAAAGGCCTGTGGGGATCAGGATTTTCCTGATTCTTATCCATGTTGTAGACAAGTATTGCCTCCTGAAGAGGCCACCACCTGGATGTGCAATGTTTGCATCTGATCCCACCAAGCCTTTTCCTTTCTCAAGGGATGGACAGAGAGGCTCTGTGGAAGGCGGCATTTCCTGCAGGAAGGGAGACGATGCAAGGCACAGCCACAGGAGGTAATTGCTGTGCCTCTGGGCCTGAGCCCTGCTGAGGCTTGAGCTGCCCTCTCTGCTGCTTGGCACTGCGGGCACAGCCCGGACAAGACGGGCGCAGCCCAGAGGAATTGTCCCGAGCAGGCTCAGGGCACTCGGGTACTGAGCTGTCCTGCTGGGCTCCCTCCGTGGGAGACATGTCCCGAAACCTGGGAGCGGCTGCACGGGGTGCCCATGGTGGGGAAAGGGCAGAGAGGGAGAGCAAGGCTCCACTGGGTCCTGACAGAGCCTGGCTATGTGCCCTTGGGCTGGGGAAGCTGTTCCTTGTGCAGGTTGGCAAACAGGAGGGCGGGACAGAGGTTGGGAACAATAGCTGTGGCACTGCAGATTTCCCTGAGCATTTAGTGAGGGTTTCCTGTGTGGCAGTGAGAGAGCCCCAGGGCCCTGGGCTGCTCCAGCTGCCCCTCCAGGGATGTTGCACAGGGACTGCAAAGTGTCTGGAGAGTGATCAGGAGCCACAGGCTCCCACAGCCTTACCCCACCCCCTTGCATTGCCCAATTCCCCAAGTCAGAACGGGATCCCAGCACATCATGGAAATGGTTCTGAAGCATCTCTGCTCCCTTCTAGATTGGGATCATGACTTGGGTTATTTGCAAATGCTGGTAAATGGTGGTTTGAAGATGTTGTCAGATGCTGGAGACAAGTTCTCAACGTACCTTTCCTGACAGAATAATCAATGTCTATGTGGCAACAGCTCACTCATATGGCATTTCCTTAAAGTTCCTCTAAAGGTTGTTCACTTCTGGAAATTTTGCCCTGCTCCCTTCTGGAGCCCTGAGGGATCCCACAGGATGACTGTCAGTGGGAGGAAGGAGCATTTAGCTGTCCATCCTTCCGTGTGCAATGTCAGTGTGTCCTTCTGTGGGCTCTGTGCAGCCACAGAGAAGAGCAGAGAGGGAAGGGGCCGGGCCCAGGGCTGTGCCCCGGGGCTGAGCCTTTCCTACAGCCTGAGGATCTCCTGCAGTGTCACGGGAGCTGTTCTGTCCTGCCTTTCTTTGCAGCTGAGCCTGTTGCTGAAGGTGATCTGGCTTCCCAACCCACGTTCAGGATTGAGCCTCTGGGAGATGGTGAGGGTAGGTCAAGGCCTTTCCCCTGGGAGAGCTGCCAGCTCAGAGCCCAAAGCTCGGCCAGGGGGGCATTGCTGCAGGTGCCAGGACAGAGCCATGCACGTGTGTGCCCTCGCCCTGCGCGATCCCCTCACACCTTCTGCTCAGGCCTGGCAGCTATTTGGAGGAAGGTGGGCCCTGGCCAAGCCACAAAAGGCCAGATGGATTTTGAATCTTATCCCCATTTTTGATAAGCCTGATGTCCTAAAGATGCCCCCAAAAGAAATCAGAAATTGTTCCATCAGATCCAGCTGAACTTTTTCCTTTTTCAAGTGATGGAGCAAAAGGCAGGACAGAAAGCAGTGTTTCCCCAAGCAAGCAGAGGCCGACTGGCAGCCCCTGCTGAAGAAAAGGAGGAGATTCCAGACATGGGCACAGGCACAGGAGGTAATTGCTCTGCCACTGTCAGCCTTTTAGCAGGGCTGTGTGGTAGCAACTCTTTCCACCAGGTCCTGCCCTTGCACGGCCCGGCAGCAGCCAAAGCTGGAGGTGCCTTTGGAGCTCATTCACAGCCCAGGGGAAAGGGGACCCGTGCACCAACGGCCCTCCCGCTGCAGCTGCTCCAGAGCAGGCCCTGAGTGCCCAGAGGCCCAAGGCACAGGAGCAGCCCCGAGCGGGAGCCCTGCCGCGAGCCCAGGGCCAGAGCCAGCCTCGGCTCCCGACTGGGCAGGGGCTGCACTGGGTCCTGACAGGGCCTGACTCTGTGCCCTGGGGCTGGGGGAGCTGTCACGGGGCAGGGAGGGCCAGGGCTGGCAGTGGCTGCTCAGGGATGGCTTTGGCCCGTGTCCCTCCAAGCAGGGACTGCCCAAGCAGCTGCGCTGCCCCCGGGCTCTCCTCCCGGCCTGCTGGGCTTTGTTGGGTGGCACAGCCAGTGCAAAGGGGCGGCAAGGTGCCGGCAGGCCCCAACTCTGGGGCAAACGGAGAACGTCCTGCCCGCATCCACCGTGCTGCCAGCTCAGCAGTGCAGCACCGCACGGGCTCACGCTCCCCATTGCTCCCATAGGTGCAGCTGGAACCACCACACGTGTTCTGGATTCCCAGAATGGCCCTGGAAGGGGTTTCTGTAAGGGAACAGGCTGCTGGATAGGATTAATTGCAGGCCTGCTTTTTTTGGAGCTTATTTTCATCTTATGCTGTGTCCAAATTTGGACTTGCTGGAAGAGAAAACAGTGAGTGTTTTGTTCACCTTTCCCTCAAACACCTTCTTTTAAAAGTCTAATGCTGTAGACAGGAAACATTCCCAGAGAAGCTGCTGTGGTGTTGTTGCCAGTCTGTGATTGTCCAGAGAAGCTGGGGAGCCTTGCCAGCTCTGGGCCCTGCTGTGCAGGAGGCTCCCTGTGTGCCACTGGCAGCTGGGGCCTCATCCACCTCCTCTCTCCACAGGGATGCCTCTGCAGCTTCACAAGACTGGCCAAATAACTCAGCCAGGGGGAACTGGACCTGTCATCTCACATCTAAGTGCCCGTGTCCGTTGTCCCTTCCACAGCTGCATTACCAGCTCATTGCTAGGGACAGCTTGTTGTTATCACCACCCAGAGCAGGAGCCTCTGTCCCCAAAGGTGCTGCCCCTGGTGTCCAGCCAGGCCAGGAGGTGCAGCCCTCCTACCAGGGAAGGGCCTGAGCCTGGCATCATCTTTGGGGTTCAGCTCAGGTGTGTCTGTGCTACCACCAGCTCTGGCGGAGCGGCTTGTCTGGGCACAGCCAGGGCTGGGCAGGCAGCAGCTGAGCACGGGGCTCCTGTGACAAAGCAACCTCATTTTGTGTTTGTTTTACATTTATACACAGCTGAAGATTTTAGAAATTATTAGAAACATTTTTTGTAGAAAAATATCCCCAAGTATTTCTTCCCTTTTCCCATTGTAGTTTAGGATTTTTCAAAGTAGTTTTAGAATTCTGAAAAATTTGGAACACTTTTACACTTGCTGAATAAAAAATAAAACTGCAATAATTGGTGATCATTTCTCTTAGATGAACTAAGTTATCACAAGACGCCCAGAGTACTGGTGAGGCTCTTTTCCCACTGGAGATTTTTACCTAGTGACAACAACAGAGTTAAAGCCCTTTCCCTGAGAATTTCCGGGATTTCTTATAAGCTCATCTCTCAGTCTTCGGAGGCAAACTTTGAGCACAGTGGGAAGCTCCTGATGTGCAGGAGGGTCTCTGTGAGCCAGCTGTCACCCGGGCCTATTTTGCGGAGATAAACACAACTCCACGACTTTGTGAAAGTTGTAAAGTTGTTATGTTTATTACTGTGCTGGATGCATGTGGAGATTCCTCTCCTTAAATGACAAGTGTCCCTCTGGGAACTCCAGATCCTTTTTTATCACCCTCTCAAATAGATATGCATCCAATTTTACAATAGGTTCATACATATTCATTTTTACAAATTTGGTTGGACATTTACGGCTCGTTAATCTTTATCAGAAAGAATTCCCAGGTCAGGTTGGCCTGTTCTCATAGCAGTTCCTCTGTCTCTGTGTCCCCTGCCACCCCCTTATCTCTGTCCTTCACTGAAGCAGTTTCTCTGAGCTTAGGCTTTTCACCAGTCAGACTAAACAGCTATATTTTCCAACTACTGACTTTACTCCAAGATGTACATTTCTCCTAAATCAAAATGGATTTCTACTCTGGAAAATTTCTACTCTGTCTCTTTTCCCCCCTTTCCTAGAAATAAGTAAATTCTTTTATCTAATGCAAATGCCTACGACAATAAGTGTCTCTTAATGCTTTAACATGTACGTTTGATAAGGAGGTTAACACAGCTGTTCGCTGTAGTATTCTCCAATTTCAAATTAGCAATATAATGGATAACCCTAAACTTAGTCCAACTAATATTAACAAAACTACAACGGGATGACACCATTTATTAAGGATTATTGCATTTGGTGACCACCCAAAGATCACATCCCACCAGTGATGATCTGCATTTTGTTTTATTCTTTGCCGAATTCTGGGTATTTCTTTGTTATCATGTTGGACAGTAATTAGGGCTTGCTCTGCTTTCTTGGATTTCTTTCAAGATCTCCAGTAGGTCTTGGTGCTTAATTAATTGTTTTACCAATGTAAGGTCCATCCCAATAGGAGTAGGTGATAGTCTGTGTTACATTGTGTAATTGGTTTTAATCAACTGGTGGGATGTCACTGGGGCCATGTATGAAAAATCACACCCGATAATCTTAACAAAATTACAAATACAAAAATTAAAATTATTTCTTCTAGACAAAAACACATCGTTGTTATCAATTTTTACAGCAGCACATGCAGCTCTCAGGCACACATAACCTTTACTAGTATATACGAGCACAGTTTTCTGATCAGTGACTGGGTGAATCTCAAAGTGGCAAATATTCTGTTCACTGTCTAGACACACATTTGGGCATTAATTGTATTGCTTTCACAAATGAATCCTAGTTGTTCTCTAGTAATGCAGGATTCTAACTTTACTGTTTGCCTTTTTTCATTCACCTTTCCTGCCCACACCCTATGTTCTGAAGGGTAGAGCACTCTTTTTTCATTATTTAATCCCAGTGCAATGATGGGGCGGATAACAAAAACAGTGGCATTACGTATGGTAAGCACAAAGGCAGTGGCCACATAAGAAGCAGGATCATAGGTGAAATTTACTATAGTCCACCAGGATTGAAACTTCTTTTCAAAATCAATCACATTCTCCCAGACAACTTTCCGAATTTCTGCTGGAAAATTACCTTCACCCCCTTCCCGTATGATCAGAGCTGCTGTTGCCTGCATCTATAACTGTGCTTGTATACAACTGAAAGCTAAAGACACATTATTTTCAACTGTACCAAGTGCTTCTAATATTAACTTGTGGTCTAGGCCCCCGACCTTTTCCCACTTTGGCAGTCAGTACTTTGGAAACTGCCACTGGCTAGTTCCCAAAGCCAATAGAGATGACTGTAAAGGCTGCTTCAATTTTGCTAGGTCACCTGCTGCAGTGGGCAGCTTATTCATCAGTATTTCTGAATCAATTCCATTTAAAACTCTCAATCCATTCCCTAACATCCCAGTTAGATCATTTCTTATTCTGCTCCTGAGCTATATCTGTCTTTGTAACCACGTTGTGCAGACCTCAAAGGATGTTCTTAGGAAAGAGGAGCAGGCTGGTTGGATTTTTGAGATGTTAATTTGCACTAGCAACTCAACACGTTTGAGAGACCATTCTGGATTGAACAACAGTCGTTGTTCACCCACATTCCTCACTATGATGTATGGGCCTATTTCATACACTTCAGGTTCAAGTTTGGGTTGGGTCTCTACTGTTTGATTAGTAGTGTGGGTTGTATAAGGTTCTGCTGTTGTAAAATTGCAGTGTCTATTTAAAATTTAAATGAGAACCCGATAGCATCTCGAGCTTAAAGGCAGGTCACTTCTACAGGCTGTATCAAGGAGAAATTACACCAACAGTCTGATTCACTTGGGCTATCACAAACTTCTTGGTGCCTGTATACGGGGAGGTTGAGACACTAATTTCATCTGGTTTCTCATAAGCTGTCTCATTGACTACCTAGCACTCTATTTTGATTTCTTCTCTCTTGATCTCCTGAAGTGTCCACAGTTCTCGTTCTTGCCACTCTTGCTCCTCATATACCTGATCTTCATGAATTTCTACACTGGATAGGTTTAGCTCTTTTATCTCAGAAAGTTCTCCCATGGATCCAGTATACAGATTGAAAGCTTTGGACCAAGGCCATTCAGCATTGCTTTGGATAGAGGTACTCTCTAATTCTAAGACTCCAGTTATAATTACATACAAATCAATTCTGTAATTGAAATGACAAACAACCCCTGGCTGCAATATACTCATTTTGCCTGAGTAAGTTTTAATCTCAGTTCATTGTTTCTTGATGTCCCTCTCTAAGGGGCTCCTGGGGCTTTCTTCACTCGAGAGCGATGGATCCAGGCATTCTGCTCCTTGATCTGGATTGCAGTGAAGGTGGTGAGAAGCACTTGCAGTGATCTCTCTCACTGTGCATCCAAAGTCTTTTCTGCAAGAGGCTTAACATATACATAATCTCTAGACTGTATGTTATGTACTGGTCTGTCTAGCTTTTTGCTCCGAGTTCTAGCCACATGTTTCTCAATTTCTCTGAGTTGTTTGCATAAAGCCACCATGCAGGTGGCCAGGGTTATCTCTCCAATGTGGGTGGACATTCTCTTTCGTATTCCATATGGTCTTCCATAAAGCATTTCAAAAGGACTCAGCTTTTCTTTAGCTCGTGGTTTAGTCTGAATTCGCAGTAGTGCCAGTGGAAGAGCTTGGGGCCAGGGCAGATTAACATCCTGCCCCAGTCTTACAATCTGCTGCTTAATCAAATGATTCATTTCCTCCACCTGGCTGCTTGATTGCGGGTGGTATGGAGTGTGAAGTTCTCAATCTATGAATCTATGCCCAGGTGGCTACTAATCGGTGGCACTATTTTGGAAATGAAATGTGATCCTCTGTCTGAGGATATTGTGGCTGGAGCTCTGAAGCATGGTATTATTTCTTGTAATAATACCCAGGTCATCTCTAGAGCTTTGACAGTTCTGGTGGGGAATGCTTCTGGCTAGCCTGAAAATGTATCTGTCAATACTAATAAATACAGATACGCTCCCTTTCCTTGGGAGTTCTGAAAAGTTAATTTGCCACAGCTGTCCAGGCCCATGGCCTCTCTAAATTTGACCAAGTTTCGGCCTGGGGGTATTTTTGGCATTAGTCTGGAGGCAAGGATCTCACTGTTGGTTTACCTGAGTAATAGTGGCATGCTAATTCTTGGCAATGATTCTTTCAATCAGATATGCATTTTAGAAAGCCTGTGGAAACTACTACTTAAAAGTCAACCCGTTATTTTGATGCACTCTGTATCACTGGCAGTCTTGGTCATTCTGGGAAAGGAGCCACACTTCATAAAAGCTTTTAAGTAGTTAGGCCCCAGTGTGTTTTCTGGTGCTCTTCTTTCACTAGAGATCACAAAAATGGGAAGGGATTACTGGCTGTCTTTCAATGGTGGCCCACCCCTTGTGGTTGCATGTCTCTTTTGATTAGTACTATTATATTTTGGCTTACTTTTGAGGGAAATCTGTCCATAATTACTCCACTTTTTGCTGCTTTATTTGCCTCTCCATCCACTAGCTCATTTCCTTCTTCCAGTGCTGAGCTCTTTCAATGGTGTGCCTTAATACTCCTTTTCAGGCAGCTGAACTGCTTCCAGCAGCTGCATTGTCACTTCTTTTTGTGAGGTTAGCAGTCCCCTCTCTTTCTAGATGGCTCCATGTGCATGCACAACTCTGAATGCATACCTCGAGTCCATAAAGATGTTTATTCTCTTTCCTTTTGCCATTTCCAAGGCACGGGTCAGGGCAATTATCGCTGCCTTCTGCGCAGAGGTGCCTGTCTGTAAGGGCCTGGATTCTATTACTTCACTGCAGGCAGTCACTGTGTATCCAGCATGTTGCCTTCCCCTGGCAACGTGGCTACTACTGCCATCAGTGAACCAGGTCTCTGTATCGTCCAGCGGAGTGTCTTTCAAGTCTGGGCATCTGGAGTAAGTAGCTTCAATGGTCTCCAGGCAATCGTGGTATACTGCTTCTCCTTGATTTCCACTGAGAAAAGAAGCTGGGTTGACAATATTAGTCACCACTATCTCTACATCATCTTGCTCTACCATGATGGCCTGGTATTTCAGAAACTTCTGTGGTGAAAGCCAGAGGCCACCCTTTGCTTCCAGTACTGCGGACACTGTGTGGGACACTAGCACAGCCATTTTTGTCCCAGGGTAAACTTGTGTGCCTCTTGAATATTCAGCACGACTGCTGCTGCAGCTCTTAGGCAACCTGGCCATCCTTTGGCTGTTGCATCTAGCTGCTTGGAGAGGTAAGCAACTGCCCTCTGATATGGACCCAAGTCCTGAGCCAATATTCCCAGGGCAATGCCCTGTCTTTCATGGGAAACCAGAAAGAATGGTTCACTTCCATCTGGAAGTCCCAAAGCTGGAGCTGACATGAGGGCACTCTTTAGCTGGTGAAAGGCCCGTGTGCCTTCCTTTGTCCACTGGAGATCTCTGTTTGCACTGGCAATAAGAGCATAGAGGTGTCTGACGAGCAGTTCATAACTGTAAACCACAGCCGGCACCACCCTGCCATGCCTAAGAAGGTTTGGAGTTCCTTTATTGTCTGGGGTTTTGGGGTTTGGCATATGGCTCCTTGCGAGCCTGCCCTAACGTCCGTTGCCCAGCACTCACCTGGTACCCCAGGTAGATTACTTTCTCTTTCACTGCCTGTGCCTTTTTCGTTGATACTCTGTATCCTTGGAGTCCTAGGAAATTCAGAAGGCTTACTGTCCTGGCCAGACATGCTTCCCTCGTCCGAGTGGCTACTAGAAGATCATCCAGGTACTACAAAAGCCTTCCTTCTTCCTGTGGAGCTTCCCAGGACTCTGGATCTTTGCAAGTTGTTCCCTAATCGGAGTGGGGGAATTTTTTGAAGCCTTCAGGCGCATGGACCATGTGAGCTGGGCTTTGCACTGTGGGGGCCTGAGTTAACTTATGTATTGTAAGTATATGTATGGCAGTTAAAGATCTTTGTATTGTATTAGTGACCCTGCCCTGATTCTAGTTATTGTAAATGGGCTGCAGCTGTGATGTCCTTGATTGGGCAGCAACTGTAGCCCATGCAGGTAACTGAGATAAAAGGGGGCAGGGTGGTCAGGGAGAGCCTGGGGAGACGAGCCCTGACCGAGAAGCAACAACACCACTGCTGTGAAGATCTGTCATGAGAAAACCACGCAAGAAGGTATGAGGCTCAGAAAATATAATTATGCAACAATATGAATACAACATCTGGTGACCCCGACGTGATTCGAACACGCAGCCAAGGAAAGAAGGTGTGGAATCCCCCGGACAGCTGAGAGCTGGGACTATAGAGGTAAAGACAGCTGCGAGCTGTGGCAGCCTGAGAGCTGGGACAGATATGTGTATGGCAGCCTGAGAGTTGGGACAGATATGTGTATTGTAGTTGTAGGGTTGCTAGAAGTAAAAGAAAAAAAAAAAAGAAAAAAAAGAAAAAAGAGAAAAAAAAAAGAAAATAAAGGAGGATATGTATATATTCTATGTATGAGCTGTGGCAGCCAGAGAGCTGGGACTAGACAGCTGCGAGCTGTGGCAGCCTGAGAGCTGGGACAAAAATGTCTATGGTAATTGTAAAATTGGTAAAAGTAAAGGGGGAAATGTGGGGGCCTGAGTTAACTTATGTATTGTAAATATATGTATGGCAGTTAAAGATCTCTCTATTGTATTAGTGACCCTGCCCTGATTCTAGTTATTGTAAATGGGCTGCAGCTGTGATGTCCTTGATTGGGCAGCAGCTGTAGCCCATGGAGGTAGCTGAGATAAAAGGGGGCGGGGTGGTCAGGGAGAGCCTTGGAAAGGAGCCCTGACCGAGAAGCAGCAACACCACTGCTGTGAAGATCTACCATGAGAAGACCATCGAGAGAAGGAATGAGACTCAGGAAATATAATTATGCAACAATATGAATACAACATCTGGTGACCCCGACGTGATTCGAACACGCAGCCAAGGAAAGAAGGTGTGGAATCCCCCGGACAGCTGCGAGCTGTGGCAGCCTGAGAGCTGGGACCCTGAGAGCTGGGACAGATATGTGTGTGTGGCAGCCTGAGAGCTGGGACAGGTATGTGTATGGCAGCCTGAGAGTTGGGACAGATATGTGTATTGTAGTTGTAGGGTTGCTAGAAGTAAAAGGAAAAAAAAAAAAGAAAAAAAAGAAAAAAGAGGAAAAAAAAAAGAAAAAAAAGGAGGATATGTATATATTCTATGTATGAGCTGTGGCAGCCAGAGAGCTGGGACTAGACAGCTGCGAGCTGTGGCAGCCTGAGAGCTGGGACAAAAATGTCTATGGTAATTGTAAAATTGGTAAAAGTAAAGGGGGAAATGTGGGGGCCTGAGTTAACTTATGTATTGTAAGTATATGTATGGCAGTTAAAGATCTTTGTATTGTATTAGTGACCCTGCCCTGGTTCTAGTTATTGTAAATGGGCTGCAGCTGTGATGTCCTTGATTGGGCAGCAACTGTAGCCCATGCAGGTAACTGAGATAAAAGGGGGCGGGGTGGTCAGGGAGAGGCTGGGAGAGGAGCCCTGACCGAGAAGCAACAACACCACTGCTGTGAAGATCTGTCATGAGAAAACCACGCAAGAAGGTATGAGGCTCAGAAAATATAATTATGCAACAATATGAATACAACATCTGGTGACCCCGATGTGATTCGAACACGCAGCCAAGGAAAGAAGGTGTGGAATCCCCCGGACAGCTGCGAGCTGTGGCAGCCTGAGAGCTGGGACTATAGAGGTAAAGACAGCTGCGAGCTGTGGCAGCCTGAGAGCCGGGACTATAGAAGTAAAGACAGCTGCGAGCTGGGACCCTGAGAGCTGGGACTATAGAAGTAAGGACAGCTGCGAGCTGTGGCAGCCTGAGAGCTGGGACTATAGAGGTAAAGACAGCTGCGAGCTGTGGCAGCCTGAGAGCTGGGACAGATATGTGTGTGTGGCAGCCTGAGAGCTGGGACAGATATGTGTATGGCAGCCTGAGAGTTGGGACAGATATGTATATTGTAATTGTAAAGTTGCTAAAAGAAAAGGGGGAAATGTAGGGGCCTGAGTTAACTTATGTATTGTAAGTATATGCGTGGCAGTTAAAGATCTCTCTATTGTATTAGTGACCCTGCCCTGGTTCTAGGTATTGTAAATGGGCTGCAGCTGTGATGTCCTTGATTGGGCAGCAACTGTAGCCCATGCAGGTAACTGAGATAAAAGGGGGCGGGGTGGTCAGGGAGAGGCTGGGAGAGGAGCCCTGACCGAGAAGCAACAACACCACTGCTGTGAAGATCTGTCATGAGAAAACCACGCAAGAAGGTATGAGGCTCAGAAAATATAATTATGCAACAATATGAATACAACATCTGGTGACCCCGATGTGATTCGAACACGCAGCCAAGGAAAGAAGGTGTGGAATCCCCCGGACAGCTGCGAGCTGTGGCAGCCTGAGAGCTGGGACTATAGAGGTAAAGACAGCTGCGAGCTGTGGCAGCCTGAGAGCCGGGACTATAGAAGTAAAGACAGCTGCGAGCTGTGGCAGCCTGAGAGCTGGGACCCTGAGAGCTGGGACTATAGAAGTAAGGACAGCTGCGAGCTGTGGCAGCCTGAGAGCTGGGACTATAGAGGTAAGGACAGCTGCGAGCTGTGGCAGCCTGAGAGCTGGGACTATAGAGGTAAAGACAGCTGCGAGCTGTGGCAGCCTGAGAGCTGGGACAGATATGTGTGTGTGGCAGCCTGAGAGCTGGGACAGATATGTGTATGGCAGCCTGAGAGTTGGGACAGATATGTATATTGTAATTGTAAAGTTGCTAAAAGAAAAGGGGGAAATGTAGGGGCCTGAGTTAACTTATGTATTGTAAGTATATGCGTGGCAGTTAAAGATCTCTCTATTGTATTAGTGACCCTGCCCTGGTTCTAGGTATTGTAAATGGGCTGCAGCTGTGATGTCCTTGATTGGGCAGCAGCTGTAGCCCATGCAGGTAGCTGAGATAAAAGGGGGCGGGGTGATCAGGGAGAGCCTGGGGAGAGGAGCCCTGACCGAGAAGCAACAACACCACTGCTGTGAAGATCTGCCATGAGAAGACCATCGAGAGAAGGTATGGGACTCAGGAAATATAATTGTACAGCAATGTGAATACAACATTGCACTGCTTTTAGGGCTTTCTCATTTGATTGCAAAAATTTTCTGGCTGGCTTCGTGGGTATGGAGGCAAAAGAAGGCATCTCTCAGGTCTAAAACAGCAAACCAGGTTAGCTCAGGTGTTAAACAAGTTAGTAAAGTATATGGATTTGCTACCACAGCGTATAAATTCTTTGTTATCTTATTGACAGCCCTCAATCCAGTACTATCAATTATTGGGCTGATTTCTTCCCTATATTCTTTTTGATAGGATACCAATTTAATTCTCACTGTTTTAATTTTTTCTTTAAGCTTGATTAATATGGGAGGGCATTTTTCACATTCTCTTGTACAGCAGAGGCCCATACCCCCGAAAATACTTATTTACTTATTCTAATACCTGTTTACTCATGTTTTTTTAATTTCAATGGCTGTTAATGTTAAGCTTAACATCTATATGTCACTTGCCTCCAGAGTAACCTCTCCATTTGAGAATGTTTAGCGAATTGGTCATATACAAAAGCTTCTAAGTACATGTTACTTTAAAGGTTTGCAAAAGTATGCCTTATTAGACTGGCCAGTTGTTCCCTACCCTACAACATAAACATTCTCCACAGGTACTAAAGCTTTATTTAAAACTGAATATATGGCCTCTGTATCAACTAAAATTCTATCCTTTTCTTTTCTTCTGGTCTCACTGCCTCTCGCAGAGGGGTCTGTGACATCCGAGTTCTGGATGAAATTGAACTGCCAGGAGGGGGATGGATGCGAGTGGGTATACCTTTAGGGCCTGAGTCCTCGTGCCTTTTGGAGATGTCATCTTTATCCTTCCTCCCTTACCTTAGGAGGAGCCTTTAACAAATCCTATGTACTCAATTTGCGAATTGTGATTGCTTTGCGTTTCAGCATGATAATCTTTGTCTGACTTCATACATTGCTATCTTACGCTGCATGCTGAACAACACCTTTGATTTGCCTTCTCTTTGCTTTGTTTTGTTTTTTTTCTGAGATCTACTCAAGTAGGTCAGAGGGAGCTCTGAACCCACAGTTACTCAGCTATTCTGGGTGATTTTTTCAAGCAAAAAACACATCAGCATACGGGATGATCTCTCATTTACCTTCTCATTTTAAAACAGCATTAACTGCAATAAGGTATTAAAAATCTTTTCATTTACTGAGCCGCCCCTACTGACAGCCTTCTCCCAGTGAGCTCTTTTCAAAAGGGGCTAGTTCAGGAACCTCTTCACTCTGGTTACTTCTCATTATCTCCTTCTCCTTATACTATCTTGTTTCTACCCAAGCCTCACAGTGTCTTTTCTCAGTTTTTCTTCACACACAGACCTCCAGGTGGCAGGTATCAGAAGTGATTCTCCACACATAAGCTTTAAGATCTCAGGTTCTGAATTGGTTTGATCAGGAACATTTAAGTTACACTTAAGACACAGAACAGTAATACTAGTGCCTCTCACAAACTCTGCATTGCACAGAAGGTGCCAGCCTCTCAATGCACCAAAAACTCCCGGGAATTGCCTGCAGGCTATCCCATTTATCACTTCGGCGTTTATCACTTAACCTCTACGGCAGGTTGTTCTCCGTCTAAACTTACTCTATTACCCACTGAAGTCCCATCTCTTCTATCTAAACTCTGTTTTACAAAATCTCAGTCTTTTCTAGTTCTCTTCTTGCACAATCTAATTAAAGCATTGTTTCTACGGACACTCACTTTACTGCCTTGCTTGTTACAGCAAAAACTCTGAAAAGCCTACAAACACAGACACACAGATACACACACACACACACACACACACACCTCTATCTCAAATTCACTAGAGTCAGGGCTTGAATCGCTGTGGGGGGGAATTCTTGGAATTCCTTTAATTTGCTTTACCACCGGTAAACATAAATCACTATACCATAGTTCTTCTGTGTAAAAAGCTACACTTGTTGCAAACAAAATCTTAAAATCTCCACAAACACCACTATACAATCCAAGACTCAAATTACTACAATGTTGGCGAAGAACTACACAAAATCACTGGGAAAGGGCATATCTCTCCAAGTGCCCACTTTCCTCAACACAGCACAGCATACAATAATTCAACATTTACCCACATCAGCTTTCTCTAGACACAATCAAAATAACACAGTAAAATTCATGAGATCAAGTCCAAACTACCAGGGCAAAGAAACTCCCTGAGCTTGTACTCACGGTTAAAATGTGCCAAATCTACATAAATCACCACATTTAAACACAATAAATATCCTCACTGATGTTTCTCCACTTGTTCTACGTCTCTGCAGGGCGCTGCCTGCCCCCACAGCCTGCCTCAGCCGGTGCTTCAAGCTTCACTCGGCCGCTTCTAACACGGGTAGAACTCACCCCTCACGCCATGGGTGAACTCACTTGTTCGCTCTCTCTTTCATACGCCACACATTCGCACGATTGCAAACACATTAGTGATAACCACACAATGCATTCACCATACAATGATACAGTGTCCGGACACCACACAGACACACAGGTTCACTCAACCCACCCTCAGGGTTGCTAGCGGCCGCTCTATCAGAGGTTGAACCCCCGTCTCTAGTGCAGCCACTCAACTGGCTGCAAGCACAGGCGGAGCACTCAGATGTCTCTGAGTGACTTATTCAGCCATCCTATCTCTCTTTTCCCTCTGGGGCCCTTTGGTATACATACCATATCCTCTGCACAGCAGCAGGTCCTTGTCTGTCTCCGCAGGAGGCAAGCTGAGACGAGCAGAGCTCCTGCGGGAAATTCCGGGGCACGCCTAGGAGGTCTGTCTATCCATTCTGCCCCTGTGGGGAGAGAGACGGTCCCATCAGGGTCACCAAAATGTTTTGCAGAGATCAACAAAACTCCACAATTGTGAAAGTTGTAAAGCCAATATATTTATTACAGTGCTGGACGCATGTGGGAATCATTCCCCTAAAATGACATGTGTACTTCTGGGAACTTCAGGTCTCTTCTTATCCCCCTCTCAAATACACATGCATACAATTTCACAAGAGGTTCATACATATTCATTTTTACGAATTTTGCGTGACATTTGCAGCTAGTTCTTCTTTATCAGAAAGAATTCTTAGGTCAGGTTGACTTGCTGTCACAGCAGCCTCTCTGTCTCTTTCTATCACCGTCTGTCTCCCCGCCCTTATCTCTGTCCTTCACTGAAGTAGTTTCTCTGAGCTTAAGCTTTTGCAGTCAGACTACACAGCAAGCTACATACTTAAAGATGTAAATTCAACTTAAACAAAAATGGATTTTTACCCTGGAAAATTTCTACTCTGCCTCACTCCCATGGGTTTACCCATCCCCATTGTAGTGCCAAGTTCCCTAAGGCACAAGGTGATTCCAGCAAACCATGGAAATGGTCTGATCTGCGCTCCTTTCTCAATGAGGGTGCTGGGACAGCTTCTCCAGCAGCTGGGATGGAGGATGGTTTGGAACCCTTGGGAGCTTCTTCATGTAAGTTCTCAACTTTCCCTCAAAGAATAATCATTGTCAACCCGTCAGGAACCAGGTGACAGAAGCTTCTGTGGCTCTTGAGTTAAAGGGTGTCTGCAGGATGGTCTTTTCCAGCTCCTTTGCTGGTCACTGCTCACAAGCCCAGCTCCCATTGCAGGGATGAGTAGTGTGTCCCTGTTGATTCTGCAGGCTGACCCCTGCTTCTGTGGCATCCACTCCTGGAGAAATGGAAATAATTTCTCTTAAGATCCTCTGAGAGGGAGGAAAAAACCTACAAAACAGAATGTGCCCCTGGGGAAATCCAAACAACTGGACCAAATCAGGAATGAACTGGAGAGGCACCGTGGTGAGTGCATTACCCTCAGCCTTGTCCTGGGGCTCAGCAGCCGGGGGCTTTGGCTGCACATCTGGACACGTTGTGCCCGGCACAGCGGGAAGGGATCCATGGCAGCCTCGCTGCCCCGCTGCTGCTTCCACGCCCTGCAGGGCTGTTTGCCAGCCTGGCCTGGCTGCAGCTCCTCCCCAGCCTCTGCAGGAAGGCATTGGGCATCAGCTGACAGGCAGTCCAAACTGCACCATGGGCCATGCAAACCCAGAGATTCCCTGATATTTCCCTGTCTCAAGCAGATCAGGACAGAGAAGGGAAGGCCCTTGAGTAGCCTCAACAGCCCCGGCCTTCCCCTCATCCTTATCCATGTGTTTAGAAGTACTTCCTGAAGATGCCACCTGCCCAGTGGGGAATAAATGGTCTTCCCTCATCGAGCTGTCCCTTTTTGTTTCTCCAGAAATGGACCAAAAGGCTTTGCTGAAGGCAGCACTTTCTGAAGGAAGCAGTGGCACATGCCAGACACAGATACACGAAGGGAGGAGATGCCAGAAAGTACCACAGAAGGTGATCATTGTGCCAGGCTCAGCAGTGACTGCCCAAGCACCTGTGCTGCCCCCGGGCTCTCCTCCCGGCCTGCTGGGCTTTGTTGGGTGGCACAGTCTGTGCCAAGGGGCGGCAAGGTGCCTGCAGGCCCCAGCTCTGGGGGAAACGGAGAACGTCCTGCCCGCATCCACCGTGCTGCCAGCTCAGCAGTGCAGCACCGCACGGGCTCATGCTCCCCATTGCTCCCACAGACGTTGTCACTGAAGCAGGAATATATGGCCCGGATCCAGTGCGCCTCCCAAGAATTGTCTGCCCCCAGGATGTGCGCAGAAAGTGCATGATAGGCACAGTGGTGATAGTGTTCACTGTGCCATTTGTGCTGCTAGGCTGCTATCTTGGCATTCGCAAGCTGTATGAGATCAGATGGTCAGCTGCTGATTTTTCTCCACAGTTTTCTTATTACTGTGCTCCATAGCATTGCTGGCCTGACTCGTAGTCATGCCGCTGTGGAGGAGTGGCCAGTCCATGGTTGTCCAAAGAACTCTGCTGATGGTTCTGCTGCTGCCCTGAGCTTTCATTGGCCTCTTAATATCCGGGCCGTGTCCTGGGGGCCCGCTTGGGCTGCAGCCAGTGCTGGCTCCCACTGAGGCTGCCTGGCCAAGAGCAGCCCCAGGGCCACAGGGCACAGGCACAGCAAGTTCTCAGCAGTGTTTGGGCAGCACAGTTCAGGACAGGACAGTGCTTATTTACTGCCTCATGAAAAGTTTAATGGCAACAGTGGTGTTGCAGCACAAGCAAATGTGGTCCAGTTCAGTGTTAAAACGTGGTTTTCTTTACAAATTCATTCACTGTGTTAAAACTTTGTTTTAAATATAACTTCTTTTCCAGTGCTTTATACCGTTATGTGGTTTAAAGAATGATGGCCTAATTATCCCATGCCTGAATTAGAAGACTGTAAGTACTATAAAATGGAATCATTTTTCTGTCTTATGTCTTTCACAGACTCATGAAACTTTTGTTGGTTAATGTGACCAACAGAAGAGTTTTTCTCTGCTTTAATTCAAACAAGCAGCAGAGCTGGAACCTGTTGAGCAGAGTCTCTTCATTTCATTGCTAAAGCAAACTGCCAGGGTTCTTTATGGAACAATATAAAATCCATATTTTATGTGTATACTCCTGTCAAGTGACTGATAGAAATGAGGGATTTGGACTCTTTGGGATGTACTGACCAGCTGTGCATTGGCTCTGCGAATCTCAGTCTGTAATAATCAATCTTTTTCAGAAGAGAATGTTCAGTTTCTTCCTGGCACTCACTCTTGCATTTGTACTCAAAAACACTTCTTGAAAGAAATTTACAACGGCTCTTTATGCTCCCTTAGATGACTTTTCTCTCTTTCTCCAGAGATGCCGATGAAAACTGGGACGATTGCATTAAAAAAGCTGCAAAGCAGATCCTGGAGAAGAGGGCATACATCTGCTCCCACCCTCTGGACACGACCTTCTGATCCCTCCCTGACAGCACGCACTCATGAAAGACATTCAGGGAGGAATTTGCTTCAATTCCAGAATTTGTCAGCTAAATGCATCTGTTAATTAATGTCTTTAATAAATGAAACTGTATAAAATAAAACTTCTTTGTAAATACTACTTTATATGATAAGGATAAATAAAGAGATTTCATTTAAAGCTGACAGTATTTTGTCAGATATATAGGTAGATAGATAGATAGATAGATAGATAGATAGATAGATAGATAGATAGATAGATAGATAGATAGATAGATGGATGTATATATATGTTTGTTCCTCTTGGAGCTGGATAAAGAAAGGGAGGGGAGGTTTGGATGGGGAGATGTTTCTTCCCAGGGAAGGGACTGTGTGGTTTCTCAGTATCTTTTCACTTCAGTCAGCTGCTCATTCACTGAGCAAGTCTGAAAGACTTGGGCAATCACAACAGTTCTGTTTTGGAGGCCCCTCCAGGTCTCTTGTCCAGCACCACCACCAGGACACTGAGTCCCCAGTGTCCAGGGAGCTTCTGCTGTCACCCTGAGGGACACCATTGGTCACTGACGTCCATCGGGCCTCTGAGCCATTGACCACAACCCCCTGGATGTGACCAGCCAGGCAATTGCTCATTCTCCAAACTGTGCCTCCATCAGATCCATAGCTCACCAAAGGAGGGACAAGGATGCTGGGCAGGGCTGATGTGTCCAGGGCATGGCAGAAGTCCAGAGTGGTGCCATCTCTAGCTCTTCCCTTGTGCACTGGGGTGTAACTTCGCAGCTGCGGCCACAGGCAATATGTTCTCTGGCCAGCTCACTGCCTGAGTCCCATGGACAGTCACAAGAGAGGCTGCCCCTGGATCCCTACAGGGACCTTCCCGGCTGGCAGTGCGTACAGGGGCTCGCAGCTCCCTGCAGCTGACACCTGTGGTACGGGTGACACAGCAGCAACCCAGTACGAGGGACCGAGGCGAAGGAACCAAGAGATCACTTGTTTGAGTTCTAAGGAAGGTTTATGTCACCAGAGGCATCAGGGAGAAGTGACAATAACTGAGGGCAAAACACTGATTTTTAAGGAAGGGAGGGAAGAAGGGGAGTGACACAACTTTTCACCAAGGGGAAGGCATTGGGGAAGGAGTGCAGGGCAACGGCTATCCAATAGAAACCAACAAGGGGAAGGAGCACACCTTGAAATCCAATCTTGCTTTGAGGAGGGGATGAACAACAGGGTACACGCAAGAACAACAGGCTGTGCTTTGTTGGACAGGGGCATTGACATATACTTGGTGAATAAAAAACTCAGGACGGAACCACCAGAGAAACCAAATGGGATACGTGGAATGAAGCATTACAAACATATAACAAGGAATATTTTAAACTTACTACAGAAGAACAAACTGTAAAATAACAGACCTACCACACTGGGGTGTACTGTGTCTCTATTGTGTTTTCAATTGCAATTCAGGTTCAATGGTCAGTTCTAAAATCCCCCTCCCCTCCCCTTTTTTTGCATTGTTATACCATATTTTATCCTTAATGGATTGTTCCTTTGCACCTCTCTTGATGGTTTTGTCCTGGTTTTCCATCTTCTCAAAGATCTGCCCTTTGTTCCTCAATGTTCCCTCTTCCTTCTCCTAGGAGGAGCAATGTCAATACCTCCTCTTACCTACCCCTTTCTCCAGAAACTTCCCTGTCATTTTTGTATCCCTTGAAGTCTCATTGGTTTGTTTAAACTCTTCCCCTCCCCTGTAATTCCCAATTGGTTTAAGCACTGTATTCCTTGCCTTATGCTTCTCCCCAGGTTTCTCCCACTTGGTTAAAGTTTTGTACTCTCCTCTTGAACCTCCCTTTGTTGAAAAACCCCTTCTAGAGCCTGGACTTGTGTCTTTCTGTGCCTGACCTTCCTGGGCATAAACACCTTTGGGAGTCATACAGAAGACCTCTCCTTGTTCCTTGTCCCTGCCCTTGAAGCATTCCCCCTTTGCCATACAGCAGTTGTGCCCTACAGCCGCACCCCAAATTGTGTGGCTTTTTGGGGGCAGCCCCCTCCTGGTGACAGTTCTTGGAGCAGCCCAGGCTGAAGAACTCTGGCACCACATCACTGAGGCAGCCACTCCATCATGGAAGGGCTCTGGCTTGGTCAGGCAGCACAGACCCACCCTGTGCTCCTCAAGGTTTCCTTTGGCACATCCAAGCATTGAAGAGGTTGGGTGGTTTTTCCCCGTTTTATTGACTGTGTCCTTTGAGAACCACAAGAGGAAGCAGTGCCTCAAATTGCACATGAAGAGCAAATGTTGAAGTAAAGGCTTCACCTTTCCTATAAAGCCAAAGGACTGTGTTAGCCATGGCCTCCCCAAGGTGCCAAATTTCCAGCTGGGAAGCTGCTGACAGGAGGGAATGTGGCACTTGTCTCCAGCCAGAGATCGCTCACTCCTCAGCATGCTGGGCTGTGGCTGGCAGTGCCTGAGGAGCTCAGAAATCATTGGATGTGGTCTCCTGTGCCAGTGCCCAGAACACAGAACAATGAGCTCCGCTTTGGGGAGGGGGGGCAAGTCCAGCCGTTGGACACAACTGCCAGGCAGGAAGAGCTCCCTCCCAGAGAAGGAAAATTCCAGCCATGAGCAATCTGGTATTGCTGGAAGAGAAAATCATGTTTTGTAATTCTCGACCTCAAACAGCTTCCTTTAAATGCTTCTCATAGGAAGGGAACATTCCCAATGAGGCTGCAATGGAGTTGCGGCCCATCCATGGTTGTCCAAAGAACTCTGCTGAGGGTTCTGCTGCTGCCCAGAGCTTTCATTCGCCTCCTCATTGCTGGGCCTTGTCCTGGGGGTCCCGCTTGGGCTGCAGCCAGTGCTGGCTCCCACTGAGGCTGCCTGGCCAAGGCAAACCCCAGGGGCACAGGGCAGAGGCAGAACAAGGGGGGGAGGAGAAAGGGCAGGGACAAGATTGCCCTTGAAAGGCAGAGGCGCTCTGGGGCCCGCTCCTGGCCAGGGAGCCTGCCCAGAGCCGTGCCCTGCTCGCCGGGGCCTTGAGGGGCAGCTGTGCAGCTGGGCCAAGCTGTGCCAGCAGCTCCAGCCGTGCTGGGGAGCCTTGCCAGCTCTGGGCCCTGCTGTGCAGGAGGCTCCCTGTGTGCCACTGGCAGCTGGGGCCTCAGCAACCTCCTCTCTCCACAGTTCCACCTCCTGATAGCAGCTGAAGGAGAGTGGCAGGATCTCACGCCCAGATAACTTGTGCAGTTCCTCCAGCAGTGGTGAGGACCTCAGCAGACCCATCAGAAGCCCTCAGAGGACAATCCCAGAATAGCTGCCATCTATGAGGAAACCGCCTGTGGAAGTCCCAGTGCCACCTCCACTCCCTGCGGAAATCCCTGAGCCTCCTCCACTCCCCACAGGGATCACCAATATGTCCCTCCCAGTCCATCCTAACAACTGCCACGACCCCAAAACCAGTTCAGCACCTTCCATACCCAGCTGAGTCCACCACGTCCCCCTCCTCCCAAAGCCATCTAACCTGCCTGCCAAATGACACTGAAGGTGCTTCTGTCCCCCACCCCATCTCCATTACAGAGCTTTCCCCAGCTCTTCAGCTACAATAAAGAGATGGAGCTGTAGCCTCAGTTTCTGGGTGGTGGCAGAAGCAAAGGCCACACGGCAGCAGCACAGGCTGAGCTCCATTGCCAGGAGCAGCCGTGGATGCCCACGGTGTGGGCAGGCAGGAGCCAGGCAGGGGCTGCTGTGACCAGCGGCGGGGTCCCCAGGGCTGGGGGAGCCCATGCTGAGCGTCCCGGGGCTAAGGGCACATTGCCTTCTGGGGGATGATCTGGGTCTGAACCTCATGAGGCAGGCATGGATATTTTGGGTTCCCTGCTGAGGGGTACAGGGATCCCTCATGAATCACAAAGGAGTATTGATGGCCTCTCCTAAGGTGTGCAGGCATTTCTCATGAGGTGTGCAGCGGGGTTACATTTGAGGGATTTGAGGGGGTTTTTTACTCTTCTCAGCACAGCAAAGGGTCACTTGGCCGAGGTTTTGAAAGATGGGAGAAAGCCTCTTGCAAAGCCTTGGGCCCGGCCTGCGGGCACAGTGGGCGGACAGAGCCCATCCCCTGGGGCCAGGCTGGGCTGCTCAGGCCAGGCTGGGCCGCACCAGGCTCGGGTCCCGGCAGGGAAGGGCCGTGGCCCTGGGCTCTGATGAGTCTGCTGAGCTCCGCCCTGGCCCTGTGCTGCAGCCCAACACATTTACAGCCAGGGCCGTGCCCTGGCCCACAGGAGGCACCCGGGGCTGCAGCTGAGGCCGCACCTTCTCCCACTCAAGGGAGGGCTGGCTCTGTTCCTTTGGAGGATCCAGAGACTTGTACTTCGGCCTGATGGTGCAAAGATCCCCCCAGCATCCCTGAGCTTGCAGAAATAAAGGCTTTGTGCTCATTAATATGAAAAGCTGCAAGGGTGGCCTGCAGCTAATGTTCTTTTGTTGCCTGGACCCCAGTCAATACTCGAGTCTAAATGAATGACCCAGCCTGAAGCTGTCCTTAAGACTGATTTGATGAAAGGGACTGAAGCTCTGTTGACTGCAAATTCTCCAGGAAAAAAGTACAGGAACTTGGATAATGCTGGTGACAAAAGCAGAGTGCAGAGTCGAACCTGTGAGGCCACCTCACTTCTGCCTCCTCCCACCCTTTTATTTTTATTTTGTTTAATATTCTGAGGGCCAGTTCTTGCATGAAATGGGCCCTCAGCAAGGAGCTGCTGGGCCTCCTGGCTGTGTCCATTTGTGCTCCCTGTGCTTCTGGTTGCCAGGGCCAGCACCTCTGGGGACAGGGGGTCCTGCTCTGGGTGGTGCTGGCAACAGCATGTCCCCAGCAATAAGCCGGTAGCACAGCTGTGGAAGGGACAACGGACACTGGCACAGAAATGAGAGATGACAGGTCTAGTTTTCACTGCCTGAGTTATTTGACAGGTCTTGTGAAGCTGCAGAATCATCCCTGTGGAGAGAGGAGGAGGCTGGGGAATTGGGAAAACAATGGGGTATGCATAAGTTTTTGTATATGCCCCATTCAGCATAGGCATTTTTAGGAAGTGATTTATTGAAGGAGTTTTGAAGCAACCATTACGTTCAAAAATGGAGAGGGTCCTCTGGAGCTGAATGATCAAAAGTACATTGAGGTATTAAGTTTAACCTTAACAGCTGTTGAAATTGAGGGGGAAATTGATGAAGAGATACTAAGTTAAGTATTTCCCAGGGTATGGACCTCTGGTTTACCAGGGATGGCGAAAAATGCCTCCTCCATAGTAATTAAGCGTAAGGCAGGGACACAACAAGTCAGAATTAGGCAGTAGTACCCCCTAAAGAATGAAGACTGGGAAGGAATCAGCCCAATAATTGAAAATTTTCTGCGGTTGGGTTATTGAAAGAATGCCATTTTGATTTTAATACTCCCGTTTTACCCATTTGGCAATCTGATGGGTCAGACTGGATAGTACAGGATTTGAGGGCTGTCAATAAAGCAAGAGAAGATTTGTATCCTGTGGTAGCCAATCCGTATACGTTACTAACTTGTTTAACACCTGAGCAAACCTGGTTAACCATTTTAGATGCAAATGATGCCTTCTTTTGCCTCCCTATCCACAAAGTCAGCCAAAAAAATTTTGCATTCGAATGGGAAAGCCCTAAAAGTGGGCGCAAAACCCAGCTCACATGGCCCGTGCTTCCTCAGCGCTTCAAAATTTCCCCTACTCTGTTTGAGGAGCAACTTACAAAAGATCTGCAGTTTTGGGAAACTCCACAGGAAGAAGGAAGGCTTTTATAATATATGGATGATCTTCTAGTAGCAACTCGGATGAGGGAAGCATGTCTGGCCTGGACAGTAAGCCTTTTGAATTTCCTAGGACCCCACGGACACACAGTATCAATGAAAAAGGCACAGGCTGTAAAAGAGAAAGTAATCTACCTGGGGTACCAGGTGAGTGCTGGGCAACAGACATTAGGGCAGGCTCGCAAGGAGCCATATGCCAGACCCCAAAACCCCAGACAATAAAGGAACTCCAAACCTTCTGAGGCATGGCACGGTGGTGCTGGCTGTGGTTTCTAATTATGGACTGCTTGTCAGACTCCTCTATGCTCTTATTGCCAGTGCAAACAGAGATCTCCAGTGGACAAAGGAAGGCACACGGGCCTTTCACCAGCTACAGAGTGCCCTCATGTCAGCTCCAGCTTTGGGACTTCCAGATGTAAGTGAACCATTCTTTCTGGTTTCCCATGAAAGACAGGGCATTGCCCTGGGAATATTGGCTCAGGACTTGGGTCCATATCAGAGGGCAGTTGCTTACCTCTCCAAGCCACTAGTTGCAACAGCCAAATGAAATTAGTGTCTCAAGTTTGTGGTAGCCTAAGTGAATCAGATTGTTGGTGTAATTTCACCTTGGTACAGCCTGTAGAAGTGACTTGCCTTTAAGCTCAAGATGCTATCGGGCTTTCATTTAAAATTTGTATAGACACTGCACTTTTTACAATGGCAGGATCTTATACAACCCACACTAGGAATCAAATAGTACAGACCCAACCTAAACATAAACCTGAAGTGTATGAAATAGGCCCATACATCAGAGTGAGGAATGTGTACAATGACTGTTGTTCAATCCAGAATGGTCTCTCAAATGTGTTGAGTTGCTAGTGCAAATTAACATCTCAAAAATCCAACCAGCCTGCTCCTCTTTCCTAAGAACATCATTTGAGGTCTGCACAACGTGGTTACAAAGACAGATATAGCTCAGGAGCAGAATAAGAAATGATCTAACTGGGATGTTAGGGAATGGATTGAGAGTTTTAAATGGAATTGATTCAGAAATACTGATGAATAAGCTGGCCACTGCAGCAGGTGACCTAGCAAAATTGAAGCAGCCTTTACAGTCATCTCTATTGGCTTTGGGAACTAGCCAGTGGCAGATTTCCAAAGTACTGACTGCCAAAGTGGGAAAAGGTCGGGGGCCAAGACCACAAGTTAATATTAGAAGCACTTGGTACAGTTGAAAATAATGTGCCTTTAGCTTTCAGTTGTATACAAGCACAGTTATAGATGCAGGCAACAGCAGCTCTGATCATACGGGAAGGGGGTGAAGGTAATTTTCCAGCAGAAATTCAGAAAGTCGTCTGGGAGAATGTGATTGATTTTGAAAAGAAGTTTCAATCCTGGTGGACTATAGTAAATTTTACCTATGATCCTGCTTCTTATGTGGCCACTGCCTTTGTGCTTTCCATACGTAATGCCACTGTTTATGTTATCCGCCCCATCATTGCACTGGGACTAAATAATGAAAAAAGATTGCTCTACCCTTCAGAACATAGGGTGTGGGCAGGAAAGGTGAATGAAAAAAGGCAAACAGTAAAGTTAGAATCCTGCATTACTAGAGAACAACTAGGATTCATTTGTGAAAGCAATACAATTAATGCCCAAATGTGTGTCTAGACAGTGAACAGAGTATTTGCCACTTTGAGATTCATCCTATCACTGATCAGAAAACTGTGCTCGTATATACTAGTAAAAGTTATGTGTGCCTGAGAACTGCTTGTGCTGCTGTAAAAATTGATAGCGCTGATGTGTTTTTGTCTAGAAGAAATAATTTTAATTTTTGTATTTGTAATTTTGTTAAGATTATCGGGTGAGATTTTTCTTACGTGGCCCCAGTGACATCCCACCAGTTGATTAAAAGCAATTACCCAATGTAACACAGACTATCACCTACTCCTATTGGGATGGACCTTACATTGGTAAAACAATTAATTAAGCACCAAGACCTCCTACAGGTCTTGAAGGAAATTCCAGAAAGCAGAGAAAACCTTAATTACTGTCCAACATGATAACAAAGAAATAACCAGAATTCGGCAAAGAGTAAAGAAAACTGCAGATCATCACTGGTGGGATGTGATCTTTGGGTGGTCATCAACTGACAATGGAATCCTTAATAAAATATGTCATCCCACTGTAGTTTTGTTAATAGTAGTTGGACTAAGTTTAGCATTATATTGCTAATTTGAAATTGGAGAATACTACAGTGAACAGCTGTGTTAACCTCCTTATCAAATGTACATGGTAAAGCATTAAGAGACACTAATTTTCATAGGGATTTGTATTAGATAAAAGAATTTACCTATTGTCTAGGAAAGGGAGGAAAAGAGACAGAGTAGAAATTTTCCAGTGTAGAAAACCATTTTGATTTAGGTGAAATGTACTACAGTCTGTAGTATGAAAACATAGCTGTTTAGACTGACTGCCTGTTCTGGAAAAAAGCCTAGGCTCAGAGAAAATGCTTCAGTGAAAGACAGAGATTGGGGGGGGGGGATGGGGACAGAGAGACAGAAGAACTGCTATGAGAACAGGCCAACCTGACCTGGGAATTCTTTCTGATAAAGATTAACTAGCGGTAAATGTCCAACCAAATTTGTAAAAATGAATATGTATGAACCTATTGTAAAATTGGATGCATATCTATTTGAGAGGGTGATAAAAAAGGATCTGGAGTTCCCAGAGGGACACATGTCATTTACGGAGAGGAATCTCCACATGCATCCAGCACAGAAATAAACATATTAGCTTTACAACTTTCACAAAGTCGTGGAGTTGTGTTTATCTCTGCAAAAGAGGCCCCAGTGTCAGCTGGCTCACAGAGACCCTCCTGCACAGCAGGAGATGCCCCCTGTGCTCAAAGTTTGCCTCTGAAGACTGAGAGATGAGCTTGTAAGAAATCCCAGAAATTATCAGGGAAAGGGCTTTAAGTCCGCTGTTGTCACTAGGTAAAAATCTCCAGTGGGAAAAGAGTCTCACCAGTACACTGGGCGTCTTGTGATGACTTAGTTCATCTAAGAGTAATGATCACCAATTAAATGCAGTTTTATTTGTTATTCGGCAAGTGTAAAAGTGTTCCACATTTTTCAGAATTCTAAAACTACTTTGAAAAATCCTAAACTACAATGGGTAAAGGGAAGAAATACTTGGGGATATTTTTCTACAAAAAATGTTTCTAAATATTTCTAAAATGTTCAGCTGTGCATAAATGTAAAACAAACACAAAATGAGGTTGCTTTGTCTCAGGAGCCCCGTGCTCAGCTGCTGCCTGCCCAGCCCTGGCTGTGCCCAGACAAGCAGCTCCGCCAAAGCTGGTGGTAGCACAGACACACCTGAGCTGAACCCCAAAGATGTTGCCAGGCTCTGGCCCACTGGATGGCCCACCTACACGCAGTGTTAGCGTTGTAGTAGGCCATCTGCCTTAACATCTACTCCCTCTCCCTTTCCCCCGGAACCTGCGCCTCAATGCATGAACGCCGGGTAAGGTTCCTGTGCGCCCTGCCTGGTCTCATCTTCTTCCACTTGGGATGTGGTTGTAGCTAGCTTGTAGAAAGCGCGTTTCGCAGACTTCCCTGTTTCAACCAGCTGTATAGCAAACAACGCCTTAGCCTGAGTTGCCCCGCTTGCCCACTGCCCGGTGCCCACTAGATGGTCTTCTGAGATCACCAAGCCCTCGGTGTTGTGAGATGTGGAGGGATTCCCCCAAAGTATTGGGAGAACCTCCACAATCTCCCTCCTCCATTTTCCCACCCAGACCCTGAATTCCATCGGGCCTAAAAGGCTGGAGAAGAGAGCCCTCAGCTCCGCGGGCACCAGATCTCCCTGTAGAAGAACCGGCCGAAGAAGCCCCCGGAAATATTCAGATTCCCGGGAGTGCTCCCTCTGGGCCTTGCACAGCTCCTTGATCCTGGCCTGGGTGATAGGCACCCATTGGGCCTGAGCACTCCCCTCCCCGCTGAGGTGGTATGTAACCGGGGCAGCTTCCAATAAAGGCACCTGCCCTGGCTTCCGGTCATCAACCCCCCCCCCGGAATACGAAGCGTGGGAACCGGAAGGGGGAGCCTGGGAACTGGAATTGGAGGAGGTTGAGGCAGGGCTTGGTCTCTGCGCCCGGCACCAGCAGGGGCGTGGTGACTCATATTTCTCCGCCTCAAAGGTGGAGTTAGGAGGCGGAGTGGAATAAGGAGGTGGGACATGGGAGGAGTCAAAGGAGGCTGGAACTATGGGTGGGGCAAGGGGAGGAGCTGAGGGAGGAACCATGGGCAGAGAAAGGGGTGGAACTGAGGGAGGAACCGAGGGTGGAGCTATGGGAAAAGAGGGAGGGTCAGGGGAAAGGAAGGGGTTGGGTTTAGGGAGAAAGGGATTCGGGGTAGAAGAAGGGGCAAAGGCGGGAAAGACCATGCGGTCTCCGCCATTTTGGGCTCCTTGGGAGCCATCTTGAGGAACTTCAGTAAAGCTTACAACTTTGGGGGTTTCAACTGGGGACTTAGGGAGAGGAGGAACAGGGGGATGGGGAAGAGAGCTCCGAAGAGCTCGGCCAGGGCTCTTTGGAGGGGGAGGCCGAGCCGGTCTCGAGGGATCAGGGGCAGGTTGGACCCCCTGCTTCTTACTGGCTTTGAGGATCCCTTGAGAGGGCTCCTGCCGCAGGGAGGAGGGAGAGGAATGGGGGGTAGGAACACATGAACCGGGAGAACTGGGGAGCAAACTAAAACAAGATGGGCTTTTCCTCAAATTCCCGGGTGGGCGCAGTGTGGTTAGCACTTTGCCCGCCCAATACGCCACAGTAGATAAATGAGTCTCCCCGGAATTGACTTCACTATCTAATTTTGCCACAACAGCTGCCCAAAACTGTGGCTCCTTTACAAGTTCCGGGGTGACCTCAGAAAAATGAGAAAAAGTCCACTTAACCAATAACTTCAATTCTTTCTTGGGGGCAGCAAACCCTCCCCCAAGCAACAAACCTTTAATAACATAAAAAAACTCCTTGTTGGGTTTTGCTCAGACCTGCACCCATGATCCTGCTCCTAAAGCACCCTAGACAAGGCGACTTCAGGAGGAGCAAGCACCCACCATGGAACACTCCACCTGCCCGAGAAAAATGCAAACTAAAACAATGAAGCACACGCTGTCAGCCCCTGCTCCTCCCACAGTCCTTAAGTCAGAGGGTTCACTGAGGGAAAAAAAGGAATTTAGGTGATAGGACCTGGCCCCAAGTCTGGGGAAGCAGACCCAGTGAGTAATGATCACCAATTAAATGCAGTTTTATTTGTTATTCGGCAATTGTAAAAGTGTTTCAAATTTTTCAAAATTCTAAAACTACTTTGAAAAATCCCAAACTACAATGGGTAAAGGGAAAAAATATTTGGAGATATTTTTAAACAAAAAATGTTTCTAAATATTTCTAAAATGTTCTACTGTGTATAAATGTAAAACGAAGACAAAATGAGGTTACTTTCTCTCAGGAGCCCTGTGCTAAACTGCTGCCTGCCCGGCCCGGGCTGTGCCCAGACAAGCAGCTCCGCCAGAGCTGGTGGTAGCACAGACAAACCTGAGCTGAACCCCAAAGATGTTGCCAGGCTCAAGCTCATCCCTGGTAGGAGGGCTGCACCTCCTGGCCTGCCGGGACACCAGAGGCAGCACCTTTGGGGACAGAGTCTCCTGCTCTGGGTGGTAATACCAACAAGCTGTCCCTAGCAATGAGCTGGTAATGCAGCCGTGGAAGTGAAAACAAACACAGGCATGGAGATGTGAGATGATAGGTCCAGTTCTCCCTGGTCCTGTCATCTCCAGTTATTTGGCCAGTTTTGTGAAGCTGCAGAGGCATCCCTGTGGAGAGAGGAGGTGGCTGAGGCCCCAGCTGCCAATGGCACACAGGGAGCCTCCTGCACAGCAGGGCCCAGAGCTGGCAAGGCTTCCCAGCATGGCTGGAGCTGCTGGCACAGCTTGGCCCAGCTGCACAGCTGTCCCTCAAGGCCCCGGCGAGCAGGGCACGGCTCTGGGCAGGCTCCCTGGCCAGGAGCGGGCCCCAGAGCGCCTCTGCCTTTCAAGGGCAATCTCGTTCCTGCTCTTTCTCCTCCCCACCTTGCTCTGCCTCTGCCTTGAGCCCCTGGGGCTGCTCTTGGCCAGGCAGCCTCAGTGGGAGCCTGCACTGGCTGCAGCCCCAGCGGGGCCTCCAGGAAAAGTCCCAGCAATGAGGAGGCCAATGAAAGCTCTGGGCAGCAGCAGAACCCTCATCAGAGTTCTTTGGACAACCATGGACTGGCCAGAACTCCACTGCAGCTTCTCTGGGAATGTTTCCTGTCTACATTAGACTTTCAAAAGAAGCTGTTTGAGGGAAAGATGATCAAAACACTCACCCTTTTCTCTTCCAGTAAGTCCAAAATTGGACAGAGCATAAGATGGAAACAACCTCCAAAATAGCAGGCCTGAAATAAATCCTATCCACCATCCTGTTCCCTCACAGAAAACCCTTCCAGGGCCATTCTGGGAATCCAGAACACGTGTGGTGGGGACGGCTGCACCTGTGGGAGCAATGGGGAGCGTGAACCCGTGCGGTGCTGCGCTGCTGAGCTGGCAGCACTGTGGATGCGGGCAGGACGTTCTCCGTTTCCCCCAGAGCTGGGGCCTGCAGGCACCTTGCCGCCCCTTGGCACAGGCTGTGCCACCCAACAAAGCCCAGCAGGCCGGGAGGAGAGCCCGGGGGCAGCGCAGCTGCTTGGGCAGTGGCTGCTTGGAGGGACACGGGCCAAAGCCATCCCTGAGCAGCCACTGCCAGCCCTGGCCCTCCCTGCCCCGTGACAGCTCCCCCAGCCCCAGGGCACAGAGTCAGGCCCTGTCAGGACCCAGTGCAGCCCCTGCCCAGTCGGGAGCCAAGGCTGGCTCTGGCCCTGGGCTCGCGGCAGGGCTCCCGCTCGGGGCTGCTCCTGTGCCTTGGGCCTCTGGGCACTCAGGGCCAGCTCCAGAGCAGCTGCAGTGGGAGGGACATTGGTGCACAGGTCCCTTTTCCCTGGGGCTGTGTATGAGATCCAGAGGCCTCCAAGGCTCTCGAGGCCTCCAAGCCTCCAGAGGTGCCTCCAGCTTTGGCTGCTGCTGGGCCATGCAAGGGTACGCTCTGGTGGAAAGAGCTGCTGCCACACAGCCCCTCCAAGGGCTGACCGTGGCAGAGCAATTACCTCCTGTGTCTGTTCCCATGTCTGTCATCTCCTCCTTTCCCGCAGCAGAGGCTGCCAATCAGCCTCTACTTCCTTGTGGAAACACCTCCTTCTGTCCTGCCTTTTGCGCTATCACTTGAAAAAGGAAAAAGTTCAGCTGGATCAGATGGAACAATTTCTGATTTCTTTTGGTGGCATCTTTAGGATATCATGCCTATCAAAAATGGGGATAAGATTCAAAAAACATCTGGTTTTTTAGGGCTGGGCCAGGGCCCACCTTCCTCTAAATAGTTGCCAGGCCTGAGCAGAAGGTGTGAGGGGATCGCGCAGGGCGAGGACACACACATGCATGGCTCTGTCCTGCCACCTGCAGCGATGCCCCCCTGGCCGAGCTTTGGGCTCTGAGCTGGCAGCTCTCCCAGGGGAAAGGCCTTGACCTACCCTCGCCATCTCCCAGAGGCTCAATCCTGAACGTGGGTTGGGAAGCCAGATCACCTTCACCAACAGGCTCAGCTGCAAAGAACGGCAGGACAGAACAGCTCCCGTGACACTGCAGGAGATCCTCAGCTGCAGGCACGGCTCAGCCCCGGGGCACAGCCCTGGGCCCGGCCCCTTTCCTCTCTGCTCTTCTCCGTGGCTGCACAGAGCACACGGAAGGACACACTGCCATTGCACACAGAAGAAGAATGGACAGTTAAATGCTCCTTCCTCCTACTGAGAGTGATCTTGTGGGATCACTCAGGGCTCCAGAAGGGAGCAGGGCAAGTTTTCCAGAACTGATCGTCTTGTCTGGCTGTGCTCGCAGTGCCAAGCCGCCGAGAGGGAAGCTCAAGCCTCAGCAGGGCTCAGACCCAGCGGCAATTACCTCCTGTCACTGTGCTAGGCATCGCTTCCATTCCTGCGGCAGAGGCTGTCAATGAGGCACTGCTTCTGCTAGGAAGTGCTTCCTTCTGCCAAGCCTCTACCTCTGCTTCTGCAGAAAAGATGAGGTATAACTGGATCAGGTTGGGCTTTTCCCCACTTGGCACATGGCATCTTCAGGAGACAATGATTGTCAAAGAAACCGTTAAAAAGCAGGAAAGCCCTGTCAACATTTTAGGTAGGACAGGGCCCTCTGTACTCCAAACAGTTGCCTTTTCTGATTTGCCTGGCGACAGGGAAATTGCAGGGGATCTAAGGCCCATGGTGCAGGTTGATCTCCCTGTCAGCTGATGCCCAATGCCTTCCTGCAGAGGCTGGGGAGAAGCTGCAGCCAGGCCAGGCTGGCAAACAGCCCTGCAGGGCGTGGAAGCAGCAGCAGGGCAGCGAGGCTGCCATGGATCCCTTCCAGCTGTGCCGGGCACGGCGTGTCCAGATGTGCAGCCAAAGGCCCCGGCTGCTGAGCCCCAGGACAAGGCTGAGGGAAATGCACCCTCCACGGTGCCTCTGCAGGTCTCTCAGGATCCTGGCCCTGTGTTTGGCTGCCTCCAGAGATTTCCTGTCTTCTGTGACTTGCTTCTAGGTGTGAGAGTCTGTGTGAATTTTCCCTCATCTGCCTCATGATCGTCATTTGGGGAGCACTGAAGAGAAGACTACCCCTGTCTAGCTCTGTAGGAGAAAGTCACACGCCAAAGGCCCTGAGACCTGAGAGCACATTGCTAAGTTATTGTTTTCACAGGTGTTGTTTGCTGTATGCTGCACTGAGCCCAAAGAAGGGGGCACTGTGCCCTTTCTGCAACAATAGCCCTTGGAAGCTCTCCCACCTCTCGGCCTGGCTGGACTTCTGAGTTTTGGGTGGTCTCCCACAGAAGACCCTCACCTGTTTTACAACCACCGTGACAGACAGACTGAGATGTAAGAAGCCTCTCCATCAAGGACTGAGACATGAAACCTCTATGTGAAAAGGCCCCTCTCCTCCTTCTAAGGACTGGGACTGAAACCCCCAACCCAGGGGAAGTGTGTGGGGGCGGCAAGCTGACCAAAGCGAGATGTTTGCTTGCAGGTTGTGATCACTGGACCACAAAAACATTGCCTCATCCCTTCCCTCCTCCCCTCCCTCGGGTAAAAGGGTGAGCAACGATACGGTCCAGGAGTTCCATTGGAGCAGTTGCTGGATTCAGTGGCCTTTGGGCCAGAATTAAGCTCTGGATTAAAACCCTCCATCAGAACCAACTCCTTTCCTTCACTACCGCCTTAAAGCTTCTCTGGCAGAGGGAAGCCTGAGGAGCAGACCCTCCACGGGAGGAAGCTCCATCCCGCTGACACTGGAGTCCCGGCATGACTGGACTTGTCCCCATGCGCCCAGCGGCAACATCCAGCTGGCCGCAAGTGTCTCTGGGGTGGAACACCACAGTTGTTGCTATTTGGTTCAGCTGCGGGGGCCAGACAAGCCAAGGCATGTGCCATCATTAGTATTGGTGTAATATATGGTATGAAAAATTCACGCTGTTAATGAATGGTATAAAATATTGTGTAATCCAAAATCATGTCTTTGACCTCCTGGCTGGGAGCAGCTCTCTATTTAGATTCAACTAGCTCCTGGACACAAGTTAAGATAACAATCAACACCTTAACGTAAGAATAGAAGCTTCCATGGCGATGATCACTGGTTTCTTGAGTCATGGGGAGCCACCTAAGAGTGAATATCACCTTGCCAGTTGCATCTATCAAGATAGTCAGCGGTGCCAAATTGGTGCAGCTGAATACACAGCATCCCTGAACCGACTGATGCCGATGGCACACCTGGACTCGGCCTTTGTCCAGCTCTGACCATGGAAAGAAACAGCAATGCACGTGAAGAGATACAAAGGAAATTTGGTCATCTTTTCCTCGGGCAGAATAAACTGCATAAAACCTCGTTGCAAGAAGCAGCGTGCGTGAACTGGGTAGACTCTGACACTCGGGAGGTCAGATACAGGTTCACCCGGCGGCTTTCCCGGGCTCGACGCTGTCTCTTTGGCTGTGGTGGTTTCAAGGACCAAAATTCGGTGTCACAGACAAATTAATAAACCTTTGCTAAATTTTTGACAATTTTGGGTCATGATTTGATCATTTATAACATTGGTAATTCCAATAAAGGAGAAACAGGAGAGGAACACGGCTTCCAGTTCAGATAAGTGCCACCATTTTGCTGCCTATTCCTGGTTAAGAAATAAAGCAATGTCCTGAAGATCCCTTCATGTGGGTGCATTATTGGCTGTATCAGTACTTGTGTTCTGTGAAACAGGAAAGTTGTACAGCTTCTTGCCCCATTTATCACTGGATGAAACCCAAATACTGCATTGCTCCTTGTCTACTTGCTTCCAAGTCAAGGCAAATTTTGGTCATGATTGAGTGGGACTTATTCACCTGTTCACAAGCAAATTCTTCTTGCCATTCACACAGTGGCAAGATTGCTTTGTGGATTTGCTCTAATTGCACTGTAAATAAGGCCTACCGCTCACTAGAATTAAAGTTGATGCATTAGGATGCAAAGTTTTGCGTAATTTGTCCTGGTGTCTGGCACTGTAGAGAGTTGTTCTGGAATTAAATGGCACTTGAAGACACGTGTAGTCTACCATACTTCTCGCATACTAGAAGTAAAAAAACAGCCTTTGAAACACGATTTTATCCTTTCTTCCTTCTCCTCGTCCCAGGAATTTCAATGTCTGAGGTCTAAGCTCTTCAGCTGCCTCACAAACATTGTTTTAATTCAGACAGGCATCCATGCCTTTAGCCACAATTCAGGACTGTGGCTGTGAAGCTTGAAGCAATGGAGGTTTATAGCATTAAAAATGATAATCCATTCCCAGGTTAAGCCAAGCATTTTCCAAATAACTCTACCTATTCTCAAGGATGTTTCAAAAAGGATCATTATAAAAGCTGGGAGTGGGGAGAAGGAGTGTCTTCAAAATTAAAAATACAGCTTTCTGAAATCTATATATTCCTTAAGAGCATTACCATATACAGGAAATTCCAGGTATTGGGAAAAATGAAGAAAATTTTAGTATGCAATTCACAGAGGTACCCTGTAATTTATTGGTGGGTTTGTTGCAAAATTTCAGAGAGCAGACTGGAAAAGCATAGGGGCTGGTCAGCCCATGTGTGGGCATTTAGAGCAGTGTGAGGGATGTTTCTGGGACCAACTGCAGGGAAGAAGAGCAGCAGACAATTACTGGGACAATCTCTTTGCTGGCTGTGGAGTTTGTGTCAGTCAGTTCCCTGGGGCTGGGGGAGCTGTCACGGGGCAGGGAGGGCCAGGACTGGCAGTGGCTGCTCAGGGATGGCTTTGGCCCGTGTCCCTCCAAGCAGCCACTGCCCAAGCAGCTGCGCTGCCCCCGGGCTCTCCTCCCGGCCTGCTGGGCTTTGTTGGGTGGCACAGCCTGTGCCAAGGGGTGGCAAGGTGCCTGCAGGCCCCAGCTCTGGGGGAAACAGAGAACGTCCTGCCCGCATCCACAGTGCCACAGTGCTGCCAGCTCAGCAGCGCAGCACAGCATGGGCTGACGCTCCCCATTGCTCCCACAGGTGCAGTGGGCCCCACCACATGTCTTCCTGATTCCCAGAAGAGGTGTGAAAAATGTCAATCCCTTGTTTGTAAAATTTTAAAATTTTATTAATAATAAAATGTTTATAAAAATACCAATATCATTAGCGTGATAAAAATTTTGGACAATTTGGATTAGGACAATAGGAGACAATAGAAACAAAGAGTTACGGACATCTGGGTACCTATTTTCTGGGCAACAAAAGTCCAAAAAGGAACACATGTTAACAGAGAATTAACCCTTAAAAAGAATAAGCTGTTGCATGTTCATACATCCTAAACATGATGCATAAATTCCATTCAAACACAGGATTTTGTCTGGTCCTCATCAACTTCTCTCTCTTAATCCTAACCAGCTTCCTGGGGGCTTAACGACGCAGGAGGAAGTTAGTTTCTTCTGATAGGAGAGCAATAAATTCTTTTTCTCTTAAAAATTTCAGTGTTCTATGGCTGCTACCTCGCTATGAGCTCTTGCTTTCAAACAAGTATCTTACATAGTGTAGTTTATATTTTAACATTCTGTTATAACTTAAATTATATTTATAAGACTGCTTGAGAAAATTAATACAACATTAGTTCTAAGATTACACATATAATATTCATTTTATTATTTGCAAAAAGCCAATCATAAAACAACCATGTTTCACAGGGGTTTGGAGGTGGTTGCTGTTGGGGAACACTCTTGTTTACTTGTGATAAGGGCAAGTTTGACCTTCTGTTGATGCCAGGAAAAGATTTGGAAGTGCTCAACAGAGCCCTGACTGAGAGCTTCCCTGTTGCAGTGCATGTTTTTGATTGTAATTCGGTCCTAGTAGTCAGTTTTATAACACCCCCTTATTTGGTATTGTTATACCATATTTTATTGCCAATGGGTTGCTCCTTTCCCCTCTGTGTTGTTGGCTTTGCCCTAGTTGTCCATCTCCCCAAAGACCTGCCTTTTGTTCCCTGTTCCTTCTCCCATTCAATGTCAATCCCTCCCCAAGCCTACCCCTTTCCCTAGAAACTTCCCTATCTATTTGGTATCCTTTGAAACCCTATTGGTTTTTTTAAGTTGTCCTCCTCCCCTGTAATCCCCTATTGGTTTAAACAATGTATTCCCCGCCTTGTGTTCCACCCTCAGTTTCTCCCAATTGGCTAAAGACTGTATCCTCCCCAGGGACCTCCCCAGTTTGGAAATTGGTGTATGGGTTTAATTCAGTGTCTTTCTATCGCCGAGTCGGCAGGGAACAAACATACAGAAGAGCTCTCCCTGTTCCTTGTCTCTACCCCAGCGCAGTCCACCTGTGCTGTAAAGCAGCTGTGCCCTACAGCCAAACCCCAGAGTTGACAGTTTTCTGGGGGCGGCCCACTCTGGGTGTTGGTGTTGGCAGCTAGTCAGGCTGAAGAAATCGGGCACTGCAGCACTTCCCAAATGAGCTCTTCTCTTGCAATAAAGAGATGGAGCTGTCAGCCCACTGTCCGGGTGGCAGCAGCAGCAAAGCCCACCCGGCAGCAGCACAGGCTGAGCTCGGTGTCCAGGAGCAGCCGTGGATTGGCCTTGTCCATTGACATCTGGCCCCCATGGACTTTCCCGACCCCCTTGCAGTGCCCAGTTCCCGGAGGCAGAAGGGGGTGCCAGCGCATCATGGAAATGGGTCTGGTCTTTGCTCCCTTCTAGATTTGGATCGCGACTTTGATGATTTGGAATTGTTGTTGAATGATATTTCGAATGTCTTGAAGAATGCTGGAGGTAAGTTCTGAATTTCCCTTTCTAGTGACATATTAATCAGTATCCAAGTGGCAAGAGCTCGTTCCTCTGCCATTTCCATTAGAGGTTAAGTCAGGGCAGAAGGGTTCTAAAAACCTTGCCCTGCTCCTTTCTGGAGCCCTGAGTGATCCCACAGGATGACTGTCAGTGGGAGGAAGGAGCATTTAGCCGTCCATCTTCCTCCCATGTGCAATGCCACTGTGTCCTTCCATGCGGTCTGTGCAGCCACAGAGAAGAGCAGAGAGGAAAGGTGCTGGGCCCAGGGCTGTGCCCCGGGGCTGAGCCTTTCCTGCAGCCTGAGGATCTCCTACAGTGCCACGGGTGCTGTTCTGTCCTGCCTTTCTTTGCAGCTGAACCTGTTGGTGAAGGAGAAATGGCTTCCCAAGCCACGTCCAGGACTGAGCCTCTGGGAGATGGTGAGGGTAGGTCAAGGCCTTTCCCCTGGGAGAGCTGCCAGCTCAGAGCCCAAAGCTCGGCCAGGGGCGCATCGCTGCAGGTGGCAGGACAGAGCCATGCGCGTGTGTGCCCTCGCCCTGCGCGATCCCCTCACACCTTCTGCTCAGGCCTGGCAGCTGTTTGGAGGAGGGTGGGCCCTGGCCCAGCTGAAAAAGCCCAGAGGTTTTATGGATCATTTCCCCATTTTTAATAAGCATGACGCCCTGAAGATTCCACCAAAGAAATGGGGAGTTGTTCCACCTGATCTAGCTGTTCTTTTTTGTTTCTCAAGTGATGGACCAAATGGCAGCACAGAAGGAGGTGTTTCCCCAAGGAAGCAGAGGCCAATTGGCAGCCCCTGGTGCAAGAAGGAAGGGCAAGCCAGACACAGGCACAGGCACAGGCACAGGAGGGAATTGCTGTGTCAGGCTCAGCCCTTGGAAGGGCTGTGTGGCAGCAGCTCTTCCCCCAGGGTCTGCCCTTGCACGGCCCGGCAGCAGCCAAAGCTGGAGGTGCCTCTGGAGCTCGTTCACAGCCCCGGGGAAAGGGGACTCGTGCACCAACGTCCCTCCCGCTGCAGCTGCTCCAGAGCCGGCCCTGAGTGCCCAGAGGCCAAAGGCACAGGAGCAGCCCCGAGCGGGAGCCCTGCCGCGAGCCCAGGGCCAGAGCCAGCCTCAGCTCCCGACTGGGCAGGGGCTGCACTGGGTCCTGACAGGGCCTGACTCTGTGCCCTGGGGCTGGGGGAGCTGTCACGGGGCAGGGAGGGCCAGGGCTGGCAGTGGCTGCTCAGGGATGGCTTTGGCCCGTGCCCCTCCAAGCAGCCACTGCCCAAGCAGCTGCGCTGCCCCCGGGCTCTCCTCCCGGCCTGCTGGGCTTTGTTGGGTGGCACAGCCTGTGCCAAGGGGCGGCAAGGTGCCTGCAGGCCCCAGCTCTGGGGGAAACGGAGAATGTCCTGCCCGCATCCACAGTGCTGCCAGCTCAGCAGCGCAGCACAGCACAGGCTGACGCTCCCCATTGCTCCCACAGGTGCAGCTGGAACCACAGCACATGTTCCTGATTCCCAGGAGGGCCATGGAAACTGTTTCTGTATGGGAACTCGCTGTTTGCTAGAGTTAATGGCCATCCTGGCTGGTGAGCAGCTTGTCTTCATGTTGTGCTGCTTTGGAATCTGGTATTCCTGGAAGAGAAAACAGTGAGTGTTTTGTTGCTCTCCCCCTCAAACAGCTTCATTTGAAAGTCTACCACAGACAGGAACATTTCCAGTGAGGCTGCAGTGCAGTTGTGGCCAGTCCATGATTGTCCAAAGAACTCTGCTGAGGGTTGTGCTGCTGCCCAGAGCTTTCATTGGCCTCCTCATTGCTGGGCCTTGTCCGGGGGGGCCCGCTGGGGCTGCAGCCAGTGCTGGCTCCCACTGAGGCTGCCTGGCCAAGGCAAACCCCAGGAGCACAGGGCAGAGGCAAAGCACGGTGGGGAGGAGAAAGAGCAGGAACGAGATTGCCCTTGAAAGACAGTGGTGCTCTGGGGCCCGCTCCTGGCCAGGGAGCCTGCCCAGAGCCGTGCCCTGCTCGCCAGGGCCTTGAGGGGCAGCTGTGCAGCTGGGCCAAGCTGTGCCAGCAGCTCCAGCCATGCTGGGGAGCCTTGCCAGCTCTGGGCCCTGCTGTGCAGGAGGCTCCCTGTGTGCCACTGGCAGCTGGGGCATCAGCCAGCTCCTCTCTTCACAGGCACCACCTCAAAGAAAAGTTCAAAGCTGGTGGCTGGTCACAAGACCTCTACAGCCGAAGAGCAGCAGCAGCAGCTCTGAATCTGACCAGTTTACAATTGTACCTGAAAGCTCTGTGGTGCTTTGAGGCCACAGGCCCAGCCCTCCATCCGGGGCCAAAGGTGAAAGCCCCAGGAAAGTATTTGGAAGTGCTCAACTGACCACGGGCTGAGAGCATCCCGAATCAGTTCTTCTATTGCAATAAAGAGATGGAGCTGTCACCCCAGTGTCCGGGTGGCAGCAGCACCAAAGCCCAGCCGGCAGCAGCACTGGCTCAGCTCCGTGCCCAGGAGCAGCCGTGGATGCCCACGGTGTGGGCAGGCAGGAGCCAGGCAGGGGCTGCTGTGACCAGCGGCGGGGTCCCCAGGGCTGGGGGAGCCCATGCTGAGCGTCCCTGGGCTGAGGGCACATTTCCTTCCCCGGCATCATCTGGGCCTGCACATCCTCCAGTGGCAAGCCCAGGAAAAGAGGGAAGCCATCAAGAGCATCTCCACAGCCACACCCTGACCAGCAATTCCAGCAGGCAAAACAAAGCCCCACCCTAATTAACACACACTTGATAGAACCTAATTGATGGCCCATCACCAATGCAGGGTGCTGCACAGGGTCTGCTCCTCTGGATGAGGGCCAGAAGGGGAGGGAAGGGAAGGGCTGTGTGGCCTTGGGGCCCGATGGGGCTGATGAACAGCCCCAGAGGCACAACAGCCCAGCTGCAGCCACACTCCGTTTCCTGGTCAGAACCCTAGCCCTAGCTGCCCTAGCCTTCCCCGTAAGGCACCTGGGGGCTTTGGGGGCCCCATAAGGTGCACGAGGGGCTGGGGTCCCTTGTGGGACACACAGGGATATTTTAGGCTCCCTCTGAGGCACGGAGGGTGCTGGGGTCCACTTCAAGTCATGCAAAGGATTGGGAATTTTGTGTGAGGGATGCACGGAGTTAGGGATCTCTCCCAAGGTGTGCAGGGCGCTGGGGTCTCTGCTGAGACACATGACGGGGTTTTGGGGTCTCACTTCACATGCGGAAAGGGCTGTGGGCTCTCATAAGCGTCCCGGGGCTTTGCGCCCCTCCTGCTGCCCGCAGTGGGGCGGGAGTCTCTGCTGAGGCCCGCAGGGCTCGGGGCCCTCCCGCGCTCCCTCCCGAGGCCCTCCGGGCCCGTCCGGCTCGGGGCTTCCGCGGCCATGGGGCAGCCGCCGTGCCGGGACGGCGCTGGCGACGAGCCGAGCCGGAGCTGCCCCGCCGGGTCGCGCTGCACGGCCACGGCACGGGCGGCGCTGAGCGCCGGGCAGGCGGCGCCACAGCCCCGGCCCTGCCTCCTTCGGGGCCGGGCACACACAGCCCCGCAGGCAGAGCGGCGGCTCCGGGCTCCGCTCAGCGCCCGAGGGGACGGAACCGATGCCACAGGAGCCTGCGGAGCCCCGCGCAGGGCCCTGGCGCCGCCCGCCCGCCTCTCCTGTGGCCATCCCGGGCGGCAGGGACTCGCTCTGGGCGAGCTGCCGGCTCCTGCCACTGCCCTGACAACGCTGAGGGGCCTTCGGGGCCGGGACTGGGCTTGCCAGGGAGACAGCTCATAGGAGACTTGCTCAGGCCTTTTACAAGATTTACTGCGAAACAACTTAAAATCCCAGGCTAAATCGTGTGGTTTAACGCCTGGGGATTTGCAGTCTCGTCCCGCAGCCACAGCAGCTGACGGGTGGAGACCACCAATCCCGCCACTCCCAGGTTCGCCGCCAGGACCCCGAGTTCTGGCTCCGTCTGCGGCGCAGCGACGCAGGCGAGAGCAGCACTGCGAAGCACTGAGGCGAAGGAAGGAAAGACTGGACACACGTAGGGATGCCCAGACGCCTTACTGACACAGCCGGGGACAGCACCGGTTTCACAGAAAAACTGTTGGGGGGGCACTTATAAAGGCGAAGGGCGTGACACGAGGGGACACAAGGGACCAATGAACGAAGCCCAGGGGAGGAGCGAGGGACACAACCGAACCAATAGCAATGGCACTGGGGAGGGAGAAGGGTCGGGGGACAAATCATGTGTTAAGTAAGGCAAGATTGACACAGAAATTTCTCGAAATGAAAGGGGGCTGCTTACAATGATGGACAGGTAACTGGCCGGAGGAACAAACCTTTATGAGGGAGAACATGGGGGGAACCGTGGGTCAAACCAAAATCCTAATTTCCAAAATAACCAACTTTACACTAAAACCCGTATAAAACACACAATGCCACAGGGATTCCTTGGAGATGCTATGTAACTCCCCGTGGTGCCGGGCCAGGCCGGGTCCCAGTGTGAGGAATGAAATCCTGGAGATGAGAGCTCTTTTACAGAGTTGTCATTGGTAGTTGACATTAATGAAATTGATAAGGTCTTAATTTGAAATATTGGTCTGTTGTTAAACATTGACTGTTAGAGTTCTAGGACTTGCCTTCAGTTGCCGTTGCTGACTGTTACTATTTTACCTGTATTTGTATCTCTTCTTGTCATACTCTGTATTTGTACCCCGTGTTAGTCATTTGTTAAACTTTGAATGTTAGTATTCTAAGACTTGCTCTTAGCTGCCGCTGTTAGATGTTGCTATTTCACCCTGTATTTTTATCTTTCCCCGTCATTCTCTGTATTTGTTCCCCTTTCCGTCTCACCCAGGATTTGTATCCATTCCCTTCAGGAACCACTTTTCCTCCTCGCAGGAGGACTTGCACCCGGACTGAATTTAAATGAGAGGCTGTGGGAACTGTATGAACCCTCTCAAAACAACAAACCAGCACATAAACTTTGACTTTAGCCCATCATAACCACACTAAGCCACCCACTCTTGGCCAGAGCCAGATTCCGTCCTGTCCCCATAATTTTGATAGTACCCATCTTGGAAGATGCCCCTCGGCTGTGAGCCAATATTTGCCTTCCTAAGGACTCTGGTGAGGATGGAAGGCCCAGCTGTGCCGAGAGACAAAGCTGTACTCTTCCTCCTCAGTGTCGTCCAGTGGGAGCAGTGGCGGTGTGCGTGACACCTCGGGTTCCCCACCCAGAGCTGTCTTTAATAAAGGCATTTTAAATTAGCTCCTCTCCTGGCCCTATTTCTAACACCAGCGAGCACCAACACCCAGCAGCTCTCATGTATGCAGCACGGCTGGCACCAGGGACACGAGTCAACATCCCTCCAGCTGCCCGCTCTGCCTGCAGGCTGTCACGCAACAGCAAGGTTCCAGCCAGAACAGGCATTTTTACATCCTCAGCACCACGTGCTCTTGTGGTCCTGCTAGTGCATCAGAGAGAAAAGCCAAATGTGACAGACCAAACTTGACTGTAGGAGAAGGATGGCTCAGCAGAGGCTCTGGGGACCTGTGGTGCCAGCCAGTGCCCGGGCACTCAGACACAGCAGCAATACCCCAGACTGTCAGACTTCACCTGGGAGGGTATCAAAGCCCAGAGGTTCTTTGTTCAGGGTCCCCCAGAGGCACCAGCTCAAGCTGCCACTGTTCCACCACCATAAAATTGTTTTAAGGATCCAGAGGTCCAACACTCTGCTATGGAGGACATTCCACATTTCCAATCTTTTGGGCATTTAGGACCTTTTGATTTTGCTTTGCACCCAAGAAAAATAAATCTCCAAATGTGCACAAATAACTCCTTTAGCATTTCCTCCTTTTATTTTCCGCAGAATTTTACATTGTTCTCTGCTACCTTGTCCTTGTTATGAATAAGAAGCTTAACTAGGCCAATATTCAAGCAGCAATCAATTTATTATTTAATATGGTAAGGTATGAGCAATACAGTGCTGGGTACAGTGGGGGAAGTTTTCCCTCCAACTGCACACCGATAATTGAGGGTTACAGGTATTTATAGGGGTACTCATCACCTTTTTTCCGCAGTTTCTATTTCCAATCTTTTACTCATCAGCAATTTTTATTCCAAATTATTACATCACAATTCCATACACTGTTGTGATTTTAATTTCTCAGGATGTATCTCAAAGGAATATCCCCAGATGGTGGTGGTCCAGTTTCCGAAAGAAGAAAGACAACTCCCATCTGGGGGGATCCAGCTCCCCAGATGTGTGTCCACCTTTTAATTGAAGAGACTCTAAATTTCATAACAGCGATGTCCAGCTTCCCTTTGGTCGAAACCATAAACCCTTGAGATGATGTTCATCTTCCTTTCTCAAGCTGTTTTTCTCTGCTTCAATAAGGCGTGAGATAAGCATATTTCCTTTATATATATTCCAAATCTATAGTTTCAACGATACAAGTTATATTCTAAAATTATACTTCAAAAGATTATTATTGCTGAGCTTTTTATGCATTAAATGCAAGCAAAAAGCAACATCTTTAACACTTTAATTCCAACGCTCTTAAATCAACCAGGGTTAATTGCAAACCAAAGATAGGTTCAAAGGCCTTTTTCCATGCTTTATTCTCCTCAGTTATTATTAGAATTCACAACTCTCCCATTGTCAGTGTCCACACATTTCGCATTCACAGCTACACACATCGCCTGTTTGTACCTGACACGAAACACAACATTGTATTTCACAATCCCCCCTCTGCTTGTATAAATTTTCATTTCTCTTACTCATTCGTGTCTGGGCTTCAACTCTGGCTAAAACTTTGGAAGCTTTCTCTTTTTGGTCTCTTATCTTCAATTTCATTATTTTGGTTATCTTAGCTCTTTTCTCAAATCTACCAACTTCTCTGGTAGCCAATTCTGAGTCAGTTATTGCAATCTGCATGCTTTGAATAACCGAGTGGATTGGTTGGATAAAACATGGAATAAGGCAAGGTAGAAACATTAACCTGGCTAATGAGGACAATATCAGGAACCCTTTTTTCTTCTACTAAGTTCCTCCTCTAAGCATCTGGTCTCACCATGAGGCTTGAAGAATGGAATTCCGTTTTTGGACAGGGACATGAGCCACCCTTTTGATCTCTGCTGCTAAACCCCGGATGGTTTCTCCGTAGTCATCAATCTCAACTTTTCTATCTATGGGGCAGTTCTCTGTAAGCTTTTTGTCCACAAATCTAATATATACCATTTGGGCTTTCAATGAGTCATTTACACCTTCAGGTTTTAAATTTTCTCCAACCCAGTATAATTTGCCACCTATAGTGCACCTATAGTTATGGTCATAGCACACTTCACTAACATGGGAATGTGCCATGAACATTGATTCTATTTTTCCCCCAATCCAGACAGTATGATTGCATTTGTCACAGACAGCTGGAGCAATAAGCTCTGATACTGCAGCTCGCTTGTGGATTACGTGGAGTTCAGGAGTGAGGCTATTAAGGCCCATTGCCTGGGATGCAATGATCAATACAGTGAAAATAATCCTCAAGGGGTTTAACTCTCTACCTCTCTCAAGGCCCCTTGGGTTGCATCCAAGGGCCGAGATGTAGATCTTCTCGGTAGCAGAGTTTATACCTTGGGATTTAGTCACTGATATTTTCCATTTCATTTTTGCCTTTTGACTCATGAGCCTTCAGATCTCTATTTATCGTGGTTGTGGTCCAAATCTTCTTGTCACACTCTACTTTTTCTAATTTGGCTTTTGGTACTTCCTGGAAATCAATTCCTGCTCTTGTTCTGTGTACCCAGGTTCTCCACCAGTCTTTATCTCCTGTTTTAATATAACCTTTCCTTACTGGAGCCCACAAAGTTTTATCAGTTTCTTTCTCTATTTCTTTCATACAATTACAGCAGAGAGCATTAGGGATCTGTCCCCTTGGTAGGTTTGTATACCAAAATTCTTCACACTCTATACACTTAAAACAACCCCATGGATAACACTTACAGTTTAGAGTAGTACATTCTACCTCTCGTGACTACAATTGGTTTTGCAGCTTATGGTAGGAGCGTTTTTGTGACATACATCAGTCTCTTTTTAACTTGATATTCAGTTCTCCGGGGGTAGATGCAATTCTCCACTGGGATTCAGCAGGCGTCTCTGTCGGTGGTTCCATCTCTGTCGGTGGTTCCACTGGTCCTTTGACCCGCGACGCCTGGGTCCAGCCTTTTTCCGCAGTTCAGATAGCTGTATCAGTGGTCAGCAGAGTTAAATATGGACCTTCCCATCTAGGAGACAAACTCTCTTCCTTCTAGCTTTTAATCAGCACCCAGTCACCTGGTTTTATTTGATGTCTGCTAAATCTGAGAGGGGCTGATTGAGCAATTACGCCTTTCTCCCTTCGTTCTAGGACACGTTGTCCCATCTTCTGGATGTACTTTTGAATAGTCATATCGACTATGACTGTTGATGTTTGGGGTACTTCCTGGGAATAAGGCAGCCCATAAAGCATCTCACATGCAGAAAGTCCCGTATCTGCATTTGGAAGTGTCCTTATATTAAGCAATGCTAAAGGTAAACATTTGACCCATGACATTTGGGCCTCAATCATTAATTTTGTTAACTGCTGTTTTATTGTTTGGTTCATTCTTTCTACCCTCCCAGAGCTCTGGGGGTGCCAAGGGGTGTGATATTCCCAGGAAATCCCCATGGCTTTTGTTACTGCTTTTATGATGCTGGAAGTAAAGTGGGAGCCTTGATCAGAATCAATGGCCCTGATAACCCCAAATCGAGGAATGATTTGTTCCAACAATATTTTAACTACAAACTTCACCGTGGCTCAGGCAGCCGGGTAGGCCTCCACGCAATGAGTCAGTTGATTTACTAATATTAACAAGTATTTCCATCTGCTCACCCTTGGTAATTCAGTATAATCCACCTGAAACCTTTCAAATGGTCGGTAGGCTATTTTTCTACCGCCGGTTGAAGCTTGTCTCATTACCTTTTTGTTAACTTTCTGACATGTCAAACACTCCTGTGTTATTCATTTTGCTATCTCAAAAATTCCAATACATCTATAATATTTTAAAAAATGATCACATAAGGCTCTTGTTCCCCGATGAGTATGTTGGTGCAACTGGCTTAAAATCCTTCTAGCATAAGCATTAGGTAAAATCTCTCTCTTATCTGATAGTATCTATTTTCCCAGCTCTTTCTTAGCTTCTAATTTTTTTATAGCTTCCTCCTCTTGAGTACTATAGCTTTTTGGCAGCTTCTCTTGAATTTCCGCTATAGTGTTCAGCTGGATAGTCTCTTTTAGTTTACAAGCTGCCTCTTTTTCTTCTTACTAAGTAGCTTGACCCTTGTTGATCACCTCTTACATGTACTACCGCTATTCTCTTAGGTCTTTTCAGGGCTTCAAGCACTCTGATTTTTAACTCCTGATGGATCAGTTTCTTCCCTTGAGTGTTTATCAAACTTCTTTCTATCTAGATGTGTGCACAATTCCAAAAGCATATTTTGAGTCTGTGTAAATTGTCCTCACCTTATCTTTTCTTAATGAAATAATCAGGTCCCTTCTCAAAAGATTGCATTCTGCTTCTGAAACTAGTAATAGATCACTAATATCCACTTGTCCTTTTGCTTCAATTAGTACTTGTTCAATAATGGGAACCTTAAAGGCCTCCCCTTTTGCTCTAATTACTTGAGCTGTTTTCCAGCTGATTTTGCATCTTTTTGGTAATCTTTGCACTGTTGATCTTTCAGCAGCTGTATCTATTAAAAGGTTGACTTCTTCACCTTGGGGAACTACTCTTAATTTTCCTCTACAAACAGTTTTTGATCTGCCTCTCACTTCCTGCAAACCCTTTTAACATGTCCTTCCATACCACAGTAAAAGCAGGTAGGTCTTTCAGAACCCTCACCTGTTATTTTTCTCATGCTTTTAGCATTACTTGAAGATGCACTACCGTTCTGAACCTCTTTTACTGCAGCCATGAAAACCTTAGCTTTAGCTTTCACCTTCTCTTCATCTCTCTCTCTGTGCTTCCCGTAACAATTCTTGCAAACCTCTCTCCTGCCAGCCGTCTAACTTTCCAAGTTTCCTTCTAATTTCCTCCCATGATTTCGCCACAAATGGAGTTTTGATTAACGCTTCCCCACAGCTGTATCAGGATCTAATCCCAAATACATTTGTATACTCTACTTTATTCTTTCTAACTGATCTGTGGTTGACTCATCTTTCCCCTGATGTTCATTCAGGGCCTTGCTAATATTTTGCCCTCCAGGGACCGCTTCTTGAATTCCCTGAATAATTGTATTCCTGAGATCCACCATATTCTGCCTATCTTGGTCATTGTTATGATCCCAGTTAGGGACTGCCAGGGGCCATTTAATTTCTCCTAAAGGTCCCTGCTGGTGGTCCCTATCCCAAATTCTCATGCCAGCCTGTCTTATCAGCTGCCTCTCCTCTGCTGTAAATAAAAGACTTAAAATTGACTGAATCTCCGTCTGGGTCTTAGAAACTGATCTAGCCTTTGAGACACCCCCAGAGGATCTTCAAGTAACCTTCCCATTTCTTTCTTTAAAAGTCCTTACATCCCCGGTGTTCAGGGCTGCTGGCACATACCCAAGGACTGGTGTCCCTTGATTTCCTACTAATGGTACTTTCCTTAATGGGTACAGCTGCCCCCCCTTCCCTTCTTTATTGCTATCCCCACTGCTTTCTGCTCGTGCCCTTTCCTGCCTTCTCGTTCTGTGTGCTGGTGGTGAATCAAGCATGGGGAGCGGAGCCACCGGGGCTTGTGGCAGCGGGACTGGAACCACTGGGGCTTGTGGCAGCGTTAGTGGAACCACCAGGGCTTGTGGCAGCGTTAGTGGAACCTCAGGGGTTTGTGGCAGTGTTAGTGGAACGTCTGGGGCTTGTGGCAGTGTTAGTGGAACCTCTGGGGCTTGCAGTGCAGCGGGTGCTGGAATGGGTGCAAAGGGTGCCGGGTTAGGTGCTGGATGAGGCACCTCTGCCAGTGCAGCTGGCTGTGGTAGATAAGGGGGGGAAGGTTATCTAAAGGGTCCCACTGATCCCTTTTCTTTTTGGTTTTTAATGCATACAGGGGAGTAGGCCAGGACCCATGCCATAAAGCAGCATAATCGCTTTCTTCTTGGTTAATAGGGTCCTTTTCATTTACATAGGCATTCAAGGCTTTACAGATCCACCCTTCAGATGACCCATACATTGGCCAGTATAAATTATCCGGTCGTATCATTTCCTTAGTCCATTCTACCATACAATATTGTATCATTTTCTCTTTATTTTTTTTCCTCTGCTGGATTCACATTTATCTTACAATTTTAACATTACCCCAAGGGGGCTGTCCTGGGGTATATCTGGCAAAATGCTCCCTCTTTTTCCAGTACTTTCAGTACCTTTATTTTCCTGCTGATTTATACCAGCTCCTGGGTTTTTGCTCTGGCATTGACCCATTTTTCCACCAAACGGGTGTTCCCTCACTGGCTTTGACTTCACTTGTTCAGACCTTAGTCCATTCTTGTCAGGAATTTCCTTAATAAAAAGTCCCTTCTAAATCCTCCCGCCTCTGATTCTCTACCGGGAAAAGAAAACAAATTCCTCTCCGTAACCATTATCTTATCTCACCACCCCCGACCTTTTACATACAGAGAATCCTTTTCCACATGCTTTGTTCCTTCACCTGCTGCCCCCCTCGCGGGGTAGCAAAACCGAGGTTAGAAGAATTCCTCACTCGTGTCGTGACTAAGTCACGTCTCATACACACATCATTCACACTCTGACACACCTACACCCACCCGTTCTTATCCCACCAAACCAAGCGATACGTACAGCCTCCTTTTCTCGCCTGGGTGAGAGTTTAATAAACTCGTGCACGAGTTTATTACAGGTGAATTTTACTGCAGTCTACTCCGGGAGCTCCAAATTATTTGCTCATAATTTACCTTATGGATTTCCTCTTCCCTGAGACATTTCCCCGTCACTCAGGGCCACTGGAGGCAGAAGCCTCCAAGTTGGGGCGCCTCCCCGAGATCAGGAGTCTCCCTCAATGGATTTGGAAATTCCCGGCCAATGCACCAAATCTGTTATGAATAAGAAGCTTAACTAGGCAAATAATCAAGCAGCAATCAATTTATTATTTAATATGGTAAAGTATGAGCAATATAGCACTGGGTACAGTGGGGGAAGTTTTCCCTCCAACTGCACACTGATAATTGTGGGTTACAGGTATTTATAGGGGTACTCATCACCATTTTCCGCAGTTTCTATTTCCAATCTTTTACTCATCAGCAATTTTTATTCCAAATTATTACATCACAATTCCATACACTGTTGTGATTTTGATTTCTCAGGATGTATCTCAAAGGAGTATCCCTAGATGGTGGTGGTCCAGTTTCCGAAAGAAGAAAGACAACTCCCATCTGGGGGGATCCAGCTCCCCAGATGTGTGTCCACCTTTTAATTGAAGAGACTCTAAATCTCATAACAGTGATGTCCAGCTTCCCTTTGGTTGAAACCATAAACCCTTGAGATGATGTTCATCTTCCTTTCTCAAGCTGTTTTTCTCTGCTTCAATAAGGCGTGAGATAAGCATATTTCCTTTATATATATTCCAAAGCTATAGTTTCAACGATACAAGTTATATTCTAAAATTATACTTCAGAAGATTATTATTGCAGAACTCTTTATGAATTAAATGCAGGCAAAAAGCAACATCTTTAACACCTTAATTCCAATGCTCTTAAATCAACCAGGGTTAATTGCAAACAAAAGATAGGTTCAAAGGCCTTTTTCCATGCTTTATTCTCCTCAGTTATTATTAGAATTCACGGCTCTCCCATTGTCGGTGTCCACACATTTCGCATTCACAGCTACACACATCGCCCGTTTGTACCTGACACGAAACACAACTTCGAATTTCACATGGGGACCTGTGGTGCCAGCCAGTGCCCTGGCACTCGGACACAGCAGCAATACCCCAGACTGTCACACTTCACCTGGGAGGGTATCAAAGCCCAGGGGTTCTTTGTTCAGAGCCCCCAGAGGCACCAGCTCAAGCTGCCACTGTTCCACCACCATAAAATTGTTTTAAGGATCCAGAGGTCCAACACTCTGCTATGGAGGACATTCCACATTTCCAATCTTTTGGGCATTTAGGACCTTTTGATTTTGCTTTGCACCCAAGAAAAATAAATCTCCAAATGTGCACAAATAACTCCTTCAGCATTTCCTCATTTTATTTTCAGCTGATTTTTACATTGTTCTCTGCTACCCCTTCCTTCTCTTTCCAAAATTCATGTGGCTATTGAAGCCCTGGCTTGGCACACACATTTTCTTTACTTCTCTAGGGATATAACTCCAGCAACGCTGCCGAGCACACCCATTTCACTGTTGCACAAGCCTAACTCTGTGCTGCAGTATGGGAATCCCACTGTGGTGTGGGAGATGGCAGGGCACCAGAGCAGGCCCTGAAGCACGGACATTCGGGAGTGGAATGTCCTGGGGTGATGTTGTGATGCTTGTATCCCCATTCATCTGTTCTGTGCCTTTGAGACTGGCTTTGAAGAGTGGAAGTTTTGTTTGGGTTTCTCTTATCACGGACACAGAGACGAGCAGTACACAGGGCTGTTTTCACTTCCTGCTTTCAGCTTCCTGCTTTGCTTGCTCTCTTTTCTGCTCTCGCTTCTGCTCTGCTTTGGTCTCTGCTTATTAGCTAGCTCTAGCTAAACAGTCCAAATTCCTTCCTGGACTGTCTCTCCTCTCCTTTTCTTCCACCATCTCAAACCTGCTCCGGACTGGGACCTGGGAACACCGAGGATTTGCACCGTTTTGGCCTGCAGCAGCTACCCCAGTGCCGGAGGGACAGAGAACAGAGCAACCATCCCGAAAGAGACTTTCTGATTTTGTCATCTTTCCCAGAGCGGTGTCATCGGGTATTGTTCATTTTGTGTGCTGGGGGGTGCTGTGTCTGGTGAATAAACAAATTCTTTCCACCTCTGTCTGAGGAATTTTTTCCCAAACTGGTTGGGGGGAGGGGCCGTGTGGGTTTTGCTTTCTGGAGGGGCCCTCCTTTGCAGATTCTTTAACAAATTTGCCCTAAACCAGGACAGGGGGATTAGTGACTAGTCTGTTGGAACCTGGGTTAACTCTCAGAACTCCGGCACTACCGCAGGAGTAGGGAACTGCCTCAGGATAGGGATTTTCCAGAGGCAGAACCTTTAGAGCCACTTGCTCTACTGTGCCAGACACCAGCCACGACAGGGAGCAGGCAGAGGAGAAAGGAGGAGGCCCTCTGAGGTTCCACAAGGAAGAGTTTATTCCAGGTGAAAGAAATAGGATAAAAAGCCCCTAGATTTATTGTGCAAGGGGGTTTATACAGATACAAGTCAGGGGGTGCATACAAACAGCTGAGCAATAGGGAATCCTCAGGGGAGCAGGGAGGGGATTAGTCAAGTGTCTGGGGCCCATTGCGGTAGGAGGGTGGAGAGGATGGCTCACATGCGCCCACGGGGCCTCTGGAATAGGGGAATTCCAAAGGGCTGTTGCAGTCAGAGATTGGCCCGAAGGCTCCTTTGGGAACCAAGGGGTTGGGGTGCCGTGGCAGGCAGGGAAAGAGCTGGAACAAGGGGCGGGGAATGGCATGAGGGACAGCTTTGAGGGAGGGTAAAACCCACGGGTAAACCATGAACCACTTAAACAGGAATCAATAAAATAAATTCAAACTGCAACGATCAAGAGCATTTTCAGACACACAGCCTGACCGACCAGCAATGGAAGCTGGAAAAACAAACAGTTTTCCTGAGCAATGGCCCTTTGATGAAGCAAAACATTTACAATCAGGGCAGCCCATTGGTACAGATGGGGACACACTCTGGGGGTACAGCTGAGGCCATGAGGTCACAGCAGGCTCAGGGGTCACAGCAGGCTGAGATCACAGTTGGCTCTGAGGTCACAGAGGTGCCAGAGGCCCGTGGTTGCACAGCAGCACAAGGAGCGAGCAGTCAGTGCTTGAGCACAACTGTTGCGGCAGCAGCAGCGGCGGTGGCAGCAGTGGTGCTGACATTGGGACAGCGGTGTCAGGACAGCGGTGGCAGCAAGAGCTGCGGGACTGGCAGAGGGCAAGGCACCATGGCCCTTGCTCTGCGCCTCTTCCTCCTGCTCCTCCTGGCCGTGGCCCTGCCTGCCAGGGCTGCCCAGGCTGCTCCGCTGCAAGCGCGGCGAGCAGGTGAGCCGGCAGCCTGGCTCCCCTTTCCCGGGACAGCGCTCCCTGCTCCCCGGGAAGCGCTGGGGATGGTTTTCCCCAGGCCTTGCGGGAGGGTTTCCTCTGGGGGAGGGAGAGAGCCCCCAGGGCTCTGGGCAGCCCCAGTTTCCTCTCCAGGGATGTGTCACAGGGCCTGCAAAGAGGGTGCAGAGTGTCCAGGAGCCAGCCCAGAGCTCCCCAGGCCCCTGTGCAGTTTGGCCTTGTCCATTCACATCTTGCTCCCATAGCCTTAAACAAGCCCCTGGCAGTGCCCTGTTCCCAAAGGCAGAAGGGGATCCCAAAACAACATGGAAATGGTTCTGATCAGTGCTCCCTTCTAGACTGGAAGCATGACACCGGTGTTTTGGAAGGCCTGATGAATCATGTTTTGAAGTTCTTGGAGGATGCTGGAGGCAAGTTCTCAGTGTGCCTTTCCCAAGACAATAATCAATGTGACAAGAGCTCACTCATAAGCCATTTCCTTTAACATAATCTTAAGGTTCAAGGATTCTGAAAACCTTACCTGGCTCCATTCTGGAGCCCTGGGGGATACCACAGGATTGCTCTCAGTGAGAGGAAGGAGCATTTTGCTGTCCATCCTCCTCCCGTGTGCAATGCCACTGTGTCCTTCCGTGTGCTCTGTGCAGCCACAGAGAAGAGCAGAGAGGGCAGGGTCCAGGCCCAGGGCTGTGCCCCGGGACTGAGCCTTGCCTGCAGCCTGAGGATCTCCTACAGTGCCATGGGAGCTGTTTTGTCCTGCCTTTCTTTGCAGCTGAACCTGTTGGTGAAGGTGATCTGGCTTCCCAAACCACGTCCAGGACTGAGCCTCTGGGAGATGGTGAGGGTAGGTCAAGGCCTTTCCCCTGGGAGAGCTGCCAGCTCAGAGCCCAAAGCTCGGCCAGGGGGCATCGCTGCAGGTGCCAGGACAGAGCCATGCGCGTGTGTGCCCTCGCCCTGCGCGATCCCCTCACCGCTCCTGCAGCTCAGTGGTGCCCGTGCAGCTGAGCAGAGATGGCAGAAGCTTCTGGGGCTGTTGAGTTACAGATGTGTCTGCAGGGAGGAGTTTTCCTGTCCCTGTGATCAGTCCTACACAGAAGGCAGGCTCCCGTCGCAGGGGTGAGTAGTGTGTCCCTGCTGACCCCACAGGCTGAGCCCTGCTCCTCTGGCATCCATTCATGGAAAATGGAACTACTTTCACTTAAGGTCCTCCAAGAGGGAAGAACAAACCTAGAGACGAGATGAAATCACTTGAGTCAAACGACATCTTGAAACAAATACTGGAGATACTGCACAAAGAGAATGGTGAGAGCATTTCCCTCAGCCTTGTCCTGGGGCTCAGCAGCTGGGGGCTTTGGCTGCACATCAGGATACGCCGTGCCCGGCACAGCCAGAAGGGATCCATGGCAGCCTCGCTGCCCCGCTGCTGCTTCCACGCCCTGCAGGGCTGTTTGCCAGCCTGGCCTGGCTGCAGCTTCTCCCCAGCCTCTGCAGGAAGGCTGACAGTCAGGCAAAACTACACCACGGGCAATGTACACCCTGAGATCCCCCGCAATTTCCCTGTCTCCGGGCACATCAGGTGTAGGGGCTGTTTGGAGAAGGGACCAGTGTGGGACAGTTCCAAAATCCAGGGTGTTTCCTGATCCTTATCCATGCCTTTTGCAACTATTGCTGCCTGAAGCTGTCATCTTCCCCATTCCCAATGAGGAACGTTTCCATCTGATCCAGGTGTCTCTTTTCCATTCTTCAGAAATGAAAGAAGAGCCTGTGCTGAAGGCTGAATTCCATGGAGGAAGCAGTGATTCTGTGCCAGCCTCTGGTGCAGGAAGGCAGGCTATGCCAGGCACAGCCACAGGAGGTAATTGCTGTGCCTCTGGGCCTGAGCCCTGCTGAGGCTTGAGCTGCCCTCTCTGCTGCTTGGCACTGCGGGCACAGCCCGGACAAGACGGGCACAGCCCAGAGGAATTGTCCCGAGCAGGCTCAGGGCACTCGGGTACTGAGCTGTCCTGCTGGGCTCCCTCCGTGGGATACACGTCCCCAAACCTGGGAGCGGCTGCACGGGGTGCCCATGGTGGGGAAAGGGCAGAGGGGCAGAGCAAGGCTCCACTGGGTCCTGACAGGGCCTGGCCACGTGCCCTTGAGGACTGGGCAGTGTCCCAGCAGAAGGAGGGCAGGAGGGACAGAGAGAGGCAGGGATAGCTGTGGCACTGCCTGCTGCAGTTTCCCTCTGGGCTTTAGGGAGGATTTCCTCTGTATGTGAAGGAGAGAGCCCCAGGGCCCTGGGCGGCCCCTCTTTCCTCTCCAGTGATGCTGCAGAGGGCAGGGAAAGAGGCTTGAGATTTTTCAGGAGCCTGCCCAGCGCTCCTCAGGCCCCTGTGCAGCTCTGGCCATGTCCATTCACACCTGGCTTCCATGGCCTTACCCGACCCCTTTGCAGTGCTCATTTCCCGGAGACAGAAGGAGATCCCAGCAAACCATGGAAAATGTGCTAATCTGTGCTCTGTTCTAGATGAGGTTGCTGGGAAGGATTCTTCATTAGCTTTGCTGCAGAAAGCTTTGAAGCCCTTGGAGTCTCCTGCAGGTATGTTCTCACTGTCCCACCAAGGAGTAATCATTGACAACCTGGAAGACCAGGAGACAGAAACTTTTGAGTCTGTTGAGTTACACGTGTGTCTGCAGGGAGGACTTTTGCTGCTCCTCTTCTGCTTCCTGCACGCAAACCCAGCTCCCATCGCAGGGGTGAGTAGTGTGTCCCTGCTGACCCCACAGGCTGAGCCCTGCTTTTGTGGCATCCAGTCATGGGAAATGGAACTTCTTTCTCTTAAGGTCCTCCGAGAGGGAAGAACAAACCTAGAGGCGAGAAGAAATCCCTTGAGTCAAACAACGTCTGGAAACAAATACTGGAGGAACTGCACAAAGAGAATGGTGAGAGCATTTCCCTCAGCCTTGTCCTGGGGCTCAGCAGCCGGGGGCTCTGGCTGCACATCTGGACACGCCGTGCCCGGCACAGCAGGAAGGGATCCATGGCAGCCTCGCTGCCCCGCTGCTGCTCCCACGCCCTGCAGGGCTGCTTGCCAGCCTGGCCTGGCTGCAGCTTCTCCCCAGCCTCTGCAGGAAGGCATTGGGCATCAGCTGACAGGCAGACCAAACTGCACCACTGTAGCAGGCTCCGAGCATGCTAGGGCCCCATGGAGGGCCGAGGCTTAAAGACAGGAATTGCCAAGTCATGATGAAGTAGCAAAAGAAGCCCCTGCCTTCTGCCTTTTGGACCCCAGCATATCTCTCTGTAACCCCATAGGTCACTTCCACTTATCCCCTACTATTGTACAAGTATGGATCCCCTTATACCCCATATATAGAGCTGTTTTAGCCCATTCTGGAGAGGAGCCATCTCTAGAACCCTCCACAGACCCCTCAATAAAACCCTCGCTGTGGAACGCCAGGACCTTTCTTCTCCTCTCTGGCAGCGTCTGCTTCCCGGCTAGCCTGCAAGGCGCCTTAGCAAGCAAAGAGCTGAAACCATAAGAGAGCTGATAATCACTCAAGAGCTGATATCCACTGGGCTTGCTAAGGTAGCCAGCGGCTGAGCGTGGCCTGGGTACTCGGACACTCTGTCCCCATGAAGGACTGAGGTATCCAGCCAGTGCTGCCTGCTCGGGGGCAAATTATCCTAGCAGGGAAACTGGGATACCCCACAGGCCATGCACACCCTGAGATCCCCCGCAATTTCCCTGTCTCCGGGCACATCAGGTGTAGTGGCTGTTTGGAGAAGGGACGAGCCAGGGACAGTCCCAAAATCCAGGGTGTTTCCTGATCCTTATCCATGCCTTTTGCAACTATTGGCGCCTGAATCTGTCATGTTCCTCATTCACAATGAGGAGTGTTTCCATCTGATCCAGCGGTGTCTCTTTTCCATTCTTCAGAAATGAAAGGAGAGCCTATGCTGGAAGCTGAGTTCCATGGAGGAAGCAGTGATTCTGTGCCAGCCTCTGGTGCAGGAAGGCAGGCCATGCCAGGCACAGCCACAGGAGGTAATTGCTGTGCCTCTGGGCCTGAGCCCTGCTGAGGCTTCAGCTGCCCTCTCTGCTGCTTGGCACTGCGGGCACAGCCCGGACAAGACGGGCACAGCCCAGAGGAATTGTCCCGAGCAGGCTCAGGGCACTCGGGTACTGAGCTGTCCTGCTGGGCTCCCTCCGTGGGAGACACGTCCCGAAACCTGGGAGCGGCTGCACGGGGTGCCCATGGTGGGGAAAGGGCAGAGGGGCAGAGCAAGGCTCCACTGGGTCCTGACAGGGCCTGGCCACGTGCCCTTGAGGACTGGGCAGTGTCCCAGCAGAAGGAGGGCAGGAGGGACAGAGGGAGGCAGGGATAGCTGTGGCACTGCCTGCTGCAGTTTCCCTCTGGGCTTTAGGGAGGATTTCCTCTGCGCGGCAGTGGGAGCCCCCAGCGCCCTGGGCTACTCCAGTTGCCCCTCCCAGGGATGTTGCACAGGACCTGATAAGTGGGCAGAGAGTGACCAGGAGCCTGCCCAGAGCTCCTCAGTCCCCGGTGCAGCTTTGGCCATGTCCATTCACGTCTGGCTCCCATGACCTTATCCGACCCCCTTGCAGTGCCCATTTCCCAGAGGCAGAAGGGGATCCCAGCCCAGCCCTGAAAAATGTTGTCCTCTGTGTTCTGTTCTAGATAAGGTTGCTGGGAAGCCATCGCCATTAGATTGGCTGGATCAAGTTTTGAAGCCCTTGGAGGCTCCTGCAGGTATGTTCTCACTGTCCCACCAAGGATTAATCGTTGACAACCTGGCAGGACGAGGTGACAGATGCTTCTGGGGCTGTTGAGTTATAGGTGCTTCTGCAGGGAGGACTTTTGCTACTCCTTTTCTGGTTCCTGCACGCAAACCCAGCTCCCATCGCAGGGGTGAGTAGCGTGTCCCTGCTGACCCCACAGGCTGAGCCCTGCTTTTGTGGCATCCAGTCATGGGAAATGGAGCTACTTTCTCTTAAGGTCCTCCAAGAAGGAAGAACAAACCTAGAGGCGAGACGAAATCCTTTGAGTCAAACAGCGTCTTGAAACAAATAGTGGAGGAACTGCACAAAGGGAATGGTGAGAGCATTTCCCTCAGCCTTGTCCTGGGGCTCAGCAGCCGGGGGCTCTGGCTGCACATCTGGACACGCCGTGCCCGGCACAGCAGGAAGGGATCCATGGCAGGCTCGCTGCCCCGCTGCTGCTTCCACGCCCTGCAGGGCTGTTTGCCAGCCTGGCCTGGCTGCAGCTTCTCCCCAGCCTCTGCAGGAAGGCATTGGGCATCAGCTCACAGGCAGACCAAACATCAACAGACCCTGAAATTCCCCACAATATCCTGGTCTCCACATTAGGAAAAGGAGGTCGTTTGCACCAGGGAGTGATCTGACCCAGCCCCAAAAACTTGGTCATTTTCCTGGTCTTTAACAAATATTGCCTCCTCTAGATGCCACCACCCAAATAGCCAACAGTTCCCTCTGATGCAGCTGTCTCCCTTCCTTTCTCAAGAGATGGACATAGAGGTTCTGTGGAAAGCAGCATTTCCTGAAGGAAGCAGTCGCTCTTCGTTGCCAGCCCCTGCCACAGGAAACGAGGAGATGCCAGACACAGGCAAAGGCACAGAAGGTAATTGCTGTGCCAGGCTCAGCCCTTGGCAGGGCTGTGTGGCAGCAGCTCTTCCCCAGGGCCTGCCCTGCACAGGCCCAGCAGCAGCCAAAGCTGGAGGTGCCTCTGGAGCTCGTTCACAGCCCCGGGGAAAGGGGACTCGTGCACCAATGTCCCTCCCGCTGCAGCTGCTCCGGAGCTGGCCCTGAGTACCCAGAGGCCCAAGGCACAGGAGCAGCCCCGAGCGGGAGCCCTGCCGCGAGCCCAGGGCCAGAGCCAGCCTTGGCACAAAAGGAAACAGTTCTCATCTTGGTTTGCTTCCAGACTGGGATACTGGGATGGCTTCTCCATTAACCTGGAGGTTTGAAATTGTGAAGCCCACTGAGAGTTCTGCAGGTGCGTTCTCATGGTCCCACCAAGGCGTAATCATTGACAAGCTGGCAAGAACCAGGTGACAGAAGCTTCTGTGGCTGTTCAGTTACAGATGTGACTGCAGGGACAACTTCACCAACTCCTGGGCTGCATAGTGAGCACCAAACCAGCTCCCATCACAGCGGTGAGTAGCGTGTCCCGGCTGGCCTCACAGGCTGAGCCCTGCTTTTGTGGCATCCATTCATGGGAAATGGAACTACTTTCTGTCAAGATCTTCCAACAGTAAAGCCCAAACACACGACAGACAAGAAATTCCAGAAGCCATTTGACGTCATGTGGCAAATGCTGAAGGAAGAGCTTCAGGGAGGACAAGGTGGGTGCATTCCCTCAGCCTTGTCCTGGGGCCCAGCAGCCGGGGGCTCTGGCTGCACATCTGGACACGCCGTGCCCAGCACAGCGGGAAGGGATCCATGGCAGCCTCGCTGCCCCGCTGCTGCTTCCACGCCCTGCAGGGCTGTTTGCCAGCCTGGCCTGGCTGCAGCTTCTCCCCAGCCTCTGCAGGAAGGCATTGGGCATCAGCTGACAGGGAGCCCGAACAGCACCAAGGGCCATGCACACCCTGACATCCCCTGCAATTTCCCTGTCTCTGAGCAGATCAGGAGGCACAGTTGTTTGCACAAGGGAGTGCTCCGTCCCAATCCCAAGAGTCTGGGCATTTTCCTGATTCTTATCCGTGTCTTTGAGAAGCATTGCCTCCAGAGCTGCTCCCTTGCTGATGGGAAACAGCCCCATCTGACCCAGTGTTCCTTTTCCTTTCTCCAGAAGTGGATGCAGAGGCTGTGCTGAAGGCGGCGTTTCCCACAGGAAGCAGGGATACTGTACCAGCCTCTGGTGCAGGAAGGCAGGCCATGCAAGGCACAGCCACAGGAGGTAATTGCTGTGCCTCTGGGCCTGAGCCCTGCTGAGGCTTGAGCTGCCCTCTCTGCTGCTTGGCACTGCGGGCACAGCCCGGACAAGACGGGCACAGCCCAGAGGAATTGTCCCGAGCAGGCTCAGGGCACTCGGGTACTGGGCTGTCCTGCTGGGCTCCCTCCGTGGGAGACACGTCCCGAAACCTGGGAGTGGCTGCACGGGGTGCCCATGGTGGGGAAAGGGCAGAGGGGCAGAGCAAGGCTCCACTGGGTCCTGACAGGGCTTGGCTATGTCCACTTCTGTTGGGGGAGCAATTTCATAGGAAAGAGGAATAAAGAGAGAGAGGGAGTCAGGAAGGGAGTAAGGGAGGGCAGGATGGAGGGAGGGATGATTGTGGTACTGCCTGCTGCATTTTTGCACCAGGGCTTTAGAAGGAGTTTCAGCTTCGGCTGTGAGAGAGCCCCAATGCAACCTGCGCTGCTCCAGGCACCTCTCCAGGGATGTTGCACAGGGCCTGCAAAGAGAATGGGGGTGGACCAGGAGCCAGCCCATAGCTCCCCAGACCCCGGTGCAGCTTTGGCCATGTCCATTCACACCTGGCTCCCATGGCCTTACCCGACCCCCTTGCAGTGCCCATTTCCCAGAGGCAGAAAGGGATCTCAGCACAGCATAGAAATGGTTCTGATCTGTGCTCTGTTCTAGACTGGAATCGTAACATGGATTATTTGGAAGCCCTGCTGGACAATGGCTTGCAATTCCTGGAAGATGCTGGAGGCAAGTTCTCAGTGTGCCTTTCCCGAGACAATAATCAATGTCTATGTCACTAGAGCTCCCTCGCCTTCCATTTCCCTTAACATAATCTCATGGTTGAAAGATTCTTGAATTCTTGGCCCGCTCCTTCTGGAGCCCTGAGTGATCCCACAGGATTGCTGTGAATGAGAGGAAGGAGCATTTAGCTGTCCATCCTCTTCCCGTGTGCAATGGCCGTGTCCTTCTGTGTGCTCTGTGCAGTCACAGAGAAGGGTAGAACGGGCAGGGTCCAGGCCCAGGGCTGTGCCCCGGGACTGAGCCTTGCCTGCAGCCTGAGGATCTCCTACAGTGCCACGGGTGCTGTTCTGTCCTGCCTTTCTTTGCAGCTGAACCTGTTGGTGAAGGTGATCTGGCTTCCCAAACCACGTCCAGGACTGAGCCTCTGGGAGATGGTGAGGGTAGGTCAGGGCCTTGCCCCTGGGAGAGCTGCCAGCTCAGAGCCCAAAGCTCGGCCAAGGGGGCATAGCTGCAGGTGCCAGGACAGAGCCATGCATGTGTGTGCCCTCGCCCTGCGCAATCCCCTCACCGCTCCTGCGGCTCAGTGGTGTCCGTGGAGCTGAGCAGAGATGGCAGAAGCTTCTGTGGCTGTTGAGTTACAGATGTGTCTGCAGGGAGGACTTCTCCAGCGGCTCGGCTGGATTCTTGGCACCAACCCAGCTCCAATCACAGGGGTGAGTAGTGTGTCCCTGCTGAGCCCACAGGCTGAGCTCTGCTTTTGTGCCATCCATTCACGGGAAATGAACATGGAACAAAAGGAAAGACCCATGATAGTGCAGCCAAAATGTCTCTTGACTCAAATGAATTCCTGAGACAAACACAGAATGGGGCACAGGCTGAACAAAGTGGGTGCGTTCCCTCAGCCTTGTCCTGGGGCTCAGCAGCCGGGGGCTCTGGCTGCACATCTGGACACGCCGTGCCCAGCACAGCGGGAAGAGATCCATGGCAGCCTCGCTGCCCCGCTGCTGCTTCCACGCCCTGCAGGGCTGTTTGCCAGCCTGGCCTGGCTGCAGCTTCTCCCCAGCCTCTGCAGGAAGGCATTGGCCATCGGCTGCCACCCAGCCCAAACCGCACCATGGGCCTCAGATCCCCTGTAACATCCCTATCTCTGAGCTGATCAGGAGGCACAGCTATTTGGAGGAGGGGGTGTTCTGGCCCAGCCCCAACAGCATGGGCATTTTCCCAATCTCTATAATGACTTTTACAAGTGTTGCCTCCTGCCGATGTCAACTCCTCAATGGGGAATGTTGCCATCTGATCCTCTTTTTTTTCAAGTCATGGACGAAAAATCTGTGCAGAAGGAGCCACACCCCGGAGCAAGCAGTGTGTCGGTGTCAGGCTCTACTGCAGGAAAAAATGTGATGCCAAGCACAGGTGAAAGCACAGAAGGTAATTGCTGTGCCAGGCTCAGCAGGGCTCAGCTCTTGGCAGGGCTGTGTGGCAGCAGCTCTTCCCCCAGGGTCTGCCCTTGCACGGCCCGGCAGCAGCCAAAGCTGGAGGTGCCTCTGGAGCTCGTTCACAGCCGCGGGGAAAGGGGACTCGTGCACCAACGTCCCTCCCACTGCAGCTGCTCTGGAGCTGGCCCTGAGTGCCCAGAGGCCCAAGGCACAGGAGCAGCCCCGAGCGGGAGCCCTGCCGCGAGCCCAGGGCCAGAGCCAGCCTCGGCTCCTGACTGGGCAGGGGCTGCACTGGGTCCTGGCAGGGCCTGACTCTGTGCCTTGGGGCTGAGGGAGCTGTCACGGGGCAGGGAGGGCCAGGGCTGGCAGTGGCTGCTCAGGGATGGCTTTGGCCCCTGTCCCTCCAAGCAGCCACTGCCCAAGCAGCTGCGCAGCCCCCGGGCTCTCCTCCCGGCCTGCTGGGCTTTGTTGGGTGGCACAGCCTGTGCCAAGGGGCGGCAAGGTGCCTGCAGGCCCCAGCTCTGGGGGAAACGGAGAACGTCCTGCCCGCATCCACCGTGCTGTCAGCTCAGCAGTGCAGCACAGCACGGGCTAACGCTCCCCATTGCTCCCACAGGTGCAGCTGGAACCACAGCACATGTTCCTGATTCCCAGGAGGGCCCTGGAGGGGGTTTCTGTCAGGGAACAGGCTGCTGGCTGGGGTTACTGGCAGGCCTACTTCTTTTGGAGCTTGTCTTCATGTTGTGCTGCTTTGGAATCTGGTACTCCTGGAAGCGAAACGGGTGAGTGTTTTGTTGCTCTCCCCCTCAAACAGCTTCTTTTGAAAGTCTACTGCAGACAGGAAACATTCCCAGTGAGGCTGCGGTGTCGGTGTGGCCAGTCTATGACTGTCCAAAGAACTCTGCTGATGGTTCTGCTGCTGCCCAGAGCTTTCATTGGCCTCCTCATTGCTGGGCCTTGTCCTGGGGGGCCCGCTGGGGCTGCAGCCAGTGCTGGCTCCCACTGAGGCTGCCTGGCCAAGGCAAACCCCAGGGGCACAGGGCAGAGGCAAAGCACGGTGGGGAGGAGAAAGAGCAGGGACGAGATTGCCCTTGAAAGGCAGAGGCGCTCTGGGGCCCGCTCCTGGCCAGGGAGCCTGCGCAGAGCCGTGCCCTGCTCGCCGGGGCCTTGAGGGGCAGCTGTGCAGCTGGGCCAAGCTGTGCCAGCAGCTCCAGCCGTGCTGGGGAGCCTTGCCAGCTCTGGGCCCTGCCTTGCAGGAGGGTTCCTGTGTGCCACTGGCAGCTGGGGCCTCAGCCACCTCCTCTCTCCACAGTTCCACCTCTGCACAGCAGTTTAAAGGCGGCAGCACCTCACACCCGGGGGGCCTGGGCAGCCCTCTCAAGAGCTCTACGAAGAGGACCCCAGAACGGCCATCTAAGACCAAACCTGCTATTCTCCCAGTGTAGATCCCACTGCCACCTCCTCTCCCCATGTGTATCCCTGAGCTGCCCTCATCCCCTTTTTGATCTTCCTCTGTCCCGTCCCAGCCCATTCCCGACTTCTTCTATAGACCCCAGCAGCAGCCCAGCACCCTCCAGCCCCTCCTGAGACCAACACGTCCCTTCCTCTGCCCCCGAGCCCCCTGGCCATGCCCTCTAAACAACCCTGTAGGTTACACCCCTGTGAAAAACGCCAATCACTTGTTTTTAAAATTTTAAAGTTTAATAAAATGGTTATATAGATAGTCATACAATTAGAGTAACGATAATTTGCACAATTTGAATTAGGACAATATGAGACAATAGAAACAAAGAGTTACGGATGTTTGGGTACCTTTTTCTGGGCAGCACAAGCTCAAAAGAGGACACCCGTTATCAGAGGATTAACCCTTAAAAACAATACCCTGTTGCATATTCATACACTTCATACGTGATGCATAAATTCCATTCAAATACAGGATTCTGTCCACTCATCATCAACTTCTTCCTCTGAATCCTAACAGTGCCTTCGAGGCGGAAAGAAGTTTGTTTCTTCTGATAAGAGGGCAATGAATTCTTTTTCTCTTACAGATATATGTCCTGTGGCTGCTATCCTGCTGTGAGTCCTTTCTTTAAAAAAAAGTATCTCACATAGCGTAGCTTCTATTTTAACATTTTTTTATAAGCTAAAACTATATTTAACACACTACTTAAATGAATTAATACAGCATTACATTGGAACACAACACCTATAATATTCATTTTAGTATTTGCGAAAAGCCAATCATAAAGTACGCATTTTTCACACCCCCCATCCCCCCCATCCCCACCCAGGTAGGTGATGGCCCTTTCTTCTATTGCAATAAAGAGATGGAGCTGTCACCCCAGTGTCCGGGTGGCAGCAGCAGCAAAGCCCAGCCGGCAGCAGCACTGGCTCAGCTCCGTGCCCAGGAGCAGCCGTGGATGCCCACGGTGTGGGCAGGCAGGAGCCAGGCAGGGGCTGCTGTGACCAGCGGCGGGGTCCCCAGGGCTGGGGGAGCCCATGCTGAGCGTCCCTGGGCTGAGGGCACATTTCCTTCCCTGGCATCATCTGGGCCTGCACCTCCTCCAGTGGCAAGCCCAGGAAAAGAGGGAAGCCATCAAGAGCATCTCCACAGCCACAGCCTGACCAGCAATTCCAGCAGGCAAAACAAAGCCCCACCCTAATTAACTCACACTTGATAGAACCTAATTGATGGCCCATCACCAATGCAGGGTGCTGCACAGGGTCTGCTCCTCTGGACGAGGGCCAGAAGGGGAGGGAAGGGAAGGGCTGTGTGGCCTTGGGGCCCGAAGGGGCTGATGAACAGCCCCAGAGGCACAACAGCCCAGCTGCAGCCACACTCCGTTTCCTGGTCAGAACCCTAGCCGTAGCTGCCCTGGCCTTCCCCGTAAGGCACCTGGGGCCTTTGGGGGCCCCCATAAGGCGCACGAGGGGCTGGGGTCCCTTGTGGGACACACAGGGATATTTCAGGCTCCCTCTGAGGCACGGAGGGTGCTGGGGTCCACTTCAAGTCATGCAAAGGATTTGGAATTTTGTGTGAGGCGTGCACGGAGTTAGGGATCTCTCCCAAGGTGTGCAGGGTGCTGGGGTCTCTGCTGAGGCACATGACGGGGTTTTGGGGTCTCACTTCACATGCGGAGAGAGCTGTGGGCTCTCCTAAGTGTCCCGGGGCTTTGCGCCCCTCCTGCTGCCCGCACTGGGGCGGGAGTCTCTGCTGAGGCCCGCAGGGCTCGGGGCCCTCCCGCGCTCCCTCCCGAGGCCCTCCGGGCCCGTCCGGCTCGGGGCTGCCGCGGCCCTGGGGCAGCCGCCGTGCCGGGACGGCGCTGGCGACGAGCCGAGCCGGAGCTGCCCCGCCGGGCCGCGCTGCACGGCCACGGCACGGGCGGCGCTGAGCGCCGGGCAGGCGGCGCCACAGCCCCGGCCCTGCCTCCTTCGGGGCCGGGCACACACAGCCCCGCAGGCAGAGCGGCGGCTCCGGGCTCCGCTCGGCGCCCGAGGGGACGGAACCGATGCCACAGGAGCCTGGGGAGCCCCGCGCAGGGCCCTGGCGCCGCCCGCCCGCCTCTCCTGTGGCCATCCCGGGCGGCAGGGACTCGCTCTGGGCGAGCTGCCAGCTCCTGCCACTGCCCTGACAACGCTGAGGGGCCTTCTGGGCCGGGACTGGGCTTGCCAGGGAGACAGTTCATAGGAGACTTGCTCAGGCCTTTTACAAGATTTACTGCGAAACAACTTTAAATCTCAGGCTAAATCGTGCGGTTTAACGCCTGGGGATTTGCAGTCTCGTCCCGCAGCCACAGCAGCTGACGGGTGGAGACCACGAACCCCGCCACTCTCAGGTTCGTTGCCAGGACCCCGAGTTCTGGCTCCGTCTGCGGTGTAGCGACGCAGGCGAGAGCAGCACTGCGAAGCACTGAGGCGAAGGAAGGAAGGACTGGACACACGTAGGGATGCCCACCCCCTTTACTGACCCCGCCGGGGTCAGTAACGGCGTCATAGAAAAACTCTTGGGGGGTCACTTATAAAGGCGAAGGGCGTGACACGAGCGGACACAAGGGACCAATGAACGAAGACCATGGGAGGACCGAGGCACACAACCGAACCAATAGCAATGGCACTGGGGAGGGAGAAGGGTCGGGGGACAAATCATGTGTTAAGAAAGGCAAGATTGACACAGAAATTTCTCGAAATGAAAGGGGGCTGCTTACAATGATGGACAGGTAACTGGCCGGAGGAACAAACCTTTATGAGGGAGAACATGGGGGGAACCGTGGGTCAAACCAAAATCCTAATTTCCAAAATAACCAACTTTACAATAAAACCCGTATAAAACACACAATGCCACAGGGATTCCTTGAAGACGCTTTGTAACTCCCCGTGGTGCCGGGCCAGGCCGGGTCCCAGTGTGAGGAATGAAATCCTGGAGATGAGAGCTCTTTTACAGAGTTGTCATTGGTAGTTGACGTTAATGAAATTGATAAGGTCTTTATTTGAAATATTGGTCTGTTGTTAAACTTTGAATGTTAGAGTTCTAGTACTTGCCTTCAGTTGCCGTTGCTGACTGTTACTATTTTACCTGTATTCGTATCTCTTCTTGTCATACTCTGTATTTGTACCCCGTGTTAGTCATTTGTTAAACTTTGAATGTTAGTATTCTAAGACTTGCTTTTAGCTGCCGCTGTTAGATGTTGCTATTTCACCCTGTATTTTTATCTTTCCCCGTCATTCTCTGTATTTGTTCCCCTTTCCGTCTCACCCGGGATTTGTATCCATTCCTTTCGGGAACCACTTTTCCTACTCCTCTCCTCGCAGGAGGACTTGCACCCGGACTGAATTTAAATGAGAGGCTGTGGGAACTATATGAACCCTCTCAAAACAACAAACCAGCACATAAACTTTGACTTTAGCCCATCAGAACCACACTAAGCCACCCACTCTTGGCCAGAGCCGGATTCCGTCCTGTCCCCATAATTTTGATAGTACCCATCTTGGAAGATACCCCTCGGCTGTGAGCCAATATTTGCCTTCCTAAGGACTCTGGTGAGGATGGAAGGCCCAGCTGGGCTGAGAGACAAAGCTGTACTCTTCCTCCTCAGCGTCGTCCAGTGGGAGCAGTGGCAGTGTGCGTGACACCTCGGTTCCCCACCCAGAGCTGTCTTTAATAAAGGCATTTTAAATTAGCTCCTCTCCTGGCCCTATTTCTAACACCAGCGAGCACCAACACCCAGCAGCTCTCATGTATGCAGCACGGCTGGCACCGGGGACACGAGTCAACATCCCTCCAGCTGCCCGCTCTGCCTGCAGGCTGTCACGCAACAGCAAGGTTCCAGCCAGAACAGGCATTTTTACATCCTCAGCACCACGTGCTCTTGTGGTCCTGCTAGTGCATCAGAGAGAAAAGCCAAATGTGACAGACCAAACTTGACTGTAGGAGAGGGATGGCTCAGCAGAGGCTCTGGGGACCTGTGGTGCCAGCCAGTGCCCGGGCACTCGGACACAGCAGCAATACCTCAGACTGTCACACTTCACCTGGGAGGGTATCAAAGCCCAGGGGTTCTTTGTTCAGGGTCCCCCAGAGGCACCAGCTCAAGCTGCCACTGTTCCACCACCATAAAATTGTTTTAAGGATCCAGAGGTCTGACATTCCGCTATGGAGGACATTCCACATTTCCAATCTTTTGGGCATTTAGGACCTTTTGATTTTGCTTTGCACCCAAGAAAAATAGATCTTCAAATGTGCACAAATAACTCCTTTAGCATTTCCACCTTTTATTTTCAGCTGATTTTTACATTGTTCTCTGCTACCTTGTCCTTGTTATGAATAAGAAGCCTGACTAGGCCAATATTCAATTTATTATTTAATATGGTAAAATATGAGCAATACAGTGCTGGGTACAGCGGGGGAAGTTTTCCCTCCAACTGCACAGCGATAATTGATGGTTACAGGTATTTACATTTGGCTCTGAGGTCACAGATGTCCCAGACCCGGTGGTTGCACAGCAGCACAAGGAGCGAGCAGTCAGTGCTTGAGCACAACTGTTGCGGCAGCAGCAGCGGCGGTGGCAGCAGTGGTGCTGACATTGGGACAGCGGTGTCAGGACAGCGGTGGCAGCAAAAGCTGCGGGACTGGCAGAGGGCAAGGCAGCATGGCCCTTGCTCTGCGCCTCTTCCTCCTGCTCCTCCTGGCCGTGGCCCTGCCTGCCAGGGCTGCCCAGGCTGCTCCACTGCAAGCGCGGCGAGCAGGTGAGCCGGCAGCCTGGCTCCCCTTTCCCGGGACAGCGCTCCCTGCTCCCCGGGAAGCGCTGGGGATGGTTTTCCCCAGGCCTTCAGGGAGGGTTTCCTCTGCGGAAGGGAGAGAGACCCCAGGGCCCTGGGCAGCCCCAGTTTCCTCTCCAGGGATGTGTCACAGGGTCTGCAAAGAGGGTGCAGAGTGACCAGGAGCCAGGCCAGAGCTCCCCAGGCCCCTGTGCAGTTTGGCCTTGTCCATCCACATCTGTCTCCCATAGCCTTAACCAAGCCCCTGGCAGTGCCCTGTTCCCAGAGGCAGAAGGGGATGCCAACACAGCATGGAAATGGTTCTGATCTGTGCTCTGTCCTAGACTGGAATTGTAACATGGATTATTTGGAAGCCCTGCTGGGAAATGGAATGAAATTCCTGGAAGATGCTGGAGGCAAGTTCTCAGTGTGCCTTTCCCGAGACAATATTCAATGTGACAAGAGCTCACTCATACGCCATTTCCCTTAACATAATCTTAAGTTTGAAGCATTCTGAAAAGCTTGCCCCACTCCTTTCTGGAGCCCTGAGTGATCCCACAGGATCACTGTCAGTGAGAGGAAGGAGCATTTTGCTGTCCATCCTCTTCCTGTGTGCAATGCCAGTGCGTCCTTCTGTGTGCTCTGTGCAGCCACAGAGAAGAGCAGAGAGGGCAGGGATCAGGCCCAGGGCTGTGCCCCGGGACTGAGCCTTGCCACAATCTGAGTATCCCCTACAGTGCCACGGGTGCTGTTCTGTCCTGCCTTTCTTTGCAGCTGAACCTGTTGGTGAAGGTGATCTGGCTTCCCAAACCACGTCCAGGACTGAGCCTCTGGGAGATGGTGAGGGTAGGTCAAGGCCTTTCCCTGGGAGAGCTGCCAGCTCAGAGCCCAAAGCGCGGCCAGGGGGCATCGCTGCAGGTGCCAGGACAGAGCCATGCACGTGTGTGCCCTCGCCCTGCGCGATCCCCTCACCGCTCCTGCGGCTCAGTGGTGCCCGTGCAGCTGAGCAGAGATGGCAGAAATTTCTGTGGCTGATGTGTTGCAGATGTGTCTGCAGGGAGGGCTTTTTCTGTCCCTGTGATCATTCCTCCACAGAAGCCAGGCCCCCGTCGCAGGGGTGAGTAGTGTGTCCCTGCTGACCCCACAGGCTGAGCCCTGCTTCTCTGGCATCCATTCCTGGGAAATGGAAATATTGTGCTCCAAGGGCCCTCGACAGGGAAGATCAAACACACAACAGGCAAGATATGCCTGGAACCATCCAAACACATGAAGCAAATGCTGAAGGAAATACTTTAGAGAAGTGAAGGGGGGTTCATTTCCCTCAGCCTTGTCCTGGGGCTCAGCAGCCGGGGGCTTTGGCTGCACATCTGGACACGCCATGCCCGGCACAGCGGGAAGGGATCCATGGCAGGCTCGCTGCCCCGCTGCTGCTTCCACGCCCTGCAGGGCTGTTTGCCAGCCTGGCCTGGCTGCAGCTTCTCCCCAGCCTCTGCAGGAAGGCATTGGGCATCAGCTGACAGGCAGACCAAACTGCACCACTGTAGCAGGCTCCGAGCATGCTAGGGCCCCATGGAGGGCCGAGGCTTAAAGACAGGAATTGCCAAGTCATGATGAAACAGCAAAAGAAGCCCCTGCCTTCTGCCTTTCAGACCCCAGCATATCTCTCTGTAACCCCATAGGTCACTTCCCCTTATCCCCTACTATTGTACAAGTATGGATCCCCTTACATCGCATATATAGAGCTGTTTTAGCCCATACTGGAGTAGAGTCATCTCTAGAACCCTTCACGGACCCCTCAATAAAACCCTCGCTGTGGAACACCAGGATCTTTCTTCTCCTCTCTGGCAGCGTCTGCTTCCCGGCTAGCCTGCAAGGCGCCTTAGCAAGCAAAGAGCTGAAACCATAAGAGAGCTGATAATCACTCAAGAGCTGATATCCACTGGGCTTGCTAAGGTAGCCAGCAGCTGAGTGCGGCCTGGGTACTTGGACACTCTGTCCCCATGAAGGACTGAGGTATCCAGCCAGTGCTGCCTGCTCGGGGGCAAATTAGCCCAGCAGGGAACCCGGGATACCCCACAGGCCATGCACACCCTGAGATCTCCCTGCAATTTCCCTGTCTCCGGGCACATCAGGTGTAGGGTCTGTTTGGAGAAGGGACCAGTCTGGGACAGTCCCAAAATCCAGGGTGTTTTCTGATCCTTATCCATGCCTTTCGCAACTATTGCCGCCTGAATCTGTCATGTTCCCCATTCCCAATGAGGAGTGTTTCCATCTGATCGAGGTGTCTCTTGAGTTCCCTGGAGGAAGCAGGGATTCTGTGCCAGCCTCTGGTGCAGGAAGGCAGGCCATGCCAGGCACAGCCACAGGAGGTAATTGCTGTGCCTCTGGGCCTGAGCCCTGCTGAGTTGGTTGCACTGGGTGTTGGGAAAAAATCTTATTGAGCACGTGGATGGTATATTCCCCCCCACATGGTTCCTCCCTCACCCCCCTGCTCTCTGTGTCCCTTATGGTTTGTCCCACGGATGGTCCCTCCCCCCACCCCTCTCGGATGTCGCTCCCCCTGACCGTGGCCCTCTTTCCCCGCCCGCCCCACCTGGCGCATAAAAGCCCACCGAAGCTGTGGCACGCCCTCTTTGCTGCCTGGGTGGTCGCCTGCGCTTGGTGATCTGTCCCACACGAGCAACTGGACACTTCGACCCACGTGGCAGGGATCGCTCTTCGTCTTTTATCTCGTTCATGTCGTTCTGTGTGGGCTTGGGTCCTGAGTGAGCCGGGTTTGGACTCATACAAGCCCAGAGACCGGGGATACTGCAGGTGGCGCCCCCGTGTTCCTCTCCCACGACGGCCACGAAGAAGCTGTAATTTCATGCGTGGCTTACAGTAGCTATTGGACTTCCACCTTCCCCTGTCTTCTTCATCGCGTTTTTGCCGGCAAAGAAGGCGTGTGGGCAGAGTCGGGACCCCGCTGCACCCACAGCGGGCCGATTCCAGGACGGGGACTTGGTTTCAGCTGCTCCAGCCAGTCGCGTCCCCGCGCGGGGTGAGTATTACCCGTGCGGCTTAGTGGGACCCCGGGGCGCCCTCACAGGGTGGGGGTGTGTGAAAAACGCCAATCACTTGCTTTTAAAATTTTTAAAAGTTTAATAGTAATACAATAGTTATAAAAATAGTAACACAATTAGGGTAATAACAATTTGGACAAATTGAATTACGACAATATGAGACAATAAAAGCAAAGAGTTACGGACTTCCGGGTACCTTTTTCTGGGCATCACGAGCCCGAAAAAGGACACCCGTTAACAAAGGATTAACCCTTAAGAACAATAGCCTGTTGCCTATTCATGCACTTCATACATGATGCATAAATTCCATTCAAATACAGGATTCTGTCTGGTCAGTGTCAACTTCTTGCTCCTAATCCTAACAGCGCCTCCAAGGCGGGAAGAAGTTCGTTTCTTCTGATAAGAAGGCAATAAATTCCCTTTCTCTGAAAGATCTAGGTGTCCTGTGGCTGCTATCTCGCTGCAAGCCCTTTCTGTTAAACAAAGCATCCTACATTGCATCGTTTCTATTTTAACAATTTTTATAACCTAAAACTATATTTTACACAGTACTTAAGAAAATTAATACAGCATTATTTTCTAGCAGAACACATAAAATATTCATTTTAATATTTGTGAAAAGCCAATCATAAAATACATGCATTTTTCACAATCCCCACTCTTTTTCTTTGTAAATAATTTCGCTTGAGCAATATGAGCAATATTTTTTTCTACTTGCGTCTTCTGGACTATGCTGGCAAAGTGAAACAGGGGATTACACAAGTAAGAAATATAAAAACAGTTGTAACACAAAATGAAAGATCTTAATTTCTTCTAATACATTACACCACCAGCTAGATTTTAACATTGTTTTCTAATTTTTGGACTGGTGCCTGGGTTATTATATGCATATATATTTTTCTTTTTGATTTCTTTTGCTTTTGCTAGAACTTTCCAGTAACACCCCCTTCTTTGGCCAATAAATAGTCTAAAGCCAACCTATTCTAATACCCTACAGTTTTCGATTGGCTTAGCTGGCTTAATATTAACTCTAATGCCTGGGCAGCCTTATTTGCTATCATTTCTATAACTGCTTGGAGTCTTGTATTACAATTCAACAGATAGTTTGGAGTCAATACAGAGTTAGATTGCTGTGCTGGTTTTACCTTTTCGTTTATTATTTGTTTTTTTTTTTTTCCCAAATCTTGAACCGTATCTTCAAGATTAAATTTAAAACAAATCCATCTCTCTCCTTTTGGACATTCAGTTCTAAATCTATTGCCACTTTTTCTTAAGTTTCTTGTAATCTAATAATTTACTCTATTTTGCCTACAAGTTCTTAATTTGGATGGGTCATAACAGTGGCTGTTGACATAGGTGTGTGTAATAAAGGAGGAACTTTGGTTTCTTTCCATATGATGCTTTTGTAGCATTTGTGACACGATCTTGCTGTTATCCCGAAAGGGAAAAGACAACAAGTGAGTGCCAGAAAGAGGATTAACAGAGGGCCAGTATGGCTTATACTCCCACCTCCCATGCCTGTGAGGTTGCAACCCACAGCAGGTGTATTTGATCTTCTCAGTGGCAAAATACAGAGGCCAATCTGGTCTTGCCCTCTATTTTCTTGTCGCTTTCTCTTAACTAATTTCTAGGCAAATTGTTTTTGACACTCTTTAACTGTGGTCTCACTGTTCCTCAGGTATCTCTCATTCAACAGGCACTAATAATTCCCATCCACAAAACCAAGTTATTACTTTAACACTTTTTGCAATAAGAGCATAAATTTTGCGAATTGCAATACTAATTACTCTCACAATTTAAGCATTTACTTATAACCCAGCTAGCATGTCCAGTATTGGAATGAATCAAATAAAGTTTACTAACGAAAATGGCAATTCCCCTTCTCCCCTGTACAATTCTCAGGCTAAGGTCAGAATACAAAAACAGTCTTGATCCTTCTATCTGAAGTATTCCTATCCCAAAGAGATGTTTTATTCAGGCAGTGCTCAAAACCAGTGATATAAGCATCATCTTATTTCTTAATTCAGTGTTATTCTTTGTACTTTTCTTGGATCATTTGGGTTTTCTCAAACTATTACCACTCAGTCCCCATTGGAAAGTCAGTTCGGTATCACCCGGTTTAAATGTGATAGTCCATTTTTCAAGTTTCTTGGCAAGTCTTTTGATTCTGCTGGCATGAAATTCACCTTCTTTCTGTGATTCTGATCGCTGCTTCAGTAGTACCTGGAAAGGACTTCTTAATAGCATAGTAATAAAAGAAAGATAATACTGCATTAACTTTTACTATTTGCTTTCCTTCTAAACTTTCTGGGTTTAGCTAAAAGCTTTTTCTACAGCCGCCTCTTCTTCTTCAGGAAAAAAACCTTCTCGTTAACAGCAAACAAAACACACAAAAGAAAAACACCAAAAAATCTTCTTACTAAAGAAAAACAAACCGGTTTGTGAGGTTTGGAGAGTCAGCAGTCCCTGCTTTGATTTTATCTTTTAGCGCTAGTCCCCCTGCCCCTCTCTTCCCAGCCCTGCTGTCAGTGCTGTTCTGGGCCCTTCCCCCGGCGCGGCCCCTTGGCTGCAGGGCCGGAGCAGGTGAGAGCAGCCCCGGGCATGGGGACCCTGGGGATTGCCCTGGGTCTCTTTGGCCCTCTCTCTCTCTCTCCCCTTCTCTCTCCCGGCCCACTTCCCGGGCCGACGCTGCCGTCCTGGGCTCGGGGCCCCGACAGTCTGGGAGCCCCCCGGCAGCTCTGCCCCGAAGCCAGCCCGCTCCTGGCCGCAAACCTGTGTCCTCTGCTGCCAGCCCCGCCCGGGGCACCTCCATGGATCGGTCCCTGCCGCAGCCCCCGAGACCCCGCCGCTCGTAGGCAGCGCTCAGACACTTCCCAGCCCTGACAGCCCCAAACTCGGCGTCCCCAGGTGCTCCTGACCTTCTTTTTCTTTCTCTAGTCAACTTATCCTCTTTTCCTTTCAAGCAGGGCCCGTTCTGCTAAGGCTTTTCCGGACCCCAGTGTGGCATTGAATAACCTCTTAACAACCATGTGTTAAGATAGTTCTCTGCTTTTCATGCAAAAATCTTCATTCACACTTCTACTCTCTTATAGCACCAAGATGTCATCACTTCACATTCTAACATCTCAGAGTTTCTCAACTACCTCTCTACTTCAACTTCTTTCTTCTCTCTCAGTTCTAACCTTTATGGGGTCGATATTTAATCTTCCCCTATTTCTTTCTTCTGCCCAATCTTCTTTGTTGATTTTTTTTTTCCTTCATCCTCTTGGCCTAATTTCAGAACTCTACCTGTCATTTTCCTATTTTCTGATATAACTCTTATTCTTGATTGCACTTGTAAGACTCTTCCCAATAAATTGCTACCTGCCCCTGGGACCAATAACACATCTCCCATCTAAATTTTAGTTTCTTCCTTCAATTACCACATCTTTAATGACTAGAAATGTCAAACTTTCTCTTTTTGCCCCTGTTACTTTCACTATATGTTTGCTTACACTAAAACCTTTTGGAACATTGAACAGGCAGGTTCTCTTTGCCCCTGTGTCTATTACAAATTCCAATTCTCCCACTTTTAAAGTTATCATAGGCTCCAGATGGTATTTGTCCCCAAAAAAATTAGAACCTATGACTTCATTATTTTTATGTGCCCATTTCTTTAAAGATTTTCAGATCTTCTGCTTACTTAGGACTGTTTTCCTTTTTCTCTCAGGTTTGTTTATCTATTTAGTTGGAGTTTCTTCTTTCCCCTTTAAAAGCTGCCCTTCAAAAACCTTTTCTTTTGGCATTTCGCCTTTGATATGCCGTCTCATTTATTATCTTGGTTATGGAATTCCGATAACAATTCATGTGTTTACTCCCCTCCTCATTATTTTAACCCCACTCAGGAGGTACAGTTGGCATTTTGTCTTCTCTGGGGGTCTCTGCAGATTATCTTTTTCTTAAGCTTTTATTTCAGTTGCTCTCATTAACTGCTTCTCTTCCTGAGAAAAATATTATTTTCATTACCAACCGCATCTCTTCTCAAGTATAAATGTTTGGACCTAAAAGTTGGTCTAATTGTTCAGCTCTGCCTATGGGATTCTCCAAATATCCCTTTTATTTATTTCTTAACATTTCAGACCTCAGACGAAGTCAAAGGAGCATTTACAAACTCTGATCTGTCCCCTCCTATGAGAACCTCTCTTAATGGAAATAGACCAATCTCTTTATCTCGTTCTTTTTGAATTTTTATCTTCTATAGCCTTTCTCCCGTATTTTTAGGAAGAATCAGGAGAGGGTTTTCTTCTAACTGAACTTTTAGTGTTTCGATGAAGTGATTATTTTAGAAAGTTCCCCTGAGCAGCCGGAGCTGTGGTTACCAAGGGAACGGGGCTCAGGGCAGGACGGGGAGACTCGGCCCAGCTCAAGAGTCTGGGGGCTCCAGAGGCGGGGTCTGCAGCCGGGATGGCCCGAGGGGATCGGCACAGCTCAGGGTCTGGGGGCTCCAGAGGCGGGGTCTGCAGCCGGGATGGCCCGAGGGGATCGGCACAGCTCAGGGTCTGGGGGCTCCAAAGGTGGGGTCTGCAGCCGGGATGGCCCGAGGGGATCGGCACAGCTCAGGCTCTGGGTGCTCCAGAGGCGGGGTCTGCAGCCGGGATGGCCCGAGGGGATCGGCACAGCTCAGGGTCTGAGGGCTCCAGAGGCGGGGTCTGCAGCCGGGATGGCCCGAGGGGATCGGCACAGCTCAGGGTCTGGGTGCTCCAGAGGCGGGGTCTGCAGCCGGGATGGCCCGAGGGGATCGGCACAGCTCAGGGTCTGGGGGCTCCAGAGGCGGGGTCTGCAGCCGGGATGGCCCGAGGGGATCGGCACAGCTCAGGGTCTGGGAGCTCCAAAGGCGGGGTCTGCAGCCGGGATGGCCCGAGGGGATCGGCACAGCTCAGGGTCTGGGGGCTCCAGAGGCGGGGTCTGCAGCCGGGATGGCCCGAGGGGATCGGCACAGCTCAGGGTCTGGGTGCTCCAAAGGCGGGGTCTGCAGCCGGGATCTCTCATGGGGCTGTTCCGGTGCAGGCCGAGCTGGAGCGTGGATCGCCCCCACATGGCTGATGGTGGCTGATCTGGCAGAGACAAAGCAGCCGACTGACCCCGGCTGCAGCGGCGGGAGCCGACAGAGTCAGGGCAGCCGGGGATGGGACAGACGGGACTCCCCTCGGTGCGATCAGCGCGGTAACCACGGTGCACAGGGCAGGACAGACTCGCACCCCCTGCACGAACTGCGGAGCGGCCGCGGGCCAGGCGGCCGGACTGGGACAGACGGACTGGGACAGACGGACTGTGCTGGAGCCGGCACAGGGGCTGGGAGGGATGGTGCGAACGAGTGGGGGGAACGAACGGGAATGGATGAGGTAATTTGTTCTCAGCTCTATACTTTCCCCGTTTTGCTTTTATTGCCTTTCAAAAATGTTATTTTCTTACAGCCTCCCCCCTCCCCAGCATGTGGTATATTCTTTTTCTTCTGGATTAAACGGTTTTTACAAATAAATCCAGAGCTTAACAAATCTAAACTTCTGCTTGGATACTTTGAAATGGTCGATGAGCTAACTCACGACCTTCTCATATTGTTTTTCTTATCACCCTTTTATTTATCTTTTGGCAAATTATACATGTTTCAGGTACTTGTTTTTCTACTCTAAAAGTTTCAGTGCACCCATAGTTCTTTAAGAAAATGAACACACAAAGCCTGAGTATCCCGCCAGGCTTTTTTTTGATACATGTCCTCTGCTATTCCCTAGTGAGCATTTTATTATCTAATTGTCTTCCATCAAGATGTTTCAATTTCCCCGATTCATCTTGTTTGCCACCTGTCTTGTTTTAATTCCCTTTTTTTGCTTCTCTAAACTTTGGAATTTCCAATTTTTCTTCATTTGGAGTTAATATTAACTCTTTCAGTTCTATTTTCTGCTGCATCTTTAGCTTCTTGATCTGCCAATTATTTCTTCTTATTTCTGGGTCTTTACCTTTTGGTGTCCTTTAATATGTATTACTGCTATCTCAGGTAATTTTAATGCCTCTAAAACCTCAAAAATAAGTTTCTCATGTACTAATCTTTTTCTTCTTTAATTAAGTAATCTCCCATTTTAAATTTCTCTTAAGGTATGTGCTACTCTAAAGGCATACCTTGAATCAATATATAACTCCTTTCTTTTGTGTTAAATTTTCTAATGCTCTTTTTAAGTATATAATCCACAAGTTTGCATGGTTTTTTTTTTTTTTTTTCTCATCAACTTCTGCATACCCTATATTTTGCAAGGAGTTGTATTTCTGTTTGTTGACATAACCCCCAAAGTGCTATCTTGGGGTATTTCTGTTGGTAATTTTTTTCTGCTATTCTTTTTCCTGTATCTACCTTACTGGATTTCTGTCTCGTTTTTCAATTTTCTATCTATTCGTCTCCTGCTTCCCTTTTTCACTTTTTACTAACAACTTAAATACCACTTTTCTTTCAACTACTTACACCCAAAAACCCCCCCCCTTTTTCTCACACTGCTTTTCAATACAATCCACCTCCCTCCAAGGAGATATGGTAAGGCTTAAAATGCACAATCGACATTACCTATACTTTCATTCGTCTACATTCACTCACTTTTATTTCTCGTTCACTTTCACGCATTCCTTCACACTCTCAAGACACAGAGTGGATCCTTATTGCTAGGAAATCACAGGTCCTTGTGGCCCCCTCTTTCGCTTTGGGGTTTACCTCCAGGTCTCAGTGTCACCAGGCCCCCTAGAAGGGCCCTGACTCTGGCTGCCTCTGGTGTCCGTTCACCTGTGAGGCTGTCTGCGTGTCTTTCACACTCTTCAGCTACAGCCCCTCACACACCCAGGGAATGCTAGCTTGGTTTGCAGGTCACTCACTCCTCTTGGGCCCAGAAGCCCCCACCCACCCGGGAGCTACAGCCTGGTGCATAGGTCACTCGTACCCTTCGGCCCAGAAGCCCCCACCTACCCGGGAGCTACAGGCTGGTGCATAGGTCACTCGTACCCTTCGGCCCAGAAGCCCCCACCTACCCGGGAGCTACAGGCTACAGTGAGTGTGCAGGTCACTCACTGCTCTTTCCACTGCCTCCGCCTTCCCACCTGCCTGGGAAGTTGAGGCTGACTCTGTGTGTGTCTCACTCTCACACACCACAAAACAGCAATAAGGTACCTTTTACTTTCACATCACCTATTACAAGTTTAGGTGTTACTGGCCAGTCCCGGTGCTATTGGATATCCCTCAACCCAGCTGTGTTATTCAACTCCAAATGCTCTTGGGCAATTTTTCCCTCAATCCTGCTGTGTTGTCCAACCCCAGATGCTCTCGTGTCGACGGAAGGGAACCAGGACATCAATTTGATCATCACAGGCTCGATTTTATTGATCAGTACGGCGGGTTAAATACAGTTAATAATGAGCTTCATACATATTGCAAAAGTTGAGCTCAGGATTGGTCAGCTTACATATCAGCACCTACGCCTACTTCTACATTCCTATGGTTCTACTTTTGATACTTTCTACATATTCTTAGGATATATTCAGGACTAATCTCAACTCCCTATCCTCATGTTGCAGCAAGGTCACTGCTGACTCTTCCTTTCAGCTTGCTGACTGCTGACTTCTCTCCTTCAGCTTAACCAGCGGCATTATGTCAGTATGGCCTTTCTCAGCTAACCAATTATTAATAATACTCTCCACATTTCCCCCGTTTTCTTCTTGTGCAAGGAGATTAGTTTGCCATGTTTTTGCTATTGTATGGCTGACCATGTTTTGAATACAGTTAAAGATACAAGGCAAAATAAGCAAAAACAGTAAGATTACACCCAGCAGTCCTATAGCATAGATCACAAGGTTCCTCAGCCACGGTCCAAGTCCTAAGCCTTTAAGCCATTCGTCAATTCCTAAACCGTCTTCTTCTTTAAGTTTGTGAAGTCCCTGTTGCAGTTCTTTTATCTTAGTGTGAATGCACACTGAATGATCAGACAGATTCATGCAACACATTCCCTCGAACTCTTCACATCCATGTCCTTGTGCTAAGAGCAAAAAATCTACAGCAGCTCTATTTTGCAAAACAGCATGGTTAACACTTTGCACATCTGCAGTTAGCATGTCTAGGATTTGTGATGTCTTGTTCAGCTCATCCCTTGCCCAGCATCCTAATTGTTTTGCTAAATTCATGGCTTTACTGGCAGATCGTCCTGGCAAGATAGTTGAAACCACCACCTGTTTGAATGTGCCCCAAAACCGTGGATCTCCTATCTTGCTGCAGTCTAAGTCATGTATGCTACGTTTTCTCCTGTTTGAATTTTGACTCAGCTGCATTAGCAAGGACACATTAGGATGAAACAGTGACAATTTTCCCAAAAAACAGGGTCCAGCCTGTGGTTTAGCTGGTATACCATTCCATGCCCTGTCTCCACAAATCAAAAATATTCCTGTGGGTAATTTAATTGGTGCTGTGATATTTGTGCTGTTACATTGACTGTAATGCTGTGGAGAGAATTCACTCACATTCAGGGATGAATCTAGGGTGGCCCATGTTTCTTTAGGTTGGTTTAAATTCTGAGCACCCGAAAGTTTGAAGCTAAACCATCCACCAGCTGTAGTGTCAGATATGCTGGCATTTGTACTTCCAAAAAGATCCAACTCTTCAGGAGGAGAATGCAAAGAGGTGTTAAGTGATTGGATTAGTAAGCATTGGCGATAGCCATCACTCTGACCTGCAGTATACCCTTGTTGCACCGGCAATGTGATGTTTGACATGTTAGACATACATAAGGTTTGATTGTTTATCAAACTACAAAATTCTCCAGGAGACCACACCGGAAGTCCCACCAGGCATGTTCGAAATGGGTTAGTGACTCCTCCAAGACTAAGACAAAGTGATGATTGGTTAGTTCGATTAGCAAGTGTCACCCATAAATTTTCCCTTGGTTGACTAAAGTGTGTTACTCCTGCTGCTTCACTTGCTACAGCATTGAGCAGTATAACAAAAACAAACCTCATTTTTCTTTCTGCTTGCTTTGCTTCTCCTTTTCTTCCTTCTGCTTGCGTTGTTTTTCCTTTCTTCGCTGTCTTTTCCCTGGTTTGCTAGATTGTCTATTGTAAGGCTGAGTCAATTTTTGAATATACTGATCTAATTCTAAATCAGCATCCTTGCTCACAGGTATAGCATGAGGTAAGTTTGAAGGCAAATCAGCTTTACAGCGAGCTGCTATGATGTGTGAGGCTTTAGTAATTTCAAATATTCTAAGTTCTTCCTGCAACTTCCACCTAAGATATGCTATAATCACTTGTTCTGCACTCTCAAAGAGCTGTAATCCTGTCCGTCCTGGCAGGCCAGTACTTTGTTCAAGAGCTCTAACCCAGAAATAATTTCGAATCCACCTTCCAGAACAAGGGGCACACCATAAATAATCCACTGACCTCTGTGAATACCAATAAACCTGATTACAATCTGCACAATGCAAAGCTACCCATGCATAGCACTTATCATTATCCCTTTTGCAAACATAACAAGGAAGTGAATATAAGTAAGGACCAGTATAAAATTGTGGTTCTTCAATCCAAAGCAACCAATTCAATGGTGGTGATCGCAAAGCCTCTTCAGCCTTTTTACTGCATGAGACTAACAGCTCAAGGTCTTTCTTTAACACAAGGTGTATCTTATTTCGTAATCGTAGTTCTTGTTTGTTATCCTCCTCAACAACTATATCCTCCTGAGGGTCCCACAACTGTAAAAGTGTTCTAATCATAGAAAATTAATTAGCAATCACTGATACCCCTATTCAAATGAGACCGTTCCCTTTTTTGCCTTCTTTTTCTTATGTGTCTTCAATCTTGCTGCTCCTGATTTTACTGGTCCTGCCACTTGCAAACTTAATTTTTGCAACTTATCAATGCAGCAATCTAATGCTCTATCAGGATCCCCTTGGAAGGGTCCTACAACTGAATGCTGTGTTAAAGGCACTAATTTCCTACACCTTATAGAAACTGTACATGATTTACTTTGAACCTTAATTCTATTTACAATACATTGTATTTCCCATCGATAATAAGCAAGAACCTTCTGTTCAGGAGACTCATAAAGATTTAAAGCTATATATGCGTTTTGCCCTGTTTGTCTCCTTAATTCATCTTGCCAGCTTTTTCCCCACATATGCTCGTGTTCACAGGTATGACACCACAAATCCCGTAATAATGATTGTTCTATCCAAAAAGTTCTTTTACACCCCCCACAACGTAGAGCTATCCAGGCAGCACAATGTGGATTGTGACAGTCAAGGCAATTGACTGTCACAATTGCAATTGACAGTTTCGCTGGATCTGTTAAGTGAAAAGTTGATAATGAGTCAATGAAACAAATCAACTCCTGGGCCGTCCGGTAGTGACGTGTCAGTGCTCTGTCCACCGCTTCCAAGTACCCCTTCAATTGTAACAGTAGTGGTTGTAGGACTAGAAGCAGTTTCTTCCCCAGTCGCTCCTTGTCCTCCTCCGTAAGGCGATCCACCAGAGGCTGCATCAAAAACAGGTTTAGTCCACTTAGCAGGCACCCACAAAGGCCCTGTAGGTGAGGAAACACAAAGATACCCCCGACCTCAATATAATACTTTTGCAGGTTTTTCCCATAATCCTGTACTTGGGTTCTTATAGTTAACCCAGACCTCTGTTTCCTTAGTATTTTCCTGACCTGACCTCGGATGATGTTTCATTGCAGGAGGGGTATCATCTTCCCCAAAAATGCATAAATGATTAATCACATACAAAACCTTAGCCAAACATGCTTGTGGATCTGCCAAATCTTGATGTTTTTCAATATACTGCTTAAGGGTACCGTTTGCTCTTTCCCGTAAAGCTTTCCTTAACTGTATCAGTAACTCATACAATCGTTTATTATTCACTTCCTTAATTGCTGCTTCCTTTATTCGTCTGACTACTCCTGTGACATACATAGAGTCTGTGACCACATTTAAAGGCTCCTGTAAGTTGGACACTGCCCATACTTCTGCTAACAATTCCAAAGTTTGTAAGCTATCTGCAGGGTCTGCTGTGAGGAGTTGATGCTTCCATTGTCCTTTTTCTTGCCAGGTAACAGCAGCACGCCTTGATTTCTTTCCTGCATCTGTAAAAACTGTAATAGGTCCTTCTATGGGGTTTTCTTCTCTCAAAGGTCGAGTAATCCAGTTCCATTCTGTCATCCATTGCAAAACTCTAGGCACTAATTTACTAGTCTCTACTTTAGCAGGTGACATCAATAATGCTTCTTGTAAATTCTTTGAATTTATCAAGTACCAGTCCAAGGTTTCTTTTTCCATAGGCAATCTAATAGTAGCAGGTTCTCTACCATCCACTTCAAGAATTCTGAGACGCCCCTTTTTGATTAATGCAGCCAATTGTTCAATTTTTGAAGATACTGTTTTCTTGTGCTGTAGTGGTGGTGACAACCATTCCAACACCCGTATCTCCCCCGTTTTCTTTTGCAACTGAGAGAGAGCACCAAGCAAGTGCCAAGGGCTATTCCAAACAGTAAGGTCAATGGGGTGGTCGAGTTGTCGACGAGACACATACCCTTGCTGTACACAGTTACTAATTTGCTGCAAGGCAAGACGATGCTCCTTTGTCAGGTGTACAGGAGTAGTAGGGTCCACGCCTTTTAACAAAGGCCGTAGGGCTTCTAATAAATGATTTGGTATTCCCACAATAGGCTTCAGCCACTGTAAGTCTCCCAGCAACTTCTGTGCATCATGTAGAGTTTTAATGTCCAATTGTAATTCCAATTTTTGTGGTATCACTACTTGATCCGTCAAAGTCCATCCCAAATATTTCCAGGGCTTTGTAGTCTGAATTTTCTCTGCAGCAATAACAAGTGAATATGCAGCAAGAGTATTTTTAATGGTGGTAATCTGTAAAGAGGAGAATGGCTGTTGCTGTGCAAACAAAATATCGTCCATGTAATGATATATTATAGTTGCTGGCCATTTACGACGTAGTGGCTGTAATGCAGCATCAACATAAAGCTGACATAAAGTGGGGGAGTTGCGCATGCCCTGCGGAAGAGATGTCCATTCAAATCTTTTATCTGGTTCCCCACGATTTATTACCGGTAAAGTAAAAGCAAATCTCTTCATGTCATCAGGATGCAGGCCAATAGTGAAAAAACAATCCTTTAGGTCAATAATTAAAAGTGGCCAGTGTTCTGGAATCATAGCTGGATTTGGAAAACCAGGCTGTAAGGCCCCCATTGGTTCCATTTGGTCATTTACAGCCCTCAAATCATGTATCAAACGATATTTCCCTGATTTCTTTTTGATTACAAAAATAGGTGTATTCCAAGGGCTTGGGACAGTCGTAGGTGCCCTTTTGTATATTGTTCCTGTACCAATTCATGGGCATGCATAAGACTCTCCCCTTTTAATGGCCATTGCTTAACCATCACCGGTGTATCCGTTTTCCAGGTGAGTGGAATGGGGAAAGTCCAAGCAATGGCAATTACCCCAAAGGGTGCTGATTAGTTAACACCACTCCCAATTGTGTTAAAATGTCCCTTCCAATTAAGCGGGAAACTGTAGGAGGCAGTTGAACAATTGAAAACACAGCAGATATTTGTTGATTCTCAATGCACACAGACAAAGATGGCGACCTGCTTGCCAATGTAAATCCTCCCACTCCTGTGAGCATGTTTGATGAGGGAAATAGAGGCCAATGTTCTGGCCATGCTTCTGGAGAAATGATGCTAGTATCTGCTCCTGTATCCAATAATCCATAAAGGGTTATGCTTTGATGCCCATAGGTAATTTCAACCTTTTGTTTTGGTCTATTTTGTAAATCCACAGTTAAAAGTGTAACACCAGTAGAGCCAAAACCTTTTTCATCCCGTGCTTGCCCAGTAAATGATTGTATTCCTGATGTCATTTGTGACAGTGGTACCAATTGTGCAATGCGTTGTCCTTTTGTAATTTTAATCGGAGGATAAAGGGTGTAAGCCATAATTTGTATTTCCCCTGTAAAGTCCGCATCGATAACACCAGGCAAAACAAATAATCCCAACATAGTTATAGAGGAACGTCCCAGCAATAATGCTGCACATGTTTGTCCATTTAATATAAGAGGACCCTTTATTCCAGTGGGTATCCTCTCAGGCCGGTTTGTCATTAGTGTGACGTCTACTGCTGCTGCTAAGTCCAAGCCGAAGCTCCCTGTTGTTGCGGGTTGCAGACAGGAGGTAGCAGCGATGTTACGGCAGCAGCTGGTGTCTCCGATGTCACGGCGGCAACTTGTGTCTGTCCCTCATTGCCGCATCGGTAACACTTGATGAATGGTCTCGAGCCTCCTTGCGTGAATGCCAGTGAGCCGCTTCGGAGAGGAGCAAGAGCAGCTAACACCTGATTTTGAGTAGACTATGCTTTTGCAACCCTAATCCTAATTCCTTTAAGGCTTCTGCTATAAATGCCTGTGAAGCTGTTGGCATTAATGCCATTCGCTCTAATGCTTCCTCAATAGTCCAATTTGCCCCTAAAGTAGCTAACACTATTTGGGTTGCTGGATTGCTATTTTGCAAGGCAGACTGCTTCAATAGTGCCCTGCAACACCAGCCTGATCTATAGCAGTAGCTGCTCTATCAATAAAATTTCCAAATGATTCTTCTCTTCCTTGCTTAATACCCATATAAGCCGGTAACCCTCCTGGCTCTTTAACCATATCTATTGCAGCACGCACTAACCACATAGACTCTCTAAGTTTATCTGCTCCCGACATCATCTGTGCCTCTGTACGTAAAAATGCCCCTAAGCCCATCAGCTCCTCTACTATTACTCCATGTAATGGGTCATGTGCATTAAACAATAACTGCTGATGCTGAGTGAATATCAACGAAACTATTCCTCTTAAATCATTAGGACATAAAACCTGAGTATTAAAAAGATAATCTAACATTTGCCTAACAGGTTCACTTTTTACTCCAAACTGACTAACCGTAGAACGTAGCTGAGTTAACAGCTTCCAATCTAAGGGAGTATATTCTGCTATATTATGCGTAAGGTTCCCCTGTGCATCATACTGTGGTGTGTATGTAACTGGACATGCAAGACTAGAAGCTTTTTCCACCGCTTCACCATCCCCCATTTGCATTACTTCTTTCGCCAAAGCAGCCCAAGCTTCCCTCCTCTGTTTAGCCATCTCCCCCCATGGATCACGGTGTGCCCCTGGGATGGGATCTGACTCTTTAAGGGTGCTATGCTGCTGGCGCTTCGGTGCAGACACCGAGTTTTCGCACGGGGAAGGCAGTGAAGCAGAGGCTGGCTCGCGCGGGGGAAGCAGGGGAAGCGGCCCCCCCGCTGGAGCTGACAGTGAAACCGGAGCCGACTCAAGCGGAGCCAGCCTGCGGGGGAAGCAACCCCCCCGCCGGAGCCGGCTCGTGCGGGGGAAGCGACCCCCCTGCTGAAGCTGTAACCGGAGCCGGCTCACTGAGGGGTAGCGGCGGAGGCAAGGCTGGCGGCGGAGGCGAAGCTGGCTTGCTCCCACCCCCACCATCCGACCCGCCTGAAGCTGGTGGCGGAGGCAAAGCTGGCTTGCTCTTACCCCCACCATCCGACTCACCCTCCCCCTCTGACAGGAAAGGTGCAGACGGTTCCACTGCGCCTATAGGGAAATCCTCCACACCACTTTGCTGGGGACTCTTAGGCATAAGTACCTTAGTTACAGAAGGTGCCAGGGGATCATCTTCACGACCATACCCTATATTCCTCTTATGAGCTTCTGATGCCCTTTCTGCTGCCTTTCTCTCAGAGACCTGCTGAAGCAACGTGTTATACACCACCCGCCATAACTTCCCGAATTTCTTTGCTGACTTATCATCATCTAGTACCGTATCCCACAATATTTCCCCAAACTTCTTCCACTCTGCTAGCTCATGAACTGTATGAGGATTAGAAAAGATACCCTTAGCATGGCTATAAGCTAATAACCCTGGTAACTCCTTTTTTAAATCTATCCCTTTCATCCCACGCCGCTCTAAATAGGCGGTAAATAAATCATATGCCGCTTGCCTATCCATACCTATTAATCAGCGCGCGCTGTTGCAGCTCTCCAGGCTCCTGCGACACGTATTGGCTTGATTCACAGTTGTGACCATCAAGGGTGCTTGAAATTCCGGCACCGTCCCGGCTGCAGGGACCCAAACCCAACTTCCTCGACCGTGGCATAATCCCTTTTTCTTTTAATCCGAGAAAAAGGGCAGAGATTCGGTTATGCCTGCATTCTCCATCATTTGTCGACGGAAGGGAACCAGGACATCAATTTGATCATCACAGGCTCGATTTTATTGATCAGTACGGCGGGTTAAATACAGTTAATAATGAGCTTCATACATATTGCAAAAGTTGAGCTCAGGATTGGTCAGCTTACATATCAGCACCTACGCCTACTTCTACATTCCTATGGTTCTACTTTTGATACTTTCTACATATTCTTAGGATATATTCAGGACTAATCTCAACTCCCTATCCTCATGTTGCAGCAAGGTCACTGCTGACTCTTCCTTTCAGCTTGCTGACTGCTGACTTTTCTCCTTCAGCTTAACCAGCGGCATTATGTCAGTATGGCCTTTCTCAGCTAACCAATTATTAATAATACTCTCCACACTCTCGGGTAATTTTCCTTCAGTCCTGCTGTGTTGTTCAACCCCAGGTGCTCTTGGGCATTTTCTGTCCCTCAACCCAGCGGTGTGGTACAACTACAGATGCTCTTGGGCATTTAATTTGTTTTGCTGTGTTGTCCAGCCCTGGATGTTCTTGGGCATTTTTTCATCCCTCAATCCGGCTGTGTTGTCCAACCCCGGATACTGTTGGGCAAAATTTTCATCCCCCATTGTAGCTGTGTTGTGCGACCCTGAGTATTCTTGGGCATATCCTCACTCCGACAGAATTCTGCTCAACCCTTCTCTTGGATGCTCTTGGAATAAAATCCCTCAACCCAGCAGGTTTTAGGGGCCCCTCCTGTCCCGTTTCCTAGTGGACTGGGCTAGGAAACCTTGCTCCCTACCTCCGAGGGGTCCAACCCCTCCCTGAGACCCAGTCCCAGTTACCCCCGGGGATTCTTTCACTCTCTTATCACTCGCTTTGTCTCTTTACTGGCCGCTTTTCTTGCGAAAAGACGAAAACGCAGCATGGGAGACACCAGCACTCACTTGGCAGGTCTGGGACAACCAGCCCGCCTCTCATTCACACACATTCATCCCCCCGTACCTGCCCCCCCCAGAAGTAATTACCAATTTTTTTACCTTCCCGGGTTCTTCGTGCGCACTAGTAGTCTTAGGGGGCAATTACCACGGTTGTAGGGAGCCTTTTGCCCTTCTCTTTGTTTTATTGCCTCCTTTTGTCCACATATCGTAACCTGTGTCTGTTGGTCACCTCAGGGGAGACAGAGCGAGGCTGCCAAAGAGGGCAGGGCGCGCCTTCCCCACTCGGACTCTCCTAAAGCACCGGCAGCGAGGTGTTAGCAACCATCCTCTGCTACCAAAATTGTGAAAAACGACAATCACTTGCTTTTAAAATTTTTAAAAGTTTAATAGTAATAAAATAGTTATAAAAATAGTAACACAATTAGAGTAATAACAATTTGGACAAATTGAATTAAGACAATATGAGACAATAAAAACAAAGAGTTATGGACGTCCGGGTACCTTTTTCTGGGCATCATGAGCCCGAAAAAGGACACCCGTTAACAAAGGATTAACCCTTAAGAACAATAGCCTGTTGCATATTCATGCACTTCATACATGAGGCATAAATTCCATTCAAATACAGGATTCTGTCTGGTCAGTGTCAACTTCTTGCTCCTAATCTTAACAGCGCCTCCAAGGCGGGAAGAAGTTCGTTTCTTCTGATAAGAAGGCAATAAATTCCTTTTCTCTGAAAGATCTAGGTGTCCTGTGGCTGCTATCTCGCTGCAAGCCCTTTCTGTTAAACAAAGCATCCTACATAGCATCTTTTCTATTTTAACAATTTTTATAACCTAAAACTATGTTTTACACATTACTTAAGAAAATTAATACAGCATTATTTTCTAACACAATACGTATAATATTCATTTTAATATTTGCAAAAAGCCAATCATAAAATACATGCATTTTTCACAGGTGCACTCCCGGTGCAGGAAAAATTGGGCCCTGAAGGGATTGCGTTTCTCCGCGCGGCAGCCTGGGCGGGGCGGCTCCGGCCCTCCGCCGGTCCCTGTGCGCTGTTTGGGGGGTTGTTTTTTGCCGGTTTGGGACGCGCCGGGGCAGCGGCAGACCCCGCCGAGCGGCGCAGACCTGCTCCAGCTCCCACGCGGCGGCCCCGTGGTGGTGGGCGTGCAGCGGCTGTTGTTCGCCAGTTTGAAACCCGCGCGGTCTCTTACGCAGGAAGTTCCGTCTCTCCCCGGAGGGGGGGAGGAGGCTGCCCGGTTTTTCCCGGATTAGCTGTGGACTCAGTGCTTTCAGTTTTGTTTGTACTGGCTGTAAAGGAAGGTAGATTTGAGTGCTGCAGAGAGCAAACACGGGTGCTAAGTTTTTTGCGGCACAGAGAAGCATTTATAACCTCATTTTAGAAACCCTAAGTAGTGGAAACGTTACGGTCTCCAAAGGAGTCTAAAAACAGTTTGTTCACTTTGTAAACTTCCCTCAGTTTACCCAGCAGAATGTTAACTCTGTCTCTGCCTGGAATAAAATAGGGGCCTTACTAACAGCTAAAGCTGGGCAGGGAGGTAGGACAATTTCTCAATTTTTCCCTGTGTTCCTGGTAATTCAAAAAGAAGTCCTGAAGAGGGATTTGAAAGGACAGCCAGATGAATTCTCTCCTCCTGTAGCTTTCCCTACCTCTCCTCCCAAACCCTCTGCCCCTGAACTGACAGAGACGAGCAAGATCTCTCAACAATCCCAGGGTACCTGGAACTGCCAATGCTCTCCTGAGCCTCCGCCTCTCTCCCAGTACCCTGGCCCCGGCAGTTGTGCACCGGCTGACAGAGCATCTTCCCTGCACCCCTCTAACCTAATCCCTGCTACTCCTTTTCCGTGTTCTAACCACCCCATGCCCAAAATGGCGGCAGCCACGTGTTTAAGCCTTCCACTTACCCTTCTTCTCCCCACAATCCTTTTCGCACACCTGTCCCTCCCCCAACCCCATTCCGGTCCCACAAGCCCTTCCTTCCCTTGGACGCTCCTCCCCCTCCCTTCGTGTCCCCGCCCCCATTGCATCATCCTGTGATCCCGCCCCTGGTTCCCATGTTGCCCCGCCCCCCTGCCTGCTCTCCACGCCCCCTTGCCCAGGACCCAAGAGGGTGGGGCCGAGGGTGAGGGGGTGGAGCTGAGGGTGGGGGGGTGGGCTCCTGCCTGGTTATGGGGGAGGGGCAGGAGGAGGGCACGTCCCTCCTCCCAGGTACCAAGCCACTCGGGTGGGAGGGGCAGGGGCATGGGGTGGTCCCCTTCCCAGTTCCCAAGGCAGTGGGGCTGGGGGAGGGGCTGGTCCCCCTGCCGGGTCCCACGGGGGTGGGGTTGAAGGGAGAAAGCCTAGGGTCCAAATCAGGGAGGAAGAAGTCATCCCCACGGTAGCCCCTGTTCAGTATACCGGGGGTAGAACTGGTCCTAGGACTTACCTGCCCTTCTCATATCACTCCAAGTGTGAGTTATGCAAAAGTCAGTTGGAATTTGGGAGAAGTAGTGAAATTTTAGAAGCCTGATGAAAGCTACATTAACATCCCTTGAATTTGTTCCCACCCACATTGTAGATCTTTTCTGGTGCCTGCTTACCCAGTCAGAGTTTGATCTATGGGAAAGCTCCAGGAAAAGATCTCTCAGGGATCTTGTGGAAGAACTTAAACAAACCCCTCAAGGTGCCAAAGATTTAGAAAATAATAACATTACTTACGAACATCTGTGCGGTGAAGGGGAATGGGCTAAGCCTGAGGACCAAGCTCGGGTGTTATCAAAATTCATTCCAGATAAGATTTCAAACGCTGCAAATAAGGCTTTTAACCAGCTACCAACTGCTGAAGCTAGTGGTAGTTTCCTTGACATTAAACAGTCTTCTTCAGAAAGTTTCTGCAGTTTGTCGACCGGCTCTGTGCACAGGTTGAGAGACAAATACGGGGCCCCAAGACACAGATGGAGATAGTGAAAGAGATGTCACAGAGGAATGCCAATGAAGTCTGCAAGAGGGTGCTCCTGGGACTGCCTCTCAACCCCCTGCCTACACTGGCACAGATGATGGAAGCCTGTGCTAGGAAGGCAGAACTGTTTGCTGCACGGGAGGTGTGGTCAAGGCCGACAGACCCAGAGACAGTGGCAGCTGTATCTCCAGGGAGGAGGCAACAGATTTCACCAGAACAACTTCAACATGTCATTTGCTTCATATGCAGAATAACCAGGACACTTCGCACAGGACTGTCCCCAAAACCAGCAACTAAACACACCCTCCACACCAAAAAAACCCCGATGCCAGCGCCCACCCGCCCGGCGCCACGACATAAATGCAGCGGGCTTCCCTGAAGGGGAAATCTCCCTCAAAAAAGAAAAGGGGGAGGAAGGGAAGCAGGGTGCGGGAACACAAAATAACCGTTTACAGGATAAAATCTGGTGGTCTCACAAGCGTTTCAAGCTTGTGACCGCCAAAGCTTTTGCTTTCAGGTCTACCCAGTGGACAGTCATTGGAGTGGACCTGCCAGAAGACTTGCAGAACTTGACAAAAGATGGCACAAGATTGGACAGTGAGTACTTTGTTATTGGGGACACTGCACACACACCCATGTGTTGCCTTCTGGATCAAGGCAGGCAACCTGATTCTGAGGTACAGCTCGACGGCCCACTCTCCAGGGCCGTTCGGGCCAATGACATACGCAGACACCAATGTGGTGGACGGTCAAAAGGCATTTATTACTTCTTCCCCTGGGGTCTTATAGTCTTAGGGGTCTCTACATCAAAAAGGGGTTTGTCTTTCTTATCTATGGTTAGTAGGGAATGGAAAAGTACTGAGTAAGGAATGGAAAGTTGCTGACTTTACTGTTAGTGGGGCCACGTTCCTATGTTAGTTTCTTATCTATGAGTAACAGAGGGTCTTATCTACAGGAAACAGAGGGTCCTGCCTTTCTGTAACATCGCGAGAATCTTCCACATCGCCTCTTCCCTAACTACCACATCTCCCCCCGCCTTTTCACAAATGAATGAGGTAGTCATATACATAGGTACTGAAATGAGGTATGAGGTTGTAACTTGACAAGGGAAAGGGGTTTTTGGGAAACCTGAGTAAGCTTTTGCCAGACAAGTTTGGAAAATCTTGTGACTGGCAGTGTTCCCTGGTGTAGTTCCCAGCAATTGTCGTCGGCCTAAGAACTGGATGTTGGTCCGTTCCAGGTGGCTCTGAACGAACGAGACCAGCTTGTTCAGCAGGCATGGTCCGAAGGTGACTGTTAGAAACAGCATCGCCAATGGACCTATCAGGGCAGAAATCAGAGTGGTTAGCCAAGGTGATTGATTGAACCAGGACTCGTACCAACCCTGTTGGGCTTCCCTGTCTTTCTGCCTCTGAGCCAGTCGGTTCCGGAGTTCTGCCATGGAGTCTCTCATGACTCCTGTGTGGTCTGCATAGAAACCCTTTCAAGGTGGCACACAGGCCCCCTTGCTGCATGAACAGGAGGTCCAGGCCTCGCCTGTTCTGCAAGACCTCTTCTGAGAGTGAGGAGACTGACTTCTCTGGAAAGGAGATTGATTTCTCGATCCTTTGCAGGTCCTCGTCAATCGTTGCCTGCAGCTGAGACAGTCCTTGGTGCTGGGTCGCTAGGGCTGAGACACCCGTTGCCGTTCCTGCTGCTCCCAGGCCGAGCAGCATTGCGATAGTTATACCTGTCATTATTTCTCTTTTGTGGATCTGGCTGGGTCCCTCAAGAAGATGGTACATTTCTTCCTCTGAGTGGTTCAAGACCGTAGGAACAACCAGAACTTGGACACAGAAGTTGTTAGAGTCATTGAATTTGGGAAGGAACTCACAAGGACTCACTCTAGATTGCTGGCAAACCCACATCCCCAATGCGGATGGGACTACCCACTTATTGTTTTTCCTGTTAGGCTTGACTGCTTTGGTGCAGACGTTGCCTCCCCGCTTAGCTAGGGTTGCATTGCCAAAGCATCTGCCTCGGCCTGTGACTTGACTCAGGGTGATTCCTTTGCGAGGGGTATCCCATCTCCACTGCTGTGGAATAACTGAAGGGAGTGTTTAAAGCGACTTCTTCGTAAAAGGGGGGTTTGACATCGTAACAAAGCCAGCAGGATTCGGTTAGGTTAGGGTTGGATTCGTTCAGGGATACAAAGGTAGCTTCTAACATACGAAGGATTGGGTCTGAGTCTGACTCGGTTAAGCGTCTCATCTGAAAGGTTTCCGCTTGACCGGTCGGGACATTGCTGACCCCTGTGGGTAACGTTTTGGGGTATGTTATGTTTCTCCCTTTCGGCACGCTTTTAATCGCTTTGTTGGTTCTGACCGCTCGGGGTGCCGACGGCTGGAGCCTGATAATTTGCACATTCACCCTCTCTTTTGACCCTTGAAGGACCACTGTCCACGTTTTGCCTGTGGCCCAGCTAGGGTGATCTGGCTGCAAGACCGTCATGTTGTAATCAGTGCATGCCCGAAATCTAGGGATTTTATGTTGGTTTCGATGGAAGTTTCTGTGAGAGAAGAAAGGTGTTTTGTAGCCAATGGGTGCCCAGGTGAACTGTGTGGATTTGTCTGGCTCTTATGGATCCCACCCAGGCCCCGACGGTCTGGCATCTGCAACTATGTTTTCGCAGCCCCAGTGCCCACAATATCCCCACCCTGGGTGATTGCAGTAGCTTTTCCCAGGGTTTGAAGCTGGGCACCAGTAGGATAGGTACAAGTGTGTGATGTGTGGGGAATAGGGGTTTACCCTTGGCTGTCCTGGAAACCGGTCGGTGATGCGGAGCACGAAGGATGGAGTGTTCGGTGTGGTGATTTCTCTGAGTGCTTTGCCACTACTAAGGTGTCGCATGACCCACCTGAAGGGCCGATGGGGGTAGTGGTCTGGGCTGGCTTGCCCTCTGGCGACAAGCCCCAGCAGCAAAATCACACAGAAACACCCTTGGTGCTTGGGTCTCACCCATGCGGGTCTCTCGGGTGCTGCCTGACGGCTTGGTGGTCTGTCACTTTCGTCTGGAACCGGGATGTACGCGTCACGAGGACGTCCCACGAACAGGTCCTGTAAACAAAGACTCGCAATTCTCGTCAGTCTCATTCTGCTTGCTATGAAGGTCCGGTTTAATCGACTTAAGTGGACACCACCTGATCTTGCCATCCTTTTTGGCAGCCGCGTACCCTCGCCCCGTGAGCATCAGCCTCCAACCCCGTTCCCACTCGCCTAGCTTGTTTCTAATTACCACCTGTGGGCCCTCTTCTAGCGTTCAAGTGGCCCGGTGTTTTTGGACGGGACTGTTTGTTTCATCTCCCCTAGGGAATTGATTCAGTGCTAGCAAAGCGGTTGCCAGCATACGTGCCTGATCTCCTGGGGGAATGGCATTGGCAAAGCCCTCTGCTTTTGCCAACACTTCTATCTTGGTTTTCAGGGTCTGGTTTGCTCTCTCAACTATGGCCTGTCCGGTACTGTTGTATGGGATGCCTTGCACTAACGTGATGCCCCATTTCGAGGCGAATTCCTGTACTTGTTTAGAGGTGAAATTGGAGCCGTTGTCTGTTTTGATCTGCTTGGGGATACCAAGCCAAGCCATGGCTGTCAGCCAGTGCTGAATTGTGGCTTTGGAGTTAGATTTGGGGTGCTGTGTGGCTATGATCGTTCCGCTGTAAGTGTCCGCTGTCACTGCAAGCCATGCTCGGGGCTTCAGCAGTTGACATAAGGTGAAGTCCGACTGCCAGATTCCTGAGGGCTTGAGACCTCTCGGGTTGACCCCGCAGGTCCAAAGGGGTGACTTCTGGCAGTAAGGGCAGGTGGCTACCACATGTTTTGCGTCCGCCGTTGAGATTCCGCATCTCTTCGCCAGTGCTTTGACTCCGATGTGGAGCGACTCGTGCAGTTGACGAGCTTCCTGCAACGTCCATACGCCTTTTGCTGTGGCGTCCGCTTTGTCGTTGCCGATCTGAAAGTAACCTTTGACTGGGTCATGGCTGTTGATGTGGATGACTGACACGGTGCCCTGTCGCGAGGAGAGTGCTTCTTCCAGTATTAGGGCTGCTGCTGATGTTGACACTCCTGGTCCTGCCATGGCTAGACAGAGCCTTGCCACGAATATAGAGTCCGTTACGATGTTGAGGTGTTCGTCTTGGAAGAGTCCGCACGCCAAAACCACTGCTGCTGCCTCCAGCTGTTGCACTGACAGTGTGGGGTCACACGCTTTGACGCAGTGCCATTGCTCTCCTGCCTGCCACACTGCTGCTGCGGTTGAAGTCATGGAGGAAGCGTCTGTGAAGACCGTTGGTCCCGGCTGCCGTCTGTCCTTGACCTTCGGTGGCATGTCCATGTCGACTACGGTCAGCAGCTGAGGCCAGGGTGATCTGGAGGAGTAGGAGATTTCTCCTCCGAAGCCGGTGAGAGCAAGGGCCAGGTACTCTGATATTGTGGCTGACTCCGAGGTCGGCTGCTTGCGAAACGGAAGGTGGATGCTTGTCGGCTCTGTCCCTAGGTGTTTCAAGGCGAGTCTCCTGCCTTTCATGATGAGGCTGGCGATGCATTCGGTTCCCGGGGAAAATGCACGAGCGGGTCTTCCGAGGACCACCCATTGGATCGGTCGGGCCTTTTCAGCGAGTCCTTGGGCCAGTGCTCCCACTCCCCCCTTCGGTGTAAAATGGACGTACAGGTCCAGTGGCGTGGCTGGGTTCCACCTGGCAAGTGTGCCAGTGGGCATCTGGTTTTCGATGAAGGCGAGGGAGCTCGTTGCTTGCGGTGTCAGCTCCTTGGGATCCCAGGGGTGATTTCCTTTCAGGAGGTCGTACAGAGGGTCCATGACCTCGGGAGGAATCAGGACAATGTTGCAAAGCCGCTGCAGCGATCCCACCAGGCGTTGCACGTCGTGGAGCGTCTTGACGTCTCGGTTGATCTTCGTCTCGGGGGGTGTCTCGTAGGAGCTTGTAATTCCTACTCCCAGGAAGGTCACGCAGGGTCCTCTCTTGATCTTTGCGCTCGCGATCTCGAAGCCGTTGGCCTGAAGGGTTTCTGTGATTGTGGACTCCAGGTCATCCACTTGGCTTGTCGATGGTGCTGCGACCAGGATGTCGCCCATGTACTGGATGATGGTTGCGTCGGGATAGGAGTGTCGGACTGGCATCAGTGCTTTGTCCACGGTGATCTGGCATATGGTCGGGCTGTCGACCAGGCCTTGTGGAAGCACTCTCCATTGGAAGCGAAGGTTGGGCCGCTGACCGTTCCGAAACGCCACGGAAAAGGCAAATCGTTCTCTGTCCTCAGGGTGCAGGGGTATTGAAAAGAAACTGTCCTTGATATCCAGTACTGCGCACGGCTGCCCTGCGACAATGGCTGAGTTCATGGGTAGCAGTGTCTGGACTGGACCCAGGGGTCGGATCGTCTTGTTCACTTCTCTCAGGTCGTGGATGAGGCGATAGCCTTCTCCAGACCTTTTGGGGATCACAAATACAGGGGTGTTCCATGGGCTGGTGGAGGGTTCTATGTAACCCTTTTGCAGTTCGCGGTCGACCAGTTCCAGCAAGGCTGCCATTCGAGGCTCTGTCAGGGGCCACTGCTCAACCCATACAGGGTCTGATGATTTCCAAGTCAATTTGATTGGCAGCAGAGGGTGTACAGCAGTGGTCCTCATGATAAATTTGTAATCCGAAATCTGAGCATGGAAAGGACGTCCCGTTTCCCCGGGGTCGGGATGCTTGGAGTGAGGGTGCTGCCAGGGAAAGCTGTGCCGGCTGGGGACAGCTCGCTGAGTTGCTGCCCTTCCCCGGAAGCCTGGGCTAACGCGGTGGTCCTGCCATTCCTGCTTAAATACAATCCGCCCTGCCCCATCAAAAAGCATGCGGCTTATTTGCGTAATATCAAAAGTGAGCAGATCGTTATTGCTAGAAAGGTCGTCCTCAAGAGTGGGTACTACAGCTGAGTTGATCCCTATTTCTGAAATCGCTTTGGCTTCTTTTGGGTTAACTGGGGTATATGCCCTTTGTTGGTTCCCCCGCGCTCCGGCAACCCCCCCCCGGGAAAGCGTGCATGGAGGCTGCTGGTGCCTGGTCCCCACAGGCTGCTTTTATTTTTCCCCAATCGGTGAGTTTGTGTTGTGATTGTTTCCCGATATTGTTTCAAGCTTTATTCGGTTTCGCTCGAAACCGCATTAATTCTGCTCTCTCGGTTTCCGAGTCCCAGCCGGACTTGATCGGCTCTTCCGAGCTGTCTGAGCAGCTGTTACTTGACTCTGAGCCGGAAGCTGACTGCCCGTACACTTCCGGCGCTCCGTGCCGTTTTGTTCGGCTTTGACCTCGCTCCTCCCTTTGGGGGTGGTGTCGTTCCCTCCCCCTGGGCTTCCAGGAGAATCCCCGTTCTCTGGGCGCAAGCCGCTTTCCCGTATACTGGCACCAAAATGTTGCCTTCTGGATCAAGGCAGGCGACCTGGTTCTCAGGTACAGCTCGACAGCCCACTCTCCAGGGCTGTTCGGGCCAATGACACATGCAGACACCAATGTGGTGGACGGTCAAAAGGCGTTTATTACTTCTTCTCCTGGGGTCTTATAGTCTTAGGGGTCTCTATGTCAAAAAGGGGTTTGTCTTTCTTATCTATGGTTAGTAGGGAATGGAAAGGTACTGAGTAAGGAATGGAAAGTTGCTGACTTTACTGTTTGTGGGGCCACGTTCCTATGTTAGTTTCTTATCTATGAGTAACAGAGGGTCTTATCTACGGGAAACAGAGGGTCCTGCCTTTCCGTAACATCGCGACAACTTCCTCAGCGCCTCTTCCCTAACTACCACACCCATGGAGATTGAGGTGGCTCCCATGACCATCACAGGGGACACACCCAACCTCCTTCTCCTGGCGTGCTGTCCACAGCCACCCTTCTATTTTGCCAAGGGGCAAATCATCGCCCAGGCCGTTCCTGTTCCAGCAGAAATTTCAGTAGATGACAAGGCACCAGGTGTATACTGGGCAGAAGTGGTTGGCGAGGACAAACCCATTATGGGATGCAACCTAATGCATGGAACAGAACACCTCCACGTGGAAGGGTTGCTTGACATAGGGGCAGATGTGACAATCATACCTGAAAGGTTGTGGCCGTCACATTGGGATTTGCAACCCGTGGCTGGTCAAATCCAAGGTGTAGGAGGAGTCACATTGGCAAAGATATCAAAGAGCATTGTGCAAATTGAGGGACCAGATGGAAAATTGGCCAGTGTCCATCCATTTGTTACTAATTACAAAGCTCCCTTGTGGGGTGGAGACACCATGTCCCAGTAGGGGGTCAAATTGGTCATCCCTAAAACACCTCAGGATTTTTAATAGCGGCCACTGTAGAGCGCCCCACCCACAAGTTAACATGGCTGAAAGATGACCCAGTCTGGGAGAGACAGTGGCCACTCAGTAATGAAAAGATAGCGGCGCTCAAGGAGCTTGTAGCAGAACAATTGACTAAAGGACACATTGAAGAGACATCTAGCTGCTGGAATTCCCTGGTCTTTGTAATAAAAAAGCCAGGGAAGGATAAGTGGTGGCTCCTTCATGATTTAAGAGAAATAAACAAAAGAATTGTGGACATGGGGTCTCTCCAACCAGGGATGCCCTCCCCAACAATGCTCCCCCAAAATTGGCCATTGACTGTCCTAGACATCAAGGACTGTTTCTTCCATATCCCCCTACACCCGCAGGACGCACCACGGTTTGCCTTCTCGGTTCCCACCACCAACCGAAAAGCCCCAATGAAGCGCTACCACTGGAGAGTATTGCCTCAGGGGATGAAATGCAGTCCATCCTTCTGCCAGGGGTACGTGGCTTCATTGCTGTCCCCAGTGCGCGCCCAGATAAAGGAGGCAATCATCCTACACTACATGGATGATGTGCTTGTGTGTGCCCCCGATGACATAATACTCCAAGACACACTTGACCTAGTGGTTAAAGTTTTAACCTCTGCTGGATTCCAACTGCAGGAAGACAAGGTTCAGAGAATGCCACCTTGGAATTACCTGGGCTTGCAAATCACGGCGCAGACCATTGTTCTGCAAAAATTGGGAATTAAGATTGATCCCAAAACCCAAATGGCAGATCTCCATTCCTTCTGTGGGTCTTTGAACTGGGTCAGGCCTTGGCTAGGTCTCACTAACAGGGACCTAGCTCCCCTTCTTAATTGACTGAAGGGAGAGAGAGCTAGCCTCTCCCAGGGAGCTGACCCCAGAGGCAAAAACTGCCCTCCAAAAAGTGCAGGAAGTGCAGGAGCCTTTGGCTGAGAGGCAGGCTCATCGCTATAAGCCCCAGCTGTCTTTTGAGTTCATTGTTTTGGGCAAGTTACCACACATACACGGGCTGATATTCCACTTCTAATCATAGAGTGGGTTTTCCTCTCCTCTCAGCGATCCAAAACCATCACACAGCCACAGAAGCTAATAGCTCAGCTAGTCTGGAAGGCCAGGCTAAGACTGCGTGAGCTGGCCGCTTGTGACTTTGAGTGTATTCACCTTCCAGTCCACCTGTCTAATGAGGGAAAGAGCTCTCCCGAGAGGTTCACCAACAGGAGATTCAACGACCTGCTCCAGAGCAATGCCAGTCTCCAGCTATCCCTGGACAGCTACACTGGACAGGTATCAGTCCAAGCCCCGTCACACAAGCTGTTCAACGAGGAATTCCACCTCATTGCTCCTGAGAAAAGGAGTCGTAGGCCAATCAAGGTGCTTACAGTGTACTTACAGTGTAAGCACTGATGCGTCCGGAGCATCCCACAAGTCGGTGCTGACTTGGAGAAATCCCCACACCCAGCATTGGGAAGCTGATGTTGAGTTTGTGGAGGGGTCGCCCCAGATTGCTGAGCTAGCTGCAGTCGTAAGAGCCTTTGAGAAGTTTTTGGAGCCAATTAATTTGGTTACCAATTCAGCCTATGTGGCAGGGGTGGTGTCCAGGGTGGAGCAGGCAGTCCTCAAAGAGATTGAGCATGGGCATCTCCACAGGTTGCTCTCAAGACTAATTCATTTTGTTTCGCAGAGGGAGCACCCTTTCTATGTGATGCACGTGAGGTCACACACCGGTCTGCCAGGCGAGATCGCCAAAGGTAATCGCAAGGCAGATTCCCTTGCCGCTCCAGCAGAAATGGCACGCCTTCCAGACGTCTTTCAACAGGCAAAGCTCAGTCACCAGCAGTACCATCAAAATGTTCCAGGTCTACTCCGTCAGTTCCAGTTAGCACGCAGTCAGGCTCGAGCCATTGTGGCCACCTGTCCCAGTTGCCAGCTTCAGGCAGTGCCATCCCTGGGTGTTGGGGTTAACCCCCCAGGCCTTGGGAGCTGTGAAGTGTGGCAGACAGACATCACACACATTCCCAGTTTCGGTCGCATGAAATACGTACACGTCAGCATAGACGGACACTCGGGCGCGGTTTATGCCTCTGCCCATCCAGGGGAAAGTGCTGCGCATGCCAAACAACACTTGCTGCAAGCCTTTTCTGTATTGGGGGTCCCTAGGGAAATTAAAACTGACAATGGCCCAGCGTATGCCTCCAAGGAGTTCCTAGAGTTTGTCCAGCAGTGGGGAGTGGAGCATAAGACAGGCATTCTCCACTCCCCCACAGGTCAAGCTGTGATTGAGCGTGCCCACCACACACTCAAAGAGGTCCTGGCTAGGCAGAGCAACTCTGCAGCGTGGATGACTCCACAACAAAAGCTCTGCAAAGCCCTATTTACCATTAATTTTCTGAATTGTTCATCTGAAAACATGAATCCTCCAGTAATACGTCATTTCAATAATAACAACCAGTTTAAATTGTCACAGCGTCCACCAGTTCTCATTAAGGACCCAGAAACTTGGGAAACCAAGGGTCCTTATGAGCTCATCACCTGGCGACGTGGTTAAGCCTGTGCATCCACCCCCTCAAGCCCTCAATGGACACCACAGGAGTGGGTAAAACCTTTCGTCCCCAAAAATCCAGCTCCAGCAGACGGGGATAAGAAACAAGCAGCTGTTGCTTCCAAGAGAAGACGCCGCTGGAAAACGAAGGAAAAATCTTCCTAAGAGAGTTAGCTGCATTCCGGCAGACCCATGAACTTGTATGTGTTTGGTTTTGTTGTTACAAAAATGTTTGATTTCCTTTGTAGCACAGAAAACCTACCTCCTACCTAACCTCACGATGAGCCCTGTCTGAACTGTCATCCTGTTCATGCTGAGCAGTCTCAGAGCTGCGTGGATCGTTCCTCAGCCAGCACCTAACGTCCACACAGCTCTCTGAGAAGTTAATCCGAGGACTGGTTCAGCGGATTGTTCAAGGACTGGGGACTCTTGGGGTGGTGGACCTCTATAATGAGGACAATTTTGTAGGTTTTTTTTTGTTCTTTTCCCAATCATGTTAGCGTTCGGAATTCTACATTGCATGCTCTTTAAGGCTATCAACGGTTTGGTCTCCAGTACCGCAGTAGTCAACCGCTCAGAGTTTGTGGAACTAAAGCAAATTGACAGGCCCATAAACCATGAGTTATGGACAAATTCATAATCAGCAGTAGAAATAGTCTGACACATTTCCTTTAGTTTTGGTTAACAGAAAAGGTGGAGGTGTTGTATTGCACTAAGCATTTAGTTGGTTGCACTGGGTGTTGGGAAAAATGTTATTGAGCACGTGGATGGTATATTCCCCCCCACATGGTTCCTCCCTCACCCCCCTGCTCTCTGTATCCCTTATGGTCTGTCCCACGGATGGTCCCTCCCCCCACCCCTCTCGGATGTCGCTCCCGCTGACCGTGGCCCTCTTTCCCCGCCCGCCCCACCTGGCTCATAAAAGCCCACCGAAGGTGTGGCACGCCCTCTTTGCTGCCTGGGTGGTCGCCTGCGCTCGGTGATCTGTCCCACATGAATAACTGGACGCTTTGACCCACGTGGCAGGGAGCGCTCTTGGTCTTTTATCTCGTTCATGTAGTTCTGTGTGGGCTTGGGTCCTGAGTGAGCCGGGTTTGGACTCATACAAGCCCAGAGACCACGGATGCTGTAGAGAGGGAGAGCAAGGCTCTAGTGGGTCTGACAGGGCCTGGCCACGTGCCCTTGAGGACTGGGCAGTGTCCCAGCAGAAGGAGGGCAGGAGGGACAGAGGGAGGCAGGGATAGCTGTGGCACTGCCTGCTGCAGTTTTCCCCAGGGCTTTAGTGAGGATTTCCTCTGTGCGTCAGTGGGAGCCCCCAGCGCCCTGGGCTACTCCAGTTGCCCCTTCCAGGGATGTTGCACAGGACCTGCTAAGTGGGCAGAGAGTGACCAGGAGCCTGCCCAGAGCTCCTCAGTCCCCTGTGCAGCTTTGGCCATGTCCACTAACGTCTGGCTCCCATGACCTTATCCGACCCCCTTGCAGTGCCCACTTCCCAGAGACAGATGGGGATCTCAGCACGCCCTGAAAAATGTTGTCCTCTGTGCTCTATTCTAGATGAGGTCGCTGGGAAGGCATCGCCATTAGATTGGCTGGATAAAGTTTTGAAGCCTTTGGAGCCTCCTGCAGGTATGTTCTCACTGTCCCACCAAGGAGTAACCATTGACAACCTGGCAGGACCAGGTGACAGAAACTTCTGTGTCTTTTGAATTATAGGTGCTTCTGCAGGGAGGACTTTTGCTGCTCCTTTTCTGCTTCCTGCACGCAAGCCCAGCTCCCATTGCAGGGGTGAGTAGTGTGTCACTGCTGACCCCACAGGCTGAGCCCTGCTTTTGTGCCATCCAGTCATGGGAAATGGAACTACTTTCTCTTAAGGTCCTCCGAGAGGGAAGAACAAACCTAGACGCGAGACGAAATCCCTTGAGTCAAACAACGTCTTGAAACAAATAGTAGAGGAACTGCACAAAGGGAATGGTGAGAGCATTTCCCTCAGCCTTGTCCTGGGGCTCAGCAGCCGGGGGCTTTGGCTGCACATCTGGACACGCCGTGCCCGGCACAGCGGGAAGGGATCCATGGCAGCCTCGCTGCCCCGCTGCTGCTTCCACGCCCTGCAGGGCTGTTTGCCAGCCTGGCCTGGCTGCAGCTCCTCCCCAGCCTCTGCAGGAAGGCCTTGGGCATCAGCTGACAGGGAGCCTGAACAGCACCGTGGGCCATGCACACCCTGACATCCCCTGCAATTTCCCTGTCTCTGAGCAGATCAGGAGGCGTACAGTTGTTTGCACAAGAGAGTGCTCTGGCCCAATCCCAAGAGCCTGGGCCTTTTCCTGATTATTATCCGTGTCTTTGAGATGTATTGCCTCCTGAGCTGCGCCCTTCCCGATGGGAAACAGCCCCATCTGACCCAGTGTTCCTTTTCCTTTCTCCAGAAGTGGATGCAGAGGCTGTGCTGAAGGCCGTGATTCCCACAGGAAGCAGGGATTCTGTGCCAGCCTCTGCTGCAGGAAGGGAGACGATGCCAGGCACAGCCACAGGAGGTAATTGCTGTGCCTCTGGGCCTGAGCCCTGCTGAGGCTTGAGCTGCCCTCTCTGCTGCTTGGCACTGCGGGCACAGCCCGGACAAGACGGGCACAGCCCAGAGGAATTGTCCCGAGCAGGCTCAGGGCACTCGGGTACTGAGCTGTCCTGCTGGGCTCCCTCCGTGGGAGACACGTCCCGAAACCTGGGAGCGGCTGCACAGGGTGCCCATGGTGGGGAAAGGGCAGAGGGGCAGAGCAAGGCTCCACTGGGTCCTGACAGTGCCTGGCCACGTGCCCTTGAGGACTGGGCAGTGTCCCAGCAGAAGGAGGCAGGAGGGACAGAGACAGGCAGGGATAACTATGGCACTGCCTGGTGCAATTTTCCCTAGGGCTTTAGTGAGCATTTCCTCTGTATATGAGGGAGAGAGACCCAGGGCCCTGGGTGGCCCTTCTTTCCTCTCAAGTGATGTTGCAGAGGGCAGGGAAAGAGGCTAGAGAGTTTTCAGGAGCCTGCCCAGAGCTCCCCAGGCCCCTGTGCAGCTTTGGCCATGTCCATTCACGTCTGGCTCCCATGACCTTGCAGTGCCCATTTCGCAGAGGCAGAAGGGGATCCCAGCACAGCCTGAAAAATGTTGTCCTCTGTGCTCTGTTCTAGATGAGGTTGCTGGGAAGGCATCGCCATTAGATTGGCTGGATAAAGTTTTGAAGCCCTTGCAGCCTCCTGCAGGTATGTTCTCACTGTCCCACCAAGGAGTAACCATTGACAACCTGGCAGGGCCAGGTGACAGAAACTTCTGTGTCTTTTGAGTTACAGGTGTGTCTGCAGGGAGGACTTTTGCTGCTCCTCTTTTGGTTCCTGCACGCAAGCCCAGCTCCCATTGCAGGGGTGAGTAGTGTGTCCCTGCTGACCCCACAGGCTGAGCCCTGCTTTTGTGGCATCCAGTCATGGGAAATGGAGCTACTTTCTCTTAAGGTCCTCCGAGAAGGAAGAACAAACCTAGGGGCGGGAAGAAATTGCTTAAGTCAAACGACATCTGGAAACAAATACTTGAGAAACTCTACAAAGAGAATGGTGTGAGCATTTCTCTCAGCCTTGTCCTGGGGCTCAGCAGCCGGGGGCTGTGGCTGCACATCTGGAGACGCCGTGCCTGGCACAGCAGGAAGGGATCCATGGCAGCCTCGCTGCCCCGCTGCTGCTTCCACGCCCTGCAGAGCTGTTTGCCAGCCTGGCCTGGCTGCAGCTTCTCCCCAGCCTCTGCAGGAAGGCATTGGCCATCAGCTGACAGGCAGACCAAAATGCACCACTGTAGCAGGCTCCGAGCATGCTAGGGCCCCATGGAGGTCCAAGGCTTAAGACAGGAATTGCCAAGTCATGATGAAGTAGCAAAAGAAGCCCCTGCCTTCCGCCTTTTGGACCCCAGCATATCTCTCTGTAACCCCATAGGTCATTTCCCCTAAACCCCTATTATTGTACAAGTATGGATCCCCTTTTAGCCCATATATAGAGCTGTTTTAGCCCATTCTGGAGAAGAGTCATCTCTAGAACCCTTCACAGACCCCTCCCGAAAACCCTCGCTGTGGAACACCGGGACGTTTCTTCTCCTCTCTTGTAGCATCTGCTTCCCGGCTAGCCTGCAAGGCGCCTTAGCAAGCAAAGAGCTGAAACCATAAGAGAGCTGATAATCACTAAGGAGCTGATATCCACTGGGCTTGCTAAGGTAGCCAGCGGCTGAGCGCGGCCTGGGTACTCGGACACTCTGTCCCCATGAAGGACTGAGGTATCCAGCCAGTGCTGCCTGCTCGGGGGCAAATTAGCCCAGCAGGGAACCCGGGATACCCAACAGGCCATGCACACCCTGAGATCCCCCGCAATTTCCCTGTCTCCGGGCACATCAGGTGTAGGGGCTGTTTGGAAAACAGACCAGTCTGGGACAGTGCCAAAATCCAGGGTGTTTTCTGATCTTTATGCATGCCTTTCGCAACTATTGCTGCCTGGATCTGTCATCTTCCCTATGCCCAATGAGGAGTGTTTCCATCTGATCCAGCTCTCTCTTTTCCATTCTTCAGAAATGAAAGGAGAGTCTGTGCTGGAAGCTGAGTTCCCTAGAGGAAGCAGTGATTCTGTGCCAGCCTGTGCTGCAGGAAGGGAGGCGATGCCAGGCACAGCCACAGGAGGTAATTGCTGTGCCTCTGGGCCTGAGCCCTGCTGAGGCTTGAGCCGCCCTCTCTGCTGCTTGGCACTGCGGGCACAGCCCGGACAAGACGGGCACAGCCCAGAGGAATTGTCCCGAGCAGGCTCAGGGCACTCGGGTACTGAGCTGTCCTGCTGGGCTCCCTCCGTGGGAGACACGTCCCGAAACCTGGGAGCGGCTGCACGGGGTGCCCATGGTGGGGAAAGGGCAGAGGGGCAGAGCAAGGCTCCACTGGGTCCTGACAGTGCCTGGCCACGTGCTCTTGAGGACTGGGCAGTGTCTCAGCAGAAGGAGGGCAGGAGGGACAGAGGGAGGCAGGGATAGCTGTGGCACTGCCTGCTGCAGTTTCCCTCTGGGCTTTAGGGAGGATTTCCTCTGTGCGTCAGTGGAAGCCCCCAGCGCCCTGGGCTACTCCAGTTGCCCCTTCCAGGGATGTTTCACAGGACCTGCTAAGTGGGCAGAGAGTTTTCAGGAGCCTGCCCAGAGCTCCTCAGTCCCCTGTGCAGCTTTGGCCATGTCCATTCACGTCTGGCTCCCATGACCTTATCCGACCCCCTTGCAGTGCCCATTTCCCAGAGGCAGAAGGGGATCCCAGCACAGCCTGAAAAATGTTGTCCTCTGTGTTCTGTTCTAGATGAGGTCGCTGGGAAGGCATCGCCATTAGATTGGTTGGATAAACTTTTGAAGCCTTTGGAGCCTCCTGCAGGTATGTTCTCACTGTCCCACCAAGGAGTAACCATTGACAACCTGGAAGACCAGGTTACAGAAACTTTTGAGTCTGTTGAGTTACACGTGTGTCTGCAGGGAGGACTTTTGCTGCTCATTTTCTGGTTCCTGCACACAAACCCAGCTCCCATTGCAGGGGTGAGTAGTGTGTCCGTGCTGACCCCACAGGCTGAGCCCTGCTTTTGTGCCATCCAGTCATGGGAAATGGAGCTACTTTCTCTTAAGGTCCTCCAAGAAGGAAGAACAAACCGAGAGGCGAGACAAAATCCTTTGAGTCAAACAACGTCTTGAAACAAATAGTGGAGGAATGGAATGGGGCTCCCAATATTACCAGTTAGATTGTGCCTGGGCCAGTCTGACCCTCGCTGCTGGGCCAAAGGCAGCAACTGCGGTGTATCACCCCAGAGATACCTTGGCTTGCTGGAGATTGCAGCTGGGCACTGAACAAGTCCAGGCTTGTTAGGAACCCCGTTTACCTCAGGAGGAATAGCTTCAGGCGATGGTGAAGAGAAATGGGAGATTCTGCTGGAGGGTTATGTCCAGAGGTTTATTCCATGGTTACAGAGGTCCGAACGTGAGCAGCTGCTCCAACAGAAGTCGCGACCGCACGGTCTCATTCACCTTTTAAGCCCAGGGACAGGGGGAGGGGAGGTAGAGGTGAGCCACCAACCAGGTGACAGGGGCAGGGTCTCAGGGGAAGATGACACCCAGACAGGCCAATGACCTCTGGGCATAGGAGCATCCTTTGAACTTGACCAACCACATGACGCCTTGCTGGAATGTTAAGCTTGATTGCAAGGACTCACTCAGCATGGGGGCAAGGGGGAAGGGAGAGAGGTATAGGCACACCTGGGGAAGTGACCTGGAAGTCCAAAATGGGACATTACAGCACACCACAACAGAGGAAGTGCACAAAGGGAATGGTGAGAGCATTTCCCTCAGCCTTGTCCTGGGGCTCAGCAGCCGGGGGCTTTGGCTGCACATCTGGACACGCCGTGCCCGGCACAGTGGGAAGGGATCCATGGCAGCCTCGCTGCCCCGCTGCTGCTTCCACGCCCTGCAGGGCTGTTTGCCAGCCTGGCCTGGCTGCAGCTTCTCCCCAGCCTCTGCAGGAAGGCATTGGCCATCAGCTGCCACACGGCCCAAACCGCACCACAGGCCTCAGATCCCCTGCAACATCCCTGTCTCTAAGCTAATCAGGAGGCACAGCTATTTGGAGGAGGGAGTGTTCTGGCCCAGCCCCAACAGCATGGGCATTTTCCCAATCTTTACGCTGACATTTACAAGTTTTGCCTCCTGCCGATGTCACCTCCCCAATGGGGAATGTTGCCATCTGATCCAGGTGTGCCTCTTTCTTTTTCAAGTGATAGACCAAAAATCTGTGCAGAAGGAGCCACACCCCGGAGGAAGCAGTGTGTCGGTGTCAGGCTCTACTGCAGGAACAAATGTGATGCCAAGCACAGGTGAAAGCACAGAAGGTAATTGCTGTTCCAGGCTCAGCACGGCTCAGCCCTTGGCGGGGCTGTGTGGCAGCAGCTCTTCCCCCAGGGTCTGCCCTTGCACGGCCCGGCAGCAGCCAAAGTTGGAGGTGCCTCTGGAGCTCGTTCACAGCCGCGGGGAAAGGGGACTCGTGCACCAACGTCCCTCCCACTGCAGCTGCTCTGGAGCAGGCCCTGAGTGCCCAGAGGCCCAAGGCACAGGAGCAGCCCCGAGCGGGAGCCCTGCCGCGAGCCCAGGGCCAGAGCCAGCCTTGGCTCCCGACTGGGCAGGGGCTGCACTGGGTCCTGACAGGGCCTGACTCTGTGCCCTGGGGCTGGGGGAGCTGTCACGGGGCAGGGAGGGCCAGGGCTGGCAGTGGCTGATCAGGGATGGCTTTGGCCCATGCGCCTCCAAGCAGCCACTGCCCAAGCAGCTGCGCTGCCCCCGGGCTCTCCTCCCGGCCTGCTGGGCTTTGTTGGGTGGCACAGCCTGTGCCAAGGGGCGGCAAGGTGCCTGCAGGCCCCAGCTCTGGGGGAAACGGAGAACGTCCTGCCCGCATCCACTGTGCTGCCAGCTCAGCAGTGCAGCACAGCACGGGCTGACGCTCCCCATTGCTCCCACAGGTGCAGCTGGAACCACAGCACATGTTCCTGATTCCCAGGAGGGCTCTGGAGGGGGTTTCTGTCAGGGAACAGGCTGCTGGCTAGAGTTCCTGGCAGCCCTACTTCTTTTGGAGCTTGTCTTCATGTTGTGCTGCTTTGGAATCTGGTATTCCTGGAAGAGAAATGGGTGAGTGTTTTGTTGCTCTCCCCGTCAAACAGCTTCTTTTGAAAGTCTACTGCAGACAGGAAACATTCCCAGTGAGGCTGCGGTGTCGGTGTGGCCAGTCCATGATTGTCCAAAGAACTCTGCTGAGGGTTCTGCTGCTGCCCAGAGCTTTCATTCGCCTCCTCATTGCTGGACCTTGTCCTGGGGGGCCCGCTGGGGCTGCAGCCAGTGCTGGCTCCCACTGAGGCTGCCTGGCCAAGGCAAACCCCAGGAGCACAGGGCAGAGGCAAAGCACGGTGGGGAGGAGAAAGAGCAGGGATGAGATTGCCCTTGAAAGGCAGAGGCGCTCTGGGGCCCGCTCCTGGCCAGGGAGCCTGCCCAGAGCCGTACCCTGCTCGCTGGGGCCTTGAGGGGCAGCTGTGCAGCTGGGCCAAGCTGTGCCAGCAGCTCCAGCCATGCTGGGGAGCCTTGCCAGCTCTGGGCCCTGCTGTGCAGGAAGCTCCCTGTGTGCCCCTGGCAGCTGGGGCCTCAGCCACCTCCTCTCTCCACAGTTCCACCTCTGCACAGCAGTTTGAAGGCGGCAGCACCTCACACCCGGAGGGCCTGGGCAGCCCTCTCAAGAGCTCTGAGAAGAGGACCCCGAACGGCCATCTACGACGAAACCTGCTATTCTCCCAGTGTAGATCCCACTGCCACCTCCTCTCCCCATGTGTATCCCTGAGCTGCCCTCATCCCCTTTTTGATCTTCCTCTGTCCCGTCCCAGCCCATTCCTGAGTTCTTCTATAGACCCCAGCAGCAGCCCAGCACCCTCCAGCCCCTCCTGAGACCAACACATCCCTTCCTCTGCCCCCGAGCCCCCGGCCATGCCCTTTAAACAACCCTGTAGGTTACACCCCTGTTAAAAATGGCAATCACTTGTTTTTAAAATTTTAAAGTTTAATAAAATGGTTATATAAATAGAAATACAATTAGAGTAATGATAATTTGCAAAATTTGAATTAGGACAATATGAGACAATAGAAACAAAGAGTTATGGATGTTCAGGTACCTTTTTCTGGGCAGCACAAGCTCAAAAGAGGACACCTGTTATCAGAGGATTAACCCTTAAAAACAATACCCTGTTGCATATTCATACACTTCATATGTGATGCATAAATTCCGTTCAAATATACGATTCCGTCCACTCATCATCAACTTCTTCCTCTGAATCCTAACAGTGCCTTCGAGGCGGGAACAAGTTTGTTTCTTCTGATAAGAGGGCAATGAATTCTTTTTCTCTGACAGATTTATGTGTCCTGTGGCTGCTATCCTGCTGTGAGTCACTTCTTTAAAAAAAAGTATCTTACATAGCGTAGCTTCTATTTTAGCATTTTTTATAAGCTGAAACTATTTAACACACTACTTAAAAGAATTAATACAGCATTACATTGTAACACAACACCTATACTATTCATTTTAGTATTTGCGAAAAGCCAATCATAAAGTATGCATTTTTCACACCCCCCCATCCTCACCCAGGTAGGTGATGGCCCTTTCTTCTATTGCAATAAAGAGATGGAGCTGTCACGCCAGTGTCCGGGTGGCAGCAGCAGCAACGCCCAGCCGGCAGCAGCACTGGCTCAGCTCCGTGACCAGGAGCAGCCGTGGATGCCCACGGTGTGGGCAGGCAGGAGCCAGGCAGGGGCTGCTGTGACCAGCGGCGGGGTCCCCAGGGCTGGGGGAGCCCATGCTGAGCGTCCCTGGGCTGAGGGCACATTTCCTTCCCTGGCATCATCTGGGCCTGCACCTCCTCCAGTGGCAAGCCCAGGAAAAGAGGGAAGCCATCAAGAGCATCTCCACAGCCACAGCCTGACCAGCAATTCCAGCAGGCAAAACAAAGCCCCACCCTAATTAACACACACTTGATAGAACCTAATTGATGGCCCCATCACCAATGCAGGGTGCTGCACAGGGTCTGCTCCTCTGGACGAGGGCCAGAAGGGGAGGGAAGGGAAGGGCTGTGTGGCCTTGGGGCCCGATGGGGCTGATGAACAGCCCCAGAGGCACAACAGCCCAGCTGCAGCCACACTCCGTTTCCGGGTCAGAACCCTAGCCGTAGCTGCCCTGGCCTTCCCCGTAAGGCACCTGGGGGCTTTGGGGGCCCCCATAAGGCGCACGAGGGGCTGGGGTCTTTTGTGGGACACACAGGGATATTTTAGGCTCCCTCTGAGGCACGGAGGGTGCTGGGGTCCATCCACTTCAAGTCATGCAAAGGATTTGGAATTTTGTGTGAGGCATGCACGGAGTTAGGGATCTCTCCCATGCTGTACAGGGCGCTGGGGTCTCTGCTGAGGCACATGACGGGGTTTTGGGGTCTCACTTCACATGCGGAGAGGGCTGTGGGCTCTCATAAGTGTTATGAACAAAAATTCGGTTAATATTTTTTTGTGAGAAAATTTACCACTACTGCTGGGCTGCTGCCTGTGTTACGGTAATCACGGGTCATCGTCGTTAATGGTTGTTTTTGTATTAGTAAAAGCCCTGGCTGGGGCGAGTTAATGGCCCTTCTCCTGAGACAGTAACGGGTGGGGACCTTCCTGAACAGTGAGGAGAAGAGACCTTAGAGGGTGGGGGGGGGCTATGCAAAGTGACTCCCAAGACCAGAATGCTTTATGGGACCCCGACTCCATACTCACGGAGAAACCCCAAAAACAACGAGCCACCTAAGAGTTGAGAGACTGGAGTGATGTCTGGATGTGAGGAGTGGAGTGCTGGGCCTGCAAGAGATGCTGGAAACCTTCATTGTTCCTCGCCCTGCCTTGGAGATCCCTCGGGCCAGGTCTGGGAGGGGAGCGAGACCCGGACCGAAGCACCATCTGACAGGGATCAGCAGGCCCTAAAGGCTCCCAAGAGGATCTGATCCCCAGCTCTGCCCCTGGTGGACAGAGCTGTGCATATCCTCCTCCTCTGAGTCGCATTGGGAGAGACGACGGATGCTGCAGACTGTCGAGCCGCCCAATCCTGAGCTGATCACTTTTAATAAAGGCATTAAAAAGGAGAAGAAGTCTTCTGGCCCTGTTTATTTCAGCTGGGGGCTCTCGTCCGGAATAGCCACGCCGCAAGAGGACTCAGGACTGGCCATCTTGGATCTTCAGAGGACAGCTGGCTACCAGGACCAGAGGGACCGGCTCAGGACAGCGACGCAGAGGAGCACCGGAGCACTGGACTGGTGAGAAATCCGGTGGCGGGAGTGGGAGACGTGCACATGTGTGTGCGAGTGAGACGAGGCCGGCAGCCAGACCTTCGAAGCGAGAGGGACCCCTCAGTACCGCGTTTCCTGACTCCTGCGAAGGGGCAGGCCAGAAACAGGGGAAAGCGAGTGGAATTAGTGTGAGTGAAGTCGTCTCCCAAGGGGGAATAGAGGGCCCCCCCACTCCGGGCGTGCGGAGTGAATTACTGTGTATGAGTGGCACGCACCCCAAAGTCCTGACAAAGGGAGGTCAGGGACTTTTGTAAGTCTCGAGAAGGATCCGAGTAAGATTTGTCAGTCCCGAGAAGGATTCGGGTGTTTCACAAGCCCTGCAGGCAAAGTAAGTCCTGACAAAGGGAGTCAGGCACAAACCCCAGCGAAGGAGGCTGCGGTTTGCTTTTAAGTCCTGATACGGTGAAGCCTAAAAACTGGCGGGTTAGGCGAACTAAAAAAATCAGGCAGTTGTTTTTCCTGACTGAGGGAGTCAGGCACGACCCGGATTCTTGGCCGAGGCTTTTTGTGTTCAAGTCCCGATAGATGTAAGACCTGACGCTGGAAAGTTGGGCAATCAAGAGATTGGGCAGTTGTTTCAGTATAAAGTCCTGAGCATCAGGCAGAAATTTGAAGTTCAGTGGAGGAGGTTGAAGCTCCTCAAACAAGGTTTTTTTTTTAAATTCCCGGTCAGTAGTGTTGGAATCCTTAAGGTTAGAGGGTTTTTAGGAAATGGTTAAAAAAGTATAGGCCTCAGACTGAAGTTTTGTTAGCATTGCAAACACAGCAGAAAAGTTTCCCATGCAAGCAGAAAAGTTTCCCAAGCAGTAGACGTGACAAACCACAATAGGTCTTTGTGGAATTTGCTTTAGGATGGCAACAAGGTTATTTAATGTATATCTTTAGAAGGTTAGCATGAATAGAACTCTGTTCTTTGTCTCTTATGAATTAGTCTTTGTTTTAGCTACGATTACGTATGTTTTATAAGATTGGATAGAATGCTTGTCAATATGTGTTTTCTGTGTCTGATTGGCTGAATTCTAGTCTGAGATGATTTTATGTATTACTGTACCAGCGCTGCTAGGGGAGACATTTTTTGGTGTGGATCAGTGAGCTGTCATGTCTCCATTTTGTATTTTGAGACTGATGTGCTGGAAATAAAAGCAAAAACCTCTTCACTGGTCTGGTTACAATGCTATCCATATTTGGATATTTTGCCGCGGCCTAGTGGGTTCCTTTTTTAAGGCGTGGGTTCCTGACACCATTGGACTTATACCTGCCCCGTCCCCCGCATATTGGTGCCCCGTGTGAGGATGTAGAATAGAAGAAAAAAAAAAAAAAGAAAAATCGTGTAAGTACCAGCCGCGGAGACCCAAGTGTTAACAAGGAGGACACTGTATCATCTCTCCCGCCAAAGCCAAGAAAATTGTAAGTAACTTTTCTCGGGAGAGCGCTTGGGTGATGTTGGGAGGAAAAACAGAGAAAAAGAAAATTAATTAAAGAACACAAAAATGGGAATGAATTTAACAAAAGTAGAATGGGATGTTTTTCATCAATTAGAGACAATGTTACAAGAAAAAGGTCACATAAATTTCAAAAACTGAGCTTAAAAACTTACTTATCTGGGTTAAAGCGAGTACGCAAGATTTAAATCTGCAGTCTGCTTTTACTTTTCATTTTTGGGATCAGATAAACTGGAGAATCTATAACCTAGTCTCTCTCAAAAAAGATGAAAGCTTAAGAGAACTTATGCCGGTTTGTAGAGCGCTGTTGGAGTGTTTTAAACAAACTGATAATAATAAGATCAACTTGGACTCAGAAAACAAAGCTTCTGGTTCTGTCTCATTAAATTCCAGTAAACCGGAGACTGTGTGTGTATCGGAGAATGTTACAAGTGTTGTTGCAAATGCTGAAAGTTTTGCTTTGAACTCTGTTGAACAAAATCTTTCTTCTTTCTCTCTGGGAAAAAATGAGACTCTTTCGGATTTTTCTTCACGTTGTTCTGTTAACGTAAAAATATGTGACTATTGTAAGGGGGATGGAACAAAGTGTGTAAAAGATGGGAATGAAAAAGTGACTGTACTTCCTAAAATTGTTTGTGCAGGGACACTGAAACCTGAATTGGATTCTGTTGGGCCTGGGGTGGAGGCCGAGGTGGCTGCTTCCACTCGGGAAATTGTGGTTCCGGGGAACTCTTTTTCTGTTAAGCAAAAACAGGGTTGTTCTGGTGTTTGTCAATCTATAGATACAGAGAAAGAAAAATTGGCTTTAGGGGAGGAGTCCTTTGAAAGGATGGATAACTCTCAAAAATCTGAAAAAGCATGGGTTGAGTTTTTAAAACGTCATGATCCTAATTCTTGTGTTTTAAGACAAAACCATGTAAGTTTAAAACCTGGATTTGGGGACTCCCAAGCTGAGTTTTTCTTGGCAGGTAGACAATGTGAAACTTGTAGTAAAGTATCGAACTCAAGGTTAAATGGCACTGTTCCCAGCAGAGAGGAACACGCCTCTGTCCCGGCCCCTTTGGGTCGGGCTTCAGAGGAGGCGTGTTGTTTGTGGGAGTCCACCCTCTGGGCTGATCAATTCTTGTCAGCAAGGACAAGATTTTTTCATTTTGGGCAAAGCAAATAACAGATTTCTGGGACTGTCAATCTTCCCTACTATTGTTTCAGTAAATCATAATGAAGAGCTGATGATTTTAGCTCTTGCATTTGATGTTCCTGTGGTAATTCCACCAAAAACACCTATTGCTATTGCATTTCTGGCATCTGAAAATGTGTCTCCTAGTCCAGAGGTTTTCTGGGTGCAATGTCTGAACCGTGACCGTCCACAATTAACTTGTAGCTTGACTCACTGTGGTAAAACAATTTATGTTACAGGAATGCCTGATACTGGTGCAGATGTTACTGTGATTTCTCACATGTTTTGGCCCAATGACTGGGGTTTAGTAGCTCCTTCAGTTTCTCTTTCAGGGATTGGAGGTGCTACTGTGTGTACGCAAAGTGCATCCATGATTGACATTACAGGTCCTGAAGGAAAGACTGCAACAGTGCGTCCTTTTGTTGTTCAGAAGCCTCTCACCATCTGGGGGAGAGACATCCTGTCCCAATGGGGAGCAAGATTGGAAGTGGGCCTGTAATGAAAGCTTCGTCGAAACCTGCAACTTTGAAGCTCACCTGGAAAACTGATCATCCTGTGTGGGTCGATCAATGGCCTTTGACAGAGACAAAACTGAACATTCTTAAAAAACTGGTAAAAGAGCAATTACAGCAAGGTCATATCGCTCCCACGAACAGTCCCTGGAACTCTCCAGTTTTCGTCATCCACAAGAAGACATCTAATTCCTGGAGGTTGCTGCATGACCTGAGGAAAATCAATGAAGTGATTGAAGACATGGGTCCTCTTCAACCTGGACTTCCTTCTTTGCCCATGATCCCAAAGCATTGGCCTCTCGTTGAATTGATTTAAAGGACTGTTTTTTCCATATTCCACTTCACCCTGATGACGCTCCAAGATTTGCTTTTTCAGTTCCCGTCATCAACCGAAGTGAACCCGTTCAAAGATACCACTGGAAATCACTACCGCAAGGAATGAAAAACTCGCCTGTAATTTGTCAACATTTCGTTGCCCAAGCTTTGCATCCTGCTCGTCAGAAATTTCCAAGATCCATGATTCTACACTACATGGATGATCTTCTCATCACAGCCTCTACACAGGAAGAGATGGAAGAAACTCGCGACTGTGTTGTTGCTGAAATTCAAAAAGCTGGACTTGAAATCTCTGCAACGAAAATTCAAGAAGTTTCACCTTGGAAGTACCTGGGATGGAAGATGACTGAGATGACAATAACACCACAGAAAATTCAGATCCGAACCAGAGTCCACAACCTACAAGAGTTACAACAACTTCTAGGAGAAATCAACTGGGTCAGACCGATGTTGGGAATCACCAATGATGAACTGAGTCCGCTCTTCGATTTGCTGAGAGGAAGTTGCGACATTACTTCGCCAAGAACTTTAACCCCTGAAGCTCGTGCTGCTCTCGACAAAGTCGCAGAAGCTCTTCAAAAAAGACAAGCTCATCGCTGCGTTCCTGAAAATCCTTTTTTTCTTGCAATTTTAGGAGAGAAGATGCAGCTTTGTGGTCTCATTTTCCAATGGGATGCCACAGAACAAGATCCTTTGTTAATAATGGAATGGGTTTTTCCTCCCTACAGGTTTTCAAAGACCATTTGCTCAGTTTTAGAAATGATTGCATACATTATAATTAAGGCTAGAACCAGATTGTTAACTTTGGCAGGTCAAGAATGTTCAGTTATCTATTTGCCATTGAAAAATGATTATTTCAATTGGGCAATGCAAAATTCTGATGATTTACAATATGCATTCTTAGGTTTTCCAGGTGTTTGTTCCATACACTATCCAGCTCACAAACTATTGCAAACAAAATTGAGTTTCAGAGAAAAACCTAAATTAAGTGAAGAACCTTTAAATGCTGTGACTCTCTTCACTGATGGCTCTGGTAAAAGCCACAAGTCCGTTGTGACTTGGTTTAATCAAAAGACTAATGTTTGGGAATCTGATATTCAAGCGGTAGAATGATCCCCTCAAATTGTTGAGCTTGCTGCAGTGGTTCGAGCTTTTCAGCTGTTTCCTCAGCCTTTTAATTTAGTCACAGATTCTGCTTATGTTGCTAATGTAGTCAGGAGAATAGAAGGTTCAATTTTAAAGGATGTTAATAATGAGACTTTACATCGTTGGCTTTCATGTCTTTTTATAACTTTGCAATATAGAACTAATCCATATTTTGTTTCTCACATTAGGGCGCATTCTTCACTTCCTGGATTTTTAGTGGAAGGAAATGCAAGAGCGGACAAGCTGACAATGGTCATTTCTAACACATTACCAAATATTTTTGAACAAGCAAAATTGAGTCATGCCTTTTTCCATCAAAATGCACAAGCACTCATGCGAATGTTCCAAATCACTAAAAGTCAAGCTAAAGCTATCATTCATACTTGCCCTGACTGTCAATTGGTACAACCTCCTGTTTCTACAGGAGCAATCAACCCCCGAGGCTTACAAAGCCTACAGTTGTGGCAAACAGATGTTACTAAATTTCCTTCTTTTGGTAAATTTAAAAATATTCATGTTTCCATAGACACGTTCTCTGGTGCAGTTTTTGCTTCCCTTCACACAGGTGAAACTGGCAGCCATGCCTGTCATCATTTCCTGCAAGCTTTTGCTTCATTGGGTGTACCCCAAGAAGTAAAAACTGACAATGGTCCCGCATACATATCTCAAAAATTGGCCACATTTTTAAATGAATGGGGTGTTCGACACATTTTTGGTATTCCCCGCTCTCCCACAAGCCAAGCAATCATTGAAAGAACACATCAAACCTTAAAACGCATATTAGATCAACAGAGAGGGGGAACGGAGATCACCCCACAGATGAGACTGAGTAAGGCTTTGTATGTTTTTAATTTTCTAAATAGTTCAAGTACAGAACCAGATCCACCAATCTTTAGACACTTTTCAAATAACACACAGGCAAAACTGAAAGAACATCCTCCTGTTCTAATTAGAAACCCTGATTCTGGACAGATGGAAGGTCCATTTCAATTAATAACCTGGGGCAAAGGGTATGCTTCTATTTCCACAGGTGCTGGAATTAAGTGGGTTCCTGCCAGAAACGTCAAACCATATCGCACCTCAGAACCTGTTGTCGAGCCCAGAACTGAGGAAGCAAGTACGCAGATGTGAACCGAATCGAAGGATCCCGGGTCTCACCTGACGCCTCTTGTGCCTGACGTTCTTTGTGCATCAGTGGAACCCATGAACTCTGATTTTGTGCCAATGTTATTTATGAGTATACTAATTGAATGCTGAATGTTTGTTTAACAAAGCTAGTTTTTGGCTGAAAATTTAGGTTATTGTTTTTGTTTAGAAAGAATTCTGCCAAAACTTAGTTCCTGAAAGAGATGGGGCAGAATCAAATGGTATACTTGTTTTGCTTGATTTTAATTGTTTTTTGTCGTGCAGATTTGCCTGTGGATCAACCGAAAACGAATGTTTAGGTGACCTTAGCCAAGGCTGCCGGATCGGATACTATATGTTTGTCTAATTCGGAACCAGAAAAGCCTTTTTCAACCTGTCTGGTTGGTGTGCCAGTGAAAGAGTTGCCTTTGGTCAAAAAACAATCTAATGGTAAACCAGGTGGAATTGACAATGGAAACAGTCCTTCCTTCAATTGGAACATTTGGTCCAAAAAACTTCTCAGGGCAGCATCTGAACCTCAAGAATTAGAAATCCTTGGTTATTTGACCATGGATTTTTGTTTTACTTTCATGACTCGTGCCTGGCGAAAAGGTGATCCCCCAAAGTTCAGTGTTACTCCTCATTATTTTGCATATAAAAATTTGAGTTTTTGGTGTAATGTTTCAAACAGTTGGGATGTGGTTCCGGAAACGGATCAATATCCACGGCAATTGCCGAAAGGGTATTGGATCATTTGCGGAGACAGAGGTTGGCAAGACATTCCATCCCACCTTGAAGGTGGCCCTTGTAGCATTGGTATGCTCACCATAATTGCCCCCACTGCCAAAGCAGTGATGAAAAAGAAACAACGGAAAACAAGAGCCGTTCCTCATTATGATGAGAACTGTCAGAGTGATTTTATGCCTTGGAATGCCGCCAGAAGGGTTTCAGCAGGTATATTTCTACCCCAATTGGCTTCAGCTGTGGCATTGAGACAATTAGATCGAGTTGGATGTTGGCTGAGCAAACAAGCTAATGCCACATCCTCTGCAGTCAGTGATATGTTGACCGATGTTGATAGTATTAGACATGCTACTCTTCAAAACAGAGCAGCCATTGATTTTCTTTTACTGGCACAAGGACATGGTTGTGAGGAACTTGAAGGATTGTGTTGTATGAATTTGTCTCATCATTCTGAATCCATTCACAAAAGAATACAAAAATTAAAGGATCTGACAGCCCAAATTAAAGAAGATGGAGGTTCCTGGTTGGATGATTTGTTTCAAAATTGGAGTTTTGCACCTTGGCTAAGGCAACTTTGCAAGATAGGTCTTTACGTATTAGGTGTTCTAATACTGATATTGTTAGTGGTACCTTGTGTACTCTGTTGTGTTCGGCGAATGATGAACAAAACAGTCCGAGAAGTTTTTCTCATTCAAGCAGGAGAATTAGGAAATAGAAGCACAGAGAGTGTACGAAATCTCACGAAAGCAGTAGATGAGGGTATTGACATGAACGAAGGTTTTGAATTAAGGCCTTGGAATCGACCAGAGTTTTTTGAACGATGACTTGTGACTGTTGTCAAACGTGATTCATATCTCTTTCAGGGATTGGGTCTTCACAGCATTAAGTTGCTGTGCCATAATATAGCAATGCTTCAGTTTAGTGAAAATAGGTTTTCAACAGATGATAAGCAGAAATTTTGCAATAGAGCTATGAAACGCAAGTAGCAAGCGACAAGAAAATGAAAGCCTCTGGGTCAAACAGAGAGGGGGAAATGTTGGAATCCTTAAGGTTAGAGGGTTTTTAGGAAATGGTTAAAAAAGTATAGGCCTCAGACTGAAGTTTTGTTAGCATTGCAAATACAGCAGAAAAGTTTCCCATGCAAGCAGAAAAGTTTCCCAAGCAGTAGACGTGACAAACCACAATAGGTCTTTGTGGAATTTGCTTTAGGATGGCAACAAGGTTATTTAATGTATATCTTTAGAAGGTTAGCATGAATAGAACTCTGTTCTTTGTCTCTTATGAACTAGTCTTTGTTTTAGCTACGATTACGTATGTTTTATAAGATTGGATAGAATGCTTGTCAATATGTGTTTTCTGTGTCTGATTGGCTGAATTCTAGTCTGAGATGATTTTATGTATTACTGTACCAGCGCTGCTGGGGGAGACATTTTTTGGTGTGGATCAGTGAGCTGTCATGTCTCCATTTTGTATTTTGAGACTGATGTGCTGGAAATAAAAGCAAAAACCTCTTCACTGGTCTGGTTACCATGTTATCCATATTTGGATATTTTGCCGCGGCCTAGTGGGTTCCTTTTTTAAGGCGTGGGTTCCTGACACCATTGGACTTATACCTGCCCCGTCCCCTGCAAGTAGAGGCACCTTTGGGACTTTTTTTATTGAGACCTGAAAAATGGGATGTTGTAATAGTAAAAAGACCGGCAAGAGACTGAGATATATACATCCAAATAGTCCCTTAGGAGAACTGTTAGTAAAATGGGATTCTATAGAGGCCAGGGAGGGATTAGATAAAGTGAAAATGATCCATTATTGTATGGAAGCGTGGCCAGAATCAGAGGTGCAAGGAGGATGGCCTTGGTGTGGGACAAAGGATAAGTGGATGTGCCAACAATTAAATAATTATCTGACAGCTCGAGGGGATACTGATCCTGAGCAATTATTGTATGTGGCTTGCTGGTAAAGAGTGCTGTTGGGGATGAAGGGGTGCGAATTTGTAAGGTACAGAGGAAGAAAGAGGGGAATGAAGGAGGGGATGATAGAACTAGTAAAAGATGGGACCCCCTGGATTATTTGCCTCCTTCTGCCCCTCCACCTTATAATCCTCTTCTTCAAGCACCTCAAATGGCAGGTCCGGTTCCTCCCCCGGCTGCCATCTCACTACCACCTGCTCAAACTCCTCCTTCTACCTCTTCAGCTTCCACTATGATAAACCCAGTATCTCCTCCAGTTCCTTCTGCACCACCACGAGTGCATACTCCACCTGCTGCATTCTCCACCCCTTCTCCAGCTCCGCTTAATATCTACTCAGGTCCCTCTTCCCCTCCTATTGCTGTCCCTTTACCTCCTCCTAGTTGGGACACAAATGCCTCCCCGCCCAGTAAACAGCTATCAGCAAATACACCTGCTGATGGGCAGAACATTCAGGGTAACCCAGAGAACCCACAAAGTAGTTTGGCATCTGAAGATGGGCCATACTGTAGCACCAGATCCAAGAGCTCCAAGGCAGAGACTCTTTCCCCTCAGAGAGGTTCCTATGGGAGGAATAGCGGGAGGTGTTGGCTTTGTGAATGCTCCCCTAACTGCTTCTGAGGTGAGAGGATTCAAGAAAGAGTTGGGGCATTTAGTTGAGGACCCAGTGGGCATAGCCAACCAAGTGGATCAATTTCTAGGTCCAAATATCTACACTTGGGGGGAGATGAATTCCATCATGAGTATATTATTTTCCCCAGAAGAGGTCCAGATGATAAGGGCGGCTGGCATAAAAATTTGGGAGAAAGATAACAGTCCAGGACCCCAGGTGCCATCAGGTGAACAGAAATTGCCACTAATGGATCCCAGCTGGAACCCTAACCAGGAGGAGGGGAGGAAGGCCATGAGGGAATATAGGTCTTTGATAATACGGGGGATCAAAGAGTCAGTTCCCAAAGGAACTAATACCCAATTGGCATTTGAGGGTACACAGGAGAAGGATGAAGCTCCTGCTGCCTGGCTTAACCGCCTAAGGCGGAACTTCCAGTTGTACTCTAGAATAGACCCAGACACCCCAGAAGGTCAAATGCTACTAAAAGTCCAATTTGTTACCAAATCTTGGCCTGATATACGGAGAAAACTGGAAAAGATCGAAGACTGGCAAGAGAAGGACATTAATGAGTTATTAAAGAAGGCATTGAAGGTGCATTTAAGGAGGGAGGAAGAAAAAGTAAAGGCCAAGGCTAAGATCATGGTTACAGTAGCTAGAGAAAGTGCAGGAGAGGTGGGCCCACCATCAGGGGGAGGCAGAGGTAGGCCAGTACTGACCGGGGCACGAAGGGTTGAGAGACCTCAAGAAGTCCCTTTGAGAGGACGACAGTGTTCTTACTGTGGGGAGGCAGGACACATCAGGAGGTTTTGTAAAAAGCTCAGTCTCGATGAGGCAATAGCCAAGGAACAGGACAATTTAGGAAGGATTCTTAAGGGGGAGGACTAGGGGTGTCAAGGGCTTTTTACTATAGGGGACCCGATGAAACATCTAGAAGAGCCCTTGGTAAACTTTGAAGTGGGACCCCTAAATGAGGAATTTGAATTTTTGGTTGATACAGGGGCAGATAAGTCCTGTCTCAACAAAATACCACAAGGTATGGAAATTGGGAGACAATTTTGTGAAGTATTGGGTGCAGAGGGGAGACCATTTAGAGCATCGGTGATTGAAGAAGTGAAAATAATTGGAAACTCAAGGCAATGTAAAGCTAATTTTCTTTATCTGCCTAACTTAGAAAAAAGTTTGTTAGGAAGGGATCTGCAAGTCCATTTGGGGGTTGGGATTGTTCCAAGGGAAGGGAGGATGGTAGTACAAGTGATGAAGCTGTCTCAAGGAGATGTTGCAGAAATAAATCCTGAGGTATGGGCTGAGGGGGGAAAGAGAGGCTTATTAGACATTCCACTGATAACAATAAAAATGCAGGATGATACCTCACCCATACGGGTTAAACAGTCTCCGATTTCCCTAGAAGGAAAGAAGGGGCTTGCTATAGTCGTTGAACAACTGTTGCAAGAGGGAATTTTAGAACCCTGCATGTCACCACATAATACCCCTATACTGGCAGTTAAAAAGGCTGAAGGGAAATATAGGCTGGTACAAGATTTGAGGGAAGTCAACAAAAGAACCATTGCCAGACATCCAGTTGTGCCCAACCCATATAGTCTCCTAAGCTGAATTCCAAGAGAACATGCTTGGTTCACTGTCATAGATTTGAAGGATGCTTTCTGGGCGTGTCCTCTGGCAGCAGAATGTAGGGATTGGTTTGCCTTTGAATGGGAGGACCCGAGTACGAAAAGGAGACAACAGCTAAGGTGGACCCAATTACCACAGGGATTCTCTGAATCCCCCAATCTCTTTGGACAAGCTTTAGAGAGTTTGTTGGAACAATTTGTCCCTGAACAAGAAGTGCAGATCTGGCAGTATGTTGATGACCTGATGGTATCAGGAAAGGAAAAAGATCAGGTCAGACAAACTAGTATTAAACTTTTGAATTTTCTGGGGGAGAAAGGACTAAAAGTTTCCCAAGGGAAACTACAATTTGTGCAATCAGAAGTAACATACTTGGGGCACATAATAGGGGGAGGGTATAAGAAACTAAGCCCTGACAGAATTTCAGGTATTTTAGCTCTCCCGGCCCCAAAAACGAAAAGAGATGTGAGAAAACTCCTGGGCTTGTTCGGGTATTGTAAGTTATGGTTGGATCAATACACACAGAGTGTGAAATTTCTGTATAATAAACTAGTAGATCCAGAACCCCTAATTTGGACAGCTGAAGATGATCAACAATTGGAAAACTTAAAAAACAAATTGTCTTCTGCCCCGGTCCTAAGCTTACCAGACCTCAGGAAGGGCTTTGACCTGTTTGTGAGTGCAGAAGGAGGTATAGCCTATGGAGTATTAACTCAAGAGTGGGGAGGGTGCAGGAAACCCGTGGCTTACATACCCAAATTGTTAGATCCAGTGGCTAGAGGCTGACCAGTTTGTATACAGGCAGTAGCAGCAACTGCAATCCTGATAGAGGAGACTCAAAAATTGACCTTACAGGGAAAAATAAAAGTGCATACTCCTCATGATCTTAAGGCAGTACTGAGACAGAGAGCTCCGCAGTGGTTAACCGATGCTAGAATATTAAAATATGAGATAATACTAATGAATACAGAGGACTTAGAATTTATCACATCAAATGCCCTCAATCCAGCACAATTCCTAATGGGAGAGCCTATAGAGAATTTAGAACATGATTGTCTCGAATTGGTTTATCTCCAAACAAAAGTAAGAGAAGATTTGGAAGATCAGCCTCTAGCAACTGGAAGAAGCTTATTCATAGATGGCTCTTCGAGGGTAGTAAATGGAAAAAGAGCTTCAGGTTATGCCATTATAGATGGAGAAACATTACAAATTGCAGAAAAAAGGAAACTATCCCCAAGCTGGTCAGCCCAAAGTTGTGAAATATATGCCCTGAAAAGGGGACTGGACTTACTGGAGGGGGACCGGGGAACCATTTATACAGACTCCCAATATGCATATGGGACAGTTCATACATTTGGGAAAATATGGGAGGAACGTGGGTATTTAAGTTCAAAGGGAAAGAGCTTAGCCCATGAGAACCTAGTCCGATCAGTACTAGAAGCCCTACAAAAACCTACAGAAATAGCAGTGGTCCATATAAAGGGGCACCAAAGAGGAGACAGTTTAGAAGTTAAAGGAAACCGACTGGCTGATCAGATAGCCAAAGAAGCAGCTCTAGAGCCAGGGGATCCAGTAAAAATTTTGAAGACAAAAATGACACCTGAAAAAGGGGAGGAACCTATATTTAGTGAAGAAGAATTAGAAGCAATAGAAGATTTAAAGTTACATCAAGGACAACAGGGAGAGTGGTTAACCTCAGATGGACGGGTGTTTTTGAATAAAGCACTGGCTCGGACAGTGCTAACAGAACTACATAAATTAACTCACTGGGGAGTCCAAGGACTATGTGATCATTTCCTAAGAAATAACCTATGCATCGGGGTATATGGCCTGGCTAAAGCTGTTACCAGAGGGTGTATCATTTGTCAAAAAGTGAACCAGAAAGTTATGAGAAAAGTAGCACCTGGAGGAAGGGAATTAGCCTTGAGACCCTTCTAAAGCATACCGATAGATTTCACTGAAATGCCCCCAGTGCAAGGATACAGATATTTACTGGTTATAGTTGATCATCTCACACACTGGGTAGAAGCCTTCCCGACCAGGAGGGAAACAGCTCAAGTCGTGGCAAAAGCAATCCTAGAGAATATTATCCCCAGATATGGTATTGTGAACACCATAGACTCAGACCGAGGCCCACATTTTGTGTCCCAAACATTACAAAATATAATTGAGGCTTTAGGAATGAAATGGAGGTTGCATACTCCGTGGCACCCCCAGAGTTCTGGGAGGGTGGAGCGAATGAACAAAACTCTCAAAAATGTATTAACTAAATTGATTGAGGAAACAAAGATGAATTGGCTGAAGTGTTTGCCCCTAGCGCTATTGCGCATCAGAACAAGAACTCGGGCTGACATCAGAATTTCACCTTATGAAATGATGTTTGGGCTGCCATTCTTGTTAACACCTTATAGCACAGGAGACTATCTGGAAGGGGAAGAAGCTACCAGAAAGTATTTAGAAATAATTGGAAGAACTCTGGAGGGACTTAGAAAGAAAGGATACCTTCCTCAAACTTCCCCTCTCGACACAAAAGTTCACAACATTAGTCCAGGAGATTGGGTTTTGATAAAATCAGGGACTACGGGAACATTAATGCCTAAATTTGAAGGCCCCTTCCAGGTGCTCCTGATCACAAATTCAGCTGTGCGGACCAAAGAAAAAGGTTGGACTCATATCACAAGAATAAAAGGGCCAGTCTCACCCCCAGGTACAGGACTGGATCCAACATCAGCTTCCCCCTCTGGCATTGGACCAGAGTCTACACCACTCACCCCCCGGCGCTGGACGAGATTCATCTGCTTCACAAGCTAAATCACCTGAGTACACTGTGGTAAAAGGACCAAAGGATTTAAAGTTGGCTCTCAGAAGGAAGAGTCAAAAAGACTGAAATGTGTGGGAAAAAAAAATTTGTTTGTTAAGAGTTCTAATATTGCTTAAAATGTTTTAAGACTGTTCTGTGTAAACTATGTTGGTAAAAAGTTTAAGACTGTAAATAGGTAATTCTGGTTAAGTTCCCCAATTTATTTCTAAAGACTCCAGGTTAATCCTCTACAGAACACTCCCCTGGGAGGGGAAACCAAAATTGGTAGGGAACAGACCAAGAGAGGTTTAACCAGAGAAACGGGTAGAAGGGACTCTAAAGAGCTTGGAAGCTTTTCCTCAGTAAAATTCCCCAAGAGGCAAGGCCGGGTGGGCAGGCTGTGTGAGATGACCCATACCGGACTCTTGGGAAGGGTAGTGCTGATGGCTCTGATTGCTGGTGGTGCTCAGGGGAGCCCAGCTGAGCCGTGCAGTGAATGCTACCAACCCCTCTGTGAGGAGGAAGTGAGCTCCTTGTCGAGAGTCCACATCAGTTCTAACCCTGATTGTGTTAACCTCTCCCAATTGGTCTTTTATCAGAAAAATAAGAGTGTATTGGATAGTATACAATACTGCCACTTTTAGGCAGCCACTCCTAGGAGAGTGCCCTATAGGGGAAGCCTGGTTGTGTTTTGAATGGGATGCTGCTGAAACAAGCTCAGCAGATCTAGTAAAAAGCAAAGAAATTGTGAAAATGGTAAGAAAAATTGTTTGTTACAAGTATTTATATGAGTGTACTGGAAAAGAGATAAACCCCTTTTGGAACACATTTCAGGGGAGCCTTAAACCCCTAGATTTGATCTCGTCTGGCAGCTGCACCGCTAGAGTGATAAAACCAATTTTCTTATTACCCAAAGAAACTGGATCAAGTTTGGGAGTTCCTATATATAATGAATTGGGAGAAATTAAACAGAACAGGCACAGTGAAATAGAAATTGAGAAAATCCAAAATTGTAAAAGCCAAATTCGGATCCCAATATCTATGTTAAACAAAGTTATCCAGCTCCAGGCAGTATTAAAAATTAAGAATTCAATTATTAGGAACATTTCAAACAAAATAAAAAGGTTAGCATGTGTAAATAATGAAGATCAAACTCCTACACTTGATCCCAGTGGGTGGGAGAACCTAAAGATTTTCAAAAAGGATGTATGGGAGAAGGTAGTTTTTCTCAGTGTGTGTATACTTGGAGGATTGCTCTTTTTACTATGCTTGTTTATCTGTTTTAGTAAAATAGTACTGGCCGTGCAGACCAACCTGAAGAAACCAAGGAAAGTAACAAGGTTAAGTAACCATGATTACCAAAGTGCACAAGGGATTTATAGTAGATTCAAAACAAAAATTGTGAGTTGATGCGAGCTTAGAATTTAAGCTCGATTAAAGAAAAAGAGGGGGGACTGTTATGAACAAAAATTCGGTTAATATTTTTTTTTGTGAGAAAAAGTTACAAAAAGGCAGCCAGATCACTGTAGCTGCCGAAGTTCTTCGTGTTTTGTTATTGTAATCACGGGTCGTTGAGGCTAATCGCTCCTTTTGTATCAGCAGAGCCTTGCCCGAGGCTAAGTTGTACCTTTCTCATAGTGAAGACACCTGAGAAGGTGGGGGGGGTTATGCAAAGTGACTCCAAGACCAATGCAGCATGGTCCTCCACTGTACTGAGAAGACCCCAAAAACAACGAGCCACCTAAGAGTTTAGAGACTGGAGTGATGTCTGGATGTGAGGAGCAGAGCACTAGGCCTGCAGAGATGCGGGAAACCTTCATCGTTCCTCACCCTGTCCTCGAGATCCCCCGGGCCAGGTCTGGGAGAGGAGTGAGACCTGGACCGAAGCACCATCTGACAGGGGTCAGGAGGCCCTACAGGCTGCCAAGAGGATCTGATCCCCAGCTCTGCCCCTGGTGGACAGAGCTGTGCATATCCTCCTCCTCTGAGTCGCCTTGGGAGAGACGACGGACGCTGCAGACTGTCGAGCCGCCCAATCCTGAGCTGATCACTTTAAATAAAGGCATTAAAAAGGAGAAGAAGTCTCCTGGCCCTTTGTTTATTTCAATTTGTATCTCTTCTTGTCATACTCTATATTTGTACCCCGTGTTAGTCATTTGTTAAACTTTGAATGTTAGTATTCTAAGACTTGCTTTTAGCTGCCGCTGTTAGATGTTGCTATTTCACCCTGTATTTTTATCTTTCCCCGTCATTCTCTGTATTTGTTCCCCTTTCCGTCTCACCCGGGATTTGTATCCATTCCCTTCGGGAACCACTTTTCCTACTCCCCTCCTCACAGGAGGACTTGCACCCGGACTGAATTTAAATGAGAGGCTGTGGGAACTATATGAACCCTCTCAAAACAACAAATCAGCACATAAACTTTGACTTTAGGCCATCAGAACCACACTAAGCCACCCACTCTTGGCCAGAGCCGGATTCCGTCCTGTCCCCATAATTTTGATAGTACCCAGCTTGGAAGATACCCCTCGGCTGTGAGCCAATATTTGCCTTCCTAAGGACTCTGGTGAGGATGGAAGGCCCAGCTGTGCTGAGAGACAAAGCTGTACTCTTCCTCCTCAGCATCATCCAGTGGGAGCAGTGGCGGTGTCCGTGACACCTCGGGTTCCCCACCCAGAGCTGTCTTTAATAAAGGCATTTTAAATTAGCTCCTCTCCTGGCCCTAGTTCTAACACCAGCGAGCACCAACACCCAGCAGCTCTCATGTATGCAGCACGGCTGGCACCGGGGACACGAGTCAACATCCCTCCAGCTGCCCGCTCTGCCTGCAGGCTGTCACACAACAGCAATGTTCCAGCCAGAACAGGCATTTTTACATCCTCAGCACCACGTGCTCTTGTGGTCCTGCTAGTGCATCAGAGAGAAAAGCCAAATGTGACAGACCAAACTTGACTGTAGGAGAGGGATGGCTCAGCAGAGGCACTGGGGACCTGTGGTGCCAGCCAGTGCCCGGGCACTCAGACACAGCAGCAGTACCCCAGACTGTCACACTTCACCTGGGAGGGTATCAAAGCCCAGGGGTTCTTTGTTCAGGGTCTCCCAGAGGCACCAGCTCAAGCTGCCACTGTTCCACCACCATAAAATTGTTTTAAGGATCCAGAGGTCCAACACTCTGCTATGGAGGACATTCCACATTTCCAGTCTTTTGGGCATTTAGGACCTTTTGATTTTGCTTTGCACCCAAGAAAAATAAATCTCCAAATGTGCACAAATAACTCTTTTAGCAATTCCTCCTTTTATTTTCAGCAGAATTTTACATTGTTCTCTGCTACCTTGTCCTTGTTATGAATAAGAAGCTTGACTAGGCCAATATTCAAGCAGCAATCAATTTATTATTTAATATCGTAAGGTATGAGCAATACAGCGCTGGGTACAGTGGGGGAAGTTTTCCCTCCAACTGCGCACCGATAATTGAGGGTTACAGGTATTTATAGGGGTACTCATCACCTTTTTTCCGCAGTTTCTATTTCCAATCTTTTACTCATCAGCAATTTTTATTCCAAATTATTACATCACAATTCCATACACTGTTGTGATTTTAATTTCTCAGGATGTATCTCAAAGGAATATCCCCAGATGGTGGTGGTCCAGTTTCCGAAAGAAGAAAGACGACTCCCATCTGGTGGGATCCAGCTCCCCAGATGTGTGTCCACCTTTTAATTGAAGAGACTCTAAATCTCATAACAGTGATGTCCAGCTTCCCTTTGGTCAAAACTATAAACCTTTGAGGTGATGTTCATCTTCTTCTCTCAAGCTGTTTTTCTCTGCTTCAATAAGGCGTGAGATAAGCATATTTCCTTTATATATATTCCAAAGCTATAGTTTCAACGATACAAGTTATATTCTAAAATTATACTTCAAAAGGTTATTACTGCAGAGCTTTTTATGCATTAAATGCAAGCAAAAAGCAACATCTTTAACACATTAATTCCAACGCTCTTAAATCAACCAGGGTTAATTGCAAACCAAAGATAGGTTCAAAGGCCTTTTTCCATGCTTTATTCTCCTCAGTTATTATTAGAATTCACAGCTCTCCCATTGTCGGTGTCCACACATTTCGCATTCACAGCTACACACATCACCTCTTTGTACCTCACACAAAACACAACTTTGAATTTCACAATCCCCCCTGTGCTTGTATAAATTTTCATTTCTCTTACTCATTCGTGTCTGGGCTTCAACTCTGGCTAAAACTTTGGAAGCTTTCTCTTTTTGGTCTCTTATCTTTAATTTCATTATTTTGGTTATCTTAGCTCTTTTCTCAAATCTACCAGCTTCTCTGGTAGCCAATTCTGAGTCGGTTACTGCAATCTGCATGCTTTGAATAACTGAGTGGATTGGTTGGATAAAACAGGGAATAAGACAAGGTAGAAACAATAACCTAGCTAATGAGGACAATATCAGGAACCCTTTTTTCTTCTACTAAGTTCCTCCTCTAAGCATCTGGTCTCACCATGAGGCTTGAAGAATGGAATTCCGTTTTTGGACAGGGACATGAGCCACCCTTTTGATCTCTGCTGCTAAACCCCGGATGGTTTCTCCGTAGTCATCAATCTCAACTTTTCTATCTATGGGGCAGTTCTCTGTAAGCTTTTTGTCCACAAATCTAATATATACCATTTGGGCTTTCAATGAGTCATTTACACCTTCAGGTTTTAAATTTTCTCCAACCCAGTATAATTTGCCACCTATAGTGCACCTATAGTTGTGGTCATAGCACACTTCACTAACATGGGAATGTGCCATGAACATTGATTCTATTTTTCCCCCAATCCAGACAGTATGATTGCATTTGTCACCGACAGCTGGAGCAATAAGCTCTGATACTGCAGCTCGCTTGTGGATTACGTGGAGTTCAGGAGTGAGGCTATTAAGGCCCATTGCCTGGGATGCAATGATCAATACAGTGAAAATAATCCTCAAGGGGTTTAACTCTCTACCTCTCTCAAGGCCCCTTGGGTTGCATCCAAGGGCCGAGATGTAGATCTTCTCGGTAGCAGAGTTTATACCTTGGGATTTGGTCACTGATATTTTCCATTTCATTTTTGCCTTTTGACTCACGAGCCTTCAGATCTCTATTTATCGTGGTTGTGGTCCAAATCTTCTTGTCACACTCTACTTTTTCTAATTTGGCTTTTGGTACTTCCTGGAAATCAATTCCTGCTCTTGTTCTGTGTACCCAGGTTCTCCACCAGTCTTTATCTCCTGTTTTAATATAACCTTTCCTTACTGGAGCCCACAAAGTTTTATCAGTTTCTTTCTCTATTTCTTTCATACAATTACAGCAGAGAGCATTAGGGATCTGTCCCCTTGGTAGGTTTGTATACCAAAATTCTTCACACTCTATACACTTAAAACAACCCCATGGATAACACTTACAGTTTAGAGTAGTACATTCTACCTCTCGTGACTACAATTGGTTTTGCAGCTTAAGGTAGGAGTGTTTTCGTGACATACATCAGTCTCTTTTTAACTTGATATTCAGTTCTCCGGGGGTAGATGCAATTCTCCACTGGGATTCAGCAGGCGTCTCTGTCGGTGGTTCCATCTCTGTCGGTGGTTCCACTGGTCCTTTGACCCGCGACGCCTGGGTCCAGCCTTTTTCCGCAGTTCAGATAGCTGTATCAGTGGTCAGCAGAGTTAAATATGGACCTTCCCATCTAGGAGACAAACTCTCTTCCTTCTAGCTTTTAATCAGCACCCAGTCACCTGGTTTTATTTGATGTCTGCTAAATCTGAGAGGGGCTGATTGAGCAATTACGCCTTTCTCCCTTAGTTCTAGGACACGTTGTCCCATCTTCTGGATGTACTTTTGAATAGTCATATCGACTATGACTGTTGATGTTTGGGGTACTTCCTGGGAATAAGGCAGCCCATAAAGCATCTCACATGCAGAAAGTCCCGTATCTGCATTTGGAAGTGTCCTTATATTAAGCAATGCTAAAGGTAAACATTTGACCCATGACATTTGGGCCTCAATCATTAATTTTGTTAACTGCTGTTTTATTGTTTGGTTCATTCTTTCTACCCTCCCAGAGCTCTGGGGGTGCCAAGGGGTGTGATATTCCCAGGAAATCCCCATGGCTTTTGTTACTGCTTTTATGATGCTGGAAGTAAAGTGGGAGCCTTGATCAGAATCAATGGCCCTGATAACCCCAAATCGAGGAATGATTTGTTCCAACAATATTTTAACTACAAACTTCACCGTGGCTCAGGCAGCCGGGTAGGCCTCCACGCAATGAGTCAGTTGATTTACTAATATTAACAAGTATTTCCATCTGCTCACCCTTGGTAATTCAGTATAATCCACCTGAAACCTTTCAAATGGTCGGTAGGCTATTTTTCTACCACCGGTTGAAGCTTGTCTCATTACCTTTTTGTTAACTTTCTGACATGTCAAACACTCCTGTGTTATTCATTTTGCTATCTCAAAAATTCCAATACATCTATAATATTTTAAAAAATGATCACATAAGGCTCTTGTTCCCCGATGAGTATGTTGGTGCAACTGGCTTAAAATCCTTCTAGCATAAGCATTAGGTAAAATCTCTCTCTTATCTGATAGTATCTATTTTCCCAGCTCTTTCTTAGCTTCTAATTTTTTTATAGCTTCCTCCTCTTGAGTACTATAGCTTTTTGGCAGCTTCTCTTGAATTTCCGCTATAGTGTTCAGCTGGATAGTCTCTTTTAGTTTACAAGCTGCCTCTTTTTCTTCTTACTAAGTAGCTTGACCCTTGTTGATGACCTCTTACATGTACTACCGCTATTCTCTTAGGTCTTTTCAGGGCTTCAAGCACTCTGATTTTTAACTCCTGATGGATCAGTTTCTTCCCTTGAGTGTTTATCAAACTTCTTTCTATCTAGATGTGTGCACAATTCCAAAAGCATATTTTGAGTCTGTGTAAATTGTCCTCACCTTATCTTTTCTTAATGAAATAATCAGGTCCCTTCCCAAAAGATTGCATTCTGCTTCTGAAACTAGTAATAGATCACTAATATCCACTTGTCCTTTTGCTTCAATTAGTACTTGTTCAATAATGGGAACCTTAAAGGCCTCCCCTTTTGCTCTAATTACTTGAGCTGTTTTCCAGCTGATTTTGCATCTTTTTGGTAATCTTTGCACTGTTGATCTTTCAGCAGCTGTATCTATTAAAAGGTTGACTTCTTCACCTTGGGGAACTACCCTTAATTTTCCTCTACAAACAGTTTTTGATCTGCCTCTCACTTCCTGCAAACCCTTTTAACATGTCCTTCCATACCACAGTAAAAGCAGGTAGGTCTTTCAGAACCCTCACCTGTTCTTTTTCTCATGCTTTTAGCATTACTTGAAGATGCACTACCGTTCTGAACCTCTTTTACTGCAGCCATGAAAACCTTAGCTTTAGCTTTCACCTTCTCTTCATCTCTCTCTCTGTGCTTCCCGTAACAATTCTTGCAAACCTCTCTCCTGCCAGCCGTCTAACTTTCCAAGTTTCCTTCTAATTTCCTCCCATGATTTCGCCACAAATGGAGTTTTGATTAACGCTTCCCCACAGCTGTATCAGGATCTAATCCCAAATACATTTGTATACTCTACTTTATTCTTTCTAACTGATCTGTGGTTGACTCATCTTTCCCCTGATGTTCATTCAGGGCCTTGCTAATATTTTGCCCTCCAGGGACTGCCTCTTGAATTCCCTGAATAATTATATTCCTGAGATCCACCATATTCTGCCTATCTTGGTCATTGTTATGATCCCAGTTAGGGACTGCCAGGGGCCATTTAATTTCTCCTAAAGGTCCCTGCTGGTGGTCCCTATCCCAAATTCTCATGCCAGCCTGTCTTATCAGCTGCCTCTCCTCTGCTGTAAATAAAAGACTTAAAATTGACTGAATCTCCGTCTGGGTCTTAGAAACTGATCTAGCCTTTGAGACACCCCCAGAGGATCTTCAAGTAACCTTCCCATTTCTTTCTTTAAAAGTCCTTACATCCCCGGTGTTCAGGGCTGCTGGCACATACCCAAGGACTGGTGTCCCTTGATTTCCTACTAATGGTACTTTCCTTAATGGGTACAGCTGCCCCCTCTTCCCTTCTTTATTGCTATCCCCACTGCTTTCTGCTCGTGCCCTTTCCTGGCTTCTCATTCTGTGTGCTGGTGGTGAATCAAGTATGGGGAGCGGAGCCACCGGGGCTTGTGGCAGCGGGACTGGAACCACTGGGGCCTGTGGCAGCGGGACTGGAACCACTGGGACTTGTGGCAGCGTTAGTGGAACCTCTGGGGCTTGTGGCAGTGTTAGTGGAACCACCGGGGCTTGTGGCAGCGTTAGTGGAACCACCGGGGCTTGTGGCAGTGTTAGTGGAACCTCAGGGGTTTGTGGCAGTGTTAGTGGAACCTCTGGGGCTTGTGGCAGTGTTAGTGGAACCTCTGGGGCTTGCAGTGCAGCGGGTGCTGGAATGGGTGCAAAGGGTGCCGGGTTAGGTGCTGGATGAGGCACCTCTGCCAGTGCAGCTGGCTGTGGTAGATAAGGGGGGGAAGGTTATCTAAAGGGTCCCACTGATCCCTTTTCTTTTTGGTTTTTAATGCATACAGGGGAGAAGGCCAGGACCCATGCCATAAAGCAGCATAATCGCTTTCTTCTTGGTTAATAGGGTCCTTTTCATTTACATAGGCATTCAAGGCTTTACAGATCCACCCTTCAGATGACCCATACATTGGCCAGTATAAATTATCCGGTCGTATCATTTCCTTAGTCCATTCTACCATACAATATTGTATCATTTTCTCTTTATTTTTTTTCCTCTGCTAGATTCACATTTATCTTACAATTTTAACATTACCCCAAGGGGGCTGTCCTGGGGTATATCTGGCAAAATGCTCCCTCTTTTTCCAGTACTTTCAGTACCTTTATTTTCCTGCTGATTTATACCAGCTCCTGGGTTTTTGCTCTGGCATTGACCCATTTTTCCACCAAACAGGTGTTCCCTCACTGGCTTTGACTTCACTTGTTCAGACCTTAGTCCTTTCTTGTCAGGAATTTCCTTAATAAAAAGTCCCTTCTAAATCCTCCCGCCTCTGATTCTCTACCGGGAAAAGAAAACAAATTCCTCTCCGTAACCATTATCTTATCTCACCACCCCCGACCTTTTACGTACAGAGAATCCTTTTCCACACGCTTTGTTCCTTCACCTGCTGCCCCCCTCGCGGGGTAGCAAAACCAAGGTTAGAAGAATTCCTCACTCGTGTCGTGACTAAGTCACGTCTCATACACACATCATTCACACTCTGACACACCTACACCCACCCGTTCTTATCCCACCAAACCAAGCGATACGTACAGCCTCCTTTTCTCGCCTGGGTGAGAGTTTAATAAACTCGTGCACGAGTTTATTACAGGTGAATTTTACTGCAGTCTACTCCGGGAGCTCCAAATTCTTTGCTCATAATTTACCTTATGGATTTCCTCTTCCCTGAGACATTCCCCCGTCACTCAGGGCCACTGGAGGCAGAAGCCTCCAAGTTGGGGCGCTTCCCCGAGATCAGGAGTCTCCCTCAATGGATTTGGAAATTCCCGGCCAATGCACCAAATGTGTTATGAATAAAAAGCTTAACTAGGCAAATAATCAAGCAGCAATCAATTTATTATTTAATATGGTAAAGTATGAGCAATATAGCACTGGGTACAGTGGGGGAAGTTTTCCCTCCAACTGCACACTGATAATTGTGGGTTACAGGTATTTATAGGGGTACTCATCACCATTTTCCGCAGTTTCTATTTCCAATCTTTTACTCATCAGCAATTTTTATTCCAAATTATTACATCACAATTCCATACACTGTTGTGATTTTAATTTCTCAGGATGTATCTCAAAGGAGTATCCCTAGATGGTGGTGGTCCAGTTTCCGAAAGAAGAAAGACAACTCCCATCTGGGGGGATCCAGCTCCCCAGATGTGTGTCCACCTTTTAATTGAAGAGACTCTAAATCTCATAACAGTGATGTCCAGCTTCCCTTTGGTTGAAACCATAAACCCTTGAGATGATGTTCATCTTCCTTTCTCAAGCTGTTTTTCTCTGCTTCAATAAGGCGTGAGATAAGCATATTTCCTTTATATATATTCCAAAGCTATAGTTTCAACGATACAAGTTATATTCTAAAATTATACTTCAGAAGATTATTATTGCAGAACTCTTTATGAATTAAATGCAGGCAAAAAGCAACATCTTTAACACCTTAATTCCAATGCTCTTAAATCAACCAGGGTTAATTGCAAACCAAAGATAGGTTCAAAGGCCTTTTTCCATGCTTTATTCTCCTCAGTTATTATTAGAATTCACGGCTCTCCCATTGTCGGTGTCCACACATTTCGCATTCACAGCTACACACATCGCCTGTTTGTACCTGACACGAAACACAACTTCGAATTTCACATGGGGACCTGTGGTGCCAGCCAGTGCCCTGGCACTCGGACACAGCAGCAATACCCCAGACTGTCACACTTCACCTGGGAGGGTATCAAAGCCCAGGGGTTCTTTGTTCAGAGCCCCCAGAGGCACCAGCTCAAGCTGCCACTGTTCCACCACCATAAAATTGTTTTAAGGATCCAGAGGTCCAACACTCTGCTATGGAGGACATTCCACATTTCCAATCTTTTGGGCATTTAGGACCTTTTGATTTTGCTTTGCACCCAAGAAAAATAAATCTCCAAATGTGCACAAATAACTCCTTCAGCATTTCCTCATTTTATTTTCAGCTGATTTTTACATTGTTCTCTGCTACCCCTTCCTTCTCTTTCCAAAATTCATGTGGCTATTGAAGCCCTGGCTTGGCACACACATTTTCTTTACTTCTCTAGGGATATAACTCCAGCAACGCTGCCGAGCACACCCATTTCACTGTTGCACAAGCCTAACTCTGTGCTGCAGTATGGGAATCCCACTGTGGTGTGGGAGATGGCAGGGCACCAGAGCAGGCCCTGAAGCACGGACATTCGGGAGTGGAAATTCCTGGCGTGATGTTGTGATGCTTGTATCCCCATTCATCTGTTCTGTGCCTTTGAGACTGGCTTTGAAGAGTGGAAGTTTTGTTTGGGTTTCTCTTATCACGGACACAGAGACGAGCAGTACACAGGGCTGTTTTCACTTCCTGCTTTCAGCTTGCTGCTTTGCTTGCTCTCTTTTCTGCTCTTGCTTCTGGTTTGCTTTGGCCTCTGCTTATTAGCTAGCTCTAGCTAAACAGTCCAAATTCCTTCCTGGACTGTTTCTCCTCTCCTTTTCTTCCACCATCTCAAACCTGCTCCGGACTGGGACCTGGGAACACCGAGGATTTGCACCGTTTTGGCCTGCAGCAGCTACCCCAGTGCCGGAGGGACTGAGAACAGAGCAACCATCCCGAAAGAGACTTTCTGATTTTGTCATCTTTCCCAGAGCGGTGTCATCGGGTATTGTTCATTTTGTGTGCTGGGGGGTGCTGTGTCTGGTGAATAAACAAATTCTTTCCACCTCTGTCTGAGGAATTTTTTCCCAAACTGGTTGGGGGGAGGGGCCGTGTGGGTTTTGCTTTCTGGAGGGGCCCTCCTTTGCAGATTCTTTAACAAATTTGCCCTAAACCAGGACAGGGGGATTAGTGACTAGTCTGTTGGAACCTGGGTTAACTCTCAGAACTCCGGCACTACCGCAGGAGTAGGGAACTGCCTCAGGATAGGGATTTTCCAGAGGCAGAACCTTTAGAGCCACTTGCTCTACTGTGCCAGACACCAGCCGCGACAGGGAGCAGGCAGAGGAGAAAGGAGGAGGCCGTCTGAGGTTCCACAAGGAAGAGTTTATTCCAGGTGAAAGAAATAGGATAAAAAGCCCCTAGATTTATTGTGCAAGGGGGTTTATACAGATACAAGTCAGGGGGTGCATACAAACAGCTGAGCAATAGGGAATCCTCAGGGGAGCAGTGAGGGGATTAGTCAAGTGTCTGGGGCCCATTGCGGTAGGAGGGTGGAGAGGATGGCTCACATGGGCCCACGGGGCCTCCGGAATAGGGGAATTCCAAAGGGCTGTTGCAGTCAGAGATTGGCCCGAAGGCTCCTTCGGGAACCAAGGGGTTGGGGTGCCGTGGCAGGCAGGGAAAGAGCTGGAACAAGGGGCGGGGAATGGCATGAGGGACAGCTTTGAGGGAGGGTAAAACCCACGGGTAAACCATGAACAACTTAAACAGGAATCAATAAAATAAATTCAAACTGCAACAATCAAGAGCATCTTCAGACACACAGCCTGACCGACCAGCAATGGAAGCTGGAAAAACAAAAAGTTTTGCTGAGCAATGGCCCTTTGATGAAGCAAAACTTTTACAATCAGGGCAGCCCATTTGTACAGATGGGGGCACACTCTGGGGGTACAGCTGAGGCCATGAGGTCACAGCAGGCTCAGGGGTCACAGCAGGCTGAGGTCACAGCAGGCTCTGAGGTCACAGATGTCCCAGACCCGGTGGTTGCACAGCAGCACAAGGAGCGAGCAGTCGGTGCTTGAGCACAACTGTTGCGGCAGCAGCAGCGGCGGTGGCAGCAGTGGTGCTGACATTGGGACAGCGGTGTCAGGACAGCGGTGGCAGCAAGAGCTGCGGGACTGGCAGAGGGCAAGGCAGCATGGCCCTTGCTCTGCGCCTCTTCCTCCTGCTCCTCCTGGCCGTGGCCCTGCCTGCCAGGGCTGCCCAGGCTGCTCCGCTGCAAGCGTGGCGAGCAGGTGAGCTGGCAGCCTGGCTCCCCTTTCCCGGGACAGCGCTCCCTGCTCCCCGGGAAGCGCTGGGGATGGTTTTCCCCAGGCCTTCAGGGAGGGTTTCCTCTGGGGGAGGGAGAGAGCCCCCAGGGCCCTGGGCAGCCCCAGTTTCCTCTCCAGGGATGTATCACAGGGCCTGCAAAGAGGGTGCAGAGTGATCAGGAGCCTGCCCAGAGCTCCCCAGGCCCCTGTGCAGTTTGGCCTTGTGCATTCACACCTGGCTCCCATAGCCTTAACCAAGCCCCTTGCAGTGCCCTGTTCCCAAAGGCAGAAGGGGATCCCAGCACACCATGAATCACAGAATCACTGGGTTGGAAGAGACCATCAAGTCCAACCCAGCCCTAACACCTCAAATACACCATGACACCAGGTGCCACTTCCAGTTTTTTTAAGACACATCCAGGGATGATGACTCCACTCCTCCCTGGGCAAACCATTCCAGTACTTTATGACCCTTTCTGTAAAAAACTTTTTCCTAATATCCAACGTATATTTCCCTTGGCACAGTTTAAGACTGTGTCCTCTCATGCTGTCACTTGCTACCATGGAAATGGTTCTGATCTGTGCTCCCTTCTAGATCGGGATGCTGGAAATGTTTTTCTGGAACCTTGGCTGGAAGATAGTTTGGATCCAGTGGAACCTCCCACAGGTAAGATATCTATGTTTTTCCATAGAACAATGACGGACAACCTGGCAAGAACCAGGGGACAGAAGCTTCTGTGGCTGTTGAGTTACAGGTGTGTCTGCAGAGCAGAATTTTCCAACTCCTGGGATGGATGCTGCACACAAGCCCAACTCCCATCACAGGGGTGAGTAGTGTGTCCCTCCTGACCCCACCACAGGCCGAGCCCTGCTTTTGTGGCATCCATTCCTGGGAAATGGAACTACTTTCTGTTAAGGTCTTCCAAAAAGAAAGACCCAAGCTAAAGGAGAAAATAAATCCTTGAAGCCTCCTGAACTTCTGGACCAGATGCTGAGTGACCTGGAGAGACAGCTTGGTGGGCGCATTTCCCTCAGCCTTGTCCTGGGGCTCAGCAGCCGGGGGCTTTGGCTGCACATCTGGACACGCCGTGCCCGGCACAGTGGGAAGGGATCCATGGCAGCCTCGCTGCCCTGCTGCTGCTTCCACGCCCTGCAGGGCTGTTTGCCAGCCTGGCCTGGCTGCAGCTTCTCCCCAGCCTCTGCAGGAAGGCATTGGGCATCAGCTCACAGGCCGACCAAACAGCAGCACAGACCTCAGACCACCTGTGATTTCCCTGTCGCCAGTCAAATCAGAAGGGGCAGCTGTTTGGAGTACAGAGGGCCTTGGCCTCACTAAAAATTTTATAGGGATTTCTTGCTTGTTAACCATGTCTGTGACAAGCATTGCCTCCTGAAGCTTCCCCATCCTCAAAGGGGAACAGCCCCACCTGACCCAGCTGTACCTCATCCTTTCTCCAGAAGCAGATGGAGAGGCTGTGATGAAGGCTCAGTTTCCCGGAGGAAGCAGTGGCTCATTGGCAGCTTCTGCTGCAGGAAGGGAGGCGATGCCAGGCACAGCCACAGGAGGTAATTGCTGTCCCTCTGGGCCTGAGCCCTGCTGAGGCTTGAGCTGCCCTCTCTGCTGCTTGGCACTGCGGGCACAGCCCGGACAAGACGGGCACAGCCCAGAGGAATTGTCCCGAGCAGGCTCAGGGCACTCGGGTACTGAGCTGTCCTGCTGGGCTCCCTCCGTGGGAGACACGTCCCGAAACCTGGGAGCGGCTGCACGGGGTGCCCATGGTGGGGAAAGGGCAGAGGGGGAGAGCAAGGCTCCACTGGGTCTTGAAAGGGCCTGGCCATGTGCCCTTGGGATGGGGAAGGGGTCCCAAGGCAAAGAGAGATGGAGAGATAGAAGAAGGTGGGAAAGGCAGGAGAAAGGGCAGGAGAGTCAGAGGGACAGGGGGACAGCTGAGGGACTGCCTGCTGCAGCTTTCCCCAGGGCTTTAGCAAGAGTTGCAGCTGTGGGAGGGAGTGCACCCAGGGCCCTGGGCTGCTTCAGCTGCCCCACCAAGCGTGTCGCACAGGGCATGGAAAGAGGGTGCAGAGTGACCAGGAGCCAGCCCAGAGCTCCCCAGGCCCCTGTGCAGCTTTGGCCTTGTCCATTGACATCTGGCTCCCACAGCCTTACCCGACTCCCTTGCAGTGCCCATTTCCCAGAGGCAGACGGGGATCCCAGCATGCCCTGAAAAACCTTCTCATCTCTGCTCTGTTCTAGATGAGCTTGCTAGGAAGATTTCTCCGTTAGATTGGCTGAAGAAAGTTTTGAAGCCTTTGGAGCCTCGTGCAGGTTTGTTCTCATTGTCCCACCACGGAATAATTGTTGACAACCTGGCAGGAACCTGGTTACAGAAGCTTCTGTGGCTGTTGTGTTACAGATGCGTCTGCAGGGAGGACTTTTCCTGTTCCTTTGCTGGTTCCTTCACCGAAGCCAGGCTCTCATCACAGGGGTGAGTAGTGTGTCCCTGCTGACCCCACAGGTTGAGCCCTTCTTCTGTGGGATCCATTCATAGGAAATGGAACCACTTTCTCTTAAGGTCCTCTGAGAGGGAAGAACAAAGCCACAGGGCACAAGAAAGCGCATGAGTCAAATAACATCCATAAACAAATCGTGATGGAACTGCAGAAAGGGAATGGTGAGAGCATTTCCCTCAGCCTTGTCCCGGGGCTCAGCAGCCGGGGGCTTTGGCTGCACATCTGGACACGCCGTGCCCAGTATAGCAGGAAGGGATCCATGGCAGCCTCGCTGCCCCGCTGCTGCTTCCACGCCCTGCAGGGCTGTTTGCCAGCCTGGCCTGGCTGCAGCTTCTCCCCAGCCCCTGCAGGAAGGCATTGGGCATCAACTGACAGAGAGCCCAAACTGCACCATAGATCCCCTGCATTTTCCTGGTGTCTGAGCACATCCTGAGGTGTGGCTGCTTTGCAGAGCAAGGGCCATAGGAAGCCACAAAGGCCTGTGGGGATCAGGATTTTCCGGATTCTTATCCATGTTGTGGACAAGTATTGCCTCCTGAAGAGGCCACCACCTGGATGTGCAGTGTTTGCATCTGATCCCACCAAGCCTTTTCCTTTCTCAAGGGATGGACAGAGAGGCTCTGTGGAAGGCGGCATTTCCTGCAGGAAGGGAGACGATGCAAGGCACAGCCACAGGAGGTAATTGCTGTGCCTCTGGGCCTGAGCCCTGCTGAGGCTTGAGCTGCCCTCTCTGCTGCTTGGCACTGCGGGCACAGCCCGGACAAGACGGGCGCAGCCCAGAGGAATTGTCCCGAGCAGGCTCAGGGCACTTGGGTACTGAGCTGTCCTGCTGGGCTCCCTCCGTGGGAGACACGTCCCGAAACCTGGGAGCGGCTGCACGGGGTGCCCATGGTGGGGAAAGGGCAGAGGGGCAGAGCAAGGCTCCACTGGGTCCTGACAGAGCCTGGCTATGTGCCCTTGGGCTGGGGAAGCTGTTCCTTGTGCAGGATGGCAAACAGGAGGGCGGGACAGAGGTTGGGAACAATAGCTGTGGCACTGCAGATTTCCCCGAGCATTTAGTGAGGGTTTCCTGTGTGGCAGTGAGAGAGCCCCAGGGCCCTGGGCTGCTCCAGCTGCCCCTCCAGGGATGTTGCACAGGGACTGCAAAGTGTCTGGAGAGTGATCAGGAGCCACAGGCTCCCACAGCCTTACCCCACCCCCTTGCCTTGCCCAATTCCCCAAGTCAGAAAGGGATCCCAGCACATCATGGAAATGGTTCTGTAGAATCTCTGCTCCCTTCTAGATTGGGATCATGACTTGGGTTATTTGGAAATGCTGGTAAATGGTGGTTTGAAGATGTTGTCAGATGCTGGAGACAAGTTCTCAACGTACCTTTCCTGACAGAATAATCAATGTCTATGTGGCAACAGCTCACTCATATGGCATTTCCTTTAAGTTCCTCTAAAGGTTGTTCACTTCTGGAAACTTTGCCCTGCTCCCTTCTGGAGCCCTGAGGGATCCCACAGGATGACTGTCAGTGGAAGGAAGGAGCATTTAGCTGTCCATCCTTCTGTGTGCAATGTCAGTGTGTCCTTCTGTGTGCTCTGTGCAGTCACAGAGAAGAGCAGAGAGGGAAGGGGCCGGGCCCAGGGCTGTGCCCCGGGGCTGAGCCTTGCCTGCAGCCTGAGGATCTCCTGCAGTGTCACGGGAGCTGTTCTGTCCTGCCTTTCTTTGCAGCTGAACGTGTTGCTGAAGGTGATCTGGCTTCCCAACCCACGTTCAGGATTGAGCCTCTGGGACATGGTGAGGGTAGGTCAAGGCCTTTCCCCTGGGAGAGCTGCCAGCTCAGAGCCCAAAGCTCGGCCAGGGGGGCATCGCTGCAGGTGCCAGGACAGAGCCATGCACGTGTGTGCCCTCGCCCTGCGCGATCCCCTCACACCTTCTGCTCAGGCCTGGCAGCTATTTGGAGGAAGGTGGGCCCTGGCCAAGCCACAAAAGGCCAGATGGATTTTGAATCTTATCCCCATTTTTGATAAGCCTGATGTCCTAAACATGCCACCAACAGAAATCAGAAATTGTTCCATCTGATCCAGCTGAACTTTTTCCTTTTTCAAGTGATGGAGCAAAAGGCAGGACTGAAGGCAGTGTTTCCCCAAGCAAGCAGAGGCCGACTGGCAGCCCCTGCTGCAGGAAAGGAGGAGATTCCAGACATGGGCACAGGCACAGGAGGTAATTGCCCTGCCACTGTCAGCCATTTAACAGGGCTGTGTGGCAGCACCTCTTTCCACCAGGTCCTGCCCTTGCATGGCCCAGCACCAGCCAAAGCTGGAGGCACCTCTGGAGCTCATTCACAGCCCCGGGGAAAGGGGACCCGTGCACCAATGTCCCTCCCACTGCAGCTGCTCCGGAGCTGGCCCTGAGTGCCCAGAGGCCCAAGGCACAGGAGCAGCCCCGAGCGGGAGCCCTGCCGCGAGCCCAGGGCCAGAGCCAGCCTCGGCTCCCGACTGGGCAGGGGCTGCACTGGGTCCTGACAGGGCCTGACTCTGTGCCCTGTGGCTGGGGGAGCTGTCACGGGGCAGGGAGGGCCAGGGCTGGCAGTGGCTGCTCAGGGGCGGCTTTGGCCCGTGTCCCTCCAAGCAGCGACTGCCCAAGCAGCTGCCCTGCCCCCGGGCTCTCCTCCCGGCCTGCTGGGCTTTGTTGGGTGGCACAGCCTGTGCCAAGGGGTGGCAAGGTGCCTGCAGGCCCCAGCTCTGGGGGAAACAGAGAACGTCCTGCCCACATCCACCGTGCTGCCAGCTCAGCAGCGCAGCACAGCACGGGCTGATGCTCCCCATTGCTCCCATAGGTGCAGCTGGCCCCACCACACGTGTTCTGGATTCCCAGAAGGGCCCTGGAATGGGTTTCTGTCAGGGAACAGGCTGCTGGATAGGATTAATTGCAGGCCTGCTTTTTTTCGAGCTTATTTTCATCTTATGCTGTGTCCAAATTTGGACTTGCTGGAAGAGAAAAGGGTGAGTGTTTTGTTCACCTTTCCCTCAAACACCTTCTTTTAAAAGTCTAATGTTGTAGACAGGAAACATTCCCAGAGAAGCTGCTGTGGTGTTGTTGCCAGTCTGTGATTGTCCAGAGAAGATGGGGAGCCTTGCCAGCTCTGGGCCCTGCTGTGCAGGAGGCTCCCTGTGTGCCACTGGCAGCTGGGGCCTCAGCCACCTCCTCTCTCCACAGGGATGCCTCTGCAGCTTCACAAGACTGGCCAAATAACTCAGCCAGGGGGAACTGGAACTGTCATCTCACATCTCCGTGCCCGTGTCTGTTGTCCCTTCCACGGCTGCATTACCAGCTCATTGCTAGGGACAGCTTGTTGGTATCACCACCCAGAGCAGGAGCCTCTGTCCCCAAAGGTGCTGCCCCTGGTGTCCAGCCAGGCCAGGAGGTGCAGCCCTCCTACCAGGGAAGGGCCTGAGCCTGGCATCATCTTTGGGGTTCAGCTCAGGTGTGTCTGTGCTACCACCAGCTCTGGCGGAGCGGCTTGTCTGGGCACAGCCAGGGCTGGGTAGGCAGCAGCTGAGCACGGGGCTCCTGAGACAAAGCAACCTCATTTTGTCTTTGTTTGACATTTATACACAGCAGAATATTTTAGAAATATTTAGAAACATTTTTTGTAGAAAAATATCCCCAAGTATTTCTTCCCTTTTCCCATTGTAGTTTAGGATTTTTCAAAGTAGTTTTAGAATTCTGAAAAATTTGGAACACTTTTACACTTGCCGAATAAAAAATAAAACTGTAATAATTGTTGATCATTACTCTTAGATGAACTAAATCATCACAAGACGCCCAGTGTACTGGAGAGGCTCTTTTCCCACTGGAGATTTTTCCCCAGTGACAACAACGGACTTAAAGCCCTTTCCCTGATAATTTCCGGCATTCCTTACAAGCTCATCTCTCAGTCTTCAGAGGCAAACTTTGAGCACAGTGGGAATCTCCTGCTGTGCAGGAGGGTTTCTGTGAGCCAGCTGACCCCGGGGCCTCTTTTGCGGAGATAAACGCAACTCCACGACTTTGTGAAAGTTGTAAAGTTGGTATGTTTATTACTGTGCTGGATGCATGTGGAGATTCCTCTCCTTAAAAGACATGCGTCCCTCTGGGAACTCCAGATCCTTTTTTATCACCCTCTCAAATAGATATGCATCCAATTTTACGATAGGTTCATACATATTCATCTTTACAAATTTGGTTTGACATTTACCGCTAGTTAATCTTTATCAGAAAGAATTCCCAGGTCAGGTTGGCCTGTTCTCATGGCAGTTCCTCTGTCTCTGTGTCCCCTGCCACCCCCTTATCTCTGTCCTTGACTGAAGCAGTTTCTCTGAGCTTAGGCTTTCCACCAGTCAGACTAAACAGCTATATTTTCCAACTACTGACTTTACTCCAAGATGTACATTTCTCCTAAATCAAAATGGATTTCTACTCTGGAAAATTTCTACTCTGTCTCTTTTCCCCCCCTTTCCTAGAAATAAGTAAATTCTTTTATCTAATGCAAATGCCTACAACAATAAGTGTCTCTTAATGCTTTAATATGTACGTTTGATAAGGAGGTTAACACAGCTGTTCGTGTAGTATTCTCCAATTTCAAATTAGCAATATAATGGATAACCCTAAACTTAGTCCAACTAATATTAACAAAACTACAATGGGATGACACCATTTATTAAGGATTATTGCATTTGGTGACCACCCAAAGATCACATCCCACCAGTGATGATCTGCATTTTGTTTTATTCTTTGCCGAATTCTGGTTATTTCTTTGTTATCATGTTGGACAGTAATTAGGGCTTGCTCTGCTTTCTTGGATTTCTTTCAAGATCTCCAGTAGGTCTTGGTGCTTAATTAATTGTTTTACCAATGTAAGGTCCATCCCAATAGGAGTAGGTGATAGTCTGTGTTACATTGGGTAATTGCTTTTAATCAACTGGTGGGATGTCACTGGGGCCACGTACGAAAAATCACACCCGATAATCTTAACAAAATTACAAATACAAAATTTAAAATTATTTCTTCTTGACAAAAACACATCAGCGCTATCAATTTTTACAGCAGCACAAGCATTTCTCAGGCACACATAACTTTTACTAGTATATACGAGCAAAGTTTTCTGATCAGTGACTGGATGAATCTCAAAGTGGCAAATACTCTGTTCACTGTCTAGACACACATTTGGGCATTAATTGTATTGCTTTCACAAATGAATCCTAGTTGTTCTCTAGTAATGCAGGATTCTGACTTTACTGTTTGCCACTTTTCATTCACCTTTCCTGCCCACACCCTATGTTCTGAAGGGTAGAGCACTCTTTTTTCATTATTTAATCCCAGTGCAGTGATGGGGCGGATAACATAAACAGTGGCAATACGTATGGTAAGCACAAAGGCAGTGGCCACATAAGAAGCAGGATCATGGGTGAAATTTACTGTAGTCCACCAGGATTGAAACTTCTTTTCAAAATCCATCACATTCTCCCAGACAACTTTCTGAATTTCTGCTGGAAAATTACCTTCACCCCCTTCCCGTATGATCAGAGCTGCTGTTGCCTGCATCTATAACTGTGCTTGTATACAACTGAAAGCTAAAGACACATTATTTTCAACTGTACCAAGTGCTTCTACTATTAACTTGTGGTCTAGGCCCCCGACCTTTTCCCACTTTGGCAGTCAGTACTTTGGAAATCTGCCACTGGCTAGTTCCCAAAGCCAATAGAGATGACTGTAAAGGCTGCTTCAATTTTGCTAGGTCACCTGCTGCAGTGGCCAGCTTATTCATCAGTATTTCTGAATCAATTCCATTTAAAAATCTCAATCCATTCCCTAACATCCCAGTTAGATCATTTCTTATTCTGTTCCTGAGCTATATCTGTCTTTGTAACCACCTTGTGCAGCCCTCAAAGGATGTTCTTAGGAAAGAGGAGCAGGCTGGTTGGATTTTTGAGATGTTAATTTGCACTAGCAACTCAACACGTTTGAGAGGCCATTCTGGATTGAACAACAGTCGTTGTTCCCCCACATTCCTCTCTATGATGTATGGGCCTATTTCATACACTTCAGGTTCAAGTTTGGGTTGGGTCTGTACTATTTGATTACTATTGTGGGTTGTATAAGGTTCTGCTGTTGTAAATTTGCAGTGTCTATTTAAAATTTAAATGAGAGCCCGATAGCAGCTCGAGCTTAAAGGCAGGTCACTTCTACAGGCTGTATCAAGGAGAAATTACACCAACAGTCTGATTCACTTGGGCTATCACAAACTTCTTGGTGCCTGTATACGGGGAGGTTGAGACACTAATTTCATCTGGTTTCTCATAAGCTGTCTCATTGACTACCTAGCACTCTATTTTGATTTCTTCTCTCTTGATCTCCTGAAGTGTCCACAGTTCTCGTTCTTGCCACTCTTGCTCCTCATATACCTGATCTTCATGAATTACTACAGTGGATAGGTTTAGCTCTTTTATCTCAGAAAGTTCTCCCATGGATCCAGTATACAGATTGAAAGCTTTGGACCAAGGCCATTCAGCATTGCTTTGGATAGAGGTACTCTCTAATTCTAAGACTCCAGTTATAATTACATACAAATCAATTCTATAATTGAAATGACAAACAACCCCTGGCGGCAATATACTCATTTTGCCTGAGTAAGTTTTAATCTCAGTTCATTGTTTCTTGATGTCCCTCTCTAAGGGGCTCCTGGGGCTTTCTTCACTCGAGAGTGATGGATCCAGGCATTCTGCTCCTTGATCTGGATTGCAGTGAAGGTGGTGAGAAGCACTTGCAGTGGTCTCTCTCACTGTGCATCCAAAGTCTTTTCTGCAAGAGGCTTAACATATACATAATCTCTAGACTGTATGTTATGTACTGGTCTGTCTAGCTCTTTGCTCCGAGTTCTAGCCACATGTTTCTCAATTTCTCTGAGTTGTTTGCTTAAAGCCACCATGCAGGTGGCCAGGGTTATCTCTCCAATGGGTGGACATTCTCTTTCGTATTCCATATGGTCTTCCATAAAGCATTTCAGAAGGACTCAGCTTTTCTTTAGCTCGTGGTTTAGTCTGAATTGGCAGTAGTGCCAGTGGAAGAGCTTGGGGCCAGGGCAGATTAACATCCTGCCCCAGTCTTACAATCTGCTGCTTAATCAAATGATTCATTTTCTCCACCTGGCTGCTTGACTGCGGGTGGTATGGAGTGAAGTTCTCAATCTATGAATCTATGCCCAGGTGGCTACTAATCAGTGGCACTATTTTGGAAATGAAATGTGATCCTCTATCTGAGGATATTGGGGCTGGAGCTCTGAAGCATGGTATTATTTCTTGTAATAATACCCAGGTCACCTCTAGAGCTTTGACAGTTCTTGTGGGGAATGCTTCTGGCTAGCCTGAAAATGTATCTGTCAATACTAATAAATACAGATACCCCCCTATCCTTGAGGGTTCTGAAAAGTTAATTTGCCACGGCTGTCCAGGCCCATGGCCTCTCTTAATTTGACCGAGTTTCGGCCTGGGGGTATTTTTGGCGTTAGTCTGGAGGAAAGGATCTCACTGTTGGTTTACCTGAGTAATAGTGGCATGCTAATTCTTGGCAATGATTCTTTCAATCAGATATGCATTTTAGAAAGCCTGTGGAAACTACTACTTAAAAGTCAACCCTTTATTTTGATGCACTCTGTATCACTGGCAGTCTTGGTCATTCTGGGAAAGGAGCCACACTTCATAAAAGCTTTTAAGTAGTTAGGCCCCAGTGTGTTTTCTGGTGCTCTTCTTTCACTAGAGATCACAAAAATGGGAAGGGATTACTGGCTGTCTTTCAATGGTAGCCCACCCCTTGTGGTTGCATGTCTCTTTTGATTAGTACTATTATATTTTGGCTTACTTTTGAGGGAAATCTGTCCATAATTACTCCACTTTTTGCTGCTTTATTTGCCTCTCCATCCACTAGCTCATTTCCTTCTTCCAGTGCTGAGCTCTTTCAATGGTGTGCCTTAATACTCCTTTTCAGGCAGCTGAACTGCTTCCAGCAGCTGCATTGTCACTTCTTTTTGTGAGGTTAGCAGTCCCCTCTCTTTCCAGATGGCTCCATGTGCATGCACAACTCTGAACGCATACCTGGAGTCCATAAAGATGTTTATTCTCTTTCCTTTTGCCATTTCCAAGGAAATTATCGCTGCCTTCTGCGCAGAGGTGCCTGTCTGTAAGGGCCTGGATTCTATTACTTCTCTGCAGGCAGTCACTGTGAATCCAGCATGTCGCTTTCCACTGGCAACGTGGCTACTACTGCCATCAGTGAACCAGGTCTCTGTATCGTCCAGCAGAGTGTCTTTCAAGTCTGGGCATCTGGAGTAATTAGCTTCAATGGTCTCCAGGCAATCGTGGTGTACTGCTTCTCCTTGATTTCCACTGAGAAAAGAAGCTGGGTTGACAATATTAGTCACCACTATCTCTACATCATCTTGCTCTACCATGATGGCCTGGTATTTCAGAAACTTCTGTGGTGAAAGCCAGAGGCCACCCTTTGCTTCCAGTACTGCGGACACTGTGTGGGACACTAGCACAGCCATTTTTGTCCCAGGGTAAACTTGCGTGCCTCTTGAATATTCAGCATGACTGCTGCTACAGCTCTGAGGCAACCTGGCCATCCTTTGGCTGTTGCATCTAGCTGCTTGGAGAGGTAAGCAACTGCCCTCTGATATGGACCCAAGTCCTGAGCCAATATTCCCAGGGCAATGCCCTGTCTTTCATGGGAAACCAGAAAGAATGGTTCACTTACATCTGGAAGTCCCAAAGCTGGAGCTGACATGAGGGCACTCTTTAGCTGGTGAAAGGCCCGTGTGCCTTCCTTTGTCCACTGGAGATCTCTGTTTGCACTGGCAATAAGAGCATAGAGGTGTCTGACGAGCAGTCCACAATTATAAACCACAGCCGGCACCACCCTGCCATGCCTAAGAAGGTTTGGAGTTCCTTTATTGTCTGGGGTTTTGGGGTTTGGCATATGGCTCCTTGCGAGCCTGCCCTCACGTCCATTGCCCAGCACTCACCTGGTACCCCAGGTAGATTACTTTCTCTTTCACTGCCTGTGCCTTTTTCTTTGATACTCTGTGTCCTTGGAGTCCTAGGAAATTCAGAAGGCTTACTGTCCAGGCCAGACATGCTTCCCTCGTCCGAGTGGCTACTAGAAGATCATCCAGGTACTACAAAAGCCTTCCTTCTTCCTGTGGAGCTTCCCAGGACTCTGGATCTTTGCAAGTTGTTCTCTAATCGGAGTGGGGGAATTTTTTGAAGCCTTCAGGCGCATGGACCATGTGAGCTGGGCTTTGCACTGCTTTTAGGGCTTTCTCATTTGATTGCAAAAATTTTCTGGCTGGCTTCGTGGGTATGGAGGCAAAAGAAGGCATCTCTCAGGTCTAAAACAGCAAACCAGGTTAGCTCAGGTGTTAAACAAGTTAGTAAAGTAGATGGATTTGCTACCACAGCGTATAAATTCTTTGTTATCTTCTTGACAGCCCTCAATCCAGTACTATCAATTATTGGGCTGATTTCTTCCCTATCTTCTTTTTGAGGGGATACTACTGCATTCTCACTGGTTGACTTTTTTCTTTAAGCTTGATTAATATGGGAGGGCATTTTTCACCTTCCCTTGTACAGCAGAGGCCCACACCCCCAAAAATACTTATTTACTTATTCTAATACCTGTTTACTCATGTTTTTATTTTTAATTTCAATGGCTGTTAATGTTAAGCTTAACATCTATATATCATTTGCCTCCAGAGTAACCTCTCCATTTGAGAATGTTTAGCGAACTGGTCATATACAAAAAGCTTCGAAATACACGTTACTTTAAAGGTTTGCAAAAGTATGCCTTAATAGACTGGCCAGTTTTGCCCTACACTACAACATAAACATTCTCCACAGGTACTAAAGCTTTATTTAAAGCTGAATATATGGCCTCTGTATCAACTAAAATTCTATCCTTTTCTTTCCTTCTGGTCTCACTGCCTCTCGCAGAGGGGTCTGTGACATCCGAGTTCTGGATGAAATTGAACTGCAAGGAGGGGGATGGGTGCGAGTGGGTATACCTTTGGAGCCTGAGTCCTCGTGCCTTTTGGAGAGGTCATCTTTATCCTTCCTCCCTTACCTTAGGAGGAGCCTTTAACAAATCCTATGTACTCAATTTGCGAATTGTGATTGCTTTGCGTTTCAGCATGATAATATTTGTCTGACTTCACACATTGCTATCTTACGCTGCATGCTGAACAACACGTTTGATTTGCCTTCTCTTTGCTTTGTTTTGTTTTTTTTCTGAGATCTACTCAAGTAGGTCAGAGGGAGCTCTGAACCCACAGTTACTCAGCTATTCTGGGTGATTTTTTCAAGCAAAAAACACATCAGCATACGGGATGATCTCTCATTTACCTTCTCATTTTTAAACAGCATTAACTGCAATAAGGTATTAAAAATCTTTTCATTTACTGAGCCGCCCCTACTGACAGCCTTCTCCCAGTGAGCTCTTTTCAAAAGGGGCTAGTTCAGGAACCTCTTCACTCTGGTTACTTCTCATTATCTCCTTCTCCTTATACTATCTTGTTTCTACCCAAGCCTCACAGTGTCTTTTCTCAGTTTTTCTTCACACACAGACCTCCAGGTGGCAGATATCAGAAGTGATTCTCCACACATAAGCTTTAAGATCTCAGGTTCTGAATTGGTTTGATCAGGAACATTTAAGTTACACTTAAGACACAGAACAGTAATACTAGTGCCTCTCACAAACTCTGCATTGCACATAAGGTGCCAGCCTCTCAATGCACCAAAAACTCCCGGGAATTGCCGGCAGGCTATCCCATTTATCACTTCGGCGTTTATCACTTAACCTCTACGGCAGGTTGTTCTCCGTCTAAACTTACTCTATTACCCACTGAAGTCCCATCTCTTCTATCTAAACTCTGTTTTACAAAATCTCAGTCTTTTCTAGTTCTCTTCTTGCACAATCTAATTAAAGCATGGTTTCTACGGACACTCACTTTACTGCCTTGCTTGTTACAGCAAAAACTCTGAAATGCCTACAAACACAGACACACACACACACAAACACACACATCTATCTCAAATTCACTAGAGCCAGGGCTTGAATTGCTGTGGGGGGGAATTCTTGGAATTCCTTTAATTTGCTTTACCACCGTTAAACATAAATCACCATACCATAGTTCTTCTGTGTAAAAAGCTACACTTGTTGCAAACAAAATCTTAAAATCTCCACAAACACCTCTATACAATCCAAGACTCAAATTACTACAATGTTGGCGAAGAACTACACAAAATCACTGGGAAAGGGCATATCTCTCCAAGTGCCCACTTTCCTCAACACAGCTCAGCATACAATAATTCAACATTTACCCACATCAGCTTTCTCTGGACACAAAATCAAAATAACACAGTAAAATTCATGAGATCAAGTCCAAATTACCAGGGCAAAGAAACTCCCTGAGCTTGTACTCACGGTTAAAATGTGCCAACTCTACATAAATCACCACATTTAAACACAATAAATATCCTCACTGATGTTTCTCCACTTGTTCTACGTCTCTGCAGGGCGCTGCCTGCCCCCACAGCCTGCCTCAGCTGGTGCTTCAAGCTTCACTCGGCTGCTTCTAACACGGGTAGAACTCACCCCTCACGCCATGGGTGAACTGATTTGTTCGCTCTCTCTTTCATACGCCACACATTCGCACGATTGCAAACACATTAATGATAACCACACAATGCATTCACCATACAATGATACAGTGTCCGGACACCACACAGACACACAGGTTCACTCAACCCACCCTCAGGGTTGCTAGCGGCCGCTCTATCAGAGGGTGAACCCCCGTCTCTAGTGCAGCCACTCAACTGGCTGCAAGCACAGGCGGAGCACTCAGATGTCTCTGAGTGACTTATTCAGCCATCCTATCTCTCTTTTCCCTCTGGGGCCCTTTGATATACATACCATATCCTCCGCACAGCAGCAGGTCCTTGTCTGTCTCCGCAGGAGGCAAGCTGAGACGAGCAAAGCTCCTGCGGGAAATTCCGGGGCACGCCTAGGAGGTCTGTCTATCCATTCTGCCCCTGTGGGGAGAGAGACGGTCCCATCAGGGTCACCAAAATATTTTGCAGAGATCAACAAAACTCCACAACTTTGTGAAAGTTGTAAAGCCAATATATTTATTACAGTGCTGGACGCATGTGGGAATCATTCCCCTAAAATGACATGTGTACTTCTGGGAACTTCAGGTCTCTTCTTATCCCCTTCTCAAATACACATGCATACAATTTCACAAGAGGTTCATACATATTCATTTTTACGAATTTTGCGTGACATTTGCAGCTAGTTCTTCTTTATCAGAAAGAATTCTTAGGTCAGGTTGACTTGCTGTCACAGCAGTCTCTCTGTCTCCCCGCCCTTATCTCTGTCCTTCACTGAAGTAGTTTCTCTGAGCTTAGGCTTTTTACCAGTCAGACTACACAGCAAGTTACGTACTTAAAGATGTAAATTCAACTTAAACAAAAATGGATTTTTACCCTGGAAAATTTCTACTCTGCCTCACTCCCATGGGTTTACCCATCCCCATTGTAGTGCCAAGTTCCCTAAGGCACAAGGTGCCATGGAAATGGTCTGATCTGCGCTCCTTTCTCAATGAGGGTGCTGGGACAGCTTCTCCAGCAGCTGGGATGGAGGATGGTTTGGAACCCTTGGGAGCTTCTTCATGTAAGTTCTCAACTTTCCCTCAAAGAATAATCATTGTCAACCCGTCAGGAACCAGGTGACAGAAGCTTCTGTGGCTCTTGAGTCAAAGGGTGTCTGCAGGATGGTCTTTTCCAGCTCCTTTGCTGGTCACTGCTCACAAGCCCAGTTCCCATTGCAGGGGTGAGTAGTGTGTCCCTGCTGATCCCCCAGGCTGAGCCCTGCTTCTGTGGCATCCACTCCTGGAGAAATGGAAATAATTTCTCTTAAGGTCCTTTGAGAGGGAGGAAAAAACCTACAAAACAGAATGTGCCCCTGGGGGAATCCAAACAACTGGACCAAATCAGGAATGAACTGGAGAGGCACCGTGGTGGGTGCATTACCCTCAGCCTTGTCCTGGGGCTCAGCAGCCGGGGGCTTTGGCTGCACATCTGGACACCCCGTGCCCAGCACAGTGGGAAGGGATCCATGGCAGCCTCGCTGCCCCGCTGCTGCTTCCACGCCCTGCAGGGCTGTTTGCCAGCCTGGCCTGGCTGCAGCTTCTCCCCAGCCTCTGCAGGAAGGCATTGGGCATCAGCTGACAGGCATTCCAAACTGCACCATGGGCCATGCAAACCCAGAGATTCCCTGATATTTCCCAGTCTCAAGCAGATCAGGACAGAGAAGGGAAGGCCCTTGAGTAGCCTCAACAGCCCTGGCCTTCCCCTCATCCTTATCCATGTTTTTAGAAGTACTTCCTAAAGATGCCACCTCCCCAGAGGGGAATAAGTGGTCTGCCCTCATCGAGCTGTCCCTTTTTGTTTCTCCAGAAATGGACCAAAAGGCTTTGCTGAAGGCAGCACTTTCTGAAGGAAGCAGTGGCACATGCCAGACACAGATACGAAGGGAGGAGATGCCAGAAAGTACCACAGAAGGTGATCATTGTGCCAGGCTCCGCAGTGACTGCCCAAGCAGCTGTGCTGCCCCCAGGCTCTCCTCCCGGCCTGGATTAGGAGACAATAGAAAGATAGAGTTACGGACATCTGGGTACCTATTTTCTGGGAAGCATAAGCCCGAAAAAGGACACACTTGAACAGAGGATTAACCCTTGGAAACAATAACCTGTTGCATATTAATGCATCTCATACATGATGCATAAATTCCATTCAAACACAGGATTCTGTCTGGTCATCCTCAACTTCTCCCTCTTAGTCCTAACCAGCTTCTTGAGAGCTTAGCGAGGCAGGAAGAAATTAGTTAATTCTGATAGGAGAGCAATAAATTCTTTCTCAGCCGTCCTGTGGCTGCTATATTTGCAAAAGCCAATCATAAAATACACATTTCTCAGAGGACCTCAGAATGGGGTGCTGTTGGGGAACACTCTGTTTGCTTGGGATAAGGGCAAGTTTGACCTTCTGTTGATGCCAGGAAAAGATTTGGAAGTACTCAACAGAACCCTGATTGAGAGCTTCCCTGTTGCGGTGCATGTTTTTGATTGTAATTCGGTCCTAGTAGCCAGTTTTATAACACCCCCTTATTTGGTATTGTTATACCATATTTTATTGCCAATGGGTTGCTCGATTCCCCCCTGTATATTGCTGGTTTTTTCCCTAGTTGTCCATTTCCCCAAAGACCTGCACTTTTGTTCACTGTTCCTCCTCCCATTCAATGTCAATCCCTCCCCAAACCTGCCCCTTTCTCTAGAAACTTCCCTATCAATTTGGTATCCTTTGAAACCCTATTGGTTTTTTTAAGTTGTCCTCCTCCCCTGTAATCCCCTATTGGTTTAAACAACGTATTCCCCGCCTTGTGTTCCACCCTCAGTTTCTCCCAACTGGACTGTATCCTGCCCAGGGACCTCCCCATTTTGGAAATCGGTGTATGGCTTTAATTCAGTGTCTTTCTGTCGATGACTCTGCGGGGAATAAACATACAGAAGAGCTCTCCCTGTTCCTTGTCTCTACCACAGCGCAGTCCACCTGTGCTGTAAAGCAGCTGTGCCCTACAGCCAAACCCCAGAGTTGACAGTTTTCTGGGGGCGGCCCACTCTGGGTGTTGGTGTTGGCAGCTAGTCAGGCTGAAGAAATCGGGCACTGCAGCACTTCCCAAATGAGCTCTTCTCTTGCAATAAAGAGATGGAGCTGTCAGCCCACTGTCCGGGTGGCAGCAGCAGCAAAGCCCAGCCGGCAGCAGCACAGGCTGAGCTCCATTGCCAGGAGCAGCCGTGGATGCCCACGGTGCGGGCAGGCAGGAGCCAGGCAGGGGCTGCTGTGACCAGCAGCGGGGTCCCCTGGGCTGAGGGCACATTTCCTTCCCTGGCATCATCTGGGCCTGGGCCTCCTCCAGTGGCAAGCCCAGGAAAAGAGGGAAGCCATCGGGAGGTGCTTGCCTTGAGAATAATGGAAAGAGGCTGGACTCTGAAGGAAGTCCTTCATAGCCTGAGGGATGAGCTCAGAGCCTGAGAGACACTGGGCCTGTGGCAGCCATGGATCTCTTATGAGCAGAGTGGGGATTTGCCCCCCAGGCCTCATCTGTTCACCCAGGGACACATGGTGAACACACACACACAGAAGATGGCTCAGCACTGGTGCTGCTCCCTGAGTGTTATGTTTGGGTCCCTCTAAAGACATGCAGGGGCTTTGGGTCACCTCTGTGCTGTGCAGGGGACTGGGGATACCAAGAAGTTGTGCATGGAATTTAATGAATATCCCAAATTGTGCAGAGGCATCTGTAAATTGAGCAGGACTTGGGGGTCTCCTGTGAGGCACACAGGGGGAGTTTAGGGTGGCTGAGGACACCTATAAGTTGTGCCGTGGGTTTGGGTGTCCCCTGAAGTGTGCAACTACCATGATGTCCTGTGTTACATTATTTTTGTAAGCTTTCACATCAAGTCCTTCACTTTTAAAATATGGGACAAAGGGCTGCACAGCGCAGAGCAGGGACTCGGTGTTAGCATGGCAGGGCTGCTGCTGCCTGCAATAGCTGGAATCACCAACATGAGTGGAATTTTGGATTTGGCATTGCTGTTGTATGTAGAGCCAGGAAATGTTCCACTTTTCCAATATCATGTATCTCACTTCTTTTAAAGAAAATCTAGATTGCAAATAGACACAAGGCAGGACAGGCTCTCCTCGCTGGAAGGGTACCTCTTGAGATCCATTCCAATGCAATCCTTCCCCAGCCATGAGGTCACAGCTGGCTCTGAGGTCACAGATGTCCCAGACCCGGTGGTTGCACAGCAGCACAAGGAGCGAGCAGTCAGTCCTTGAGCACAACTGTTGCGGCAGCAGCAGCGGCGGTGGCAGCAGTGGTGCTGACATTGGGACAGCGGTGTCAGGACAGCGGTGGCAGCAAGAGCTGCGGGACTGGCAGAGGGCAAGGCAGCATGGCCCTTGCTCTGCGCCTCTTCCTCCTGCTCCTCCTGGCCGTGGCCCTGCCTGCCAGGGCTGCCCAGGCTGCTCTGCTGCAAGCGCGGCGAGCAGGTGAGCCGGCAGCCTGGCTCCCCTTTCCCGGGACAGCGCTCCCTGCTCCCCGGGAAGCGCTGGGGATGGTTTTCCCCAGGCCTTCAGGGAGGGTTTCCTCTGGGTGAGGAAGAGAGACCCCATGGGCCCTGGGCTGGCCCTGTTTCCTCTCCAGGGATGTGTCCCAGGCCTGCAAAGAGGGTGGAGAGTGACCAGGAGCCAGCCCAGAGTTCCCCAGGCCCCTGTTCAGCTCTGGATTGTCCATTCATATCTGGCTCCCACAGCCTTACCCTACCACCTTGCAGTGCCCAGGTCCCAAAAGCAGAAGGGGGATCCCAGGACACCATGGAAATGGGTTTGGGTTATTACTTCTCTCTAGATGAGCTTGCTAGGAAGGTTTCTCCAGCAGCTTGGCTCCATGAGGATTTCCAACCTCATAAGCCTCCTGCAGGTATGTTGTCAATGTTCCCCTCAGAGGATAATCCTTGACAACCTGGCTGGAACCAGGTGACAGAAGCTTCTGTGGCTCTTGTGTTACAGGAGTGTCTGCAGGGAGGACTTTTCAGGCTCCTTTCTGGGTTGCTGCTCACAAGCCCAGCTCCCATCACAGGGGTGAGTAGTGTGTCCCTGCTGACCCCACGGGCTGAGCCCTGCTTCTGTGGGATCCACTCTTCTGACATGCAAACACTTCTCTTAAGGTCCTCTGAGAGGGAGGAACAAGCCTGGAGGAGACAGAAAGTCTCTAGAGGTGTCCAGACCCTTGGCCAGGTTCCTGAGTGACCTGGAAAGACGCCATGGTGGGTGCATTCCCTCAGCCTTGTCCTGGGGCTCAGCAGCTGGGGGCTTTGGCTGCACATCTGGACACGCCGTGCCCGGCACAGCGGGAAGGGATCCATGGCAGCCTCGCTGCCCCGCTGCTGCTTCCACGCCCTGCAGGGCTGTTTGCCAGCCTGGCCTGGCTGCAGCTTCTCCCCAGCCTCTGCAGGAAGGCATTGGGCATCTGCTGACAGAGAACACCAGCTGCAACGCCCCAGTAACCTGATCTTTCTTCTGCATCTTATCCATTACTTGGCCATACATTGCTTCCTGCAGATGCCACCTTCCCATTGGGGAACAGCCCCACCTGATCCAGCTGTCCCTTTGCCTTTCTGCAGAGATGGAAGAAGAGGATTTGCCGAAGGCTCAGTTTCCTGGAGGAAGCAGGGGCTCATTGCCAGCCTCTGCTGCAGGAAGGGAGGAGATGCCAGGAACAGCCACAGGAGGTAATTGCTGTGCCTCTGGGCCTGAGCCCTGCTGAGGCTTGAGCTGCCCTCTCTGCTGCTTGGCACTCCTGGCACAGAGCATTACCTGACTCCCTTCCAGTGCTGTGTTCCCTATAGAAGGGGATCCCAGCACAGCATGGAACGTTTCCCATCTGTGCTCCTTTCTAGACTGGGATCCTGACTTGCATCATTTGGGAATGGTGGCAAAGCATGGCATAAGGATGTTAGAGCTTGGTGAAGGTAGGCTATCAGCAATCCTTTCCTAACAGAGTAATCATTGCCCAAGTAATATTAGAGCATCATTTCCCTAAAGATCCTCTCCTCTGAAGTTTGATGGATTCTGGAAATCCTGGCCTCCAAATTTCACCTCTTGTGCCCAACACTGGTCCCACTGTATCGCTGTCAGTGGGAGGAAGGAGTATTTATCTCTCCATCCTCCTCTAGTGTGCAATGCCAGTGTGTCCTTCTGTGCGCTCTGTGCAGCCACAGAGAAGAGCAGAGAGGGAAGGGGCCGGGCCCAGGGCTGAGCCTTTCTCAGCTCCTTTGCTGGCCCCAGGGAGCCTGAGCTGCTCCTGCTGCCACTGCCAAGCCCTGGCCCTGCCTGGGGCTGGATTTGGAGCTGCAGCAGCTCCAGGGAGTCCTTTCTGCCCCGACTGCCCCGCGAGGGGCTCCTTCCATCCCAGTGTGGGGCCACTGCAGGCACGAGGTCCCCCTGGCCCTGCTCCTGAGTGGAAGGCAGAGCTGAGGGAGTGCCTTGGAGGGCACCAATCACCCAGGTGCCCTCACTGCCACTTGGGCCTGAAGGAGAATCTTCAGCAGTGTCACAGGAGCTGTTCTGTCCTGCCTTTCTTTGCAGATGAACCTGATGACGAAGATGATCCTGATGATGACGATGATCCTGTTGATGACGTTGATCTGGATTCCCAGCCCATACCCATTACTGGGCCACGGAGAGATGGTGAGGGTAGGTCAAGGCCTTTCCCTTGGGAGAGCTGCCAGCTCAGAGCCCAAAGCTCGGCCAGCAGGCATCACTGCAGGTGACAGGACAGAAACAGGTGTCCCTGCTGACGCCATGGGCTGAGCCCTGCTTTTGTGGGATCCATTCATGGGAAATGGAAATATTTCTCTTAAGGTCCCCTGAGAAGCAAGAGCAAACCTGGAGGAGTGAGTGAGTCCCTGAAGGAATCCCAACATCCAGAAAAAAAACGGAGTGATGTGGACAGCCAGCATGGTGGGTGCATTTCCCTCAGCCTTGTCCTGGGGCTCAGCAGCCGGGGGCTTTGGCTGCACATCTGGACACGCTGTGCCCGGCACAAGGGATCCATGGCAGCCTCGCTGCCCCGCTGCTGCTTCCACGCCCTGCAAGGCTGTTTGCCAGCCTGGCCTGGCTGCAGCTTCTCCCCAGCCTCTGCAGGAAGGCATTTGGCATCTGCTGACAGGCAGCCCAAACTGCACCACAGGCCTGAGATCCCCTGCGATTTCCCAGTCTCTGGGTAGATGCAGAGAGGCAGCTGTTTGCAGGAGGGAGAGCCCTGGTGCAGCTCTAAAACCCTGGGCATTTTTCTTGTCTTTTTCCATGCCTTTGACAAGTATTGCCTGGGGCAGAAGGGCACAGCACAGAGGAATTATGGCATGCAGGCTCAGGGGTTTGGGTACTGAGCAGTCGTGTGCCAAGGGGCAGCAAGGTGCCTGCAGGCCCCAGCTCAGGGGGAAACAGGGAGTGAGAACGTCCTAGCTGTATCCACTGTGCTGCCAGCTCAGCAGTGCAGCACAGCACTGGCTCACACTCCCCATTGCTCCCACAGATGTAGCCGGCAACTCAACATGTGCTGACAACATCTGGAGAAGAGTTTTCTGCTTGGAAAAACCTTGTTTGGTGAAGTTGATGGCCATTGTGTCTGGTGCAGCACTTTGCCTGTTGATTTGCTGTGCAGCAATCTGGTATTGCTGGAAGAGAAAATCGTGAGTGTTTTGTGATTCTCTACCTCAAACAGCTTCCTTTAAAGACTGCTCATAGTCAGGGAACATTCCCAGTGAGGCTACTGTGGAGTTGTGGCCAGTCCATGGTTGTCCAAAGAACTCTGCTGAGGGTTCTGCTGCTGCTCAGAGCTTTCATTGACCTCCTCATTACTGGGCCTTGTCCTGGGCGGCCCGCTGGGGCTGCAGCCAGTGCTGGCTCCCACTGAGGCTGCCTGGCCAAGAGCAGCCCCAGGGGCTCAAGGCAGAGGCAAAGCACGGTGGGGAGGAGAAAGGGCAGGGACGAGATTGCCCTTGAAAGGCAGAGGCGCTCTGGGGCCCGCTCCTGGCCAGGGAGCCTGCCCAGAGCCGTGCCCTGCTCGCCGGGGCCTTGAGGGGCAGCTGTGCAGCTGGGCCAAACTGTGCCAGCAGCTCCAGCCGTGCTGGGGAGCCTTGCCAGCTCTGGGCCCTGCTGTGCAGGAGGCTCCCTGTGTGCCACTGGCAGCTGGGGCCTCAGCCACCTCCTCTCTCCACAGGTGCTCCTGTTCATTGTCAGAAGAGGAGCCTAACAACTCAGGCAAAGTTCTTCCGACCTATTATCCCAATTCTCCACATCTGCCCCCTCTTCCGTGGCTGCAGCACCGTCATGAACCCTTCCCAAAACCCACCCCTCCCAAACGAGACCCTCTTCCCCTGAGCCCCATGATCCTGTTACCTGGCCAGCACTGAAGTTGGCCAGCCCCTGTCTGCCAGGGCAGGACTTGGCCTACATTTGATGTTTTAATAAAGAAATGGAGTTGTCACAGCTCTGTCCAGGTGGTAGCATGTGCAAAGCCCACCCAGCGGAAGCACAGGCTGAGCTCCATGGCCAGGAGCAGCCGCGGATGCCCACGGTGGGGTCAGGCAGGAGCCAGGCAGGGGCTGCTGTGACCAGCGGTGGGGCCCCGAGGGCTGGGGGAGCCCATGCTGAGCGTTCCTGGGCTGAGGGCACATTGTCTTCTGGGGGATGATCTGGGCCTGAACCTCATGAGACACAATGTGATATTTTGGGGTCTGTGCTCAGAGGTGAAGGGGTCCCTCATGAGGCACACAGTGATATTTTGGGGTCCCTGCTGAGGGGTGAAGGGATCCCTCATGAGACACACAGTGATATTTTCGGGTCCCTACTGAGGGGTGCAGGGATCCCTCATGAATCACAAAGGAGTATTGATGGCCACTCCTAAGGTGTGCAGGGATCCCTCATGAGGTGTGCAGCGAAGTTACATTTGAGGGGGTTTTTTACTCTTCTCAGCACAGCAAAGCGTCACTTGGCCGAGGTTTTGCAATGCTGTGAGAAAGCCTCTTGCAAAACCTTGGGCCAGGCCTGCGGGCACAGCGGACAGGCGGAGCCCATCCCCTGGGGCCAGGCCGGGCTGCTCAGGCCGGGCCGGGCCGCACCAGGCTCGGGGCCCGGCAGGGAAGGGCCGTGGCCCTGGGCTCTGATGAGGCTGCTGAGCTGCACCCTGGCCCTGTGCTGCAGCCCAACACATTTACAGCCAGGGCCGTGCCCTGGCCCACAGGAGGCACCCGGGGCTGCAACTGAGGCCGCACCTTCTCCCACTCAAGGGGGCTGGCTCTGTTCCTTTGGAGGATCCCAAGCCTTGTACCTCGGCCTGATGGTGCAAAGATCCCCCCAGCATCCCTAAACTTGCAGAAATAAAGGCTTTGTGCTCATTGTTATGTTTGCCCAATTACCCCACCATCAGAAAAACCCAACAATATTAGAGGTATTAGCAAGTCTAATTGAATAGTTTAGAAAATATATAAAATTGGATACACTTGAAATATTGACAGTATAATTTGATTAAAAATAAGGGATCATTTGATTCCAATAATAAACAAAAGATAACCGTGGGGTACGGGTTGCAAGGTTCTTGGACCCTTGCCACCTCACGAACAAGCTTGCCAAGTGAAGATTCTCCTCTTCTATGCCATATGCCAATGGCATCTCCTCCCATTTTCGATTCATCACCCTTCTACCTTCGCCCCCATCACCACCTTTACCACGCATGCTCCACCATTCTTTTGGTGGTCGCACCCCTTTTTGGGGGTCATCTTTGGATGAAGGCTGTCCTCTTCTTTGATGTCTTTTGATTCACTTTTGGGTTACGCATGTGCACTAAGCTAGCATAATGCAAGCCAAAGCGAACATAATATTATATTTAAGCTTCAAAGCAATAAATCTCTTATAGCTGGCATTTTCCTGGGACCCAACCAGATTTTCCTTTCTTTCTCTTAATTTTTAGTACCTGATATCTCTTGCTTTTTCCTGCTTTGAACATCTGCAGGAAAGAGGGGGGTCGAACCCCTCCTCTCCCTTTCTTTCTTGGCATGACACGTTTTAACTGTGTTATTATTTCCAAATATTAATTACTGTATGAATATTGATTACTGTTTTAATTTTGTCAGCACGAATCATACTTATTTACCACAAATCCCCCATTTCTCTTCTTCATCATTGATTTGTGCTTTATCAAAAAACTGTGCCCTGATATCCTTTATATTCTTCAGAATTTGGATTTTCTTGTTGTCTCATTTCAACTTCAAACTTTTCTAGCATTTCTCTCGCTGCCTTTAGTTTTTCGCACTCTTTTTCAAATTTGGTTAGCATTTCCTGTGTTATTTCAATCTCTCCAGGTCCTGCCCACAGTTAATTGGTTCCTTGTTCTTTAACACTGGTCGATTTAGCTCTTACTACCATTATAGATCTTGGTTTTCCTTTCACTGCTGATTCTGGATCTAGAGGCATTGTTGTAATCTTCATCCCTTGAATCACAAGTGAATTAGCTTACTAAAACACGGAATCATACAAGGCAGAAACAAAAGTCCCAAAGCTGAACGTAACAACGTGAATCCTAACTTTTTCCACCAAACACCTCCAAGAGGTTATCTCACCAATCTGCTTTCAAGATTGAATTCTACATTTGTACTGGCACATGCGCCACCCTTTTAATTTCCTCCGCATGTTCGGTGATAGCTTCTCTATAATCATCAATTTCTATGCAGCACTCAGATTCATTAAATCTCCCAGAAACTCCTCCTTCTTCTGCTAACAGATAGTCTAGGGCAATCCTGTTTTGGTACACAAACACCCGCATTTGTGAATATTGCCTAGCCAGCAATTTTAGGGCACCGGAGGTGTTATTTGACACCACTTCCACTACTGCTTGGAGCCTTATCAATCAATTCAACAGGTAAATTGGGGTCCTATATCCCCATGGCCCGTCCTGAGCCCATGTTGCTGGGTCATAATATGCTATAATTCTTTCTGCAGGCCATTTGTCCTCTCCCCATTTTTGGTTCCCTCCTGCTGTTGGAAAATTGAAATTCAAATCTCTTTTCTTCCGCTGCAGGGTTTCATACAATGGAGTTCCTAACATATTGCTCCTAGACCTCAGTAGAACAAAGAAGGAGGGTTGTATTACTCCTAAGGTAGAGGTTCCTCCCCATTTTTGAGGTAACTTACTGTATGCTCGTTGCCCACAAATCTGATATATCCCCTATGGGGCTTTCCATTTCTTATCAGTTTTCTCTGGCTGTTCCCAATAAGACCTCAGGCTGCTGATGAATTGGTAGGGGTTAGCTCCAGGACTTCTGTACCAGCATAAATCAATTTGATCATCCCACTCACAGTTTATTTCTTTTATTGGTCCCCCATATCCATCAGGAATTTCAGGTCGCCAAACTTTTGAACCATTATCCGTATTGACTACTAATGTGGACTTAACAGGAGTATGCTGCACTATTTTATTACATTTCTTTCCTTCTCAGGTTATACAAATGGTTCCAATTACTTGATGGCTTAAAATCTATCCTTCAGGTCTCTTCAATGTTCCAGAAATTTGGGTGTGGTTCCATTTTAAAAATTGCTCTGGAGCTAAGCTCTCACCTTTCCACAGCCATGTTTCAGCCATTTTTAGACCCCCATAAATCCAACATTTGGATAATCCCAATTCTGCAGCAATCTCTTGCATCAATCCCACAAATGGATTCTTTTTGAGGCTGGCAGGTCCCAATCGTTGTAGTGCTGTTTTAGTTGTTTATACAATTCGGCCAGTTCTTTTGACTCTTTTTTCTCCTGTTCTTTCCTCTATTCCCCTTTGGTTCCTTTTCTTCTTTCCTGTTCTCTTTTAATTTTTCTCTTATTTCCTGGCCTCCTATGCCTATACTTGGATCATCTCCATTATCATCGCTTTCAAAACAAAAGAATCTTTCGTATTGAGGGCAAATCTGATTGCCATAGGGATAAGGAGCTCGTTCATGGTATTCCAAATTTTTCCTTACCCAATACATCTTTCCCTTTTTAACACAAACATCTATAAAGCTGCTGCAATTGTAGCAGGCAGAACTAACACAGATTCTATTTTGTCCCTAATTCAAACAGGGTGATTGCAATAGTCACAAATGTTGAAATTGCTGGGACTTGGTTTTTCTCTGTTTGCTTTTTCATTGCCGATCCTTTCATTTCTTGAACTCTGTCCAGTGTGGCTTTCTGGCTTTGGCCAACTGTCCAGGGTACCATAATCAACACAGTGAAAATAATCCTCAGGAAATCTACCTTTCTACCATTCTCAAGGCCCCTTGGGTTGCAACCAAGGGCCGAGATGCCAGTCTTCTCAGTAGCAAAGGTAATATCCCGGGATCTAGTCACTGGTGGTTTTAGTTTCCTTGGTACCCATAGCCCCACAGAGCTTGCTTTTCCCCTTTTAAATGCCATTTCCCAGTTCAGGCTGGTTAAGAAAAGATAATTAAAATTAAAAGAGCAGGGAAAAGGTTAGGCTGAAACACCATAAACCTGTATTTTCCAAAATCTCTGGGATGTGCCAACCACAATAGGATTTACCAATTATTTTCTGCTTCAAGGGTGGGGAGTTCATTAAGTCGCTGCCTCCAATAGGCAAACTCACAGCACTGATATGCCCCTGGAATGTGCCTATGATGTGGTATATAGACTTCTTCTCCACAACAACTATTGATTATAAGACACTGGTCTATAAGGCCATTAATTGCTCGTTCTCTTATTTGTGCTACAGCCAATATAGCAAGAAACAATTGATCTAAGTTCTCTGTTAATCCAATTGTTGCTGGAAGGGTCCCGTCTCCCAGTCTCAAAAGTATCTCAAAAAATCACTAGCAATGCGTTCTATAGTTAGCCAGCTAAATACATAACCATAGCAAAACCAACAAATCAATTGTCTCTCCTTCTCTTCCCTCTTAGTTACTCTCAACCATAAGTTAAAGCAAAGTGTGCAAACAATACACATCCAGAGATGACACTTTAAACCATGTTCACCGCACTCCCAACATTTTACTTGTCTCTGAGGTCTTTTAACAACAGGTGTTATCAATCTCAGTTTCTAAAATTGCAGTGAAATATGTACCCTGGTCTGAATCAATGACCCTCACTAATCCAAATCTTGGAATTACATGTTCTAACAATATTTTAGCCACCGTTTGAGCTGTAGCCCAAGCTGCTGGAAATGCTTCTCCCACAGAGTTAATGGATCTATTATAACTAACAAATACTTCCACTGACCCACTTTAGACAATTCTGTGAAGTCAGCCTGGATCTTTTCAAACGGCCTGTAGGCTGTTTTGTACCCTCCAGAGAGAGGGCTCCTCAACACGTTCTTAGACACCCCTGGGTAATTTGTTTTCCACTTTCAAATATCTCTATACACCCATAAAATTTTAAAAAGTGATCACAGAGGGCTCTTGTTCCCCAGTGTGTCTGTCTATGCAAGTTATCTAAGATCTGACGTGCCACTGGCTTTGGCATCATAATCCTGCCATCAGGAAGAAGCCACTTTCCCTCCTTAAATGTTGCTCCTAATTTCCTTATAGCTGCCAGTTCTGCTAGTGAAAGGGAAAGTGTCTCCTGCTGAATGACTGTTTCTTTTAAGGTCATGATTTCAGTATCTCTTTTCCTTAAGGCTGCTCTTCTTGCTTCTTCATTGGCCAGATTATTTCCTCTGACTCTAATATCCCCCCCTCTCTGGTGCCCCTTTACATGAACCACTGCTATTCTCTTTGGGCCCTTTAAAGCTTCAAGTATCTGAATTATCAATCTCTCGTGTACTAACCCTTTTCCTTGAGTGCTTGTAAGTCTCCTTTCCTTCCAAATTTTTCCAAAAGTATGTACTACACTGAAAGCATATCTGGAGTCCATATAAATAGTCCTTTCTTGCCCTTCTAGTATTAATGATGCACGGAGTAATGCATTAAGTTCACAAGCTTGTGCTGACCAGGATGGACTAAGGGGACCAGATTCCTTTACCTCAAGCTGTCCCCCACTGATTATAGCATAACCTGATTTTCTTTTCCCACTCACTACCCGAGATGACCCATCTGTAACTAACTTTTCTCCCCTTTGTAATTCTTGGTCTCCCAAATCTGGACGTATTTTTGTTTGTAATTCTGTAACCTCTATGCAATCATGTATCAGCTGTTCCCCTGGATCCTCATAAAGAAATTGAGCAGGGCTCTGTACTTGTGTCACCTTCAAGTCTAATTCAGGGGAGGTAATCAAGACAGCCTCATACTGCAGTATTCGTCTATCTCTTAACCATTTTTCAACTTTTTGTGCTAAAATTCCCCTAATATTGTGAGGGGTGTATACTCCCAAAGGTGCACCAAAGGTTACTTTTTGGGCCTCTTCCACTAGCAATGCAGGCGCTACCAAAGCCTTAAACATGTTGGCCAGCCTTTACTAACTGGATTTAATAGTTTTGAACAATAGCCCACTGGTTTCCAGCTTCCTGCCCAGTCTTGAGTCAGTACCCCTGTCTGATGAGTTGTACTTAGAAATAACTGAAAGGGTTTTCCCAAATCAGGAAGACTTAGTACAGGAGCCTGCAACAAAACTTCTTTAACCTCTTCAAATTTTTTCTAATCCTCTGTAGTCCACTTAAAATGGTTTGTAGGCAATTTTTCATACAAAAATTTCACTTTTCCACTAAATCCTTCAATCCACTGTCTGCAATAACCCAAAAGACCTAAAAACTGTCTTATTTTTTATTTCAGGGGTCCCATGTTTCATATTTCTCAAACTCTCTCAGGGTCCAGCTTTTTCTTTCCCTTACTGGTCCAATGACCTAAGTACCTGACTTCTGACTCCACAAACTGTAATTTGGATCTGAATATTTTCAGACCATTTTCACCTAAAAAATTCAGCAAATGAATAGTGCTCCTCCTAGTTTTCTCCTCCGTTTCCTCTGCTAATAACAAATCATCCACATACTGTAACAACTTGATTCCTTCAGGCAACTCAAAAGTTTTAAAGAGATTTTCTAATGCTCTCCCAAAAAGATTAGGTGACTCGGTGAAACCCTGCGGTAGTACCGTCCACCTGAGCTGTTCTCTTCTACCTGTCTCCCTATCTTCCCACTGAAAAGCAAAATAATCTCTATTGCCCTCATCCAAAGGGCAAGGCCAAAAGGCATCTTCTAAATCCACCACACTATACCACATGTAATTAGGAGGCAATTGACTCAACAAAGTATATGGGTTAGCCACTATTGGAAAATGTGTAATAGTCCTTTGTTTTATTGCCCTTAAATCTTGAACCAGCCTGTAACTCCCGTCAGGTTTCTTTACCGGTAAGATGGGAGTATTAGGGGGTGACGTGCAAGGTTCTAATATTCCTTGCTGTATCAAATTTTCAATCACTGGTTTTAATCCCTTCCGCCCCTCTAGTGATATTGAATATTGCTTCACTCAGATTGATACTTCTCGATTCTGTATTTCAATTTTAATAGGCGGAATGTTGAGGTTCCCCCCTTCACCCGAATGCCAAACCGCATCATTAATTTCCAGATTGTCCTCTCCAGTTAAAGAATAACTTTTAAGTTTTTCTTCACAGGGTTTTATCTGTAAATCCAAGGCTATTATTAGATCTCTGCCTAATAAATTATTCTCGGCCTCCAGTATCAACAATAAATCATTTACTCCAAATTTGTCATCTGTTTCAATTTGCACCCCTTTAATTACAGGAACGGGAAAAGCCTCTCCCTTAACTCCAATTACTGGAACTCGCTCATGACTTATCTTACATCCCTGGGGTAATTTTCTAACTGTTGCCCGAGAAGCTCCAGTATCCACTAAAAATACAACTTCTTTACTATGGGGACCTATCTTGAACTTTATCAAGGGCTCTTCTGGTGGTGTTTTGGTCCCCTTCATTAAATAGAGCCCCTGACCTCCCTAATCCTCCTGAAAATTTTTCTCCTCTTGCTGTTTCTTCCTAAAACTTTTTTGTAGGTGCCCCTTTTTATGACAGTAAAAACAGGTGGGTCCTGCACCCCTCAAGGTAGGGCAAGAATTTTTAAATGCCCCTTCTTGTGGCAAGAAAAACACATGGGTCCTGTGTTCCTAAAAATAGATCCTGACATCTGCTCTGTTCTTTCCTGCAGGTTTTTCTGTAATCAAAGCTGCCTGCATTTCTTTAACTGCCGCCACCAAAATTCATGCATCTGCCTTCTGCTTTTCCTCATCTCTCCTTACATACACCTTTTGTGCTTCTCTCAGTAATTCCTGAAGTCCCCTGTCCTGCCAATCTTCTAATTTTTCCAGCTTCTTCCTGATGTCTCCCCAGGATTTTGCTACAAACTGAGTTTTTAAAGAACCTGCCCTGCTGCAGTATCAGTATCTATGCCTGAATATAATTGCAAGTCTTTCTTTAATCTCTCTAACCATTCTGCCGGGGACTCATTCTTTCTCTGCTGCTGACTCAAAGCTTTTCCTATATTATGCCCCCTAGGCACTGACCCACAAATTCCTTGAACAATTATCCACCGGAGATCACTCATATTCTACCTATGCTCTGCATTCTGATTATTCCAATTTGGATCCTGGATAGGGCATTTCTGATCACTCTGCCCTTGTCCCTCAGTTCTCTGTCCCAAATCCACATTCCTGCCTGTCTGATCATCTCTCTCTCTTCTCTTGTAAACAAAATTCCTAGCATAGACTGCATCTGCACCCAGGTATATGTGTTTGGTCCCAAAAACTGATCTAACTTTTCTGCCTCCGACGGGGTCCTCTATCAGTGTACCCATCTCCTTCTTAAACTCCCTGACATCCCCGGTCTTTAGGGGAACACTCACATAACCAATAGGTGGCCTCTGTCCTGGATTTGCCATGGTGATAGTGGAACCCTGGAAAAAGTTAAAGATAGAATCTAAAATGTTAGGCTTTGTGCTTTCCCAGATCAACTGCACCTGCGTAAGCAGTATGATAAATTATATAATTGTTGGATGTGATGATTGCTTAGTAATTAAATGTAATTATTCTATAACCATAAGAAGAATAGTGAGAAACTATGTTGGAAATTCAGAGAGGGGCTAAATTTATGTATACAATAGAACAATATAAGTTTAATAATTAACATGAAAGTTATGTAACGATAGAGTATAAAACATGATCATTTCGGATGTATGGTCGGAGTCAGATTTGGGTTGAATATACCCTGATTCCCAGAGCTCTTAATAAAAAGCACCGCATATAATCGCTCCGTGATGATGTGTTTTTGAATGCTAACATTTTGGCGAACCCAGAAGGGACCCTTGTGAGTGCTGCTGAGCGAGTTTGTGACTCGATCACGCTCCAGCCGGCACCGAGGGATTCTCGGGGAGCCCATCAGCCGCAACCGCTTCCGCCGCTCACAGACGTCCCTGGGAGAAAGGTAAGGTGCTTTTTACTTTGGTTTGGATGCCTGCCAATAAGACGCAGCGAAAGCTACGCTTGGTTGGGCTAAAGGAATTCCTGTTGGTGTAAGCCTAGGCGCCGTTCCGTAAGACAATCGCGAAAGTGTTGCGGGTTCGGCATTTGTGGTATTTTTGAAATGGAGAAACTGAAAGGGATTTTGGGCAGTAACACCCCTATCCCGCAAAATTCTTCTTTGGGGTGCTTATTAGCACATTGGAAACAAGGTAACTTTGGGGAAGGATTACGTAAAACTAAGTTGATTGATTATTGTAATTCATGGTGGCCAGAATATGCCTTGGAGAACGGTGAAAAATGGCCAAAATACGGTACTCTGCAATATAACACTATTTCACAGTTAATGTCGTTTTGTAAACAAGAAGGAAAATGGGATGAAGTCCCATATGTTGATCTGTTTTTCTACTTACGGGGAAAGCCAGAATGGCAGGATCAATGTGGATTAATAGTGGTTAAAACATCTTCAAAGTGTGGGGTTTGTGAGGAACGTTGTTTAGAACACTTGGCGTTAAGAGAAAGCTTGAGTAGGGAAAATTATACAGATATTGATTTACAAGTAGCTCCAATAGGAACAAGAGAACCTAACCCTATCCCACCTGTTTCATCTGTCCCTATCCCACTACCTGCTCCTCACCCACATACCCCTGAACCTTTCTCATCTAGTACACCTTTCCCTCTTTATCCTCCTCTCCCATCATCACCTGATCCCTCTTCCTCGGAAGATGAGCAAAACCTAACTGTGATAGAAAGAGGAAAGAGGTATGCGAGTGAAAAAGATAGCAATGGTAATGAATCAGTGACCCCAATAGCCCATAGAACCTGGGGTCGGGCAAAGCATGCTCCAGTTGTGCATAGAGATGGCATAAGGAAACAAAAACGGACTGTGATTGCCCCCTTCCAGAGTGGAAGGGCCAGTATTTGTAAAAGTGCCTTTTTCTCCGGTAGACTTAGTTATTTGGAAACAGTCAGCCGGAACTTATAGAGAAAATCCTGATAAAGTGGCACGCGTAGTAAAATGGTTATGAAAACTCAAAATCCTGACTGGGATGACATACAAGTAATATTAGATACTCTGATGGATTCTGCTGAAAAAGAAATGGTACTTAAGGCAGCCAAAGAGAGGGCAAGAGAAGATATTAGAAATGGGCTGGTAACAGGGAATTTAGATGTGAATTTCCCAATTGAGGATCCAAATTGGGACCCTAATTTATTGTGCGATATGAGGAGATTACGGAAATACCAAGAGCGGATCCAAATAGGAGTTCAGAATGCTGTGCCCAAAACTATAAATTGGTCCAAACTATATGAGGTTCGACAGGAAAAGAAGGAATCTCCCACTGCGTTTTTGGAGAGGCTTAAGGAGGTAGCAAGGAAATTATACAGACCTTCAAATGGATACAGAGCAAGCAAAGGTTTGGCTTGCTCTCATATTCTTGGGCCAATCACAGGATGACATTCATAGAAAATTGCAAAAATTAGAAGGGGAAGAATTAAGGAATTTGGATAAGTTACTCGAGGTCGCCTAGAAGGTATATAACAATCGGGAAAAAGAAGCTAGTAAAAGGCAACAGCAGAATCTTTTGGCAGTAATACAGGGAAGAAGGAACCCAAATTTCAGGGAGCGTAACAGGAATGGTCGGGATAGGAGACCAGTTACCCAAGGGGTAAGCCTGAATCAGTGTGCATATTGTAAGCAGGAGGGGCATTGGAAGCCAAATTGCCCAAGTTTGAATAACCAGTTTGACCAGGGCAATCAGTTCCAGCAGGCTACCAAGGAGATGGTCCTGGGGGAGTATACCAGCTGACTAGACATAGAACCGGTAGAACAAGTTAAGGAACCTGTTGTAAATATACAGTTAGGGCATAAAGAGGTCAGATTTCTAATAGATACGGGAGCTACTTTTTCTGTATTGAATGATTTGCAAGGACAAATTGGGGACAAGGAAGTGACAATAATCGGCGCTACAGGGAAAGAGGAAAAACGGCCTTTCCTGCAACCCCTAGATTTGTGTTTTGGAAACAAGGTTATAACACATGAATTTTTATATGTACCTGAGTGTCCAATTCTGCTTTTAGGGAGAGATTTGCCAGCAAAACTTGATGCAGTAATTGCCTTTGAAAATGGAGAGCTTATAATGAAAATACCTGAATCAAAGACGAGACAGATATTAATGATCAAAGAAAAACCTGTCCCCTCTATCCCTAGGGAGGTAGAAGATGCAGTGATTCCCTCTGTATGGGAGACAGATATACCAGGGAAATCTAAATTGGCACAACCAGTGCATGTAGAGTTAAAAGAAGGGGCAAGGGCTGTACAAGTCAAACAATATCCCATAAAACCAGAAGCATGGCAAGGAATAGTAAAGATTATTGAGAAATTCTTGAAATACTGAATTTTAGAAGAATGTGAATCAGAATTTAATACACCAATACTTCCAGTAAAGAAGCCAAATGGTGAATATAGATTAGTGCAGGATTTGAGAGCAATAAATAAAATAACAAAGGACATTTATCCAGTGGTAACAAATCCTTATGCATTGCTAACATCCGTAAAGGAGATATATAAATGGTTTACAGTAATTGATTTAAAAGATGCCTTTTTCTGCATCCCCCTTGACAAAGAAAGTAGGAAACTGTTTGCCTTTAAGTGGGAAAACCCAGGGAACGGAAGAAAGACCCAGCTCACCTGGACACGACTCCCACAAGGCCACAAGAACAGTCCCACCCTGTTCGGAAACGAACTGGCAAAGGAACTGGAGATTTGGACTGAAAATGGGCAAGTACCAAGAGACCAATACTTATTGTGGCAGTATGTTGATGATATACTAATAGCTACAGAAGAAAGAGCAACCTGTATAAAGGTAACCGTTGAGATTTTAAATTCACTGGGAATGGGAGGCTATAAAGTATCAAGAGGAAAGGCACAAATCACACAACAGACTGTGATTTACCTGAGATGTGAAATTTCACAAGGGCAACGAAAACTAGGTACTAATCGTATCCAAGCTATTTGTGCTATTCCAGAGCCCCAGAATTTACAGGAGCTGCGAGTCTTCCTCGAGATGGCAGGATGGTGTCGCTTGTGGATCATGGACTATGGACTGATTGCAAAACCCTGTATGAAGCTCAGAAGACGCAGCCATTCACCTGGGGCAAACCACAGAAAGAAGCCTTCCTAAAATTAAAGGAAGCACTGACAACTGCTCCAGCATTAGGGTTACCTGATCTGTCTAAAGATTTTCAGCTGTTTGTACATGAAAGGCTGCGCCTAGCACTAGGAGTCCTGACCCAACGTCTGGGAAGCTGGAAAAGGCCGGTGGGCTACTTTTCCAAACAACTCGACAACATAAGTGCCGGGTGGCCCCCATGTCTGCGGGCGGTCGCAGCTACTGTGATCCTGATACAAGAAGCCAGGAAACTTACTATGGGAAGGCACATAGATGTCTATGTACCACACATGGTAACCACTGTCTTAGAACAAAAGGGGGGCCATTGGCTATCTCCCAGCAGGATGACGAAATTCCAGATAGTCCTGACTGAACAGGATGATATCACATTAAAAACAACTAACCTTTTGAATCCAGCTTTGTTCCTAGGTACCACAACTGAAGAAGGCCCATTAGAACACGACTGTGTAGAAGTAATAGAGTACACCTATTCAGCAAGAAAAGACCTGAAAGATGTCCCACTAGAGCAGCCGGAGTGGGAGCTGTTTACAGATGGGAGCAGCTTCGTGGAAAACGGAACCAGATATGCTGGATATGCGGTAACAACAGTCAATGCAGTAGTGGAGGCAAAGGCATTACCACCAAATACATCTGCCCAGAAGGCAGAACTTGTTGCTTTAACCAGGACACTAGAATTAAGTGAAGGGAAAAAGGTAAATATCTGGACTGACTCAAAATATGCTTTTGGAGTGGTGCATGTACACGGAGAACTGTGGAAAGAAAGAGGACTGTTATCTTCTCGGGGTACGCACATTAAACATCAGGATGCAGTCCTGCAATTGATAAAGGCAGTACAAAAACCTGAACAAGTGGCAATCATACACTGCAAAGCACACCAATCAGGAAACTCCAAAATCTGTGAGGGAAATCGAAAGGCAGACTGGGCAGCCCGACAGTTTGCTCGAGAGGTACAAACAACAATGGCATTGATACCTTTGAAGCTTAATGTATCCCAATTCAATTTGCCTCCAAAACCAAAATATTCAGTAGAAGATGAGAGACTGGCACGTTTGCTAAATGCACAAAAGAATTCAGAGGGATGGTATGTAACTACACAAGGACAAATAGTGGTACCCCCCTTGATAATGAGAGAAGTTCTACAAATTAAACATAACGAATGTCACTGGGGAGCAGAGACATTGGTAAAATTGCTAAAGCAGAGTTTAATTTCAGTACGGATGTTAACAATGGCAAAATCAGTAATGTCAAAATGTGATATCTGCTTGAAAAACAACCCGGTGGCCAGGTGACAGGCACAGCTAGGAAGAATTCGGATAGGAATAGAGCCAGGAGACTATTGGCAGGTAGATTTTGTAGAACTACCAAGGACTCAAGGATACAAATACCTGTTAGTGGGGGTTGACACATTCTCTGGGTGGCCAGAAGCCCTTCCCTGTCGCACGAACCAAGCAAAGGAAACGGTTAAGTGGTTACTACAGGAGATTATTCCCAGGTTTGGGGTACCCCTAGGGGTATCATCAGATAGGGGACCCCATTTCATAGCTACAGTAGTAAGAGAGGTAAGTAGATTGTTGGGGATAAATTGGGACCTCCACACACCGTGGAAACCCCAGTCAGGTGGACAGGTAGAGAGGATGAATCAGACACTAAAAAGGCAAATCAGTAAAATATGCCAAGAAGCCAAATTGCAGTGGCCCCAGGCTTTGCCAATAGCACTGTTGAGGATTCGGATAAAGCCTAGGAGTGGGATGTCAGTCAGTCCTTATGAGATATTGTATGGGAAACCATATGAATCTCCTGAGCCTAACCCTAGAGTACATGTCACAGGAAAGCAGGAAGTGTATAATTATGTTCTGTCTCTTGGGAAAACTTTAGCTCGGCTCCGGAGTATCCTTGTGTGGAATAGACCACTGACTCTCGAGAACCCAGTCCATAACATACATCCAGGAGACGAGGTGTACATCAAGAACTGCAATGAGGAACCGCTGAAAGAAAAGTGGAGTGGACCCCATCAGGAACTACTGACCACCTTTACAGCAGTCAAAGTAGCCGGCGTGGACCCCTGGATTCACTATACCTGAGTGAAGAAAGTCCATCCTGGATCACAGACTGTATAAACTCTGGAATGAGCAAAGGCTGCAGATAAGATGTGTTTAATTGCTTTCAGAATGCTATCAGTAATTGTGCTAACATTATGGTTATTAATATCTTTGGGATGTGGAATGCAAAATGATCAACTAACCACTCTTCATTCTAGAATGAAGAGAGAGGTACAAACAGAAACACAGGTGATAAAGGTTTCTAATGCAGTTAAGGCTGAGAATGTAATGATTGGATTAGTCAAAGATTTTGCCAAAATGCAAAACACCAGCTGAATAACTGCCTGTCTGCCAATACCAAAGGCAGCAGGAGACCCAGTAAACTGGGGAATCATAACATCAAAACTACCTGAAATACAAAAGAACAAAACAATTACATGTAAACTGGTACCCGAATCAAGGCAAGTTACAGAAACAACTCTGGTATGGGAATGTGAGGCCAAGGATAAGAAAGATCAGATAGAACCTTGGGACAGTGCGTGGTCTGTGAGTTTTCTTCAAAGATTCCAATATATGGCAAACACCCCTTGGTGTATTAAGTGGGAAGGCCCTGAGAATGAAACAGATCCAGCAATAACAAACACTGACACTAGTAGCAGAACGAGGGCAGACAAAGTAAGTTGGTGGGCATGTAATAAAACTTATGACTGCACTTCAGATGATGAAGAGATGAAACAGATGCCACCCCTGGCAATAGCCCTACAAATTGGTTGTGCTTGCAGAGGGATCAAACATAACCAAGGCAGAGTGAATTATAAAGTAATTATAGGGTGTACCAGGATTACAATCCGAGGTCCAAGACAATTTGTATGGGCAGCAAGTGATGGTACCTGGACAACACATCTGCCTGTAGACGGGAAAGTAAAGGAGATTACTTTAGGCCTCCCAACCTTATGTCCAATTTGGAAAAAGTCCCCATTTAATGGAAAACATGAACTTCTGCAGATAAGAGCAAGACGAGAAGTTCTAGACAATGAAAATCCAGATGACACTTGGCAAGAACCCTCTAGTGGAGTGAAATTTGGATGGGCCCTAGAGTCATTGCTTGGTCCTATAGCAAACTATAAGAGCAGAGAGATGCTGTACAAACTTACAGGTCAGGTAGGTAGACTGGCAAGAGTCACCCGGGAAGGATTTAAAGAATTAAATATACAGTTACAAGCCACCACAAAACTGACTTTACAAAATCGATTGGCCCTAGATATGTTACTCCTGAAAGAGCATGGAGTATGTGGATTTTTAAAGGGACAAGTTGATCGTTGCTGCGTTCATATCCCAAATGTAACTGCAGATGTAGAATATGACATCAATCAGTTGAAACAAATAGATCATGAAGCACAAGAAAAGCAAAAGGATTTGGCTACAAGCTGGTTAGGAAAAAATCTTTAAAGGATTAGGGTGGAATGTGAGCTCATGGATTAAATCTATCATTGAGAGTGTGATAATCTTACTACTTCTTAGGTATTCTTAGCAATTTGGTTAGTTTACAGCATCTTAAAGGGAGAGATACAGAAGAAAACATCCTGGAACCAGAGGATAATAAAGGCACTAACACGAGATCCACACCCACCATCTTCTGGTTCTCCCGTTTGTAACAGCATCCACGTCAACGTTTACATCAACCCTGTATTTGAAGAACCAAGTACGAACTGAGGAATAAAGGACTGTATCAAGTGAAAACATTTACACATATAGTGAAGTGAAAATGCTTTCAAAGGGGGGAGAATGATAGTGGAACCATGGAAAAAGTTAAAGATAGAATCTAAAATGTTAGGCTTTGTGCTTTCCCAGATCAACTGCACCTGTGTAAGCAGTATGATAAATTATATAATTGTTAGATGTGATGATTGTTTAGTAATTAAATGTAATTATTATATAACCATAAGAAGAATAGTGAGAAACTATGTTGGAAATTCAGAGAGGGGCTAAATTTATGTATACAATAGAACAATATAAGTTTAATAATTAACATGAAAGTTATGTAACGATAGAATATAAAACATGATCAATTCAGATGTATGGTCGGAGTCAGATTTGGGTTGAATATACCCCGATTCCCAGAGCTCTTAATAAAAAGCACCGCATATAATTGCTCCATGATTATGTGTTTTTGAACGCTAACAATGGGAACCTCTCTAAGTGGGTACAATTGATTCTCCCTTTCTTCCCCCTCATCTCCATCATTTTCCTCCCCTTGTCTCCCTCTGCCTCTGGTTCTGTGTGCCACCAGCTCCTCTTGAATAGGAGGTGCATTTGGATTTATGGGGGGACTCTCAGGGGCCTGTGGCTGAGCTAGCTGGTTGGGTTGTCCATAAGGGGGTGGGAGTTGATTTAGTGGGTCCCACGGCTCCTGCCTGTTCCTTTTAACCACCTGCCCTTTGGTTAATAAAGGATACATCGGCAACCCCCAGCTTCCTGCCTCTGAACAACAAACCTACTTCTCCCCTCAGGACTCCATAAGGCAGCATACTCACTCGCCTGCTGATTAACAGGGTTTTTCGAATTCACATATATATTTAGAGCCTGGCAAATCCAATCCTCAAATGATCCAAACTTAGGCCAATATATCTTTCAGGATCATTTCCTTTGTCCATTCAAACATGCAATACTTAATCATTTTTGTTTACTTTTTCCCCTTCAGGATTCCCATTCCATCCCAAAACCGTATCATCATCGCCAGTGGGCTGTCCTGAGGAATGCTCCCTTCCTGAGAACCCCCCTCAAAGTTCCCAGATACCCTAAACTCCTGCGATTCTTTCACACAATACGCAGCCCCTGGGTCTAAGGACTTACTTTTTCCCTGACCCATCTCTGGCAGCAACAAACTAAGAGATCCCCGGTACCAGGAGAGTCTTGGTTTTCCACACTCACCTTGTGGCTCAGCTTCCTCACTTACTACTCTGTCACACTGCCTTTTCAATCTACTTGTTCCACTCCTATTTCTCACTCTTTCTCAATCTATTAGCCACATCATCTCACCATCTAATCTCATACTAAATTGCCAGCTACCAAGCCCTCCAAGGAAATTGAACCTATTAAATCAATCTCCTTCTCATTCTCCCTACTGAGTCAATCCCTCCTGCTCAAGGACCTTCGCACAGGTGCTTGGACCAGGGACGCCCTCCTTCCCCCTGGGTCAAACCCTCCTGGGGTCTCCACTCATTCACTTTTCTTTCACTCCCTCCTTTACTGGCCAGTCTCCTTGCGGATATCTTGGAAACGCGGTACCGGGAGGCCTCACCCGCTTGAGGGGTCCAGGACTGCCCAGCCTCTGTCTCAGATACTCCACACACACTCACACATGCATACAGTCGCCCCCCAGACCCAAAACCTGGTGATACTCACGGCCTCCTTTTCTCTTTGGGGGTCATTTTTGATGAAGGCCTCTCCTCTTCTTTGATGTCCTTAACTCACACTAGGGTTACACATGCGCATCAAGCCAGTAGAATGTAAGGCAAAACTAACATATTACCACATTTAAGCATCAAAGCAATAAATCTTTTATAGCTGGCATTTTCCTGGGACCCAACCAGATTTTCCCTTCTTTCTGTTAATTTTTAGTAACTATTATCTCTTGCTTTTTCGTGTCCTTGAACATCTGCAGGAAAGGGGGGAGGGTGGAAACCCTCCTCTCCCTTTCTTTCTCGACATGACACATTTTAACTGCTTTATTATTTCCCAATATTAATTACTGTATCAATATTAATTAGTGTTTAAATTTTGGCAGCAAAATTCATACCTATTTACCACAAAACCAATCCGGCTGATAGGTGAGGAAAGAGAATTCAAGTTCATTTAAAGCACTGCTCAATTGTTGGCTTTCTTTTGAACTATTTTCTCACATATGGCAGCGTTTCTCTGCAAAGAGGCTTTGATGAGAAATTTCTGACCAGATTTGCTATTGCTCTTTAAGATAAGTCAAGAACATGAGTAGCTTTGTTGAGGAATGGAGAATTGTTTGTAGCTCAGGAGGAACCTTACATTTTAGCACAGGAGGAAGGTAAGGCACAGGTTTAAATGCTTTCTCCTCCTGGAGTGACACACTTTCAGAGGAGTCTGTGACGAGAAGTCCCCTCAGCCACTGCCAGAGCTGTCTGCCTCCTCTGCAGGCTCAGTATTCTGGGAGTTCCACGAGCCTCAGCTGCCAGTGAATATTCTTCTGAATATTTCTTGTTGTGCAGTACACAGGGAGAATATTTGGTGCTAGATTCTCTATCTGGGCTTTGAGGTAAATCTCAGTAATGCTGGTAATTTTTATGTCAAGATGAACTTTTTATGGATAGTACAGAAAAAGGAAGCAGTACCGTGGAAAATTAATTGCTGAAAATGTAAGCAGCCCAACCACACTAAAAATTAAATCAAAACTGAAGAATTTTTTTATTTTTTTCCCCTTGACTGGTAAGGTAAAGATGCAGTGCTAATAAAGCTTTAAGAGATGCAACTAGCTCCCAACTGTATGAAAAGCAAAGAGGTAAAGGATGAGAAAGGGCATGGGAAGAATCTTCAGCCCTTCCTGTGGAAGGTCCAAGAGTATGAAAACTGACTCTGGCTGTTGCCCGTAGGTAACACATGCTCATTGTAGAGGAGGGCAGGTGGCCAAGCTGTTGGTGGCCCAAGCCCTGCGTGGCTGGCCCAGTTGCAGTCCTAGTTGGACCAGGGCGGTGGGCTCGGGAGCGGAGGAGGTGGGGGGATCTCGGGAGGCTTCCGCTTCAAGGCCGGGCTGGGGGGCCGTGGGGGAGGCACGAAGGGCTGGTGCTCTGCTTTCTCGGGCAACTGCTGCTGCAGAGGCCTCGTGTGAGAGCTGTCAAAGGCGACGGTCTCTGGGCTCTCTGGGGGCGAGGGAGAGGCATGCCTTCTCGGCCGGGATGTTGGAGCGGCGGCAGCGCTGTGGAGAGAGGAGGCGGCTGAGGTCCCAGCTGCCAGGGGCACACAGGGAGCCTCCTGCACAGCAGGGCCCAGAGCTGGCAAGGCTCCCCAGCACGGCTGGAGCTGCTGGCACAGCTTGGCCCAGCTGCACAGCTGCCCCTCAAGGCCCCGGCGAGCAGGGCACGGCTCTGGGCAGGCTCCCTGGCCAGGAGCGGGCCCCAGAGCGCCTCTGCCTTTCAAGGGCAATCTCGTCCCTGCTCTTTCTCCTCCCCACCGTGCTTTGCCTCTACCCTGTGCCCCTGGGGTTTGCCTTGGCCAGGCAGCCTCAGTGGGAGCCAGCACTGGCTGCAGCCCCAGCGGGCCCCCCAGGACAAGGCCCAGCAATTAAGAGGCCAATGAAAGCACTGGGCAGCAGCAGAACCCTCAGCAGAGTTCTTTGGACAGCCATGGACTGGCCGCACCTACACTGCAGCTTCTCTGTTCCCTGAATGTTCCCTGACTGTGTGCAGCCTTTAAAGAAGCTGGTGGGTAGAGATGAGCAACAACTTACCGTTTCTTTCCCTTCCACCACCAGAACCCAACACAGCACAGCACCATGGAAATTGGCACAGTGAACAGTGTCACTACCGTGCCAATCATGCAGGACCTGCGCACGTCCTGGGGGCAGATAATTCTTGAAGTTTTCTGTGGATTCTGGGCGTCAGTGTCTGACTTGCCAAGCACTTCTGTGGGAGCAATGGGGAGCGTCAGCCTGTGCTGTGCTGCGCTGCTGAGCTGGCAGCACGGTGGATGCGGGCAGGACGTTCTCCGTTTCCCCCAGAGCTGGGGCCTGCAGGCACCTTGCCGCCCCTTGGCACAGGCTGTGCCACCCAACAAAGCCCAGCAGGCCGGGAGGAGAGCCCGGGGGCAGCGCAGCTGCTTGGGCAGTCGCTGCTTGGAGGGACACGGGCCAAAGCCATCCCTGAGCAGCCACTGCCAGCCCTGGCCCTCCCTGCCCCGTGACAGCTCCCCCAGCCACAGGGCACAGAGTCAGGCCCTGTCAGGACCCAGTGCAACCCCTGCCCAGTCGGGAGCCGAGGCTGGCTCTGGGCCTGGGCTCGCGGCAGGGCTCCCGCTCGGGGCTGCTCCTGTGCCTTGGGCCTCTGGGCACTCAGGGCCTGCTCTGGAGCAGCTGCAGTGGGAGGGACGTTGGTGCACGGGTCCCCTTTCCCTGGGGCTGTGAATGAGCTCCAGAGGCCTCCAAGCCTCCGGAGCTCCTCCAGCTTTGGCTGCTGCCAGGCCGGGCAAGGGCAGGGCCTGGGGGAAGAGTTGCTGCCACACAGCCCTGCCAAGGGCTGAGCCTAGCGGAGCAAATATCTCCTGTACCTGTGCCCATGTCTGGCATCTCCTCCTTTCCTGCATCAGTGGCTGGCACAAAGCCATTGCTTCCTACAGGATATGGCCCCATCTGCATGGACTTTTGCTCCATTGCTTGAGAAAGGAAAAAGCACAGCTGGATCCAATGGAATCATTGCAGGAGGTGGCAACTTCAGGAGACAATACTTGTAAAGTCATAGAAAAGGATAAGGAAAATAGCCAGGTTATTGGGGCTGGGCCAGGGCCCTCCCTGACCGAAAAAGCCCCTACACCTGATCTGACTGGAGACTAGGAAATTGCAGGGGATCTCAGGGCATGTATGGCCCGTGGTGCAGTTTGGGCTGCCTGTGAACTGATGCCAAATGCCTTCCTGCAGAGGCTGGGGAGAAGCTGCAGCCAGGCCAGGCTGGCAAACAGCCCTGCAGGGCGTGGAAGCAGCAGCGGGGCAGCGAGGCTGCCATGGATCCCTTCCCGCTGCGCCGGGCACGGCGTGTCCAGATGTGCAGCCAGAGCCCCCGGCTGCTGAGCCCCAGGACAAGGCTGAGGGAAATGCACCCACCACGGCGTCTCTCCAGGTCATTCAGCATCTGGTCCAGATGTTTGGCTGCCTCCAAGGATTTCGTGTCTCCTATGTCTCGGTTCTTCCATTTAGGAGGACCTTAATGGAAAGTTCCATTTCTCCTTCAGGCCCAAGTGGCAGTGAGGGCACCTGGGTGATTGGTGCCCTCCAAGGCACTCCCTCAGCTCTGCCTTCCACTCAGGAGCAGGTCCAAGGCGACCTCATGCCTGCAGTGGCCCCACACTGGGATGGAAGGAGCCCTTTGCGGGACAGTCGGGGCAGAATGGACTCCCTGGAGCTGCCAGCAGCTCCAAACACAGCCCCAGGCAGGGCCAGGGCTTGGCAGTGGCAGCAGGAGCAGCTCAGGCTCCCTGGGGCCAGCAAAGGAGCTGAGAAAGGCTCAGCCCCATGGAACAGCCCTGGGCCCAGCCCCTTCCCTCTGTGCTCTTCTCTGTGGCTGCACAGAGCGCACAGAAGGACACACTGGCATTGCACATGGGAGGAGGATGGACAGATAAATGCTCCTTCCTCCCACTGACTGCGATCCTGTGGGATCACAGAAGGGAGCAGGGCAAGATATCCAGATTCTTTATACCCAGAGATTATGTTAAGGGAGTGGGCTCATGAGTGAGCCGTTGCCACATGGACACTGATTATTTTTCAGGAAAGGCACACAGAGAACTTGCCTCCACCATGCCCTAGAGTCTTCATATTGTCATTCACCAGCTTTTCCATATAAGCCATCTTATCATTCCAGTCTAGAAGAGAGCATAGACCAGAACATTTGCATCGTTTCCTGGGATCCCCCTCTGTCTGTAGTAAATGGGCACTGCAAGGGGGTCATGTAAGGCTGTGGGAACCAGATGTGAAGGCCAAAGCTGCACAGGGGCCTGGGGAGCTCTGGGCTGGCTCCCGGTCACTCTGCACCCTCTTTGCAGGCCCTTTGACGCATCCCCTGAGAGGAATCAGGGCCAGCCCAGGGCCCTGGGGTCTCTCTCCCTCCCCCAGAGGAAACCCTCCCTGAAGGCCTGGGGAAAACCATCCCCAGCGCTTCCCGGGGAGCAGGGAGCACTGTCCCGGGAAAGGGGAGCCAGGCTGCCGGCTCACCTGCTCGCCGTGCTTGCAGCGGAGCAGCCTGGGCAGCCCTGGCAGGCAGGGCCACAGCCAGGAGGAGCAGGAGGAAGAGGCGCAGAGCAAGGGCCATGGTGCCTTGCCCTCTGCCAGTCCCGCAGCTCTTGCTGCCACCGCTGTCCTGACACCCATGTGCAAGAATTGCTAAGGACTGAGGGGCTGGACATTGTGATGCTGTGACCCCAGAGTCTGTTTGGACGTCAGCCTGCCGTGACCTCACAATCCTGCTGTGACCTCATGGCCTGCTTGGGGATGGACCTCATGGCTGGAATTTTCCGTCTCTGGGAGGGAGCTCATGCTTGCCTGGCTGTTGTGTCCAAGGGCTGGCCTTGCGTCCCCCCAAGTTGAGCTCACTGCTCTGTGTTCTGGGCACTGGCACAGGAAAGCACATCCAAGGATTTCTGAGCTCCTCGGGCACTGTCAGCCACAGCCCAGCATGCTGAGGAATGAGTGATCTCTGGCTGGAGACAAGTGCCACATTCCCTCCTGTCAGCAGCTTCCCAGCTGAAAATTTGGCACCTTTGGGGGGCCATGGCTAACACAGCCCTTTGGCTTCATAGGAAAGGTGAAGCTTTTACTTCACCATTTGTTCTTCATGTGCAATTTGAGGCACTGCTTCCTCTTAAGGCACTGTGTCCTCAAAGGACACAGCCAATAAAACAGGGGGAAAAACCTCCCAACCTCTTCAATGCTTGGATATGTCAAAGGAAACCTTGAGGAGCACAGGGTGGGTCTGTGCTGCCTGACCAAGCCAGAGCCCTTCCATGATGGAGTGGCTGCCTCAGTGATGCGGTGCCAGAGTTCTTCAGCCTGGGCTGCTCCCAGCACTGTCACCAGGAGGGGGCTGCTCCCAAAAAGCCACACAATTTGGGGTGCGGCTGTAGGGCACAACTGCTGTATGGCACAGGGGGAATGCTTCAAGGGCAGGGACAAGGAACAAGGAGAGGTCTTCTGTATGACTCCCAAAGGTGTTTATGTCCAGGAAGGTCAGGCACAGAAAGACACAAGTCCAGGCTCCAGAAGGGGTTTTTCAACAAGGGGAGGTTCAAGAGGAGAGTACAAAACTTTAACCAAGTGGGAGAAACCTGGGGAGAAGCATAAGGCAGGGAATACAGTGTTTAAACCAATTGGGAATTACAGGGGAGGGGAAGAGGGTAAACAAACCAATGGGACCTCGTGGTATACAAAAATGACAGGGAGGTTTCTGGAGAAAGGGGCAGGCATGAGGAGGGATTGGCATTGTTCTTCCTGGGAGCAGGACTACGGAACATTAAGGAACAAAGGGCAGGTCTTTGGGAAGATGGAAACCCAGGGCAAAACCAACAAGAGAGGTGCAAAGGAACAATCCATTAAGGATAAAATATGCTATAACAATACAAAAGACTGCAGGGGATTATAGAACCGACTGTTAAAACTGAATTGCAATTGAATATACAATAGAGAGACACCACAACACCCCAGAGCACAAGGGAAGAGCTAGAGATGCCACCACTCTGGACTTCTGCCATGCCCTGGACACATCAGCCTTGACCAGCATCCTTGTTCCTCCTTTGCTGAGCTATGGATCTGATGGAGGCACAGTTTGGAGAATGAGCAATTGCCTGGCTGGTCACATCCAGGGGGTTGTGGTCAATGGTTCAGAGGCCCAATGGACGTCAGTGACCAGTGGTGTCCCTCAGGGTGACAGCAGAAGCTCCCTGGACACTGGGGACTCAGTGTCCTGGTGGTGCTGCTGGACAAGAGAGCTGGAGGGGCCTCCAAAACAGAACTGTTCTGATTGCCCAAGTCTTTCAGACTTGCTCAGGGAATGAGCAGCTGATTGAAGTGAAAAGATAATGAGAAACCACACAGTCCCTTCCCTGGGAAGAAACATCTCCCCCTCCAAACCTCCCCTGTCTTTATCCAGCTCCAAGAGGAACAGACATATATATGTATATCTATTCAACTTTAAATAAAATTTGTTTAGTTTTCCTTTTTCTATGAAGTAGTGTTTACGAAGGAGTTTTATTTTATGCCATTACATGTATTAAAGACATTAAATAACAGATGCTTTCAAGGTGTCAAATTCTGGAACTGCAGCAAATCCCTCCCTGACTGACTTTCATGAGTGCCTGCTGTCAGGGAGGGATCAGAAGGTCCTGTCCAGAGGGTGGGAGCAGATGTATGCCCTCTTCTCCAAGATCTGCTTTGCAGCTTTTTTAATGGAATCATCCTGATTGTCATTGGTATCTCTGGAGAAACAGAGGAAAGTCAACTAAAGGAGCAGAAAAAGCAGTTGTAAATTTCTTTCAAGAAGTGGTTCTGAGTACAAATGCAAGAGTGAGTGCCAGGAAGAAACTGAACATTCTCTTCTGAAAAAGATTGATTATTACAGACTGAACTTCGGAGAGCCAATGCACGGCTGGTCAGTACATCCCAAAGAGTCCAAATCCCTCATTTCTATCAGTCACTTGACAGGAGTATTGTCCCAGATTGTATCTTCAATTAAGTGGGCAGTTTTCCTTATCTCTTTCACAACCACTCCTCATTTGGGGGGTGGGGTGGTGGGGGAAGTGTGGGTGGGCAGAGGGGGATTGGTTAGGGGGGATTGGGGGCGGGACTGGGACATTCAGGAACAGGACACAAACATCTCCTGATAACTGGCTATTGAATGAATGATAAGAACTACAGCATCCCCGGTTGAGATGCTCTGCCCAGAGGGAATTCCTGCCAGAGATATAATGTAGAGGTTCTGGAACACCAAGACAGCTTCTCCACTGGCTCTCCCAGAGGAACAGCAGCTGCCTCTTCTTCCCCTGGATCTTCAGAGGAAGACTACACCCTTTTCTACAGGATTCCTGCTCCAGCAGAACCACACTTGACGCTCCAGGAGGACTGCAGCCATAATTCCACTTGGACTGCTACCAACACCCTGACCCACAGGGTGTCAGGTTGTGTTCTTAGTTTACTGCATTGTTTATTTTATACTTTTATTTTATTCCCTATTTAAGAACTGTTATTTCCTGCTCCCATATTTTTGTTCCTAAGAGGCCCTTAATTTCAAATTTATAACAATTTGGAGGTTGGGGGGGAGGGGGGGCACTTACATTCTCCTTTTCAGGGGACGCTACTGCCTTCCTTAGCAGACTCCTGTCTGTTCCAAACCAAGACCGATTTTGGTGCCCAACGTGAGGCTCAAGGGCACAGAAACAAAAAGCGAATAACAGTTCTTGAGTAATCAATTTTTCTGTGTACGACTATAGAAACCTTGTTAAGGGACCCCATGGGGTCCAGCTTGCCCTGGTTTGGGTGGCACGTGGTACTGGCTGTATTCCTCCCATGTGCAAGCCCTTATCTAAACATGGGTCCTATAACCAAAGCTACTGTGTCTGTTATCTGATTTGTTTTATGGGTGAATAAGGTGAGGAATTAATGGATTTTTAACTTGCTCTGGAAAGCAGGTACATGGATTCACAGCTATCACACATTAACTGTATGTTTTTGGGGTTACTTTATTAATGGCAGCTGGTGTAAGGAAATGACACGGGAAGAAATTTTCTCCCAGCCCTTTAATCATCTCTTTGGGTCTGCCCCACGAGTTTTTGAAGAGTTCAGATCCACTCTCAATACTAACAATATCATGCAGTTGCTGGTGTTGCTGATAGGCCTGTTCTATTTAGCATTTAGAGAGAAGGGAAGATTAACCTGGATAACTACCCTGACACCTACCCCAGAACCTGGCATGGCACCAGAGCCTTGGGATGCTGCTGCCCCAGAGCCTGACCCTGCCCCACAGCCCATCCCAGATGTGAACTACCCAGATTGGGTGGGGGATCAGGTGAAGGAGATGCGTGATATGGGCCAGATGCTGAAGGAATACACTTCCCCACCTGGTGAGAAGTCCTCCCCCTGCCTTGAAGAGGGAGAGTCTAATAGTGCAGCAGCAGAACCCACAGATGTTACAACTGTCCAGGTTCCAGGTGAACTGCAAAGGCAGACACAGCCAGCAGCAGTCACCCCTGTGGAAACAAGAATATCTAAGATGAAAGCAGAGCACCCAGATAGGGGAGGGCCCTCACAACCCATAGGGGAGCCAGAGGTTGCGATCATCACCGAGTCCCTAATGTATGAAAGTCTCCGTAATCTGCACAAAGACATTGTATGACGGGGATGTGAGGCTTGTACAACCTGGCTACTCCGGGTCTGGGACCTTATGGGGACACGTGTCCAGCTGGATGGTGGTGAGGCAAGGAATCTGGGAGCCTTGACCCAGGACTCCGGTATGAATCAGATTTTTATAAGGGAGCCAGGGTCCCTTTCCCTCTGGGAGTGGCTTTTAGTAAGTGTCAGAGAGAGGTTTGTGTGGGGGTCCCAGTCATTGGTTTTTCTGGGTCTGGATTGAAGGCACTTGAGACGGTAATTTCTGTTCAGACTCAAGTGTTTATTATTTCTTATCAGTAAAACAGTCTCATTACGGTGAGTTCGGCAGCTTTTCATTAGAAGGCACAAAATGGCCAACAAGCTCTTGTTCCAAGGTCTTTTAAGACTAAACTATCCAATTCAGAACTGACACCTAGATTATTTTACCTTTTAACCCAATAACTGATCCCAAAGAGCTGCAATGTGGACTTTTCTGCCCAATTACAAAATGCCACCCAAACCCATGAAGAAGGAGGAAGAAGAAGCATGAAGAAGAAACCCAGGATGACACCCTGTGCCCTCCATCTTGCTTTCATCCACAAAATACTAAAAATCCCAAAACTAAATTTCTCACCAAGTGATATAACTACACTACTCTCTATAATCTATTTCACACTTTTGTGGATTCTAGTTTATCTTGAAGTGTAGGAAACTTTCTCCATGAATGAGTGAGACAGAGTAAAGATCCATTCTGAATTAGGTGAAGTGTCTAAGAAAAGTGAAAAGTCTGTGAGGCCAAAGCTGAAAGAAAAACTCGCATGCCGAGACAGCAAGGAGACAGAGAAAGAAAAACAGAAAAGACCACAAGGTCGATTTGCCCCCGACTTAGAAATTCCTTTGATAAAGAAGAACTGGTGCTAAATGTCACGCGGAATGAATATGTATGAACTTATTGTGAAACTGTATGCATATGCATTTGGAAGGGGGATAAAAGAAGACCCGAGGTCTTCAGAGGTACGCACGCCTTGTTGGGGGACTTGTGTCTGGTGCGCATCGTAATAAAAGCATACCAGGATTTAGAACTTTTACAAAGTTGTGAGGTTTCTTCTTTTCTCCGCAAAACATTATGGCGAGCCTGGCAGAAGTTCTCTGTCCCCGCAGGGGCAGGGGGGATAGACGGACCTCCAAGGCGCGCCCTAGGATTTTTTCCTGGTGGGGCTCCGCTCATCTCAACTTGCCACCTGCGAAGACAGACAAGGAGCTGCTGGCCTGCGGAGGAAGATACGGTATGTACTGAGATGCCCCTGGGGGAGGGAAAGGAGAGCAAGGGAATAAACCACCCAGAGACGTCTGGGTTCAGCTGATAGAGCAGCTGTATTAGAGACGGAGTTCATCGTTCTGATAGAGCAGACCGCAAGCGGTTCTGGGGGTGAGCCAGGTGAACCCGTGTATGTGTGTGTTGGGGGTTCATTGTTCTGATGGAGCAGAACCGCTGAGCCCGTGTGTGTTTTGTTTTTGTGTGTGTGTGATGTCCGGACACTGTGTTGCTGTATAGTTAATGTGTGCATTGTGTAGTCAGTGCACTGTGTTTCTAATTGTGCAAGTGTATAAGTGTATGGTGTATAAAAGAGAGTAGATCTACAGGGCCCTACAGTGCGGGGGGGTGAGTACTACCCGTGTTTGAAGCAGCCGAGTGAAGCCTGAAGCTGCAGCAGGCTGTGGAGGCAGAGAGAAAAGTGCCCCGCAGAGAAGCGAGTGGAGGAATGTCAGTGATGGTATTTATCGTGTTTAAATGTAGTAGTTTGTGTAGATTTAGTACATTTTAACCGTGAGTATGAGCTCAGAGAGTTCCTTTGCCTTAGATGTTTAGACTTGATCTCTAGACTGTATGCTGTTATTTTGATTGTGTCCAAGAAAAATTGATGTGAGTAAATGCTGAATTATGGTATGCTCTGTTGTGTTGAGAAAAGTGAGCACTTTGAGAGATATGCCCTTTCCCAGTGATTTTGTGTGGAGATTTTCTTCTGCTGCATTGTGGTAATTTGTTTCTCAGATTGTATAGTAGTGTTTGTAGAGATTTTAAGATTTTGTTGCAACAGGAGTAGCATTTTACATAGGAGAACTATAGTACAGTGATTTATGCTTAACTACGATAAAGCGAGTTAAAGGAATTCCAAGAATTCTCCCCCTCACAGCAATTCAAGCCTTGGCTCTAGCGAATTTGAGATAAAGGGGGAGAGTGGGTGCATGTGTCCGTGTCTGTGAGCATATCAGAGTTTTGGCTGTGACTAGCACAGCCTTTTTGCAAAGCAGTAAAAGAAGTGTAAGTAAGCACAGTACTTAATTAGATTGTGCAAGAAGAGAACTAGAAAAGACTGATATTTTGTTTGATCAGAACATAGTGTCTATGTCACGTTTTTGATTAGCATGCTGTGTGAGGTGACAGTGGCTGTCCCCTGGGCACAGGGACAGCTCTGGCTGCCCCGTCTCCCCAGGGAACACGGGAATGACCTGTGAGCAAAAGCTAGATGTGCAAGTATTACTGCAGTGCGGTGTTTATGAGAATCACTGGTATTACTGTTTTGCTGACAGGGCACATGCCCCGAGTGTAAATTAGAGGTTTCTGGTCAAGCAGATTCAGAACCTAAGGTCTTAGAGCTTGTGTGGGAGAACCACATCTGATACCTGCCACCTGGAGCTGTGTGTATAGGAGGAAAGTTGAGAAACTACTGTGAAGGTCTGTAAAAAAGTTTGAGTGGAAGCAAGATAAAGCAAGGAGAAATAAATAATGAGAACTGACCAGAGCAAAGAGGTTCCTAAATTCACCCCTTTTGGGAGGGGCTCACTAAGAGAAAGCTGCCAGTAAGAGCAGCTCAGAAAATAAAGATTTATAATACTTCATTGCTGTTAGTACTGTTTTAAAATAAGAAGATAAATGAGATAGAGTTTTTGTATGCTGAAATGTCTTTTTGTTTTAAGAAATCACCCAGAATGGCAACGAGACTGTAAGATCAGACCTCCCTCCAGTCTTGGCCCTTGAAAAAGGAAACAAGGCAAAGAGAAAGCAAATCAAACATGTTGTTCAGCATGCAGCATAAGATAGCAACGTATGAAATCAGGCAAAGATTATCATGCTGAAATGCAAAGCAATCACAGTTCACAAAATGAGTACATACGATTTGCTAAAAGCTCCTCCTAAGATAAGGGAGGAAGAGTAAAGATGACCTCCCAAAAAGGGAAGAATTTTTGTCGACACAAGGGTCATATATTCAGTTTTAATAAAGCTTTAGTACCTGTGGAGAATGTTTATGTTGTAGTGTGGGGAATGAACAACTGGCCAGTCTGAGAAAGCATACTTGTGCAAACCTTTAAAGTAACATGTGTACTATGTGTACCTAAAAGCTTTTGTACAATTCGCTCAATTTACTAAACATTCTCAAATGAGAAAGGTTACTCTGGAGGCAAATGATATAAAGAGGTTAGGCTTAACATTAACAGACACTGAAATTAAGAAAGACATTAGTAAAGAGATATTAGAATAAGTAAATAAGTGTTTTCAAGGGTATAAGCCTCTGCTGTACCAGAGAGACTGAAAGATGCTCCCCCATGAGCATCAAGCTTAAAGAAAGAACACAACTAGTGAGAACTGAGTAGTACCCTCAAAAAGAAGATAAGGAAAGAATCAGCCCAATAACTGATAGTACTAGATTAAGGACTGTTAATAAGATAACACAGAATTTATACCCTGTGGTAGCAAATCCATATACCTTGCTAACTTGTTTAACACCTGAGCTAACCTAGTTCCCTGTTTTAGGCCTAAGAGATGCCTTCTTTTCCTCCCTATCCACGAAGCCAGTCAGAAAATTTTTTGCATTCAAACTCAAGCTCACATAGTCCATGTGCCTGAAGGCTTCAAGATTCCCCACTCCGATTAGAGAACAGCTTGCAAAGACCCAGAGTCCCAGGAAGCTCCACAAGAAGAAAAGAGGCTGTTGCAGTACATAGACGATCTTCTAGTAGCCACTCGGACAAGGGAAGCAGGAGAAGCCTGGACGGTAAGCCTTTCAAATTTCCTAAGACTCCAAGGACACAGAGTCTCAAAAAAAAAAAAATGCACAGGTAGTGAAACAGAAGGTAATCTACCTAGAGTAAGAAGTGAGTGCTGAGCAGCAGACTTTAAGGCAAAGAAGCCGTATGCCAAACCCTGAAACCCCAGACAACGAAGGAACTCTGAACCTTCTTAGGCATGGCAGGGTAGTGCCAGCCGTGGGTTTATAATTATGGACTGTTCGCCAGACCCCTCTATGCTCTTATTGCCAATGGAAACTGAAATCTCCAGTAGACAAAAGACACCACATGAGCCTTTCGCCAGCTAGAGAGAGTGCCCTCAAAGTCAGAGCTTCCCTGGGGGTCAGGGAAGTCCAGAGCAGACAGAGAAATATTCCTGGTGCCCTGGGATTCCACAGGTTTGTCCATAGGGAGACAGTGCAGGAGCACCACCATAGAATGTGCTGGAAGACCCTTGAGGGGGGGATGCAACAGGTGAGAGAAGTGGCAGTATTGGAGGTACTCTTTGGGAGGGATGGACAGCATGAAAATGACCCCGACAAGGTCAGGTGCGCAGGCCAAATGTTGTGGAGTCTGGCAAATCTGGGGCCATCTCAGTACACCCACCTTCATTGCAACAATTAATGCCAACACCAACCAAGAGACAGTGGGTTCTATGGCCACCAAGCTTAGAAATTGTGTGAGTATGATCAATGGCCCAATGCAGGCTCATGTCTCTGCCATTGTCCAAGAACTCAGAGAGGAGATGAGGGAGGAGGTGAGGAGGAACAGTTCCCACATAGCACCAGTACCACTCACAGGCCCCAGAGTCAGAGCCCAACATTCCCCAGCTAGATAGAGAGGGTACACCCCACGGGCTGACCTCTGGTTCCTTCTGTGTAACCATGGGAGAGATATGGGAAGGTGGGATGGGAAACCCACTTCTGTCCTGGCAGTACGGGTGAGTCAACTCAAGGAGGGAAACACTAACTGAGGGAATTCCAGTAAAGGTAGCCTCAACCTCCCATGACCGAGCTGCTGAGTATGATCTGTCAGATCCTCTTGAAGATATCTCTACCATTTATACCCAGGGTTAGAGGGGCCCTGCCTCTAGCCAAGGAAAGGCATGGGAAAACAGGATCTTCTGGATGTTGTGGATCCACTGGCCTGGCACATCAGAGCCACAAAAATACGATGCCTTAGTTGATACTGGTGCACAGTGTGCCCTGATACCATCAGGACATGTGGGGGGCAAAACCTGTTTCCATTGCCGGGGTGACAGGAGGATCACAGCAATTGATCCTGTTGGGACCCGAGGTGAGCCTGACTGGGAAAGAGTGGAAAAAACATCGTATTGTGACTGGCCCAGAGGCCCCCTGTGTTCTGGGCATAGGCTTTCTCCAGAATGGCTATTACAAAGACCCAGAGGGACTCAGATGGGCATTTGGAATAGCTGCTGTAGAGGCAGAGAACATTAAGCAGTTGAACACCTTGCCCTGACTATCAGAAAGCCCATCTGCAGTAGGACTCCTGAAGGTAGAAGAGCAACGAGTGCCAATTGCCACCTCGACAGTGCACCGCTGGCTGTATCGGATAAATCAAGATGCTGTGATCCCCATCCACAAAATGATCCGTGAGCTGGACAGCCAGGAGGTGGTCAGCAAAACCCACTCACCCTTCGACAGTCTCATCTGGCCTGTGTGCAAGTCTGACAGAGAATGGAGATTGACTGTGGAATATTGTGCCTTGAATGAAGGGACTCCACGGCTGAGCGCTGCTGGGCTGGACATGCTGGAGTTCCAGTACGAGCTGGAGTCCAAGGCAGCGAAGTGGTGCACCACTATAGACATTGCTAACGCGTTTCTCTCCATCCCTCTGGCAGCAGAATGCAGGCCTCAGTTTGCCTTCACCTGGAGGGGCGTGCAGTACACCTGGAAGCGACTGCCCCAGGGGTGGAAGCACAGCCCCACCATCTGCCATGGACTGATCCAGGCTGCACTGGAAAAGGGTGAGGCTCCAGAACATCTGCAATATATTGATGACATCATTGTGTGGGGGAACACAGCAATGGAAGTATTTGAGAAAGGAGAGAGGATCCTCTAGATTCCCCTGGAAGCCAGCTTCACCATCAAGAAGAGTAAAGTCAAGGGACGTGCCCGAGAGATCCAGTTCCTGGGAGTAAAGTTGCAAGATGGACAGTGTCAGATTCTCACTGAGGTCATCAGTAAGATCACAGCAATGTCTCCACCAACCAGCAAGAAAGAAACACAAGCTTTCTAGGCACCATCAGTTTTTGGAGAATGCCAATTCCTGAGTACAGTTCAGATCATGAGCCCTCTTTACCTTGTCACCTGCAAGAGAATGATTTCCACTGCAGCCCTGAGCAGCAACAAGCTTTTGCCCAGATTAAGCAGGAAATCGCTCATGCAGTAGCCTTTGGCCCAGTCAGGACAGGACCAGAGGTAAAGAACATGCTCTACTCTGCAGCCAGGAACCATGGCTTGTCCTGGAGCTTTTGGCAGAAGGTGCCTGGGGAGACTTGGGGTCGACCACTGGGATTTTGGAGTCAAAGTTACAGAGGGTCTGAAGCCAACTACACTCCAACAGAAAAAATCTTGGCTGCCTATGAAGGAGTCCAGGCTGCCTCAGAGGTGACTGGCATGGAAGCACAACTCCTCCTGGCACCCTGACTACCGGTGCTGGGGTGGATGTTCAAAGCAAAGATTCCCACTACCCACCATGCCACTGACACCACATGGAGCAAATGGATTGCTGTTATCACACAGCACGCCCATACTGGAAACCTGAATTGCTGTGGGATTTTGGAGATAATTACAACCTGGCCGGAAGGTGAAAACTTTGGTCTCACTGGTGAACAAGAGCAAGTGAGACGTGCTGAAGAAGCTCCACCATACAACCATCTACCAGCACAGGAAACACGCTACGCTCTTTTCACTGACGGTTCCTGTCGCATCGTAGGGATGAACTGGAAGTGGAAAGCAGCCGTATGGAGCCCCCCACAACAGGTTGCACAAACTGCTAAAGGAGAAGGTGGTTCGAGGAACTTACTGAACTCAAAGCTGTTCAGCTGGCCCTGGCCATTGCTGAGAGAGAAAAGTGGCCAAAGCTCTGCCTTAATACTGATTTGTGGATGGTAGCCAATGCTCTGTGGAGCTGGCTGGAAAGGTGGAAAAAGGTCAACTGGCAGCATAGGGGAAAACCAGTCTGGGCTGCGGATGAATTGCTGCTCGATTGGAGAAGCTACCTGTGAAAGTCCATCATGTAGATGCCCATGTCCCCAAGAGTCAGGCTAATGAGGAACACCGAAACAATGAACAGGTAGATCAGGCAGCAAAAATAGAGGTGTTGAAGACAGACTTAGATTGGCAGCATAAGGGGGAGTTGTTCCTAGCTTGATGGGGCCATGATGCCTCAGGCCATCAGGGCAGAGATGCCACCTCTAAGTGGGCACAAGATCAAGGGGTGGATTTAACCATGGACAGTATTTCTAGGGTTATCCATGACTGTAAGATGTGTGCTGCCATCAAGCAGGCCAAGCAGGTGAAGCCCCTATGGTAGGGTAGGGGTGGTGGTCCAAGTATGGGCAGGCTTGGCAGATTGACTCCGTCACACTGTCCCAGACACGCCAGGGCAAGCGCTACGTGCTGACCATGGTGGAAGCCACCACTGGATGGTTGGAGACCTACCCTGTGTCTCATGCAACTGCCTGGAACACCATCCTGGGCCTTGAAAAGCAAGTTCTGTGGAGACACAGCACCCCTTAAAGGATTGAGTTGGACAACAGGACCCATTTCAAGAACGGCCTTATCAAGACCTGGGCCAGGGAACATGGCATTGAATGGATATCCTCTATGATGCACCAGCTGCTAGGAAAGGTGAATGGTGCAATGGACTTCTTAAGACTACCCTGAAGGCACCTGGGGAGGAGACTTTTACAAACAGGGAAATGAACTTAGCAAAAGTCACCTGGATGATCAACACCCAAGGGTCCATCAATTGAGCTGGTCCTGCCCAGTCTGAACCCCTGCACACAGTGGACGGAAATAATGTCCCTGTTGTACATATGAAAGGTATTTTGGGAAAGACTGTTTGGATTAATCCCACTTCAGGCAAAGAAAAACCCATCCATGGAATTGTTTTTGCTCAAGAACATGGTTACACTTGGTGGGTAATGCAGGAAGATGAAGATCCTTGTGTACCACAGAAAAACCTGGTATTAAGTGAGAGTTGTGTGTCAAGTTTCATTGTGATGCAGATGGCAATAGAATAAGGGGTGCATAGTGTCCCAGACTGCAAAGCAATATGTTTTCTATCTGTATGGCAGCTGTCTTCTGTTAAGTGGCCAGTTTGCCTTATCTCTTCCACACCCACTCCTGCCTTGGGGGAGGGGGCGGGGACACAAACATCTGCTGATAACAGGCTATTGAATGTCACTGCATGACTGATAAGAACTACAGCATCCCAGTCAGAGATGCTCTGCCCCAGAGGAAATTCCTGCCAGAGATATAATGTGGAGATTCTGGAACACCAAGACAGCTTCTCCACTGGTTTTCCCAGAAAAACAGCAGCTGCCTCTTCTTCCCCTGGATCTTCAGAGGAAGACTACAGCCTTTTCTACAGGATTCCTGCTCCAGCAGAACAACACCTGACACTCCAGGAGGACTGCAGCCATAATTCCACTTGGACTGCTACCAACACCCTGACCCACTGGGTGTCGGGTTGTGTTCTGACTCTGTCAGTGTTGTTTTAGTTTACTGCATTGTTTATTTTATACTTTTATTTTCTTCCCTGTTAAAGAACTGTTATTTCCTGCTCCCACATTTTTTTGCCTGAGGCCCTTAATTTAAAATTTATAAGAATTCAAAGGGGGTACATTCTCCATTTCAGGGGACGCTACTGCCTTCCTTAGCAGGCACCTGTCTTTCCAAACCAAGACAAATATATTCATAAAATAAAGATTTATATTCCTCAACAAAGAAACCTTGCAGGCTGCTGTAGCTGTGAAGAGACTCCTCTCAACAGGTTCCAGCCCTGCTGCTTGTTTGAATTAAAAGCAGAGCAGAACTCTTCTGTTGGTCACATCAAAGCAACAAAAGTTTCATGAGCCTGTGAAAGACATAGGAGTGTAAAAATTATTCCATTTTATGATACTTACAGTCTTCTAATTCAGCCATGGGATAATCATGGCAGCATTCACAATATCAAATAACTGTAAAAAGCACTGGAAAATTTTTTTTTTTTTTAACTAAAATTAGAAAAAGTGAACAAATTTCATAGAAAAAAAACATATAGAAAAATTACAGTAATTTAAACTTCCCAAGCCCTTGGATAATGGAGCCCCGATGCCCAGTCATATGCACTGCAGCCTCAGCTGTCCCTTTGAGGCCTGAACTGCCAAGGCTCAGGGCTGGGATGAGCCTTCCCCCAAAAGTGGCTCCAAGACTGATTGGGAATCAATCCAAAACAGGCCTCACACAAAGAGCAAAGTTTCACGGCCAAAGCCCAACCTTCATCAGGTTGGATTTGTTTTAACACTGAACTGGAGCAAATCCAATGAAACTATATATGAGCTACTAAATAAGCACTGTCCTGTCCTGAACTGTGCTGCCCAAACACTGCTGAGAACTTGCTTTGCCTCTACCCTGTGGCCCTGGGGCTGCTCTTGGCCAGGCAGCCTCAGTGGGAGCCAGCACTGGCTGCAGCCCCAGTGGGCCCACCAGGACAAGGCCCAGCAATTAGGAGGCCAATGAAAGCTCAGGGCAGCAGCACAACCCTCAGCAGAGTTCTTTGGAATATCAGACTGGCCACAACTCCACAGCAGCACGACAACGAGTCAGGCTACCAATGCTATGGAGCAGAGTTATAAGAAAACCGTGGAGAAAAATCAGCAACTGACCGTCTTTTCTCCTGCACCTTGCGAATGCCAAGATAGCAGCCTAGCAGCACAAGTGGCACAGTGAACATTATCACCGCTGTGCCTATCATGCATTTCCTGCGCACATCCTGGGGACAGACAATTTCTGGGAGGTGCACTGGATCCGGGACATATATTCCTGTTTCAGTGATAACGTCTGTGGGAGCAATGGGGAGCGTGAGCCCGTGCTGTGCTGCGCTGCTGAGCTGGCAGCACGGTGGATGCGGGCAGGACGTTCTCCATTTCCCCCAGAGTTGGGGCCTGCAGGCACCTTGCCGCCCCTTGGCACAGGCTGTGCCACCCAACAAAGCCCAGCAGGCCGGGAGGAGAGCCCGGGGCCAGCGCAGCTGCTTGGGCAGTGGCTGCTTGGAGGGACACGGGCCAAAGCCATCCCTGAGCAGCCACTGCCAGCCCTGGCCCTCCCTGCCCCGTGACAGCTCCCCCAGCCCCAGGGACACACACCCAGGCCCTCTCAGGACACAATGGAGCCTTGCTCTCCCCCTCTGCCCTTTCCCCACCATGGGCACCCCATGCAATCGCTCCCAGGTTTCAGGACATGTACCACATGGGAGGACCCCAGCAGAACTGCCCAGACTGGCTGAGCCTGGCACAGCAATCACCTTCTGTGGCACTGTCTGGCATCTCGTCACGTCCTGTATCTGTGGCTAGTACAGGTACATTGCGTCCTCCAGGATGTGCTGCCTTCTGGAAAGACTTTTGGTCCATCTCTGGAGAAAGGAAAAGGGAGAGCTGGATCAGGTGGAGCCACTCCCCACTGGGGAGGTGGCATCTTCAGGAGATACCACTTGTGAAAGACATGGATAAGGATCAGGGAAAGGCCAAGACTCTTGAGGCTGCCACAGGGCTCAACCCTCCTCCAAACATCTGCCCCTCTGGATCTGCCAAGAGACCGGGAAATCCCAGGGAATTTCATGCCCATGGTGAAGTTTATTCTGCCCATCAGCAGATGCCTCAATCAATCCTGCAGAGGCTGGGGAGAAGCTGCAGCCAGGCCAGGCTGGCAAACAGCCCTGCAGGGTGTGGAAGCAGCAGCGGGGCAGCGAGGCTGCCATGGATCCCTTCCCGCTGTGCCGGGCACGGCGTGTCCAGATGTGCAGCCAAAGGCCCCGGCTGCTGAGCCCCAGGACAAGGCTGAGGGAAATGCACCCACCACGGTGCCTCTCCAGGTCAATCAGGATTTGGTCCAGTTGTTTGGATTCCTCCACGGGCACATTCTGTTTTGTAGGTTTTTTCCTCCCTCTCAGAGGACCTTAAGAGAAAGTATTTTTATTTCACCAGGAATAGATCCCACAGATGCAGGGCTCAGCTCGTGGGGTCAGCAGGGACACACTGCTCACCCCTGCGATGGGAGCTGGGCTTGTGTGCAACATCCACCAAAGGACCTGGGAAGAGCCTCCCTGCAGACACACCTGTAACTCAAGAGCCACAGAAGCTTCTGTCACCTGGTTCCTGCCAGGTTGTCAATGATTATTCTCTCAGAACTTACCTGCCGAAGCTCCCATGTGCTCCAAACCATCTTCCATCCCAGCTGCTGGCAAAGCAATGGCACCACTCTCATCTGGAAGGGAGCACAGACCAGACCCATTTCCATGGTGTGCTGGGATCCCCCTCTGCCTTTGGGAACTGGGCACTGCAAGGCGATCGGGTAAGGCTGTGGGAGCCAGATGTGAATGGACAAGGCCAAAGCTGCACAGGGGCCTGGGGAGCTCTGGGCTGGCTCCTGGTCACTCTGCACCCTCTTTGCAGGGCCTGTCTGACATCCCTGGAGGGCAGGCACTGACGCACAGCCAAGATGGCAGCTCAAGCCTCAGCAGGGCTCAGGCCCAGAGGCACAGCAATTACCTCCTGTGACTGTGCTGGGCATCACCTCCCTTCCTGCAGCAGAGGCTGCCAATGAGCCCCTGCTTCCTGCAGGAAATGCTGTTTTCGGCACAGCCTTTCGGTTCATCTCTGGAGAAAGAAAAAGAGACAGCTAAATTAGATGGAGATGTTCCCCTTTCTGGGAGGTGGCATCTTCAGGAGGCAATACTGGTCAAACTGATGGATAAGGAGCAGGACATCATAAAAACTTTTGGGTTTGGCCAGGATTTGCCCTTCTCAGTACTGCTGTCATTCCTGATATCCCCATGGTCCAGGCAATTGCAGGGAATCTCAGGGCATGTATGAACCATGGTGCCTGTCAGCAGATGCTCAATGCCTTCCTGCAGAGGCTGGGGAGAAGCTGCAGCCAGGCCAGGCTGGCAAACAGCCCTGCAGGGCGTGGAAGCAGCAGCGGGGCAGCGAGGCTGCCATGGATCCCTTCCCGCTGTGCCGGGCACGGCGTTTCCAGATGTGCAGCCAAAGGCCCCGGCTGCTGAGCCCCAGGACAAGGCTGAGGGAAACGCACCCACCATGGGGCCTCTCCAGGTCACTCATCACCTGGTCCAGAAGTTTGGCTGCCTCCAGGGATTTCTTGTCTCCTGTCCCTTGGTTCATCGAACTCGGAGGACCTTAATAGAAAATTGTTCCATTTCGAATTCTTGCCGGAGTGGCAGTGAGGAAACCTGGGTGATTGGTGCCCTCCAAGGCACTCCCTCAGCTCTGCCTTCCACTCAGGAGCAGGGCTAGGGGCACCTCGTGCCTGCAGTGCCCCCACACTGGGATGGAAGGAGCCCCCTGTGGGGCAGTTGGGGCAGAATGGACTCCCTGGAGCTGCCAGCAGCTCCAAACACAGGCCCAGGCAGGGCCAGGGCTTGGCAGTGGCAGCAGGAGCAGCTCAGGCTCCCTGGGGCCAGCAAAGGAGCTGAGAAAGGCTCAGCCCCGGGGCACAGCCCTGGGTCTGGCCCCTTCCCTCTCTGCTCTTCTCCGTGGCTGCACAGAGCGCACAGAAGGACACAGTGGTATTGCACACGGGAGGAAGATGGACAGATAAATGATCCTTCCTCTCACAGACAGTGATCCTGTGGGATCCTGTAGGATGCCTGTTGGATAAAGGAGCAGAAATTTGGAGGCCAGGATTCCCAGAATTTATCAAACTTCAGCGGATCTTGAGGGGAATGACACAGGAATATTACTCTGAACAAGGATTTCACTTGGACAATGATTACTCTGTTAGGGAAGGGTTGCTGGTAGCCTACCTTCACCAAGCTCCAACATCCTTAAGTATTGCTTTACCACCATTTCAAAATGACTCAAGTCAGGATCCCAGTCTAGAAAGGAGCACAGATGGGAACCGTTCCATGCTGTGCTGGGATCCCCCTCTATAGGGAACCCAGCACTGGAAGGGAGTCAGGTAATGCTGCGTGCCAGGAGTGCCAAGCAGCAGAGAGGGCAGCTCAAGCCTCAGCAGGGCTCAGGCCCAGAGGCACAGCAATTACCTCCTGTGGCTGTTCCTGGCATCTCCTCCCTTCCTGCAGCAGAGGCTGCCAATGAGCCCCTGCTTCCTCCGGGAAACTGCGCCTTCAGCGCATCCTCTCCTTCCATCTCTGCAGAAAGGAAAAGGGGCAGCTGGATCAGGGGGGCTGTTCCCCAATGGGAAGGTGGCATCTTCAGGAGGCACTGCGTGTCCAAGTAATGGATAAGATGCAGAAGAAAGATCAGGTTATTGGGCCTGCTGCAGGGTCCTTCCTCCTCCAAAGAGCTGCCCCTCCAGATGTGCTCAGAAACCAGGAAATTGCAGGGGATCACAGGCCTGTGGTGCAGTTTGGTCTGCCTGTCAGTTGATGCCCAATGCCTTCCTGCAGAGGCTGGGGAGAAGCTGCAGCCAGGCCAGGCTGGCAAACAGCCCTGCAGGGCGTGGAAGCAGCAGCGGGGCAGCGAGGCTGCCATGGATCCCTTCCCGCTGTGCCGGGCACGGCGTGTCCAGATGTGCAGCCAAAGCCCCCGGCTGCTGAGCCCCAGGACAAGGCTGAGGGAAATGCACCCACCATGGCGTCTCTCCAGGTCACTCAGGATCCTGGCCATGGGTCTGGACACCTCTAGAGACTTTCTGTCTCCTCCAGGCTTGTTCCTCCTTCTCAGAGGACCTTAAGAGAAGTGTTTGCATGTCAGATGAAATGATTCCACAGAAGCAGGGCTCAGCCCGTGGGGTCAGCAGGGACACAATACTCACCCCTGTGATGGGAACTGGGCTTGTGAGCAGCAACCAGGAGAGGATATTGATAAGTCCTCCCTGCAGACACTCCTGTAACCCAACAGCCACAGCAACTTCTGTAACCAGGTTCCTGCCAGGTTGTCAAGGATTATCCTCTGAGGGGAACATTGACAACATACCTGCAGGAGGCTTTAGAGGCTTCAAATCTTCATGGAGCCAAGCTGCTGGAGAAACCTTCCTAGCAAGCTCATCTAGAGGGAAGCAAACACCCAAACCCATTTCCATGGTGTCCTGAGATTCCCCCTCTGCCTTTGGGACATGGGCACTGCAAGGGGGTCGGGTAAGGCTGTGGGAGCCACATGTGAATGGACAAGGCCAAAGCTGCACAGGGGCCTGGGGAGCTCTGGGCTGGCTCCTGGTCACTCTCCACCCTCTTTGCAGGCCCTGTGACACATCCCTGGAGAGGAAACTGGGGCTGCCCAGGGCCCATGGGGTCTCTCTCCCTCCCCCAGAGGAAACTCTCCCTAAAGGCCTGGGGAAAACCATCCCCAGCGCTTCCCGGGGAGCAGGGAGCACTGTCCCGGGAAAGGGGAGCCAGGCTGCTGGCTCACCTGCTCGCCGCGCTTGCAGCGGAGCAGCCTGGGCAGCCCTGGCAGGCAGGGCCACGGCCAGGAGGAGCAGGAGGAAGGGGCGCAGAGCAAGGGCCATGCTGCCTTGCCCTCTGCCAGTCCCGCAGCTCTTGCTGCCACCGCTGTCCTGACACCGCTGTCCCAATGTCAGCACCACTGCTGCCACCGCCGCTGCTGCTGCCGCAACAGTTGTGCTCAAGCACTGACTGCTCGCTCCTTGTGCTGCTGTGCAACCACGGGGCTCTGGCACCTCTGTGACCTCAGAGCCTGCTGTGACCTCATGGCCAGGGTGGAGTTGTGTGGGGAGTGGGATCTGCCTTCTTTGGCAGGGAGCTCGTCCTGCCCAGCTGCCCTGTGCAAGGGCTGTGACACAGTCCCAGCCCAGCTGATCTCACAGGCTGGGCCATGAAGGGATGGAGAGCAGCCCTGCCAAGAAGGACTTAGGGGTGCTGCTAGATGAGAGGCTGCACATGAGCCAGCCATGTGCATCCAAAGGAGAGTGCCCAGCAGCTTGAAGGAGGTGATTCCATCCCTCTGCTTTGGTGAGACCCAATCTGGAGTACTGTGGAAGAAGTTTTACAGTGACCTCTGTGAGCCATTGAGAACTTTGGCAAGAGGATCCAGGTTTACCCCTCAAAGCATTTATTATCAAGTTTTTTTACACTGAAAGCAAGAAAGAAAGTAGGATAAATAAGGAAAACTTGTAACTGCTTATTCCAAGAAGCACTTTGCTTGTCTCTCGTGACCAGTGAGTAAAGTGTAAATTATGAGCTTTGCAAGAATGTAGAACAAGCATGCATGCTAGAATAAAAACAGTGTTTGAAGCCTTCTGGAAACGGAGTGTGTTGCTTTGTACTGTCTCTGTCTGTACCACGACAGAGTACTGCATCCAGCTCCGGGTTCCCCACACAGGAAGGCCATGGTCCTGTTGGACCTAGTCCAGAGGAGGGACAAATTGCTCTGAGGGCTGGAGCCCTTCTGCTTTGGAGACAGGCTGGGAGAGCTGGTGGCGTTCAGCCTTGAAGAGAGCAGACTCCAGGGAGACTTGATTGCTGCCTTTCAGTACCTTAAGGGGGCTTGTAAAATAGATGGGACAGAACTTTTAGTAGAGCCTTTTGTGAGCAGACCGAGAGGGAATGGTTTTAGTCCAAAAGACGTTCGATTCAAATTGGACAAAAGAAACCCATTTTTTTCACTGTAGGTTTTGAAAGCCTGGCACAGGTTTCCCAAAGAGGTGGACATCCATCCCTGCAGACATTCAAGCTCATGCTCTCAGCAACCTGACCTACTTAAAGGTGTCCCTGCTCACTGCAGGGCATTGGACTAGATGGCCTTTAAATGTCCCTTCCAAGCCAAGCCATTCTGTGCTCCTGGGCACCATCAAAGCAGTGCTGGATTAGTGCTGGGATGATTAGGTGGCACTTGTATTTTGGGATTTGTGTCCTTTAGCAATTGGCCCTGAGAGCATTCATGGTCTAGGCAGTGAAGTCTGCAAATAACAGACAGTGTGCTGCAGGAGTGTTGCAGTGTGATTTCATGGTTTACCCCAGAACTCCGGGTTTCTCCCCTAAAGATTCCCTCCCAGGTGTGTCCATCATCCCTCCTTTCCCCAGTCTTACCCCCGCTGAGCACTGTCTGCCAATCCTGCAATTCCAGAAGGGCATTGAGTGATTGGCAGATTCAAAAGATGCCCTCTACCCTGGGGGGCAGGGCGGGCATTGGGCCATCTAGGTGTCATTTGTCCCTTGAGATCTCCTCTCTTGTCCCAGGTTGGTGGGTTCCCTATCCCTTCCCTCCTGCCCTCCCTCGGGGAAAAGGACGAGTAACCATGCAGTCCAGGAGTTCCATTGGAGCAGTTGCTGGATTCAGTGGCCTTTGGGCCAGAATAAAGCTCTGGATTAAAACCCTCCATCAGAACCGACTCCTTTCCTTCACTACCGCCTTAAAGCTTCTCTGGCAGAGGAAAACCTGAGGAGCAGACCCTCCAGGGGAGGAAGTTCCATCCCAACGGCACCGGAGTGCCGGCATGGCTGGACTTGTTCCCACGTGCCCAGCTGCAACATCCAGCTGGCCGCAAGTGTCTCTGGGGTGGAACATCACAGTTGCTGCTATTTGGTTCAGCTGCAGGGGCCAGACAAGCCAAGGCACGTCCCATCAGCAATATTGGAGTAATATATGGTAGGGATAATTCATGCTGTTAATGAATGGTATAAAATATTGCAAAATCCAAAATCATATCTTTGACCATCCTGGCTCGGAGCAGCTCTCTATTTAGATTCAACTAGCTCCTGGACACAAGTTAAGATAACAATCAACACCTTAACGTAAGAATAGAAGCTTCCATGGCGATGATCACTGGTTTCTTGAGTCATGGGGAGCCACCTAAGAGTGAATATCACCTTGCCAGTTGCATCTATCAAGATAGTCAGCGGTGCCAAATTGGTGCAGCTGAATACACGGCATCCCTGAACCGACTGATGCCGATGGCACACCTGGACTCGGCCTTTGTCCAGCTCTGCCCATGGAAAGAAACAGCAATGCACGTGAAGAGATACAAAGGAAATTTGGTCATCTTTGCCTCGGGCAGAATAAACTGCATAAAACCTCGTTGCAAGAAGCAGCGTGCGTGAACTGGGTAGACTCTGACACTCGGGAGGTCAGATACAGGTTCACTCGGTGGCTTTCCCGGGCTCGACGCTGTCTCTTTGGCTGTGGTGGTTTCAAGGACCAAAATTCGGTGTCACAGACAAATTAATAAACCTTTGCTAAATTTTTGACAATTTTGGGTCATGATTTGATCATTTATAACATTGGTAATTCCAATAAAGGAGAAACAGGAGAGGAACACGGCTTCCAGTTCAGATAAGTGCCACCATTTTGCTGCCTATTCCTGGTTAAGAAATAAAGCAATATCCTGAAGATCCCTTCATGTGGGTGCATTATTGGCTGTATCAGTACTTGTGTCCTGTAAAACAAGGAAGTTGTTAAAACTTCTTGCCCCATTTATCACTAGATAAAACCTAAATACTGCATTGCTCCTTGTCTGCTTGCTTCCAAGTCAAGGCAAATTTTGGTCATGATTGAGCGGGACATATTCACCTGTTCACAAGCAAATTCTTCTTTCCATTCACACAATGGCAAGGTTGCTTTGTGGATTTGCTCTAATTGGACAGGAATTAAGGCCTACCTCTCACTAGAACTAAAGCTTATGCATTGGGAGGCAAAGTCTTGAGTAATTTGTCCTGGTGTCTGGCACTGTAGAGAGTTGTTCTGGAATTAAATGACACTTGAAGACACGTGTAGTCTACCACACTTCTGGCATACTAGAAGTGAAAAAACAGCCCTTGAAACACGATTTTATACTTTCTTCCTTCTCCTCCTCCCAGGAATTTCAATGTCTGAGGTCTAAGCTCTTCAGCTGCCTCACAAACATTGTTTTAATTCAGACAGGCATCCAGGCATTCAGCCACAAATCAGGCCTGTGGTGTGAAGCCAGAGTGCGATCAAAATTACAAATACAGCTTTATATTCCTATAGAAAGAGATTCAAAATTGTTCATACATGTAACAGTGACTAAGAAGTGAATGACAGATTGTCAAAATAATTGCTTGGGGAACAAAAAGACATAAATAAAAATAAGTTTACATGTAGATAATAAGTAAACCATCATGCTAAGGAAGAAACCAGACCTGCCAAAAGTAAAACCAGTAAGGCTGTTTCATCTGTCTCAGTACAAAAAAATTGCTGTAAAGTACCAGAGATCCTTAAGAGCATTACTATATACAGGACATTCCAGGTATTGGGAAAAAATGAAGCAAACTGTAGTGTGCAATTCCCAGAGGTACTCTGTAATTTATTGGTGGATTTGTTGCAAAATTTTAGAGAGCAGACTGGAAAAGCATAGGGGCTGGTCAGCCCATGTGTGGGCATTTAGAGCAGTGTGAGGGATGTTTCTGGGACCAACTGCAGGGAAGAAGAGCAGCAGACAATTACTGGGACAATCTCTTTGCTGGCTGTGGAGTTTGTGTCAGTCAGTTCCCTGGGGCTGGGGGAGCTGTCACGGGGCAGGGAGGGCCAGGGCTGGCAGTGGCTGCTCAGGGATGGCTTTGGCCCGTGTCCCTCCAAGCAGCCACTGCCCAAGCAGCTGTGCTGCCCCCGGGCTCTCCTCCCGGCCTGCTGGGCTTTGTTGGGTGGCACAGCCTGTGCCAAGGGGCGGCAAGGTGCCTGCAGGCCCCAGCTCTGGGGGAAACGGAGAACGTCCTGCCCGCATCCACCGTGCTGCCAGCTCAGCAGCGCAGCACCGCACGGGCTCACGCTCCCCATTGCTCCCACAGGTGCAGCCGGCCCCACCACACGTGTTCCTGATTCCCAGAAGAGGTGTGAAAAATGTCAAGCCCTTGTTTTTAAAATTTTAAAATTTTATTAATACTAAAATATTTATAAAAATGGCAATATCATTAGAGTGATAAAATTTTTTGACAATTTGGATTAGGAGAATAGGAGACAATAGAAACAAAGAGTTACGGACATCTGGGTACCTATTTTCTGGGCAATATAGGTCGAAAAATAACACATGTTAACAGAGGATTAACCCTTAAAAAAAATAACCTGTTGCATATTCATGTATCTCATACATGATGCATAAATTCCATTCAAGCACAGGATTTTGTCTGGTCATCGTCAACCTCTCCCTCTTAGTCCTAACCAGCTTTCTGAGGGCTGAGCGAGGCAGGAAGAATTTAGTTTCTTCTGATAGGAGAGCAATAAATTCTTTTTCTCTGACAAATTGCAGTGTTCTATGGCTGCTACCTCGCTATGAGCCCTTGCTTTCAAACAAGTATCTTACATAGTGTCGTTTATATTTTAACATTCTGTTATAACCTAAAATTATAAGACTACTTGAGAAAATTAATACAGCATTAGTTTCTAAGACAACACATATAAATTTCATTTTAATATTTGCAAAAAGCCAATCATAAAACAAGCATGTTTCACAGGGGTTTGGAAGAGGTTACTGTTGGGGAACACTCTGTTCGCTTGTGATAAGGGCAAGTTTGGCCTTCTGTTGATGCCAGGAAAAGATTTGGAAGTGCTCAACAGAGCCCTGACTGAGAGCTTCCCTGTTGCGTTGCATGTTTTTGATTGTAATTCGGTCCCAGTAGTCAGTTTTATGGCACCCCCTTATTTGGTATTGTTATACCATATTTTATTGCCAATGGGTTGCTCCTTTCCCCTCTGTGTTGTTGGCTTTGCCCTAGTTGTCCATCTCCCCAAAGACCTGCCTTTTGTTCCCTGTTCCTTCTCCCATTCAATGTCAATCCCTCCCCAAGCCTACCCCTTTCTCTAGAAACTTCCCTATCTATTTGGTATCCTTTGAAACCCTATTGGTTTGTTTAAGTTGTCCTCCTCCCCTGTAATCCCCTATTGGTTTAAACAATGTATTCCCTGCCTTGTGTTCCACCCTAAGTTTCTCCCAATTGGCTAAAGACTGTATCCTGCCCAGCGACCTCCCCATTTTGGAAATCGGTGTATGGCTTTAATTCAGTGTCTTTCTGTCGCTGACTCTGCGGGGAATAAACATACAGAAGAGCTCTCCCTGTTCCTTGTCTCTACCCCAGCGCAGTCCACCTGTGCTGTAAAGCAGCTGTGCCCTACAGCCAAACCCCAGAGCTGACAGTTTTCTGGGGGCGGCCCACTCTGGGTGTTGGTGTTGGCAGCTAGTCAGGCTGAAGAAATCGGGCACTGCAGCACTTCCCAAATGAGCTCTTCTCTTGCAATAAAGAGATGGAGCTGTCACCCCAGTGTCCGGTTGGCAGCAGCAGCAAAGCCCAGCCGGCAGCAGCACTGGCTCAGCTCCGTGCCCAGGAGCAGCCGTGGATGCCCACGGTGTGGGCAGGCAGGAGCCAGGCAGGGGCTGCTGTGACCAGCGGCGGGGTCCCCAGGGCTGGGGGAGCCCATGCTGAGCGTCCCTGGGCTGAGGGCACATTTCCTTCCCTGGCATCATCTGGGCCTGGGCCTCCTCCAGTGGCAAGCCCAGGAAAAGAGGGAAGCCATCGGGAGGTGCTTGCCTTGAGAATAATGGAAAGAGGTTGGACTCTGAAGGAAGTCCTTCATAGCCTGAGGGATGAGCTCAGAGCCCAACAAACACTGGGCCTGTGGCAGCCCCGGGTCTCTTATGAGCAGAGTGGGGATTTGCCCCCCAGGCCTCATCTGTTCACCCAGGGACACATGGTGAACACACACACACAGAAGATGGCTCAGCACTGGTGCTGCTCCCTGAGTGTTATGTTTGGGTTTCTCTAAAGGCATGCAGGGGCTTTGGGTCACCTCTGTGCTGTGCAGGGGACTGGGGACACCAAGAATTTGTGAAGGGAATTTAATGTATGTCCAAAAGTGTGCAGGGGCTGAGGGACAGCTGTAAATTGAGCATGGCTTTTGGGTCTCTTGTGGAGGCCATAGGAGGATTTTGGGGTGGCTGAGGACACCCATAAGATGTGCACCGGGCTTGGGTGTCCCCTAAAGCGTGCAGATACCCTGATGTCCCGTATTGCATAATTTTTGTCAGCTTTGGCATCAAGTTCTTCACTTTTTAAATACGGGCCAAATGGCCGCACCGCGCAGAGCAGGGACTCGGTGTTAGCATGGCAGGGCTGCTGCTGCCTGCGATAGTGGGAATCACCAACATGAGTGGAATTTTGGGTTTGGCATTGCTGTTGTATGTAGAACCATGAAAAGCCTCACTTGTCCAATGTTTTATAACTCACTTCCTGTGAAAAACAAAATGACATTGCAAATAGGTACCAGGAGAGACATCCTCTCCTCTCTGGAAGGGTACCTCTTGAGATCCATTCTAACAAAATCCTGCCCCAGCCATGAGGTCACAGTTGGCTCTGAGGTCACAGATGTCCCAGACCCGGTGGTTGCACAGCAGCACAAGGAGCGAGCAGTCAGTGCTTGAGCACAACTGTTGCGGCAGCAGCAGCGACGGTGGCAGCAGTGGTGCTGACATTGCGACAGCAGTGTCAGGACAGCGGTGGCAGCAAGAGCTGCGGGACTGGCAGAGGGCAAGGCAGCATGGCCCTTGCTCTGCGCCTCTTCCTCCTGCTCCTCCTTCCTGGCCGTGGCCCTGCCTGCCAGGGCTGCCCAGGCTGCTCCGCTGCAAGCGCGGCGAGCAGGTGAGCCGGCAGCCTGGCTCCCCTTTCCCGGGACAGCGCTCCCTGCTCCCCGGTAAGCGCTGGGGATGGTTTTCCCCAGGCCTTCAGGGAGGGTTTCCTCTGGGGAAGGGAGAGAGCCCCCAGGGCCCTGGGGCTGGCACCGTTTCCTCTCCTGGGATGTGTCACAGGGCCTGCAAAGAGGGTGGAGAGTGACCGGGAGCCAGCCCAGAGCTCCCCAGGCCCGTGTGCAGCTTTGGCCTTGTCCATTGACATCTGACCCCCACGGATTTCCCGATCCCCTTGCAGTGCCCAGTTCACGGAGGGAGAAAGGGATGCCAGCGCATCATGGAAATGGGTCTGGTCTTTGCTCCCTTCAAGATTTGGATCGCAACTTTGATGATTTCGAATTGTTGTTGAATGATATTTCGAATGTCTTGAAGAATGCTGGAGGTAAGTTCTGAATTTCCCTTTCTAGTGACATATTAATCAGTATCCAAGTGGCAAGAGCTCGTTCCTCTGCCATTTCCGTTAGCGGTTAAGTCAGGGCAGAAGGGTTCTGAAAACCTTGCCCTGCTCCCTTCTGGAGCCCTGAGTGATCCCACAGGATGACTGTCAGTGGGGGGAAGGAGCATTTAGCCGTCCATCTTCCTCCCATGTGCAATGCCACTGTGTCCTTCCGTGTGGTCTGTGCAGTCACAGAGAAAAGCAGAGAGGGAAGGGGCCGGGCCCAGGGCTGTGCCCCGGGTCTGAGCCTTTCCTGCAGCCTGAGGATCTCCTGCAGTGCCACGGGAGCTGTTCTGTCCTGCCTTTCTTTGCAGCTGAGCCTATTGGTGAAGGTGAAATGGCTTCCCAACCCATGTCCAGGACTGAGCCTCTGGGATATGGCGAGGGTAGGACAAGGCCTTTCCCCTGGGAGAGCTGCCAGCTCAGAGCCCAAAGCTCGGCCAGGGGGGCATCGCTGCAGGTGCCAGGACAGAGCCATGCACGTGTGTGCCCTCGCCCTGCGCGATCCCCTCACTGCTCCTGCGGCTCAGTGGTGTCCGTGGAGCTGAGTAGAGGCAGCAGAAGCTTCTGTGGCTGTTGTGTTACAGATGTGTCTGCAGGGAGGTCTCTTCCTGATCCTTCCCTCATTCCTACACAGAAGCCTGCCTCCCATCGCAGGGGTGAGTAGTGTGTTCCTGCTGACCCCACAGGCTGAGCCCTGCTTCTGTGGGATCCATTAAGGGTAAGAGGAAATATGTTTTTCTAAGGTCCTCTAAAAGGAAAAAACAAAGCTGCAGGACAGAAGAAAGCCCATGAATCATCTGAACACATGAGGCAAAGGACGAAGGAAATGCAGCAGGCAGGACAAGGTGGGTGCATTTCCCTCAGCCTTGTCCTGGGGCTCAGCAGCCGGGGGCTCTGGCTGCACATCTGGACACGCCGTGCCCGGCACAGCGGGAAGGGATCCATGGCAGCCTCGCTGCCCCGCTGCTGCTTCCACGCCCTGCAGGGCTGTTTGCCAGCCTGGCCTGGCTGCAGCTTCTCCCCAGCCTCTGCAGGAAGGCATTGGGCATCCCTTCACAGGCAGCCCAAACTACACCATGAGCCTGAAATTCCCTGGGATTTCCCATTCTCTGGGCAGATCCCGAGGGGCAGATGTTTGGAGGAGGGAGGGTCCTGTGGCAGCCCCAAGAGCTTTGGCCTTTCTCTCATCATTATCAATGTCTTTCACAAGTGGTATCTCCTGAAGATGCCACCTCCCCAGTGGGCAATGGCTCCACCTTATCCGGCTGTCCCTTTTCCTTTCTCCAGAGATGGACAAAAAGTCTTTGCGGAAGGCAGCACATCCTGGAGGACGCAATGTACCCGTGCATCCACAGATACAGCACTTGAGGAGATGCCAGACAGTGCCACAGAAGGTGATTGCTGTGCCAGGCTCAGCCGGTCTGGGCAGTTCTGCTGGGGTCCCTCCATGTGGGACATGTCCTGAAACCTGGGAGAGACTGCATGGGGTGACCATGGTGGGGAAAGGGCAGAGGGGGAGGGCAAGGCTCCATTGTGTCCCGACAAGGCCTGGCTGTGTGTCCCTGGGCAGGGGGAGCTGTCACAGGGTAGGGAGGGCCAGGGCTGGCAGTGGCTGCTCAGGGATGGCTTTGGCCCGTGTCCCTCCAAGCAGCCACTGCCCAAGCAGCTGCGCTGCCCCCGGGCTCTCCTCCCGGCCTGCTGGGCTTTGTTGGGTGGCACAGCCTGTGCCAAGGGGTGGCAAGGTGCCTGCAGGCCCCAGCTCTGGGGGAAACGGAGAACGTCCTGCCCGCATCCACCGTGCTGCCAGCTCAGCAGTGCAGCACAGCACGGGCTCACGCTCCCCATTGCTCCCACAGGTGCAGCTGGAACCACAGCACATGTTCCTGATTCCCAGAAGGGCCCTGGAAGGGGTTTCTGTAAGGGAACAGGCTGCTGGATAGGATTAATGGCAGGTCTGCTTTTTTTGGAGCTTATTTTTATCTTATGCTGTGTCCAAATTTGGACTTGCTGGAAGAGAAAACGGTGAGTGTTTTGTTCACCTTTCCCTCAAACACCTTCTTTTAAAAGTCTAATGCTGTAGACAGGAAACATTCCCAGAGAAGCTGCTGTGGTGTTGTTGCCACTCTGTGATTGTTCAGAGAAGCTGGGGAGCCTTGCCAGCTCTGGGCCCTGCTGTGCAGGAGGCTCCCTGTGTGCCACTGGCAGCTGGGGCCTCAGCCACCTCCTCTCTCCACAGGGATGCCTCTGAAGCTTCACAAGACAGGCCAAATAACTCAGCCAGGGGGAACTGGACCTGTCATCTCGCATCTCCGTGCCCGTGTCCGTTGTCCCTTCCACAGCTGCATTACCAGCTCATTGCTAGGGACAGCTTGTTGGTATCACCACCCAGAGCAGGAGCCTCTGTCCCCAAAGGTGCTGCCCCTGGTGTCCAGCCAGGCCAGGAGGTGAAGCCCTCCTACCAGGGAAGGGCCTGAGCCTGGCATCATCTTTGGGGTTCAGCTCAGGTGTGTCTGTGCTACCACCAGCTCTGGCGGAGCGGCTTGTCTGGGCACAGCCAGGGCTGGGTAGGCAGCAGCTGAGCACGGGGCTCCTGAGACAAAGCAACCTCATTTTGTCTTTGTTTTACAGTTATACACAGCTGAAGATTTTAGAAATATTTAGAAACATTTTTTGTAGAAAAATATCCCCAAATATTTCTTCCCTTTTCCCATTGTAGTTTAGGATTTTTCAAAGTAGTTTTAGAATTCTGAAAAATTTGGAACACTTTTACACTTTCCAAATAAAAAATAAAACTGCATTTAATTGGTGATCATTACTCTTAGATGAACTAAGTCATCACAAGATGCCCAGTGTACTGGTGAGGCTCTTTTCCCACTGGAGATTTTTACCTAGTGACAACAACGGACTTAAAGCCCTTTCCCTGATAATTTCCGGGATTTCTTACAGGCTCATCTCTCAGTCTTCAGAGGCAAACTTTGAGCACAGTGGGAATCTCCTGCTGTGCAGGAGGGTCTCTGTGAGCCAGCTGACATTGGGGCCTGTTTTGCGGAGATAAACGCAACTCCACGACTTTGTGAAAGTTGTAAAGTTGGTGTCGAATTCCAGGGACGCTACTTGTAGATTTTCAGGGTTTTCTCTTTTCGCTAATTTAGGCTGATTTAGGCTTGATTTATAGTTGATTTATGGTTGTTGGTTTCTCTTCCCGGCTGTTTTATGTCCGGAGATAGCTCAGGGATGCCACTTGCTCGGTTTCCTCGGCTGTTTAGGTGGCCTTGAAAGGCCCAGAGTAACCTTGGGCAGCCCGGTGCTTCAAAGGACGAGGAGAGACTTCTGATCTTGTTTCGGTCTCAGTGTTTATTAATTGTTTATCTAAAAGATTTTCTTTCAGCCCAACAGAGGTCTGCTCAGCATGTCAGCCATGGGCACACTGCCCAGCCTCCGGGGCGGTCACTTATCTTTATACCTAAAGTTACGTGTACAATATTTATGATTTTTCTCCAATACCTTCTACTCTTATTAACCGGTGCACTTCTAGTAAAGACCAATCCCAAAGTGCCACCATCACCACAGAAGATGGAGGCCAAGAAGAAGAAGAAGAAGGACAGGACACGCCCCAATTCCTCCATCTTACTTCTCTAGACCCCCCTGTACAGAAATCCTAAACCCTGTGTTCTACACCTTAATTAACTTATCCCTTCACCATTCACCCCAGTGAAATCCTCCCAGTCCTCATACAGGTGTCATCTCCTGTGTAGGATCAAAGTCCTGTCACCAGACACTTCTGGCAACATTCCAGGACTCCCGAGCCCCCCAAGGGTGGTCTTGGTTGCTCTGCACCCTCATCCTGAGGTGCTGAGATCCCACAAGTTGGTATGTTTATTACTGTGCTGGATGCATGTGGAGATTCCTCTCCTTAAAGACATGCGTCCCTCTGGGAATTCCAGATCCTTTTTTATCACCCTCTCAAATAGATATGCATTCAATTTTACGATAGGTTCATACATATTCATTTTTACAAATTTGGTGTGACATTTACCGCTCGTTAATCTTTATCAGAAAGAATTCCCAGGTCAGGTTGGCCTGTTCTCATAGCAGTTCCTCTGTCTCTGTGTCCCCTGCCACCCCCTTATCTCTGTCCTTGACTGAAGCAGTTTCTCTGAGCTTAGGCTTTTTACCAGTCAGACTAAACAGCTATATTTTCCAACTACTGACTTTACTCAAAGATGTACATTTCACCTAAATCAAAATGGATTTCTACTCTGGAAAATTTCTACTCTGTCTCTTTTCCCCCCTTTCCTAGAAATAAGTAAATTCTTTTATCTAATGCAAATGCCTACGACAATAAGTGTCTCTTAATGCTTTAACATGTACGTTTGTTAAGGAGGTTAACACAGCTGTTCGCTGTAGTATTCTCCAATTTCAAATTAGCAATATAATGGATAACCCTAAACTTAGTCCAACTAATATTAACAAAACTACAACGGGATGACACCATTTATTAAGGATTATTGCATTTGGTGACCACCCAAAGATCACATCCCACCAGTGATGGTCTGCATTTTGTTTTATTCTTTGCCGAATTCTGGTTATTTCTTTGTTATCATGTTGGACAGTAATTAGGGCTTGCTCTGCTTTCTTGGATTTCTTTCAAGATTTCCACTAGGTCTTGGTGCTCAATTAATTGTTTTACCTATGTAAGGTCCATCCCAATAGGAGTAGGTGATAGTCTGTGTTACATTGGGTAATTGGTTTTAATCAACTGGTGGGATGTCACTGGGGCCATGTACGAAAAATCATACCTGATAATCCTAACAGAATTACTAATACAAAAATTAAAATTATTTCTTCTAGACAAAAACACATCGTTGTTATCAATTTTTACAGCAGCACATGCAGCTCTCAGGCACACATAACCTTTACTAGTATATACGAGCACAGTTTTCTGATCAGTGACTGGGTGAATCTCAAAGTGGCAAATATTCTGTTCACTGTCTAGACACATGTCGTGGGTTGACAGCCTTTATCCCAATATCGTGTGTTGTGTCTGGCAGCTGTGCCTTTTCTCTCTTCCCCCCCCCCCCGGCCGTCTTGCTGCGGCGGGGCGGGGAAGAGAGGGGGGGAGTGTTTGACCAGGCCTTTTTGGCTTTTGGCTTTTTGCTGCTTGGCTTGGCTAGCCGCTTTGCTTGCTTGCTTTCTGCTTTTTGCGCTGTTTTTTTTTCTTTTCTTTTGTTCCCTCTTTCTTACCCTCCCCTGAAGATACTGGACCGGTTCCGGACCTGACCTGAGACGTCCAGGACATCTGGAGCTTGCAAGAGAAGCTTGACGCCCTCACCATACACAAAGTCTGTTTCTTTCCTTTTCTTGTGTTGGGGAGTGTTCTTTTGTTATTTGTAAATAAATAGGTTTTGTTTTCCACTTTGCTCCTCCGAGAAATTCCTTCCCGAACCCGGTGTTGGGGGAGGGGTGGTTGGAGGTTTGTTTTGTTTTGGGGGGCTCCCTTTTGGAGGTTTCCCCTAATTTGTCCTAAACCAGGACAATATACTTTTTGGTGCGTTGGCCGGGAAACGGAGGCCAAAAAAAAAAACAGTGGAAAAAAAACCTATAACAATAATATTTTGGTTTTGGCTATTTTGGTGGGCATATTGGTGATTCATAATGTCATTTGGAGTGGAAGCTTGCCGGTATTTCTGGTCCCTAGGGGTTTTTGAAGTTTTAATACTTTTGTGGTCCCTGGGGTTATTTCCTTACCCAAAAATAGCTCTGATGTTGTCCCTAATAAGTAGCTTTTGTAAGCGGGGGGCACTAACCAGAATAGTCATTGTGCTGGTCTTATGTGTGATGATGTGTCGGATAAAAATGCTGGACTTTATTTCAGGAATGTATGGGTTGCTGTTATGGTTGTTTACTCAGTTTGTTTGGGGAGAAGAAGGGGAAGGGGCTTTTCAGCCTTTGTCCTCCTTCTTGTCGTCCAAATTGTTGACATCTCTATTAGAAAATACTGAATTTCCCCTGAGTTTGAAAGAAACCATCTTTCTGGCATTTAATTTATTAAGCCTATACTGTCTGGAGTGTGTATAAAATGAAGACTGAGATTTCTAGAGGGGTTAGAGACACTCCTGACTTAGGAGTAAAACAAAGCAGGAAAAATCTTGACTGGAGTGGGAAATGGGAGGACATGGGCCAGACTTTAAAGGAATTTTCCGATCCTATAGATTGGGACTTTCCATCTGATCAAATTCAGGATCCAGTCGAGGTGGCAAAGTATTTGAGGGAGAAGTGCCATGGTAATACTAAGGAGGAAAGGGTTACTGCAGTGAGCTGGGCCTTGGCGTTTGTTTACCGTACTCTGCTAGATACTGTGGAGCAGCAGATAGCAGAAAGGGAACAGGGAGATAAGTTAGTTACTATCCCAGTGACCCAGGCTGCAGCTAACATCCCAGGCTCCAGGCTAGCAGCTGAATCAGACAATAGGCCCCAACCCATGGCTGTTGCAGCTAATACAAGAGGTGGAAAGTGTAAAGGCAAGACTGATCGAAAGGTGGAGGATGATGATGATGATGCAGGAGAAGGACCCTCACCAAAATCAGAGGCCACATCAAGGGGCACAGAATCTGGAGCTAATATTGACTCCTTCTCTCTGAAGGACCTCAGAGGCCTAAGAAAGGATTACAGACGACAACCTGATGAATCTATAATTAGTTGGTTAGTCCGCCTTTGGGATGCTGCAGGGGAGGTTACAATTTTGGATGGTACTGAAGCGAGGCATTTGGGATCCCTGTCACATGATCCTGTCATTGATCAAGGTATGATGAGGGGGGCTAACCCTCACAGCCTCTGGGAACGGGTCCTAAGAAGCGTAGCAGAACGATACCTGTGTACGGATGATCTCTATATGCAGCAGACATGGTGGAAGACCATAGAACAGGCGATCCAACGCCTGAGAGAAATGGCGGTGGCAGAGCTCATTTTCTCAGATGATACAACAACTAGGAATCCAGACCTGGTACCATGCACACCTATAATGTGGAGGAAACTTGTGCGACTTGGGCCACCTGAATACGCTTCTGCCCTAGCAATAATGAAGCGGGATGATACATATGAGACTGTGCTCGATATGGCAAAGAAGCTTCGAGCGTATGCAGATGCTGTGCATGGCCCAACTCATGCCAGAATTGCAGCAGTGGAAACCCGACTGCAGAAACTAGAGGACAAAATAGAGGAGAATCATAAGAAACTCCGGGAAGAGATTAAGGAGGACCTTATTCAAATTTCAGCTGTACAAATTAGAGGCCCTGGTGTCCAACGCTGGCGCTCCTTTGATGGGGAGAGAAGGTACATCCCACGGGCTGAGTTATGGGCTTTTCTGCGTGAGTCTGGAGAAGACATGAGGAGATGGGACAGAAAACCCACCGCTGCTTTGGCACAACGGGTGCATGATTTGAAGAAAAGAGAAAGTATCACCAAAAGGATAGCAGCTCCGGTCGCTCGTAGCCGAGATGTTAAGTATGCTGATGACGATGACATGTCCGATCCCCTTGAAGGAACTTCTAAGGCATATGCCCAAGGAAAGAAGGACAATCTGGCTTAGAGGGGCCCTGCCTCCAGCCAGGAAGAGGCACGGGAGAACCGGGTTTTCTGGAAGGTGTGGATCAGATGGCCTGGCACATCAGAGCCACAAGACTATGAAGCATTGGTTGACACTGGATCACAGTGTACCTTAATGCCATCGGAACACGTGGGGACAGAACCTGTTTCCATTGCTGGAGTGACAGGGGGATCACAACAGTTGACTTTGTTGGAAGCTGAGGTGAGCTTGACTGGGAAGGAGTGGCAGGAACATCCGATTGTGACTGGTCCAGAGGCTCCGTGTATTTTGGGCATAGACTTCCTCCGGAATGGCTATTACAAGGATCCTAAGGGATTCAGGTGGGCTTTTGGAATAGCTGCAGTGGAGATAGAGGGTATTAAACAATTGAATACCTTGTCTGGACTATCAGAGAACCCATCTGCAGTAGGACTCTTGAAGGTAGAGGAACAACGAGTGCCAATTGCCACCTCAACAGTGCACCGCAGGCAGTACCGGACGAATCGAGATGCCGTGATCCCCATCCACAAGATGATCCGAGAGCTGGAGAGCCAAGGGGCGGTCAGTAAAACCCACTCATCCTTTAACAGCCCTATCTGGCCCGTGCGAAAATCTGACGGAGAATGGAGATTGACTGTGGACTACCGTGCCTTGAATGAAGTGACTCCACCACTGAGTGCGGCTGTACCGGACATACTGGAACTGCAGTACGAGCTGGAGTCCAAGGCAGCAAAGTGGTATGCGACCATCGATATTGCTAACGCGTTTTTCTCCATCCCTCTGGCAGCAGAATGCAGGCCCCAGTTTGCTTTTACATGGAGGGGAGTGCAGTATACCTGGAACCGACTGCCCTAGGGGTGGAAACACAGTCCTACCATCTGTCATGGACTGATCCAGGCTGCACTAGAAGAGGGTGAGGCTCCAGAACATTTACAATATATTGATGATATCATTGTTTGGGGGAACACGGCACTAGAAGTGTTCGAGAAAGGAGAGAAGATAATTCATATTCTCTTGGAAGCCGGATTTGCCATTAAGAAGAGCAAAGTCAAGGGACCTGCCCGAGAAATTCAGTTTTTGGGAGTGAAGTGGCAAGATGGACGGCGTCAGATTCCTGCAGATGTTATTAACAAAATCACTGCTATGTCCCCACCAACTGATAAGAAGGAAACACAAGCTTTCTTAGGTGCTATAGGTTTCTGGAGGATGCACATCCCTGAGTATAGTCAGATTGTGAGACCCCTTTATCTGGTTACCCGCAAGAAGAACAACTTCCATTGGGGCCCTGAGCAGCAGCAAGCTTTCATCCAGATCAAGCAGGAGATCGCTCATGCTGTAGCCCTTGGTCCAGTCAGGACGGGACCAGATGTGAAGAACGTGCTCTACTCTGCAGCCGGGAGCCATGGTCTGTCCTGGAGCCTTTGGCAGAAGGTGCCTGGCGAGACCCGAGGCCGACCATTGGGATTTTGGAGTCGGAGCTACAGGGGGTCTGAAGATAACTATACTCCAACAGAAAAGGAAATCTTGGCCGCCTATGAAGGAGTCCAAGCCGCCTCAGAGGTGATTGGTACAGAGGCACAACTCCTTCTGGCACCCCGACTACCGGTGCTGGGATGGATGTTCAGAGGAAAGGTTCCCTCTACCCACCATGCCACCAATGCTACTTGGAGTAAGTGGATTGCCCTCATTACGCAGCGCGCTCGAATTGGGAAGTTAAATCGCCCTGGGATCCTGGAAATAATTACAAATTGGCCCGAAGGTGAAAGCTTTAGTGTCGCGGATGAGGAACAAGAGCCAGTGACCCGGGTTGAGGAAGCTCCGCCATACAATCAGTTACCAGCAGAAGAAACGCGTTACGCTCTATTCACCGATGGTTCTTGTCGCGTCATAGGGATGAAACGGAGGTGGAAAGCAGCTGTATGGAGTCCCACTCGACGGGTTGCAGAGGCTACTGAAGGAGAAGGCGAATCCAGTCAATTTGCTGAAATCAAAGCTATTCAACTGGCCCTAGGTATTGCAGAGAGAGAGAAGTGGCCAAGGCTCTATTTGTATACCGATTCTTGGATGGTAGCCAACGCTCTATGGGGATGGCTGAAGAGATGGAAAGAGGCGAACTGGCAGCGCAGAGGAAAACCAATTTGGGCTGCGGAAGAGTGGAAAGATATCGCTACTCGGTTAGAGAAGTTACCTGTGAAGGTTCGCCATGTAGATGCCCATGTCCCCAGAAGTAGAGCTAATGAAGAGCAGCAAAACAACCAGCAAGTCCATCAGGCTGCAAAGATAGGGGAGTTGAAGATAGATCTCGACTGGGAGCATAAGGGAGAGTTATTCTTAGCACGATGGGCCCATGATGCCTCAGGCCACCAGGGTAGAGATGCCACCTATAAGTGGGCACGAGACCGAGGGGTGGATCTAACCATGGACAGTATCTCTCAGGTTATTCGTGACTGTGAGACGTGTGCTGCCATTAAGCAGGCCAAGCGGGTGAAGCCCCTCTGGTATGGGGGGCGGTGGTCTAAGTACAAATACGGGGAGGCCTGGCAGATTGATTACATCACACTGCCTCAAACCCGCCAGGGCAAACGCTATGTACTGACCATGGTAGAAGCCACCACGGGATGGTTGGAAACCTACCCTGTGTCTCATGCCACAGCCCGTAACACTATCTTGGGCCTTGAAAAGCAGGTCCTTTGGAGGCACGGTACTCCTGAGAGAATTGAGTCGGATAATGGGACTCATTTTAAAAACAATCTTATTAATACTTGGGCTAGGGAACATGGCATCGAGTGGATATACCATATCCCCTATCATGCACCAGCTGCAGGGAAGGTGGAAAGGTATAATGGATTGTTAAAAACCACCTTAAAAGCATTGGGTGGGGGGTCTTTTAAAAACTGGGAGCAGCATTTAGCAAAGGCTACCTGGTTAGTTAACACTCGAGGTTCCACCAACCGAGCAGGTCCTGCTCAGTCTGAGCTCCTTAATATAGTAGATGGGGATAAAGCCCCAGTGGCCCATGTCAGAGGTTTGTTGGGAAAGACAGTATGGATCAACCCTGCCTCGAGTACAGACAAACCCATCCGTGGGATTGTCTTTGCTCAAGGACCAGGTTATACATGGTGGATAATGCAGAAAGATGGAACAACACGGTGTGTACCTCAGGGAGACCTGATTGTGGGATGAGACTCATATATGAATGTCATTGTTTGTTGAATGTGAGACAGAAGGAAACTGTAAGTGTCAAAGGTCTGAGCAAGTAAGATGAGAGGAATGCGTAAGTGTCAAAGGTGTGAGCAAGTGAAATGAAAGTTTTATTGTATATTCACGATATGGGATAAGGGGTGGAGTGTCGTGGGTTGACAGCCTTTATCCCAATATCGTGTGTTGTGTCTGGCAGCTGTGCCTTTTCTCTCTTCCCCCCCCCCCGGCCGTCTTGCTGTGGCGGGGCGGGGAAGAGAGGGGGGGGAGTGTTTGACCAGGCCTTTTTGGCTTTTGGCTTTTTGCTGCTTGGCTTGGCTAGTATATTGTCCTGGTTTAGGACAAATTAGGGGAAACCTCCAAAAGGGAGCCCCCCAAAACAAAACAAACCTCCAACCACCCCTCCCCCAACACCGGGTTCGGGAAGGAATTTCTCGGAGGAGCAAAGTGGAAAACAAAACCTATTTATTTACAAATAACAAAAGAACACTCCCCAACACAAGAAAAGGAAAGAAACAGACTTTGTGTATGGTGAGGGCGTCAAGCTTCTCTTGCAAGCTCCAGATGTCCTGGACGTCTCAGGTCAGGTCCGGAACCGGTCCAGTATCTTCAGGGGAGGGTAAGAAAGAGGGAACAAAAGAAAAGAAAAAAAAACAGCGCAAAAAGCAGAAAGCAAGCAAGCAAAGCGGCTAGCCAAGCCAAGCAGCAAAAAGCCAAAAGCCAAAAAGGCCTGGTCAAACACTCCCCCCCCTCTCTTCCCCGCCCCGCCACAGCAAGACGGCCGGGGGGGGGGGGGAAGAGAGAAAAGGCACAGCTGCCAGACACAACACACGATATTGGGATAAAGGCTGTCAACCCACGACAACACACATCTTGGGCATTAATTGTATTGCTTTCACAAATGAATCCTAGTTGTTCTCTACTAATGCAGGATTCTAACTTTACTGTTTGCCTTTTTTCATTCACCTTTCCTGCCCACACCCTATGTTCTGAAGGGTAGAGCACTCTTTTTTCATTGTTTAATCCCAGTGCAATGATGGGGCGGATAACATAAACAGTGGCATTACGTATGGTAAGGAGAAAGGCAGTGGCCACATTAGAAACAGGATCATAGGTGAAATTTACTATAGTCCACCAGGATTGAAACTTGTTTTCAAAATCCATCACATTCTCCCAGACAACTTTCCGAATTTCAGCTGGAAAATTACCTTCACCCCCTTCCTGTATGATCAGAGCTGCTGTTGCCTGCATCTATAACTGTGCTTGTATACAACTGAATGCTAAAGACACATTATTTTCAACTGTACCAAGTGCTTATAATATTAACTTGTGGTCTAGGCCCCCGACCTTTTCCCACTTTGGCAGTCAGTACTTTGGAAATCTGCCACTGGCTAGTTCCCAAAGCCAATAGAGATGACTGTAAAAGCCACTTCAATTTTGCTAGGTCACCTGCTGCAGTGGCCAGCTTATTCATCAGTATTTCTGAATCAATTCCATTTAAAACTCTCAATCCATTCCCTAACATCCCAGTTAGATCATTTCTTATTCTGCTCCTGAGCTATATCTGTCTTTATAACCACCTTGTGCAGCCCTCAAAGGATGTTCTTAGGAAAGAGGAGCAGGCTGGTTGGATTTTTGAGATGTTAATTTGCACTAGCAACTCAACACGTTTGAGAGACGGTTCTGGATTGAGCAACAGTTGTTTTCACTTACATTCTTCACTATGTAGGGGCCTATTTCACACACTTCAGGTTTGGGTTGGGTCTGTACTATTTGATTACCAGTGTGGGTTGTATAAGGTCCTGCCATTGTAAAAAGTGCAGTGTCGATTTAAAATTTAAATGAGAGCTCGATAGCATCTTGAGCTTAAAGGCAGGTCACTTCTACAGGCTGTATCAAGGAGAAATTACACCAACAGTCTGATTCACTTGGACTATCACAAACTTCTTGGTGCCTGTATAGGGGAAGGTTGAGACACTAATTTTATCTGGTTTCTCATAAGCTGTCTCATTGACTACCTAGCACTCTATTTTGATTTCTTCTCTCTTGATCTCCTGAAGTGTCCACAGTTCTTGTTCTTGACAGTCTTTCTCCTCATATACCTGATCTTCATGAATTACTACAGTGGATAGGTTTAGCTCTTTTATCTCAGAAAGTTCTCCCATGGATCCAGTATACAGATTGAAAGCTTGGGACCAAGGCCATTCAGCATTGCTTTGGATAGAGGTACTCTCTAATTCTAAGACTCCAGTTATAATTACATACAAATCAATTCTATAATTGAAATGACAAACAACCCCTGGCTGCAATATACTCATTTTGCCTGAGTAAGTTTTAATCTCAGTTCATTGTTTCTTGATGTCCCTCTCTAAGGGGCTCCTGGGGCTTTCTTCACTCAAGAGCGATGGATCCAGGCATTCTGCTCCTTGATCTGGATTGCAGTGAAGGTGGTGAGAAGCACTTGCAGTGATCTCTCTCACTGTGCATCCAAAGTCTTGCCTGCAAGAGGCTTAACATATACATAATCTCTAGACTGTATGTTATGTACTGGTCTGTCTAGCTCTTTGCTCCGAGTTCTAGCCACGTGTTTCTCAATTTCTCTGAGCTGTTTGCTTAAAGCCGCCATGCAGGTGGCCAGGGTTATCTCTCCAATGTGGGTGGACATTCTCTTTCGTATTCCATATGGTCTTCCATAAAGCATTTCAAAAGGACTCAGCTTTTCTTTAGCTCATGGTTTAGTCTGAATTCGCAGTAGTGCCAGTGGAAGAGCTTGGGGCCAGGGTAGATTAACATCCTGCCCCAGTCTTACAATCTGCTGCTTAATCAAATGATTCATTTGCTCCACCTGGCTGCTTGATTGCGGGTGGTATGGAGTGTGAAGTTCTCAATCTATGAATCTATGCCCAGGTGGCTACTAATCGGTGGCACTATTTTGGAAATGAAATGTGATCCTCTATCCGAGGATACTGTGGCTGGAGCTCTGAAGCATGGTATTATTTCTTGTAATAATACCCTGGTCACCTCTAGAGCTTTGACAGTTCTGGTGGGGAATGCTTCTGGCTAGCCTGAAAATGTATCTGTCAATACTAATAAATACAGATACCCCCCTTTCCTTGGCAGTTCTGAAAAGTTAATTTGCCACAGCTGTCCAGGCCCATGGCCTCTCTTAATTTGACCGAGTTTCGGCCTGGGGGTATTTTTGGGGTTTGTCTGGAGGCAAGGATCTCACTGTTGGTTTACCTGAGTAATAGTGGCATGCTAATTCTTGGCAATGATTCTTTCAATCAGATATGCATTTTAGAAAGCCTGTGGAAACTACTACTTAAAAGTCAACCCTTTATTTTGATGCACTCTGTATCACTGGCAGCCTTGGTCATTCTGGGAAAGGAGCCACACTTCATAAAAGCTTTTAAGTAGTTAGGCCCCAGTGTGTTTTCTGGTGCTCTTCTTTCACTAGTGATCACAAAATGGGAAGGGATTACTGGCTGTCTTTCAATGGTAGCCCACCCCTTGTGGTTGCATGTCTCTTTTGATTAGTACTATTATATTTTGGCTTACTTTTGAGGGAAATCTGTCCATAATTACTCCACTTTTTGCTGCTTTATTTGCCTCTCCATCCACTAGCTCATTTCCTTCTTCCAGTGCTGAGCTCTTTCAATGGTGTGCCTTAATACTCTTTTTCAGGCAGCTGAACTGCTTCCAGCAGCTGCACTGTCACTTATTTTTGTGAGGTTAGCAGTCCCCTCTCTTTCCAGATGGCTCCATGTGCATGCACAACTCTGAATGCATACCTCGAATCCATAAAGATGTTTATTCTCTTTCCTTTAGCCATTTCCAAGGCACGGGTCAGGGCAATTATCGCTGCCTTCTGCGCAGAGGTGCCTGTTGGTAAGGGCCTGCATTCTATTACTTCTCTGCAGGCAGTCACTGTGTATCCAGCATGTCGCTTTCCACTGGCAACGTGGCTACTACTGCCATCAGTGAACCAGGTCTCTGTATCGTCCAGCAGAGTGTCTTTCAAGTCTGGGCATCTGGAGAAGTAGCTTCAATAGTCTCCAGGCAATCGTGGTGTACTACTTCTCCTTGATTTCCACTGAGAAAAGAAGCTGGGTTGACAATATTAGTCACCACTATCTCTACATCATCTTGCTCTACCATGATGGCCTGGTATTTCAGAAACCTCTGTGGTGAAAGCCAGAGGCCACCCTTTGCTTCCAGTACTGCGGACACTGTGTGGGACACTAGCACAGCCATTTTTGTCCCAGGGTAAACTTGCGTGCCTCTTGAATATTCCGCATGACTGCTGCTACAGCTCTGAGGCAACCTGGCCATCCTTTGGCTGATGCATCTAGCTGCTTGGAGAGGTAAGCAACTCTCTCTGATATAGACCCAAGTCCTGAGCCAATATTCCCAGGGCAATGCTTTGTCTTTCATTGGAAAACCAGAAAGAATGGTTCACTTACATCTGGAAGTCCCAAAGCTGGAGCTGACATGAGGGCACTCTTTAGCTGGTGAAAGGCCCGTGTGCCTTCCTTTGTCCACTGGAGATCTCTGTTTCCACTGGCAATAAGAGCATAGAGGTGTCTGACGAGCAGTTCATAATTATAAACCACAGCCGGCACCACCCTGCCATGCCTAAGAAGGTTTGGAGTTCCTTTATTGTCTGGGGTTTTGGGGTCTGGCATATGGCTCCTTGCGAGCCTGCCCTCACGTCCGTTGCCCAGCACTCACCTGGTACCCCAGGTAGATTACTTTCTCTTTCACTGCCTGTGCCTTTTTCTTTGACACTCTGTGTCCTTGGGGCCCTAGGAAATTCAAAAGGCTTAGTGTCCAGGCCAGACATGCTTCCCTCGTCCGAGTGGCTACTAGAAGATCATCCAGGTACTACAAAAGCCTTCCTTCTTCCTGTGGAGCTTCCCAAAACTCCAGATCTTTTGCAAGTTGCTCCTCAAACAGAGTAGGGGAAATTTTGAAGCGCTGAGGAAGCACGGGCCATGTGAGCTGGGTTTTGCGCCCACTTTTAGGGCTTTCCCATTGGAATGCAAAAATTTTCTGGCTGACTTTGTGGATAGGGAGGCAAAAGAAGGCATCTTTTGATTCTAAAATGGTTAACCAGGTTAGCTCAGGTATTAAATAAGTTCATAAAGTATATGGATTGGCTACCACAGGATACAGATCTTCTGTTACTTTATTGACAGCCCTCAAATCCTGTACTATCTGGTCTGCCCCATCAGATTGTGGGTAAAATGGGAGTATTGAAATCAGATTGGCATTCTTTTAAAAATGCTAACCGCAGAAAATTTTTAATTCTTGGGCTGATTCCTTCCCTGTCTTCATTCTTTAGGGGGTACTGCTGCATAATTCTGACTTGTTGTTTCCCTTCCTTAAGCTTAATTACTATGGAGGACGCATTTTTCGCCATCCCTGGTACACCAGAGGTCCATACCCTGGGAAATACTTGACTTAGTATCTCTTCATCAATTTCCCCCTCAATTTCAATAGCTGTTAAGGTTAAACTTAATAGCTCGATGTACTTTTGATCATTCAGCTCCAGAGGACCCTCTCCATTTTTTAATGTAATGGTTGCTTCAAAACTCCTTCAATAAATCACTTCCTAAAAATGCCTATGCTGATAGGGGCATATACAAAAACTTATGCATACCCCATTGTTTTCCCAATTCTCCAGCCTCCTCCTCTCTTCACAGGGATGATTCTGCAGCTTCACAAGACCTGTCAAATAACTCAGGCAGGGAAAACTAGACCTGTCATCTCTCATTTCTGTGCCAGTGTCCGTTGTCCCTTCCATGGCTGCACTACCAGCTTATTGCTGGGGACATGCTGTTGCCACCACCACCCAGAGCAGGACCCCCTGTCCCCAGAGGTGCTGGCCCTGGCGACCAGAAGCACAGGGAGCACAAACGGACACAGCCAGGAGGCCCAGCAGCTCCTTGCTGAGGGCCCATTTCATGCAAGAACTGGCCCTCAGAATATTAAACAAAATAAAAATAAATGGGTTTGGGGAGGAGGCATTGAGGTGGCCTCATAGGTTCAACTCTGCACTCTGCTTTTGTCACCAGCATTATCCAAGTTCCTGCACTTTTTCCCTGGAGAATTTGCAGTCAACAGAGCTTCAGTCCCTTTCATCAAATCAGTCTTAAGGCCAGCTTCAGGCTGGGTCATTTATTTAGACTCGAGCACTGACTGGGGTCCAGGCAACAAAAGAACATTAGTTGCAGGCCATCCATACAGCTTTTCATATTAATGAGCACAAAGCCTTTATTTCTGCCAGCTCAGGGATGCTGGGGGGGGGGGATCTTTTCACCATCAGGCCCAGGTAGACGTCTTGGGATCCTCCAAAGGAACAGAGCCAGCCCCCTTGATTGGGAGAAGGCACGACCTCAGTTGCAGCCCCAGGTGCCTCCTGTGGGCCAGGGCACGGCCCTGGCTGTAAATGTGTTGGGCTGCAGCACAGGGCCAGGGCGGAGCTCAGCAGCCTCTTCATAGCCCAGGGCCACGGCCCTTCCCTGCCGGGCCCCGAGCCTGGTGCGGCCCAGCCCGGCCTGAGCAGCCCGGCCTGGCCCCAGGGGATGGGCTCCGCCTGTCCGCTGTGCCCGCAGGCCGGGCCCAAGGCTTTGCAAGAGGCTTTCTCCCAGCTTTGCAAAATCTCGGCCAAGTGACCCTTTGCTGTGCTGAGAAGAGTAAAAAACCCCCTCAAATGTAACCCCGCTGCACACCTCATGAGGGATCCCTGCACACCTTAGGAGTGGCCATCAATACTCCTTTGTGATTCATGAGTGACCACGGCACCCCTCAGCAGGGACCCCAAAATATCCATGCCTTCCTCATGGGGCCCAGGCCCAGATGATGCCAGGGAAGGAAATGTGCCCTCAGCCCAGGGACGCTCAGCATGAGCTCCCCCAGCCTTCAGGGCCCCACCACTGGTCACAGCAGCCCCTGCCTGGCTCCTGCCTGCCCACACCGTGGGCATCCACGGCTGCTCCTGGCCATGGAGCTCAGCTTGTGCTGCTGCGGGGTGGCCTTTGCGGCTGTTACGATCTGGACAGAGCTGTGACAACTCCATTTCTTTATTGAAATATAAAATGTGGGCCAAGCCCTACCCTGGCACACAGGGGCTGCCCACCTTCACTCCTGGCTGGGAAACAGGACTTGCCGGCTTTGGGACAGAGGGTCTTGTTTTGGAGGGGAAAACAAATTTAGAACTTGAGAAGGCCTCGTGACGGTGCTGCAACCACGGCAGGGCAGATAAGGGCAGAAGTGGAGACCTGGGATTACAGGTCAAGTTCTCTTTGCCCGAGTTGCTAGGCCTCTCTTCTGAAGATGCACAGGGGCACCTGTGGAGAGAGGAGGTGGCTGAGGCCCCAGCTGCCAGTGGCACACAGGGAGCCTTCTGCACAGCAGGGCCCAGAGCTGGCAAGGCTCCCCAGCATGGCTGGAGCTGCTGGCACAGCTTGGCCCAGCTGCACAGCTGCCCCTCAAGGCGCTGGCGAGCAGGGCACGGCTCTGGGCAGGCTCACTGGCCAGGAGCAGGCCCCAGAGCACCTCTGCCTTTCAAGGGCAATCTAATCCCTCCTCTTTCTCCTCCACATTTTGCTTTTCCTCTGCCCTGTTTTTGGCCAGGCAACCTCAGTGGGAGCCAGCACTGGCTGCAGCCCCAGCAGATCTTAAGCCCATGCTTCAGCCTGGGCTCCCTGCCAGCTGATGCCAAATGCCTTCCTGCAGAGGCTAGGGAGAAGCTGCAGCCAGGCTAGGCTGGCAAACAGCCCTGCAGGGCGTGGAAGCAGCAGCAAGGCAGTGGGGTTTCCATGGATGCCCTCCCGCTGTGCCGGGCACCGGGGGTTGGACATTGTGATGCTGTAGAACCATGCGGCTCTGTGACCCCAGAGCCTGCTGTGACCCCACAATCCTGCTGTGACCTCATGGCCTGCTTGGGGATGGACCTCATGGCTGGAATTTTCCTTCTCTGGGAGGGAGCTCATGCTTGCCTGGCTATTGTGTCCAAGGGCTGGCCTTGCCTCCCCCCAAGTTGAGCTCACTGCTCTGTGTTCTGGGCACTGGCACAGGAAAGCACATCCAAGGATTTCTGAGCTCCTCAGGCACTGCCAGGCACAGCCCGGCATGCTGAGGAGTGAGTGATCTCTGGCTGGAAACAAGTGCCACATTCCCTCCTGTCAGCAGCTTCCCAGCTGGAAATTTGGCACCTTGGGGAGGCCATGGCTAGCACAGCCCTTTGGTTTCATAGGAAAGGTGAAGCTTTTACTTCACCATTTGCTCTTCATATGCAATTTAAAGCACTGCTTCCCCTTGTGGTTCTCAAAGGACACAGTCAATAAAACAGGGGGAAAAACCACCCAACCTCTTCAATGCTTGGATATGCCAAAAAAAACCTTGAGGAACATAGGGTTGGTGTGTGCGGCCTGACAAAGCCAGAGGCCTTCCATGATGGAGGGCTGCCTCAGTGATGCGGTGCCAGAGTTCTTCAGCCTGGGCTGCTCCCAGCACTGTCACCAGGAGGGGGCTGTATTACAGCGTCCTGAGTGGGTCGCTGCTGGTGAGAGAGAGACGGGAATCTTGTTTCTTGATCAGAAGGCTGGATTTATTGATATATGATATAGAATACATTATGACTATTCTAATAGAATAAAGAGAGAAGTTGCAGAGGCTGCTGCTAGGCTGAGAATATCCAGAAAGAACCTAAAAACAAGAGAATTCTCTGTCCCTGTGTCCCAGAGAGCTTGCCTTGTGATTGGCTCTTAACCATAAACATGGAACATGAACCAATCACAAATGTAATCCTATTGCATTCCACAGGAGCTGATAACAATTGTTTACATTCTCTTCTGAGGCCTCTGCCTTCCAGAAGACACAGAAATCTGAAAGAAAGGATTTCTGTGAAAAAATGTCTGCGACAGGGCTGCCCCCAAAAAGCCACACAATTTGGGTGCTGCTATAGGTCACATTTGCTCAATGGCACAGGTGGAATTCTTCAAGGGCAGGGACAAGGAATAAGGAGAGGTCTTCTGTATTACTCCCAAAGGTGTTTATGTCCAGGAAGGTCAGGCACAGAAAGATACAAGTCCAGGCTCTAGAAGGGGTTTTTCAACAAGGGGAGGTTCAAGAGGAGAGTACAAAACTTTAACCAAGTGGGAGAAACCTGGGGAGAAGCATAAGGCAGGGAATACAGTGTTTAAACCAATTGGGAATTACAGGGGAGGGGAAGAGGGTAAACAAACCAATGGGACCTCAAGGGATACAAAAATGACAGGGAAGTTTCTGGAGAAAGGGGCAGGCATGAGGAGGGACTGACAAGGTTCCTCCTGGGAGAAGGAACAGGGAACATTGAGGAACAAAGGGCAGGTCTTTGGGAAGATGGAAACCCAGGGCAAAACCAACAAGAGAGGTGCAAAGGAACAATCCGTTAAGGGTTAAAATATGCTATAACAATACAAGAGACGGGGGGGTGGGGGGTGGATTTTAGAACTGACCATTGAAACTGAATTGCAGTTGAAAACACAATAGAGACACACTGCAACACCCCAGTGTGGTAGTCTGTTATTTTACAGTTTGTTCTTCTGTAGTAAGTTTTAAATATTCCTTGTAATATGTTTGTAATGCTTCATTCCATGTATCCCATTTGGTTTCTCTGGTGGTTCAGTCCTGAGTTTTTTATTCACCAAGTATATGTCAATGCCCCTGTCCAACAAAGCACAGCCTGTTGTTCTGGTGTGTACCCTGTTGTTCATCCCCTCCTCAAAGCAAGATTGGATTTCAAGGTTTGCTCCTTCCCCTTGTTGGTTTCTATTGGATAGCCCTTGCCCTGCACTCCTTCCCCAATGCCTTCCCCTTGGTAAAAGGTTGTGTCACTCCCCTTCTTCCCTCCCTTCCTTAAAAATCAGTGTTTTGCCCTCAGTTATTGTCACTTGTCCCTGATGCCTCTGGTGACATAAACCTTCCTTAGAACTCAAACAAGTGATGTCTCTCGGTTCCTTCGCCTTGGTCCCTCGTACTGGGTTGCTGCTGTGTCACCCGTGCCACAGGTGTCGGCTGCAGGGAGCTGCGAGCCCCTGTACGCACCGCCAGCCAGGAAGGTCCCTGTAGGGATCCAGGGGCAGCCTCTCTTGTGACTGTCCATGGGACTCAGGCAGTGAGCTGGCCAGAGAACATATTGCCTGTGACCCAGCCGCAAAGTTACACCCCAGTGCACAAGGGAAGAGCTAGAGATGGCACCACTCTGGACTTCTGCCATGCCCTGGACACATCAGCCCTGCCCTGCATCCTTGTCCCTCCTTTGGTGAGCTATGGATCTGATGGAGGCACAGTTTGGAGAATGAGCAATTGCCTGGCTGGTCACATCCAGGGGGTTGTGGTCAATGGCTCAGAGGCCCGATGGACGTCAGTGACCAATGGTGTCCCTCAGGGTGACAACAGAAGCTCCCTGGACACACTGGGGACTCAGTGTCCTGGTGGTGCTGCTGGACAAGAGAGCTGGAGGGGCCTCCAAAACAGAACTGTTCTGATTGCCCAAGTCTTTCAGACTTGCTCAGGGAATGAGCAGCTGATTGAAGTGAAAAGATACTGAGAAACCACACAGTCCCTTCCCTGGGAAGAAACATCTCCCCATCCAAACTTCCTCTCCCTTTCTTTATCCCACTCCAAGAGGAACAAACATATATATACATCTATCTATCTATCTATCTATCTATCTATCTATCTATCTATCTATCTATCTATCTATGTCTGTCTTAGTTATTTAACTATCTAGCAATCTAAGTATCTACATATCTTCCTACATGTCTACCCATCTATCTATCTGACAAAATAATTTCAGCTTTAAATTAAATCTCTTTATTTATCCTTATCCTTTGAAATAGAGTTTAGAAAGAAGTATTTTTATACAATTACATTTATTAAAGACATTAATTAAGATGCTTTTAAGCTCTCCATTATGGAAACTGCAGCAAATTCCTCCCTGACTGACAGTGCCTGCTGTCAGGGAGGGATCAGAAGGTCCTGTCCAGAGGGTGGGAGGAGATGTATGCCCTCTTCTCCAGGATCTGCTTTGCAGCTTTCTTAATGGAATCATCCAGATTTTCATCTGCATCTATGGAGAAAGAGAGAAAAGTCATCTAAGGGAGCATAAAGAGCCGTTGTAAATTTCTTTCAAGAAGTGTTTTTGAGTACAAATGCAAGAGTGAGTGCCAGGAAGAAACTGAACATTCTCTTCTGAAAAAGATTGATTATTACAGACTGAGCTATGGAGAGCCAATGCACAGCTGGTCAGTACATCCCAAAGAGTCCAAATCCCTCATTTCTATCAGTCACTTGACAGGAGTATATACATAAAATATAGATTTTATATTGCTCAATAAAGAACCCAGGCAGTTTGCTTTAGCTATGAAGTGAAGAGACTCTTCTCAACAGGTTCCAGCTCTGCTGCTTGTTTGAATTAAAAGTAGAGAAAAACTCTTCCGTTTGTCACATCAAACCAACAAAAGTTTCATGAGTCTGTGAAAGACATAAGATGGTAAAAATCATCCCATTTTATAGTACTTACAGTCTTTTAATTCAGCCATGGGATAATTAGGCCATCATTCACTATACCAAAAAACTGGAATAGGCACTGGAAAACAAGTTAGTTTCAAAACTAAGTTTAGAAAAAGTGAATGAATTTCATAAAGAAAAACATGTAGAAAAAACATAGGAATTTAAACTTCTCAAAGCCCTTTGATAATAGAGCCCTGATTCCCAGTCATGTCCAGTGCAGCCTCAGCTGTCCCTTTGAGGCCAGAACTGCCAATGCTAAGGGCTGGGATGAGCCTTCACCCAGAATTGGCTCCAAGACTGATTGGGAATCAATCCAGAACAGGGCTCACAAAAAGTGCAAAGTTTCACGGCCAAATCCAAACCTTCATAAGGTTGGACTTGTTTTAACACTGAACTGGAGCATATTTGCTTGTGCTGCAACACCATTGCCATTAAACATTACATTAGCTACAAAATAAGCATTGCCCTGTCCTGAACTGTGCTGCCCAAACACTGCTGAGAACTTGCTGTGCCTCTGCCCTGTGCCTCTGGGGCTGCTCTTGGCCAGGCAGCCTCAGTGGGAGCCAGCATTGGCTGCAGCCCCAGCGGGCCCCCAGGACAAGGCCCAGCAATGAGGAGGCCAAGGAAAGCTCTGGGCAGCAGCAGAACCCTCAGCAGAGTTCTTTGGACAACCATGGACTGGCCACAACTCCACAGCAGCATGACTATGAGTCAGGCCAGCAATACTATGGAGCAAAGTTATAAGAAAACTGTTGAGAAAAATCAGCAACTGACCGTCTGATCTCATACAGCTTGCGAATGCCAAGATAGCAGCCTAGCAGCACAAGTGGCACAGTGAACACTATCACCACTGTGCCTATCATGCACTTTCTGCGCACATCCTGGGGGCAGACAATTCTTGGGAGGCGCACTGGATCCGGGCCATATATTCCTGCTTCAGTGACAACGTCTGTGGGAGCAATGGGGAGCGTCAGCCCGTGCTGTGCTGCACTGCTGAGCTGGCAGCACTGTGGATGCGGGCAGGACGTTCTCCGTTTCCCCCAGAGTTGGGGCCTGCAGGCACCTTGCCGCCCCTTGGCACAGGCTGTGCCACCCAACAAAGCCCAGCAGGCCGGGAGGAGAGCCCGGGGGCAGCGCAGCTGCTTGGGCAGTGGCTGCTTGGAGGGACACGGGCCAAAGCCATCCCTGAGCAGCCACTGCCAGCCCTGGCCCTCCGTGCCCCGTGACAGCTCCCCCAGCCCCAGGGCACAGAGTCAGGCCCTCTAAAAACACAATGGAGCCTTGCTCTCCCCCTCTGCCCTTTCCCCACCATGGGCACCCCATGCAATCACTCCCAGGTTTCAGGACATGTCCCACATGGAGGGACCCCAGCAGAACTGCCCAGACTGGCTGAGCCTGGCACAGCAATCACCTTCTGTGGCACTGTCTGGCATCTCGTCACTTCTTGTATCAGTGGCTAGTACAGGTACATTGCGTCCTCCAGGATGTGCTGCCTTCTGGAAAGACTTTTGGTCCATCTCTGGAGAAAGGAAAAGGGAGAGCTGGATCAGGTGGAGCCACTCTCCACTGGGGAGGTAGCATCTTCAGGAGATACCACTTGTGAAAGACATGGATAAGGACCAGGGAAAGGCCAAGGCTCTTGGGGCTGCCACAGGGCCCTCTCTCCTCCAAAGATCTGCCACTCCGGATCTGCCCAGAGAATGGGAAAACCCAGGCTCATGGTGCAGTTTGGACTCTGTCAGTTGATGCCCAATGCCTTCCTGCAGAGGCTGGGGAGAAGCTGCAGCCAGGCCAGGCTGGCAAACAGCCCTGCAGGGCGTGGAAGCAGCAGCGGGGCAGTGAGGCTGCCATGGATCCCTTCCTGCTGTTCCAGGCACAGCATGTCCCGATGTGCAGCCAAAGACCCCGGCTGCTGAGCCCCAGGACAAGGCTGAAGGAAATGCACCCACCACGGTGCCTCTCCAGGTCAATCAGGATTTGGTCCAGTTGTTTGGATTCCTCCAGGGGCAGATTCTGTTTTGTAGGTTTTTTCCTCCCTCTCAGAGGACCTTAAGAGAAAGTATTTCCATTTAACCAGGAATAGATCCCACAGATGCAGGGCTCAGCTCGTGGGGTCAGCAGGGACACACTACTCACCCTTGCGATGGAAGCTGGGCTTGTGTGCAACATCCACCAAAGGACCTGGGAAGATCCTCCCTGCAGACACACCTGTAACTCAAGAGCCACAGGAGCTTCTGTCACCTGGTTCCTGCCAGGTTGCCAGTGATTATTCTCTCAGAACTTACCTGCAGAAGCTCCCAAGGGTTCCAAACCATCTTCCATTCCAGCTGCTGGCAAAGCAATGGCACCACTCTCATCTGGAAGGGAGCACAGACCAGACCCATTTCCATGGTGTGCTGGGATCCCCCTCTGCCTATGGGAACTGGGCACTGCAAGGGGATCGGGTAAGGCTGTGGAAGCCAGATGTGAATGGACAAGGCCAAAGCTGCACAGGGGCCTGGGGAGCTCTGGGCTGGCTCCTGGTCACTCTGCACCCTCTTTGCAGGGCCTGTCTGACATCCCTGGAGGGCAGGCACTGACGCACAGCCAAGATGGCAGCTCAAGCCTCAGCAGGGCTCAGGCCCAGAGGCACAGCAATTACCTCCTGTGACTGTGCTGGGCATCACCTCCCTTCCTGCAGCAGAGGCTGCCAATGAGCCCCTGCTTCCTGCAGGAAATGCTGTTTTCGGCACAGCCTTTCGGTTCATCTCTGGAGAAAGAAAAAGAGACAGCTAAATTAGATGGAGATGTTCCCCTTTCTGGGAGGTGGCATCTTCAGGAGGCAATACTGGTCAAACTGATGGATAAGGAGCAGGACATCATAAAAACTTTTGGGTTTGGCCAGGATTTGCCCTTCTCAGTACTGCTGTCATTCCTGATATCCCCATGGTCCAGGCAATTGCAGGGAATCTCAGGGCATGTATGAACCATGGTGCCTGTCAGCAGATGCTCAATGCCTTCCTGCAGAGGCTGGGGAGAAGCTGCAGCCAGGCCAGGCTGGCAAACAGCCCTGCAGGGCGTGGAAGCAGCAGCGGGGCAGCGAGGCTGCCATGGATCCCTTCCCACTGTGCTGGGCACGGCGTGTCCAGATGTGCAGCCAAAGCCCCCGGCTGCTGAGCCCCAGGACAAGGCTGAGGGAAATGCACCCACCATGGGGCCTCTCCAGGTCACTGAGCATCTCGTCCAGAAGTTTGGCTGCCTCCAGGGATTTCTTGTCTCCTGTCCCTTGGTTCATTGAACTCGGAGGGCCTTAATAGAAAGTTGTTCCATTTCTGCTTCCTGCCGGAGTGGCAGTGAGGGCACCTGGGTGATTGGTGCCCTCCAAGGCACTCTCTCAGCTCTGCCTTCCACTCAGGAGCAGGGCCAGGGGGACCTCGTGCCTGCAGTGGCCCCACACTGGGATGGAAGGAGCCCCTTGCGGGGCAGTCAGGGCAGAAAGGACTCCCTGGAGCTGCTGCAGCTCCAAACCCAGCCCCAGGCAGGGCCAGGGCTTGGCAGTGGCAGCAGGAGCAGCTCAGGCTCCCTGGGGCCAGCAAAGGAGCTGAGAAAGGCTCAGCCCTGGGCCCGGCCCCTTCCCTCTCTGCTCTTCTCCGTGGCTGCACAGAGCACACAGAAGGACACACTGGCATTGCACATGGGAAGGAGATGGACAGATAAATGATCCATTTTCTCTATGACTGAGATCCAGTGGGATCACTGTTGGACACAGGAGCAGAAATTTGGAGGCCAGGATTCCCAGAATTTATCAAACTTCAGCGGATCTTGAGAGAAATGACACAGGAATATTACTCTGAACAAGGATTTCACTTGGACAATGATTACTCTGTTAGGGAAGGGTTGCTGGTAGCCTACCTTCACCAAGCTCCAACATCCTTAAGTATTGCTTTACCACCATTTCGAAGTGACTCAAGTCAGGATCCCAGTCTAGAAAGGAGCACAGATGGGAACCGTTCCATGCTGTGCTGGGATCCCCTTCTATAGGGAACCCAGCACTGGAAGGGAGTCAGGTAATGCTGTGTGCCAGGAGTGCCAAGCAGCAGAGAGGGCAGCTCAAGCCTCAGCAGGGCTCAGGCCCAGAGGCACAGCAATTACCTCCTGTGGCTGTGCCTGGCATCTCCTCCCTTCCTGCAGCAGAGGCTGCCAATGAGCCCCTGCTTCCTCCGGGAAACTGCGCCTTCAGCGCATCCTCTCCTTCCATCTCTGCAGAAAGGAAAAGGGGCAGCTGGATCAGGGGGTCTGTTCCCCAATGGGAAGGTGGCATCTGCAGGAGGAACTGCATGTCCAAGTAATGGATAAGATGCAGAAGAAAGATCAGGTTATTGGGCCTGCTGCAGGGTCCTCCCTCCTCCAAAGAGCTGCCCCTCCAAATGTGCTCAGAAACCAGGAAATTGCAGGGGATCACAGGCCCATGGTGCAGTTTGGGCTCTGTCAGCAGATGCCCAATGCCTTCCTGCAGAGGCTGGGGAGAAGCTGCAGCCAGGCCAGGCTGGCAAACAGCCCTGCAGGGCGTGGAAGCAGCAGCGGGGCAGCGAGGCTGCCATGGATCCCTTCCAGCTGTGCCGGGCACGGCGTGTCCAGATGTGCAGCCAAAGCCCCCGGCTCCTGAGCCCCAGGACAAGGCTGAGGGAAATGCACCAACCACGGCATCTCTCCAGGTCGCTCAGGGTCCTTTCCATGTATTGGGACGCCTCTAGGGAATTAGTGCCTCCTCCATGCTTGTTCCCCCCTCTTGGAGGGCCTTAAGTGACGTGTTTGCATGTCAGAAGAGTGGATCCCACAGAAGCAGGGCTCAGCCCGTGGGGTCAGCAGGGACACACTACTCACCCCTGTGATGGGAGCTGGGCTTGTGAGCAGCAACCCAGAAAGGAGCTTGATAAGTCCTCTCTGCAGAGACTCCTGTAACACAACAGCCACAGAAGATTCTGTCACCTGGTTCCTGCCAGGTTGTCAAGGATTATCCACTTAGGGGAACATTGACAACATACCTGCAGGGGGCTGAAGAGGCTGCAAATCGTCATGGAGCCAAGCTGCTGGAGAAAACTTCCTAGCAAGCTCATCTAGAGGGAAGCAAACACCCAAAACCATTTCCATGGTGTCCTAGGATCCCCCCTCTGCCTATGGGACCTGGGCACTGCAAGGGGATCGGGTAAGGCTGTGGGAGCCAGATGTCAATGGACAAGGCCAGAGCTGCACACGGGCCTGGGGAGCTCTGGGCTGGCTCCTGGTCACTCTGCACCCTCTTTGCAGGCCCTGTGACTCATCCCTAGAGAGGAATCTGGGGCTGCCCAGGGCCCTGGGGTCTCTCTCCCTCCCCCAGAGAAAACCCTCCCTGAAGGCCTGGGGAAAACCATCCCCAGCGCTTCCCGGGGAGCAGGGAGCGCTGTCCCGGGAAAGGGGAGCCAGGCTGCCGGCTCACCTGCTCGCCGCGCTTGCAGCGGAGCAGCCTGGGCAGCCCTGGCAGGCAGGGCCACGGCCAGGAGGAGCAGGAGGAAGAGGCGCAGAGCAAGGGCCATGGTGCCTTGCCCTCTGCCAGTCCCGCAGCTCTTGCTGCCACCGCTGTCCTGACACCGCTGTCCCAATGTCAGCACCACTGCTGCCACCGCCGCTGCTGCTGCCGCAACAGTTGTGCTCAAGCACTGACTGCTCGCTCCTTGTGCTGCTGTGCAACCACGGGGCTCTGGCACCTCTGTGACCTCAGAGCCTGCTGTGACCTCATTGCTGGGGCAGGATTTCATTGGAATGGATCTCCAGTGGTGCCCTTCCAGCGAGGAGAGGATATCCCACCCAGTACCTATTTGCAAGCTCGGTTTTTTTCTCAAGTGAGTTACACGATATTCCACAAGTGAGACTTTTTGTGGTTCTACATATAACAGCAATGTCAAGTCAAAATTCCACTCATTTTGGTGATTCCCACTATCGCAGGCAGCAGCAGCCCTGCCATGCTGACACCAACTCCCTACTGTGCACTTTGCTACCCTTTGGCCCGTATTTAAAAAGTGAAGAACTTGATGCCAAAGCTGACAAAAATAATGCAACACAGGCCTTCAGGGTAGCTGCACACTTTAGGGGACACCCAAACCCTGTGCACATCTTATGGGTGTCCTCAGCCACCCTAAAATCCCCGTATGTCCTCGAAGAAAGACATACGACCTCTGCTCAATTTTACAGATGCCTCTGCACAACTTGGTACATACATTAAACTCCCTGCACAACTTCTTGGTGTCCCCAGTCCCCTGCACAGCACAGAGGTGACCCAAAGCCCCTGCATGCCTTTAGAGAAACCCAAACATAACACTCAGGGAGCAGCACCAGTGCTGAGCCATCTTCTGTGTGTGTGTGTTCACCATGTGTCCCTGGGTGAACAGATGAGGCCTGGGGGGCAAATCCCCTCTATGCTGATAAGAGACCCGGGGCTGCCACAGGCCCAGTGTCTGTCGGGCTCTGAGTTCATCCCTCAGGCTATGAAGGACTTCCTTCAGAGTCCAGCCTCTTTCCATTGTTCTCAATGAAAGCAACTCCCAATGGCTTCCTCTTTCCCTGGGCATGCCACTGGAGGAGCTCCAGGCCCAGCTGATGCCAGGGAAGGAAATGTGCCCTCAGCCCAGGGACACTCAGCATGGGCTCCCCCAGCCTTCGGGGCCCCGCCGCTGGTCACAGCAGCCCCTGCCTGGCTCCTGCCTGCCCACACTGTGGGCATCCACGGCTACTCCTGGCCATGGACCTCAGCTTGTGCTGGTGCCGTGTGGGCTTTCCTGCTGCTATCACCTGGACAGAGCTGTGAAAACTCCATTTCTTTATTGAAATATAAAATGTGGGCCAAGCCCGGCCCTGGCAGACAGGAGCTGCCCACCTTCAATCCTGGCTGGGGAACAGGACAAGGGGGTCCTGAGGTATAGGGTCTCCTTTTGGGGGAGAGTAATTTGGGAAGGCCTCGTGATGGTGCTGCAGCCACGGCAGGGCAGATAAGGGCAGAAGTGGAGACCTGGAATAACAGGCCAAGTTCTCTTTGCCCGAGTTGCTAGGCCTCTCTTCTGAAGATGCACAGGAGCACCTGTGGAGAGAGGAGGTGGCTGAGGCCCCAGCTGCCAGGGGCACACAGGGAGCCTCCTGCACAGAAGGGCCCAGAGCTGGCAAGGCTCCCCAGCACGGCTGGAGCTGCTGGCACAGCTTGGCCCAGCTGCACAGCTGTCCCTCAAGGCCCCGGCGAGCAGGGCACGGCTCTGGGCAGGCTCCCTGGCCTGGAGCAGGCCCCAGAGCGCCTCTGCCTTTCAAGGGCAATCTCGTCCCTGCTCTTTCTCCTCCCCAGCGTGCTTTGCCTCTGCCCTGTGCCCCTGGGGCTGCTCTTGGCCAGGCAGCCTCAGTGGGAGCCAGCACTGGCTGCAGCCCCAGCGGGCCCCCCAGGACAAGGCCCAGCAATGAGGAGGCCAATGAAAGCTCTGGGCAGCAGCAGAACCCTCAGCACTGTTCGTTGGACAACCATGGACTGGCCACTCCTACGCTGCAGCCTCACTGGGAATGTTCCCTGCCTATGAGAAGCATTTAAAGGAAGCTGTTTGAGGTCGAGAATTACAAAACATGATTTTCTCTCCCAGCAATACCAGATTGCTCATGGCTGGAATTTTCCTTCTCTGGGAGGGAGCTCATCCTGCCTGGCAGTTGTGTCCAACAGCTGGACTTGCCCCCCCTCCCCAAAGCGGAGCTCATTGCTCTGTGTTCTTGGCACTGGCACAGGAGATCACATCCAATGATTTCTGAGCTCCTCAGGCACTGCCAGGCACAGCCCAGCATGCTGAGGAATGAGTGATCTCTGGCTGGAGACAAGTGCCACATTCCCTCCTGTCAGCAGCTTCCCAGCTGGAAATTTGGCACCTTGGGGAGGCCATGGCTAACACAGTCCTTTGGCTTCATAGGAAAGGTGAAGCCTTTACTTCACCGTTTGCTCTTCATGTGCAATTTAAGGCACTGCTTCCTCTTGTGGTTCTCAAAGGACACAGTCAATAAAACTGTGGGGAGAAAACACCCAACCTCTTCAATGCTTGGATATGCCAAAAAAAACCTTGAGGAGCACAGGGTGGGTCTGTGCTGCCTGACCAAACCAGAGCCCTTCCATGATGGAGTGGCTGCCTCAGTGATGCAGTGCCAGAGTTCTTCAGCCTGGGCTGCTCCAAGCACTGTCACCAGGAGGGGGCTGCCCCCAAAAAGCCACACAATTTGGGGTGCGGCTGTAGGACAAATTTGCTCTATGGCAAAGGTGGAATTCTTCAAGGGCAGGGACAAGGAACAAGGAGAGGTCTTCTGTATGACTCCCAAAGGTATTTATGCCCAGGAAGGTCAGGCATAGAAAGACACAAGTCCAGGCTCTAGAAGGGGTTTTTAAACAAGGAGAGGTTCATGGAGAGGGTACAAAACTTTAACCAATTGGGAGAAACCTGTGGAGATGTGGAGAGATTTATTAATAATTGGTTAGCTGAGAAAGGCCATACTGACATAATGCCGCTGGTCAAGCTGAAAGGAGAAGTCAGCAGTCAGTGACCAATGACAGGCAAGGACAGAATGCCCTTGCCGCAACATGAGGATAGGGAAGAGAGATTCTCCCTGAGAATATGTAGAAAGTATCAAAAGTAGAACCATAAGAGTGCAGAAGTAGGCGTAGTTGCTGATATGTAACTAACCAATCCTGAGCTTAACTTTTGCAATATGTATGAAGCTCATTATGAACTGTATTTAACCTGCTGTACTGATCAATAAAATTGGGCCTGTGATGATCTAATTGATGTCCTGGTCTCCTTCTGTCGACAAATGGTGGAGAATGCGGGCAACGCCGAATCTCTGTCCTTTTTTCTTGGAATAAAAGAAAAAGGGGATTACGCCAAGGTCGAGGAAGTTGGGTTTGGGTCCTTGCAGCCGGGACGGTGCCGGAATTTGAAGCACCCTTGAGGATCACAATGGTGAATCAAGCCAATACGTGTCGCAGGAGCCTGGAGAGCTGCAACAGCACGCTCTGACTAATAGGTATGGATAGGCAAGTGGCATACGATTTATTCGCCGCGTATTTAGAACGGCAAGGAATAAAGGGGATAGATTTAAAAAAGGAATTACCAGGGTTATTAGCTTACGGCCATGCTATAGGTATCTTTGCCAACCTGCATACAGTTGAGCTAGCAGAGTGGAAGAAATTTGGGGAAATACTGTGGGATACAGTGTTAGACGATGATAACTCAGCAAAGAAATTAGGGAAGTTATGGCGGGTGGTGTATAACACGTTACTTTAGCAGGTCTCTGAGAGAAAGGCAGCAGAAAGGGCTACAGAAGCTCATAAGAGGAATATAGGGTATGGTCGTGAGGATGATCCCCTGGCACCTTCTGTAACTAAGATACTTATGCCTAAGAGTCCCCAGCAAAGTGGTGTGGAGGATTTTCCTATGGGCACTGTGGAACCGTCTGCACCCTTTCTGTCAGAGGGGGAGGGCGAGTCAGATGGTGGAAGTAAGAGCAAACCAGCTTTGCCTCCGCCACCAACTTCAGGCGGGTCGGATGGTGGGGGTGGGAGCAAGCCAGCTTTGCCTCCGCCACCAGCTTTGCCTCCACCGCTTCCCCCGTGTGAACCGGCTCCAGTTACAGCTTCAGCGGGGGGGCCGCTTCCCCCGCACGAGCCAGCCTCTGCTCCACTGCCTTCCCCGTGTGAAAACTCGGTGTCTGCACCAAAGCGCCAGCAGCATAGCACCCTTAAAGAGTCAGATCCCGTCCCAGGGGGGGAGATGGCTAAACAGAGGAGGGAAGCTTGGGCTGCTTTGGCAAAAGAAGTAATGCAAATGGGGGATGGTGAGGCGGTGGAAATAGCTTCTAGTCTTGCATGTCCGGTCACATACACACCACAGTATGATGCACAGGGGAACCTTACGCATAATATAGCAGAATATACTCCCTTAGTTTGGAAGCTGTTAACTCAGCTATGTTCTACGGTTAGTCAGTTTGGAGTAAAAAGTGAACCTGTTAGGCAAATGCTAGATTATCTTTTTAATACTCAGGTTTTATGTCCTAATGATTTAAGAGGAATAGTTCGGTTGATATTCACTCAGCATCAGCAGTTATTGTTTAATGCACATTGGCAAGCTCTAGTTAATGAGTCGGTTGCTGTACAACGAGCTCAGGGAGATCTATTACATGGAGTGACAGTAGAGGAGCTGATGGGCTTAGGGGCATTTTTGCGTACAGAGGCACAGATGATATCGGAAGCAGATAAACTTAGAGAGTCTATGCGGTTAGTGCGTGCTGCAATAGATATGGTTAAAGAGCCAGGAGGGTTACCGGCTTATATGGGTATTAAACAAGGTAGAGAAGAATCATTTGGAAATTTTATCCATAGAGCAGCTACTGCTATAGATCGGGCTGGTGTTGCAGGGCACTATTGAAGCAGTGTGCTTTGCAAAATAGCAATCCAGCAACACAAAGAGTGTTAGCTACTTTAGGGGCAAATTGGACTATTGAGGAAGCATTAGAGCGAATGGCATTAATGCCAACAGCTTCACAGGCATTTATAGCAGAAGCCTTAAAGGAATTAGGATTAGGATTGCAAAAGCAAGCAGAGTCTACTCAGAATCAGGTGTTAGCTGCTCTTGCTCCTCTCCGAAGCGGCTCACTGGCATTCACGCAAGGAGGTTCAAAACCATTCATCAAGTGTTACCGATGCGGCAACGAAGGACACACACACCGAACCTGCCGAGCGACTGACATATGGTGTCAACACTGCCGATCCAGCTCCCACAATTCTACGGCTTGTAGGCGCCGGTCGGGAAACCATCAGCGGAGCGCGAATCATGGGGGCCGTGCCCAGACACAAGTTGCCGCCGTGACATCGGAGACACCAGCTGCTGCCGTAACATCGCTGCCACCTCCTGTCTGCAACCTGCAACAACTGGGAGCCTCGGCTTGGATTTATCAGCAGCAGTAGACATCACACTAATGATGAACCGGCCTGAAAGGATACCCACTGGAGTAAAGGGCCCTCTTATATTAAATGGACAAACATGTGGAGCATTATTGCTGGGACGTTCTTCTACAACTATGTTGGGATTATTTGTTTTGACTGGTGTTATGATGCGGATTATACAGGGGAAATACTTTACACCCTTTATCCTCTGATTAAAATTACAAAAGGACAACGCATCGCACAATTGGTACCACTATCACAAATGACATCGGGAATACAATCATTTACTGGGCAAACACGGGATGAAAAAGGTTTTGGCTCCACTGGTGTTACACTTTTGACTGTGGATTTACAAAATAGACCAAAGCAAAAGGTTGAAATTACTTATGGGCATCAAAGCATAACCCTTTATGGATTATTGGATACAGGAGCAGATACTAGCATCATTTCTCCAGAAGCGTGGCCACAACATTGGCCCCTATTCCCATCATCAAACATGCTCACAGGAGTAGGAGGATTTACATTGGCAAGCAGATCGCCGTCTTTGTCTGTGTGCATTGAGAATCAACAAGTATCTGCTGTATTTTCAATTGTTCAACTGCCTCCTACAGTTTCCTGCTTAATTGGAAGGGACATTTTAACACAATTGGGAGTGGTGTTAACTAATCAGCACCCTTTGGGGTAATTGCCATTGCTTAGACTTTCCCCATTCCACTCACCTGGAAAACGGATACACCGGTGATGGTTAAGCAATGGCCATTAAAAGGGGAGAGTCTTATGCATGTCCATGAATTGGTAAAGGAACAATATACAAAGGGACACCTACTACTATCCACGAGCCCTTGGAATACACCTATTTTTGTAATCAAAAAGAAATAAGGGAAATAACGTTTGATACATGATTTGAGGGCTGTAAATGACCAAATGGAACCAATGGGGGCCTTACAGCCTGGTCTTCCAAATCCAGCTATGATTCCAGAACACTGGCCACTTTTAATTATTGACCTAAAGGATTGTTTTTTCACTATTGGGCTGCATCCTGATGATATGAAGAGATTTGCTTTTACTTTACCAGCAATAAATCGTGGAGAACCGGATAAAAGATTTGAATGGACGTCTCTTCTGCAAGGCATGCGCAATTCCCCTACTTTATGTCAGCTTTATGTTGATGCTGCATTACAGCCACTACGTCGCAAATGGCCAGCAACTATAATATATCATTACATGGACGATATTTTGTTTGCACAGCAACAACCATTTTCCTCTTTGCAGATTGACAGCATTAAAAATACTCTTGCTGCATATTCACTTGTTATTGCTACAGAGAAAATTCAGACCACAAGGCCCTGGAAATATTTGGGATGGACTTTGACGGATCAAATAGTAATACCTCAAAAATTGGAATTACAATTGGACATTAAAACTCTACATGATGCACAGAAGTTGCTGGGAGACTTACAGTGGCTGAAGCCCATCGTGGGAATACCAAATCATTTATTAGAAACCCTACAGCCTTTGTTAAAGGGCGTGGACCCTACTACTCCTGTACACCTGACAAAGGAGCATCATTTTGCTTTGCAGCAAATTAGTAACTGTGTACAACAAGGGTATGTGTCTCGTTGACAACTCGACCACCCCATTGACCTTACTATCTGGAATAGCCCTTGCCACTTCCTTGGTGCTCTCTCTCAACTACAAAAGAAAACGGGGGAGATATGGGTGTTTGAATGGTTATCACCACCACTACAGCATAAGAAAACAATATCTTCAAAAATTGAACAATTGGCTGCATTAATCAAAAAGGGGCGTCTCAGAATTCTTGAAGTGGATGGTAGAGAACCTGCTACTATTAGATTGCCTATGGAAAAAGAAGCCTTGGACTGGTACTTGATTAATTCGAAGGATTTACAGGAAGCATTATTGATGTCACCTGCTAAAGTAGAGACTAGTAAATTAGTGCCTAGAGTTTTGCAATGGATGACAGAATGGAACTGGATCACTCGACCTTTGAGAGAAGAACGCCCCATAGAAGGAGCTATTACAGCCTTTACAGATGCAGGAAAGAAATCAAGGCGTGCTGCTGTTACCTGGCAAGAAAAGGGACAATGGAAGCATCAACTCCTCACAGCAGACCCTGCAGATAGCTTACAAACCCTGGAATTGTTAGCAGTAGTATGGGGAGTGTCCAACTTACAGGAACCTTTAAATGTAGTCACAGACTCTATGTATGTTGCAGGAGTAGTCAGACAAATAGAGGAAGCAGCAATTAAGGAAGTGAATAATAAACGATTGTATGAATTACTGATACAGTTAAGGAAGGCTTTACAAGAGAGAAATGCAGCGTATTCTGTAATTCATATTAGGAGTCATAAATGGTCTGAAGGTTTAGGAGAAGGGAACGAACGTGCAGATAAATTGGTTACTCTACCCATTGATAATTCTTGTCCTATTGATAAGCATACATTGGCCAGAGAAGCACATAGTAGATATCATCAAAATGCAAGAGGATTAGCAAGGCACTTTGAGCTGAGTTTGTCAGAAGCCAAGGCCATTGTTAGAGCATGTCCGACATGTAGTTATCATAATGGTGGAATAGGTTTAGGCATCGGGGTTAATCCTCGAGGTTTAGAAATAAATGAGAAATGGCAAATGGATGTTACACACATGGCTAGATTTGGTAAAGTCAAGCATGTGCACATCACTATAGATACATATAGTCATTACATATGGGCTATGGCTCAGGCAGGAGAGAAAGCTATACAGGTTATCAGACATCTGTTAAGTTGTTTCACTGTTATGGGAGTTCCAAAGAGTATCAAAACGGATAATGGTGCAGCTTATGTAAGTGCTAGGGTCCAGAAATTTTTGAATCAGTGGTCTGTTAAGCATGTGACAGGTATTCCACACTCCCCTACTGGACAGGCAATAGTGGAAAGAGCAAACAGTACCCTTAAGCAGTATATTGAAAAACATCAAGATTTGAGAGATCCACAAGCATGTTTGGCTAAGGTTTTGTATGTGATTAATCATTTATGTATTTTTGGGGAAGACGATACCCCTCCTGCAATTAAACATCATCCGAGGTCAGGTCAGGAAACTACTAAGGAAACAGAGGTTTGGGTTAAGTATAAGAACCCAAGCACAGGATTATGGGAAAAACCTGCAAAAGTATTATATTGGGGTCAGGGGTATCTTTGTGTTTCCTCACCTACAGGGCCTTTGTGGGTGCCTGCTAAGTGGACTAAACCTGTTTTTGATGCAGCCTCTGGTGGATCGCCTTACGGAGGAGGACAGGGAGCGACTGGGGAAGAAACTGCTTCTAGTACTACCACGGCTACTGTTACAATTGAAGGGGTACTCGGAAGCGGTGGACAGAGCACTGACACGTCACTACCGGACGGCCCAGGAGTTGATTCGTTTCATTGACTCATTATCAACTTTTCGCTTAACAAATCCAGCGAAAGAACATTGCCTTGACTGTCACAATTCACATTGTGCTGCCTGGATAGCCCTACGTTGTGGGGGTTGTGATAGGACTTTTTGGATAGAACAATCATTATTACGGGATTTGTGGTGTCACACTTGTGAACACAAGCACAGGTGGGGTAAAAGCTGGCAAGATGAATTAAGGAGACAAACAGGGCAAAATGCATATATAGCTTTAAATCTTTATGAGTCTCCTGAACAGAAGATTCTTGCTTATTATCGATGGGAGGTACAATGTATTGTGAATAGAATTAAGGTTCAAAGTAAATCACATATAGTTTCTATAAGGTGTAGGAAATTAATACCTTTAACACAGCATTCAATTGTAGGACCCTTCAAAGGGAATCCTGATAGAGCATTAGATTGCTGCATTGACAAGCTGCAAAAATTGAGTTTGCAAGTGGCAGGACCAGTAAGATTAGGAGTAGCAAGATTGAAGATAGATAAGAAAAGGAAGGCAAAAAGGGAACGATCTCATCAGAGTAAGGATATCAGTGATTGCTAATTAATTTTCTATGATTAGGACAATTTTACAGTTGTGGGACCCTTGGGAGGATATAGTTGTTGAAGAAGATAATGAACAAGAACTACGATTACGAAATAAGATACGCCTTGTATTAAAGAAAGAGCTTGAACTATTAGCTTCATATAGTAAAAAAGTCGAAGAGGCTTTGCGATCACCACCATTGAATTGGTTACATTGGGTTGAAGAACCACACTTTTATACTGGTCCTTATTTACATTCACTTCCTTGTTATGTCTGCAAAAGGGATAATGATAAGTGCTATGCATGGGTAGCTTTGCATTGTGCAGATTGTAATCAGGTTTATTGGTATTCACAGAGGTCAATAGGATATTTATGCTGTGCACCTTGTTTTGGAAGATGGATTCGAAATTTTATCTGGATTAGAGCTCTTGAACAAAGTACTGGCCTGTCAGGGCGGAAAGGATTACAGCTCTTTGAGAGTGCAGAACAAGTGGTTATAGCATATCTTAGGTGGAAGTTGCAGGAAATACTTAGAATATTTGCAATTAATAAAGCCTCACGCATCATAGCAGCTCGCTGTAAAGCTGATTTGCCTTCAAACTTACCTCATGCTACCTGTAAGCAAGGATGCTGATTTGGAATTAGATCAGTATATTCAAAAATTGACTCAGTCTTACAATAGACAATCTAGCAAACCAGGGAAAAGACAGAGAAGAAAGGAAAAACAAAGAAAGCAGAAAGAAAAATGAGGTTTGTTCTTGTTATACTGCTCAATGCTGTAGCAAGTGAAGCAGTAGGAATAACACACTTTAGTCAACCAAGAGAAAATTTATGGGTGACACTTGCTAATCAAACTAACCAATCATCACTTAGTCTTGGAGGAGTCACTAACCCATTTCGAACATGCCTGGTGGGACTTCCGGTGTGGTCTCCTGGAGAATTTTGCAGTTTGATAAACAATCGAACCTTATGTATGTCTAACATGTAAACATCCCATTGCCAGTGCAACAAGGGTATACTGCAAGTCAGAGTGATGGCTATCGTCAATGCTTACTAATCCAATCACTTAACACCTCTTTGCATTCTCCTCCTGAGGAATTGGTTCTTTTTGGAAGTACAAACGCCAGCTTTTTTTCTCTATTGGTGCTGTCATTGCAGAGCCTCACGCGCTTGGGACAATAAAGCCAGTAAAAGCCACGTGGCAAGAGGATCCACGTTTCCAGGACAGCAGTTCTGAGGGTGACGATGAGCCTGAGATGACAGAAATGGAACAGGACCAAGAAATGCAAGTTGCATTTCTCTTTGTTGTCTACATGGCTGTAGTAGTTGGATGCTGTGGGAATATTAATAGCAGCACTCAGGGAATGGGAAACTGACATTGCACACCTCTGAGCAATGAAAGTGGTCTTGGAAAACCGTTCATGCTGCACAGAGTCAAAACTCCCAGCAGCCCATTGGATGTGAATGTGAATATAGAAAGAAAGAGTAGAGCACAAGAAACTAACAGGGTCATTTTGGTTTGACCAACTCCAAACTGAGTTTGGCCAAAAGCCCAAGACACAGTCAGTTTTCTCTTTAAAAGAGGGTTTTGTAAAATAAAAAGCTCTATTCGGTTCCTAGGGAATAAAGCTTTTCAATGGATGCCATTTCTCTGAAGCACTAGAGGTTTAACTTGTGTTCATGGAATTTGATAGTACAATTTAGGATGCTCAAATCCCTTTGTCCTTTTCTAGGTTTCTTTCTTTACCACGCACAGGAAGTGCTAGAGCTTTTTTCTTCTCCAAAGATGATGAACGCCTTAGAGGTATGACAGAATTTCTTTACCCCTTTTTGTATTTTCTTTTGATGGAATTGAGTAAGGAGGAAAAAATGCTGCCTAGTTATCCAAGTTTTCTAGTCAAAATTTGCCACCCTCACTTCTGATCCAAGTTGTGGTAGAATCCTGTGAGAAAGTCCTGGTAAAATAAAGGTCAAGCAAATTTCTGGCTTTCTTTTCTTTCAGATAATTGCCTAATAGGAATCTGGAACTTTAGAGTTTAGCAAAAACTTAGTCACTTGACAGGTTACCTAGACATTTTGGTTTCTTGCCAGCGTATCTTAGTGAACTGCGTCTTCCAGCCGGATTTACAGGGTGTGTTGAAATGCAGAGCTCAGGCCTCAGCAGGTCTCAGTTCTGGGGGAAGATGTGGGGTGTTGGTGCTGAGCTTCTAATGCAAGAGCTGCAATTTCAGTGCAATTCAGATTGCAGCATGTTGAGGGAAAATGCTGCTGCCTTTGATTGTTCTTAGCACACCAGGCTGCAGTAGGGAACATTTCTGCTGGAGCCAAGGTGTGGTGGGGGCAGGAGAACAGGAAGGACGAGAAGAATTGATTTCTGATTTTAGTGCTGTGTTGGACATGATTGTTAGAAGCAGCATCACAATCACAAGTGTTTAAGGCTATTAATTGGACGTTTCTGTTGTGCAGAAGGCCCAAAATTATTCTGTAGATCTGAAGAGCTCAGTGAAGAAAAAGAATGTTGGGAAGACAGACATAGATTATTGCTTGAGGTGAGTATGGAACATCTGTTCCCTGGTAAGTCTAGGTGAAAGCTGAGCATGGGGAGGGATTGCAGGTATGAATGTGCATGCAAAATTAAGTCAGGACCTCAAGAAGTGCTTGAAACTTTGTAATGACCAACTACAAATGATTTCTCCTCTACTTGGTGTGCATAACATCATGTTGTGTGGTGCAGTCAGGTAAACCACTGCTTCTCTGTATGTTAAAGCAGCAGCTACTTAACTGTAATGAATGTATTTAAGAAATACAGTGAATTCAGAAACTTCTAATACTATGTTGTATATTTATCATTTTCAGGAATGCAGGAAGAAGCACAAAGACGCCAAAAGAAAAGTGAGAGCAAAACAATAAATTTTCTTTAACAGATCAAAAGCTTTTCCTTATTTGTTCCTTGAAAGTGTTGCCAAGCAAGGTTACTTTGAAAATGCTTTCAAAGCTCTGACAGGGATCAATATCAGCAAAGCCTGTTAGGCCGTGTTTGGGAGCTGGGGCTGAGGCTCTCGTGCCCTGGGGAGCCACGGGAAGGCTCCAGGCCTGAGTGTGCGGCCAGGCCGGGGCCATTGAGCTGCAGCCCATCCCTGGTGGAGGCAAGGGCAAGCAGGAATGCCAAGGGAGCCCAGGGCCAGGCCAGGCCAGGCCAGAGCAGTGCCCACAGCCCTCCAGGAGCGGACGGGCTCTGCCAAGCCCAGCCTGGGCACTGCCCCTGGCCCAGAGCCCCGAGGGGCTCCCTCTGGTAATTGGGCAGCCGCGTCCCTGCCCTACTTTCTCCTCCCGTTGTCAGGTCGCACTGACACTCGGCCTGAGCCCAGCCTTCCCTTTTGGGGCCAAGGGAAATCTCTGCTCCTGCCTCTGGCACAGGGCGCTCTGCCAGCGGGTCAGGGAAGGAGACAGCCCCGGAGAGAGCCATGAGCAGTGGAGGAAAACCAACATCACTGCAGTCTTGCAAAAGGGCACCAAGAAGGAGCCAGGAAACTGCAGGCCCATCAGCCTCAGCTCCATCCCCAGAAAGGAGACAGAACAGCTCCTCTTGGATGCCATCTCTAAGCCTGTGGAATAACAGGAATGGAAACCATGCTTGACCAATCCCCTAGGCACCTGTGCTGCAGTGCCTGGTTGGGCTTGTGAGGGGAGAGCAGTGGTTGTTGTCAGCTGGGACTTCAGCAAGGCTTTGTCCCTGCCTCCCATAACAGGCCCCTGAGGCAGCTCAGGGACAGTGGGGCAGAGAAGTGGACAGAGGAGATCCACATTCACGTAGCTGTGATCTCAGGGGACCGTGCTGGGACCAGCCTTGTTTGCCTTATTCCCCAGGGTCCTGGCAGAAGGGACGGAGTGCTCCCTCAGCAGTTACTGATGGGACAGAACTGGGAGCAGGGCCTGAGGCACCACAAGGCTCTGCTGCCCTTCAGTGAGACCTGGACAGGCTCGAGAGTTGAGCAGAGAGGAACCTAATGAAGTTGCACTGGGAAAAGCCTCTAGAAGAGCTTCAGGCTTTGTAATGACCAGGCAACACAAGTGTTTTAGTAACGTGGAGTCTATAACATTGTCTTGTAATGTCCAGTGAGGGAAACCACTGCTTCTCTGTATGTTATCCGACCAGTCCCTTGTATGTATGTGAAGAAAGTCTTTGAGAGAAATATGAAGGAATTCAGAAACTTTCACTGATATTATTTTGGATTTTCACGATTTTCTGGAATGCAGGGATAAGTGTAAGGATGCCAAAGAAAGGGAAGTGAAAGCAAATCAATAAATCTTTAAAAACTCAGCAGCCTCTCCTGTTTGTTCCTTGAAGAAGTTGCCAAACAAAGTCACTTTTGCAATCTTTTGAAAGATCTTGCAGGAGAAAGCATTGGCCAAAAGTCCTGGTCTGTTTCTGAACAGCAACTTGCATTTTGTGTTGATGCAAGGTCTGTAACATGGCTTGATGCAAGGTGTGTACCAGGGCTTGGGTTTTTGTGTGTGTATGCTTTGAATGAGAGTCTTTGCAGGACTATTAATAATTAGACCATGTGCTGAAGAGAACATGTTACTGTGTTGTGCTGTCCAGTGCTGAAGAGGGTTGAGACAGAGCAGGTAGCTCTGTGTCTGTGTGTAACTTGCATGAGCAGCACGGGAGCAGTGCCCAGGGCCTGGAGAAGCAAACGGGTTCCTGGTGCTGAGGACAAGGTGTCCAGAGCTCAGGATTGTGTGGCCAAGCTCTTCTGGCTCCTTGTGCTTCGAGCCCTGGCCGGGAGCCCTGCAGAGCCCCGGGTGCAGCTTCCCAACTTCCCCCTCTGCCTCCTCCCTGCCTCCAGGGTAAAGGCACTCCCTGGCATTGCACTGGCTGTGCCTCCCTCCTAGAGCAGTGAAGGGATCGTTTCCCAGCCAAGGTGGCTCTGCCATGGAGACAGGAAAATGGACAAACTCCTGCTGCCCCAGCATCAGGCAGCAGCAGGGTGTCCCTGCCTGTCAGCCCCTGCCCTGCTTCCCAGAGATGCCACTGATTGTTCTAGAAGTCATGGATCTGGATTTCCAGGAGCATGTTTGCAAAGACACAAAAGAGAAAAACTGACAAGAATTGTTTGTGCTTCTCTTGCTGAATTTTTCCAATGTATTTTCTAGTAGGAAAGCACGGACCAAACTGGCAAAGTTCCTAAAACGTAGGAAAAGCATCCTCCTGTATTTGACTTGAGTGGAGGACAGTTGCAAGCCCTCCTGTCAAATGTACACAGAAAATTCTCAGTGCATTTTGTGTCTTTCCACTGAGTCAGTATCAAAGATGACCTTCTTCAGAAGCTTAATACTAATTTTTCCATTTATATGAAATGTGAAAGTTGTTAGTTCATAGGATGCCAGATAACTGAGGTCTGGAGGCAGCTGTGGTGGTGTCCAGGTTTATCTCCAGTACCCAAGGGTGATCAGCAGCAGCATCAAATCAGGTTCATCTTAGTTTTCTGCAGACAGGTGTTGAGGAAAACATCAGTTCACCTAGAGCAGGGTTTGAATCCCTGCAGTGCAGCTGACTCCGCACGGGCTCTCTGGGCCACCGCCTGCCAGGGGCAGGAGCAGAGATTGCCCTTGGCCGGGGCCAGAGCCCTGGCGTGGCAGTGCCTGAACAGCACCTCCCTGCCCACAGTGCCACCCTGGCTGGCTGCCCCAGGGCCTGGCATTTGACCCTGCACTTGCTGCCGGATTCCCGGCCGTGCTTCCACCCTGAGCAAACGCTCGGACCCATCTCAGAAGCTCGGTGCCCGAGGGGGCCGCCACAAGTGGTTGCCAGGGACCTGAGGCCATGGCTGCCCCGATTTTGGGTACACGGCTCTGACGTCAGAGTGGCCATTGTGACCTGTGCCACCAAGGCCACAAAAGGGGACGCTGGGCTCAGGTCGAGCGTCAGTGCGACCTGACACCGGGAGGAGAAGGTAGGGTGGGGACGTGGCTGCCCAGGGACCAGAGGGGACCCACACCTCGGGGCTCTGGGCCTGTGCTGCAGCCTCAGCTGCCTCTCCCTTCCCAGAATCAGCGGAGGAAGAGCCAGGACACTGCGGTGTTCCTCAGCGCGACGACGGGAGGAGAAAGCGGACAGGAGCAGGGCTCACGCAGGCCTGAGCAGGGAGTAGAGCCTCGTGGTTCTGGGCCTGTTCTGCAAACTCCCCCCCCTTCTTTCTCCCCTAGAAAGAGAGTATCTGCACCTCGCAGCGACAACGTCCATCGAGGACTGCGACGCAGGAGACACGGCCGCCATGTCTGAGAGCAAGCAGGAGGGCCCTGGTGCCAGGGAGCCAGGTGAGGACAAAGCAGCCATGTGACAGCCTGGCCCAGGGGCTCTTGTGGCAGCAGGCAGCGTGGGGATGAGAGCAGAGGCAGGGGGAGGCAGGAGCTGCTCGGCCATGCCGGGGCTGGGAGCCTCCTTCCTGCCCAAGTGGGGCCCAGCTGGGCCAGGGGGCAGCTCCTGGGACAGCCGTGCCCACAATGGCCCCTGCTCTGCAAGGCCTCCAGCCCTGCCCATCAGCCAGGCAGGGACAGAGCAGCCTCGGGGCTGATGTTGCTGCAGGCTCTGAGCCCTGCAGAGCTGCTCGTGCCCCGTGCCATTGGCTCTGTCCCCTGCAGCCTGCATGCTGTGTCGCCGTGCCGAGGCTGACCCGGACATGTGCGGTGACAAACTGCAGATGGGTGCGTTCTGTGCTCACAGATTCTGCATGGTGAGTGGCTCCGGGCGCTCCCTCCACCTTTGCAATGGGCAGCTCCTGCCGCCCTCTCCTCATCAGCTCCTCCCCTTGCCTGCAGTTTTTCGCCACTCTTGTATTTCGGCAAGAGAACTGCTACGATGGACTGATAGGCTTTCTCGCACGAGATCTCCAAATTGCGGCCTGTCGGGCAGCACAGAAGGTGAGAGCCTGACAAGAGCAGGGAGCTTTGTGCCTGGCGAGGTTTGCCAGAGCTTAGCCCAGACAGCAGGAAAGAAAGGCCGGCCCGGCAGCCGGGACAAAGTCTGGGTCCCAGCAGCTGTGGCACAGAGGCCCTGGCACAGGAGCCTCCCTCCTCCAGCAGGCGGCTCTGTGGGCTGGGAGCCGGCAGCGGCCACGTCCTGCGCCCTGCCCGGAGCCCTGCGGCTGCCCGGGGAGGCCTCGAGGCTGCTGCTGCTGCTGCTGCTGACGCGGCTGCTTGGCTCTTTCCAGCGCTGCTGCGTCTGCGGCCAGAGCGGGGCAACCATCATGTGCTGTGTGCCGGACTGTGACAGATGGTTCCACCTGCCCTGTGCCAAGGAGGGCGGCTGTGTCAATGTATACATTACTCCGTTCAGGTACCTCATCTCTCTTTATGGCCACCCCTGGGGAATGATCCAGCATTTCTCACTTTCCCCATCCATTTTCCTCCAGGTCCTTCTGCCCTGAGCACCGTCCAGAGCAGGAGGTGGAGGCGACTCCTGAGCCGGACACCGTTTGCCTCATCTGCCTGGAGCCTGTGGAGGACAGAAAGACCTTCACAACCCTGGTGTGCCCAACGTGCAAAAGGGCCTGGTTCCACAGGGACTGCATCCAGGTAGGAGGCCTCCCCTCAGCCCCGGGGCACAGCAGGTGCTCAGGAGCAGCAGCAGGGCCTCGCTCATCCTGCCTCTGTTTGCCCTGCAGGGACAGGCCTTGTGCGCTGGTGCTTTGTATTTCCAGTGCCCCCTGTGCAGAGATAGTGAGGAATTCCCTTTTGAAATGCTCATCTTGGGGATCCGAGTCCCCTTCAGGTTGGTGTCCTTCTGCCTGGCCCACCAGGCAGAAGGGTGCAAGTGCTGTGCTGTGCCAGGCCCTGCCCCAGGAGCCCTGGCCCTGCCCTGTCCCGTCAGTCTGGGCTTCAGCTTCACCCCCAACTTGGAAAAGCTCTGGAGAAAGAGCTGGGGCACCCTGGACCTCCGTGAGGGAGAGCAGCAGAAATTCATCATCTCTTCCTTTCTCCATCAGAGACCCAACATGGGAGGACAACGATGCCTTTGAAGATCTAGGAGTGAGGCACGGCCAGTGCAACGCCAGGGATTGCCTTTACCCTTGGGGCAGGGAGGAGGCAGAGGAACAGGGGTAAGTTGGGAAGCTGCACCTGGGGCTCTGCAGGGAACCTGTGTCTCGGCAAGGGCTCAAAGCGGGAAGAACCAGTAGCGCTTGGCCAGACAACCACGTGCTGGTACAATTTGTTCTCAGTGCTATGAGCCTGTTTGCCTCCCCAGGCCCTGGCAATTGCTCCTGTGCTCCTCCTGTGCTGCTGAGGGCACACACAGGCGCTGCTCTGGCCTGAGGAACAGCACACAGAGTTGGGAGTGTGACAGCTGTGCTGGGCTCGGAACATGTACGAGTCAAAGTCCCCGGTGTCCCTGGGCTGGGGGCAGTGCCCAGGCTGGGCTTGGCAGAGCGCAGCATCCACTGCTGGAGGGCTGGGGGCACTGCTCTGGCCTGGCCTGGCCAGGGCCTGGGCGATCTTTGACATTCCTGCTTGCCCTTACAGCCGCCCGGGATGAGACAGAGCTCAATGGCCCCAGGCCAGCCAGACAGTCAGGACGACAATCTGCTCGTGGCTGGTCAGAATCTGAGGCCATCAGCCCCAGCTCCCACAGCCCTGTGCCATTGGTGCTGGTTGCCCCGTCTCCATCTCCAGAGACGGGCAGCCACAGCAGGCCCCACCACGCAGCATTGCAGCAGGCGCTGCCATCTTACTCACTGGACAACAGCAGCATCAGCAGATCAAGGGCAACACGCAGCACGTCCCCTGACCCTGAGGACAGGGTCCATTCCAGACATGCTGGGCCCAGCCGCAGGCGAAGCTGCTCTCGCCGGCAAAGTCATGCCCAGAGTCCACCTGTCCGGTCCAGGAGTCGCCGTGACAGGAGCAGTGGGACAGGGCCAAGGGCTGAGAGGCCCAGGCGGAGGCAGACACCATCACCGACATCCCCCAGACGCAGGTGCTCCCGCCAGCAGGGCTGGGCCCAGAGTCCACCTGTCCGCTCCAGGAGTGTCTGTGACAGGAGCAGTGGGACAGGGCCAAGGGCTGAGAGGCCCAGACGTAGAGAGACATGGCCAGGGCCATCCCCCAGACGCAGGCGCTCCCGCCAGCAAGGCTGGGCCCAGAGTCCACCTGTCCGCTCCAGGAGTGTCTGTGACAGGAGCAGTGGGACAGGGCCAAGTTCTGAGAGGCCCAGGCGTAGGGGGACATGGCCAGGGCCATCCCCCAGACGCAGGCGCTCCCGCCAGCGAGGCTGGGCCCAGAGTCCACCTGTCCGCTCCAGGAGTCGCCGTGGCAGCAGCAGCAGGACAAGGCCAAGGGCTGAGAGGCCCAGGCGAAGGGACACATCATCGGGGACGCCCCCCAGACGCAGCCGCTCCCGCCAGCAGCGCCGCGCCTCGACTCAAACTCTGCGGTCCAGGAGTCGCCAGGACAGGAGCAGGAGGACAGCAGCCAGTGCTGAGAGGCCCAGGCGTAGGGGGACGTGGTCGGGGACATCGCGCAGGAGCAGCCGCTCCCACCAGCGACGTCGGACCTCAACTGGGACCTCCAACAGCAGCACGTAGCGCCGTCATCTTTTCTTTCTAGGCCGTGTGTTCCTTGCCGGAAGTGAAGGTGAGAACGGTCAGTGCAGGGACCCTGAGCTGTGCAGCTCTGTGAGCAAACCCGATTAGCTCTTGATGTTTCTACTGGCAGGAAGAAGTCTGTGCTAAATACCTTGATTTCTGTGTAACCGTGTAGCCAGTGAAAAGTCACTTAATGATGTGGCTAATTAAAAAGGACACTTGGTCCTGCCTTTACACTCCAACCTCAGATGTCTCCCCAGTGCTTACCCTTGATAATGAAGCACTCCTTAATGGGCTTGGATATGCTTAGGGAGACATTCAGAGCAAGGTGGCTCTTAGGGAAGCTGTGTCTGAAAAGGACGTGTGCTGTGTTGCTATCCTTGAACAATCTCATTTCAGTAAAGCCAAAAAAAGAAGAAAGAGAGTGAGACACTGCCTCAAGTGTCTGAAGACAACTTCTACAGCATTGCTGCGGATTTGAAAGAGGCCTTTCAAGGAACAAACCAGAATAGACGGTATTTCCTCCGTCTATTCTGGTTTGTTCTTTGAAAGACCTTCGAAGAACAAACCAGAACAGACTGAGGAAAAACCCTGGGACAAAGAGGATGCACAGGACTCTGCCCCAGACGACCATTTGGGACCTTTGCCTGAGGACGACGCAACTCAGGAGACGAGTTCTTTCAAGTTTTCCTTCTTTGGAGGCACAGAGGAGTTGGGCATCAAAGAAGGTAACAACAGAACCCTTCTAACAGTGCCATTGCTAAAGAAGAGCTTCTGGCAGGCACTGTAGGGCAATATGGTGTAAAGAAGGTCAGGATGCAGGGGATTTTCAGCAACAGAAGTCAGTAATTAGGCAGAAGCATTTTGATCTTCATTTCTGCTTGCCGGGGCTGTGGTAGATTAATGAGAGGTGCCTCATGCTTGCATCTCAGGAATTCTGAAAGGCATGCTTTGAGAAGGCATTGGGGTTTTGGCCGAGTGGTGAAAAAGCTTGTTCTCATGCCCTGAATTCCTCAAACAGGGAAAAAGGTGACACACCAGTCATATCAAGTTTCATAGGACCTCACAAGGCTTTTAAGGGAATGTGCGCTAATGTAGAGGCAGGAGCAAAGTCCGAGAGCTGGCCCCAAGATCGATGAACATTCTGTTTGTTACTGAATTCTACTCTTGGACCTTTAGAAAAAGGAAATGGAATGACACATGATCATTGGGGTGTCCTAACCTTAGGTAAATTGGGGCCATCTGAAATGAAGATGAAACAACATTAACTCGAGTCCCAGTCATGTAGGAGAGAAAAGAAACCCCGTGAAGTTATCCAAAATATTAAAAAACCCAATGCAACAGCACAAAGCAACGAGCCCCCCAGACTTGTGCTGAACTGAGAAGGTATTCAGTGTCTTCTGAATGCAATGAGAAATGTTTAAGAATACATAAGGGATCCCTGGAACAAAGTGGAAAATACTGGAGCAGAAATGTAGCTTAGAAAATCTGGCAGGGTCAGATTCTGTCCTTCCTAAATCTCTCTTCTCCACTGTAAGTATTTCACGTGAAAGGAGGAATTTTTCCCGACAGATAGAGGAATAATCTGGTTTTGGCTTTTTTTCTCTATTGGTGCTGTCATTGCAGAGCCTCACGCGCTTGGGACAATAAAGCCGGTAAAAGCCACGTGGCAAGAGGATCCACGTTTCCAGGACAGCAGTTCTGAGGGTGACGATGAGCCTGAGATGACAGAAATGGAACAGGACCAAGAAATGCAAGTTGCATTTCTCTTTGTTGTCTACATGGCTGTAGTAGTTGGATGCTGTGGGAATATTAATAGCAGCACTCAAAGAATGGGAAACTGACATTGCACACCTCTGAGCAATGAAAGTGGTCTTGGAAAACCGTTCATGCTGCACAGAGTCAAAACTCCCAGCAGCCCATTGGATGTGAATGTGAATATGGAAAGAAAGAGTAGAGCACAAGAAACTAACAGGGTCATTTTGGTTTGACCAACTCCAAACTGAGTTTGGCCAAAAGCCCAAGACACAGTCAGTTTCCCCTTTAAAAGAGGGTTTTGTAAAATAAAAAGCTCTACTCAGTTCCTAGGGAATAAAGCTTTTCAATGGATGCCATTTCTCTGAAGCACTAGAGGTTTAACTTGTGTTCATGGAATTTGATAGTACAATTTAGGATGCTCAAATCCCTTTGTCCTTTTCTAGGTTTCTTTCTTTACCACGCACAGGAAGTGCTAGAGTTTTTTTTTTCTTCTCCAAAGATGATGAACGCCTTAGAGGTATGACAGAATTTCTTTACCATTTTTTATATTTTTTTTTCCTTTTAAACCCTTGCTGTAATTCAGTGAGGAGGAAAAAATGCTGCCTAGTTATCCAAGTTTTCTAGTCAAAATTTGCCACCCTCACTTGTGATCCAAGTTGTGGCAGAATCCTGTGAGAAAGTCCTGGCAAAATGAAGGTCAAGCAAATTTCTGGCTTTCTTTTCTTTCAGACAATTACCGAATAGGAATCTGTACTTGTAGAGTTTACCAAAAAATTAGTCACTTGACAGCTTACATAGACAGTTTGGATCCTTTCAGGTATTTAAATCATCTTTGTCTTTTTCCTCTCTTTCTGGTGTTACCGTTCGGAATGTTGAGTGTTCTTGTCAGCCACATATGTCCCTGTGGTTCTTTGTCCTAATGAATCTGGGGCTTTCTCTTCTGGATGCAGTCAATTTTGTATTTAGAAATAAAGAAAACAACATCCAAAGGAAACATGCACAGTCCCCAAAACCTGCACAGGCCACCAAAACAATTGCTGGTTAGATTTTGTAGAATAGAATCTTAAGACAAGCATAAAGGATGTGCCTTCCATGAGATTGATTCCATAACTCTGCTGAAATGCACTGCTGTGTTCACACAGTTCCTGGCCTACAATCTTCCAGGCAGCCTGATTTACAGGGTGTGTTGAAATGGAGAGCTCAGGCCTCAGTTCTGGGGGTGCTGGTGCTGAGCTTCTAATGCAAGAGCTGCAATTTCAGTGCAATTCAGATTGCAGCATGTTGAGGGAAAGTGCTGCTGCCTTTGATTGTTCTTAGCACACCAGGCTGCAGTAGGGAACATTTCTGCTGGAGCCAAGGATGTGTTGGGGGCAGGAGAATAGGAAGGGTGTGAGAATTGATTTCTGATTTTAGTGCTGTGTTGGACATGATTGTTAGAAGCAGCAGCACAATCACAAGTGTTTAAGGCTATTAATTGGATGTTTCTTTTGTGCAGAGGGTCCGCAGTTATTTTGTAGATTAGTAGAAGTCAGTGAAGAAAAGGAGGGTTAGGAAGACAGACGTAGATTATTGCTTGAGGTGAGTATGGAACATCTGTTCCCTGGTAAGTCTAGGTGAAAGCTGAGCATGGGGAGGGATTGCAGGTATGAATGTGCATGCAAAATTAAGTCAGGACCTCAAGAAGTGCTTGAAACTTTGTAATGACCAACTACAAATGATTTCTCCTCTACTTGGTGTGCATAACATCATGTTGTGTGGTGCAGTCAGGTAAACCACTGCTTCTCTGTATGTTAAAGCAGCAGCTACTTAACTGTAATGAATGTATTTAAGAAATACAGTGAATTCAGAAACTTCTAATACTATGTTGTATATTTATCATTTTCAGGAATGCAGGAAGAAGCACAAAGACGCCAAAAGAAAAGTGAGAGCAAAACAATAAATTTTCTTTAACAGATCAAAAGCTTTTCCTTATTTGTTCCTTGAAAGTGTTGCCAAGCAAGGTTACTTTGAAAATGCTTTCAAAGCTCTGACAGGGATCAATATCAGCAAAGCCTGTTAGGCCGTGTTTGGGAGCTGGGGCTGAGGCTCTCGTGCCCTGGGGAGCCACGGGAAGGCTCCAGGCCTGAGTGTGCGGCCAGGCCGGGGCCATTGAGCTGCAGCCCATCCCTGGTGGAGGCAAGGGCAAGCAGGAATGCCAAGGGAGCCCAGGGCCAGGCCAGGCCAGGCCAGAGCAGTGCCCACAGCCCTCCAGGAGCGGACGGGCTCTGCCAAGCCCAGCCTGGGCACTGCCCCTGGCCCAGAGCCCCGAGGGGCTCCCTCTGGTAATTGGGCAGCCGCGTCCCTGCCCTACTTTCTCCTCCCGTTGTCAGGTCGCACTGACACTCGGCCTGAGCCCAGCCTTCCCTTTTGGGGCCAAGGGAAATCTCTGCTCCTGCCTCTGGCACAGGGCGCTCTGCCAGCGGGTCAGGGAAGGAGACAGCCCCGGAGAGAGCCATGAGCAGTGGAGGAAAACCAACATCACTGCAGTCTTGCAAAAGGGCACCAAGAAGGAGCCAGGAAACTGCAGGCCCATCAGCCTCAGCTCCATCCCCAGAAAGGAGACAGAACAGCTCCTCTTGGATGCCATCTCTAAGCCTGTGGAATAACAGGAATGGAAACCATGCTTGACCAATCCCCTAGGCACCTGTGCTGCAGTGCCTGGTTGGGCTTGTGAGGGGAGAGCAGTGGTTGTTGTCAGCTGGGACTTCAGCAAGGCTTTGTCCCTGCCTCCCATAACAGGCCCCTGAGGCAGCTCAGGGACAGTGGGGCAGAGAAGTGGACAGAGGAGATCCACATTCACGTAGCTGTGATCTCAGGGGACCGTGCTGGGACCAGCCTTGTTTGCCTTATTCCCCAGGGTCCTGGCAGAAGGGACGGAGTGCTCCCTCAGCAGTTACTGATGGGACAGAACTGGGAGCAGGGCCTGAGGCACCACAAGGCTCTGCTGCCCTTCAGTGAGACCTGGACAGGCTCGAGAGTTGAGCAGAGAGGAACCTAATGAAGTTGCACTGGGAAAAGCCTCTAGAAGAGCTTCAGGCTTTGTAATGACCAGGCAACACAAGTGTTTTAGTAACGTGGAGTCTATAACATTGTCTTGTAATGTCCAGTGAGGGAAACCACTGCTTCTCTGTATGTTATCCGACCAGTCCCTTGTATGTATGTGAAGAAAGTCTTTGAGAGAAATATGAAGGAATTCAGAAACTTTCACTGATATTATTTTGGATTTTCACGATTTTCTGGAATGCAGGGATAAGTGTAAGGATGCCAAAGAAAGGGAAGTGAAAGCAAATCAATAAATCTTTAAAAACTCAGCAGCCTCTCCTGTTTGTTCCTTGAAGAAGTTGCCAAACAAAGTCACTTTTGCAATCTTTTGAAAGATCTTGCAGGAGAAAGCATTGGCCAAAAGTCCTGGTCTGTTTCTGAACAGCAACTTGCATTTTGTGTTGATGCAAGGTCTGTAACATGGCTTGATGCAAGGTGTGTACCAGGGCTTGGGTTTTTGTGTGTGTATGCTTTGAATGAGAGTCTTTGCAGGACTATTAATAATTAGACCATGTGCTGAAGAGAACATGTTACTGTGTTGTGCTGTCCAGTGCTGAAGAGGGTTGAGACAGAGCAGGTAGCTCTGTGTCTGTGTGTAACTTGCATGAGCAGCACGGGAGCAGTGCCCAGGGCCTGGAGAAGCAAACGGGTTCCTGGTGCTGAGGACAAGGTGTCCAGAGCTCAGGATTGTGTGGCCAAGCTCTTCTGGCTCCTTGTGCTTCGAGCCCTGGCCAGGAGCCCTGCAGAGCCCCGGGTGCAGCTTCCCAACTTCCCCCTCTGCCTCCTCCCTGCCTCCAGGGTAAAGGCACTCCCTGGCATTGCACTGGCTGTGCCTCCCTCCTAGAGCAGTGAAGGGATCGTTTCCCAGCCAAGGTGGCTCTGCCATGGAGACAGGAAAATGGACAAACTCCTGCTGCCCCAGCATCAGGCAGCTGCAGGGTGTCCCTGCCTGTCAGCCCCTGCCCTGCTTCCCAGAGATGCCACTGATTGTTCTAGAAGTCATGGATCTGGATTTCCAGGAGCATGTTTGCAAAGACACAAAAGAGAAAAACTGACAAGAATTGTTTGTGCTTCTCTTGCTGAATTTTTCCAATGTATTTTCTAGTAGGAAAGCACGGACCAAACTGGCAAAGTTCCTAAAACGTAGGAAAAGCATCCTCCTGTATTTGACTTGAGTGGAGGACAGTTGCAAGCCCTCCTGTCAAATGTACACAGAAAATTCTCAGTGCATTTTGTGTCTTTCCACTGAGTCAGTATCAAAGATGACCTTCTTCAGAAGCTTAATACTAATTTTTCCATTTATATGAAATGTGAAAGTTGTTAGTTCATAGGATGCCAGATAACTGAGGTCTGGAGGCAGCTGTGGTGGTGTCCAGGTTTATCTCCAGTACCCAAGGGTGATCAGCAGCAGCATCAAATCAGGTTCATCTTAGTTTTCTGCAGACAGGTGTTGAGGAAAACATCAGTTCACCTAGAGCAGGGTTTGAATCCCTGCAGTGCAGCTGACTCCGCACGGGCTCTCTGGGCCACCGCCTGCCAGGGGCAGGAGCAGAGATTGCCCTTGGCCGGGGCCAGAGCCCTGGCGTGGCAGTGCCTGAACAGCACCTCCCTGCCCACAGTGCCACCCTGGCTGGCTGCCCCAGGGCCTGGCATTTGACCCTGCACTTGCTGCCGGATTCCCGGCCGTGCTTCCACCCTGAGCAAACGCTCGGACCCATCTCAGAAGCTCGGTGCCCGAGGGGGCCGCCACAAGTGGTTGCCAGGGACCTGAGGCCATGGCTGCCCCGATTTTGGGTACACGGCTCTGACGTCAGAGTGGCCATTGTGACCTGTGCCACCAAGGCCACAAAAGGGGACGCTGGGCTCAGGTCGAGCGTCAGTGCGACCTGACACCGGGAGGAGAAGGTAGGGTGGGGACGTGGCTGCCCAGGGACCAGAGGGGCCCCACACCTCGGGGCTCTGGGCCTGTGCTGCAGCCTCAGCTGCCTCTCCCTTCCCAGAATCAGCGGAGGAAGAGCCAGGACACTGCGGTGTTCCTCAGCGCGACGACGGGAGGAGAAAGCGGACAGGAGCAGGGCTCACGCAGGCCTGAGCAGGGAGTAGAGCCTCGTGGTTCTGGGCCTGTTCTGCAAACTCCCCCCCCTTCTTTCTCCCCTAGAAAGAGAGTATCTGCACCTCGCAGCGACAACGTCCATCGAGGACTGCGACGCAGGAGACACGGCCGCCATGTCTGAGAGCAAGCAGGAGGGCCCTGGTGCCAGGGAGCCAGGTGAGGACAAAGCAGCCATGTGACAGCCTGGCCCAGGGGCTCTTGTGGCAGCAGGCAGCGTGGGGATGAGAGCAGAGGCAGGGGGAGGCAGGAGCTGCTCGGCCATGCCGGGGCTGGGAGCCTCCTTCCTGCCCAAGTGGGGCCCAGCTGGGCCAGGGGGCAGCTCCTGGGACAGCCGTGCCCACAATGGCCCCTGCTCTGCAAGGCCTCCAGCCCTGCCCATCAGCCAGGCAGGGACAGAGCAGCCTCGGGGCTGATGTTGCTGCAGGCTCTGAGCCCTGCAGAGCTGCTCGTGCCCCGTGCCATTGGCTCTGTCCCCTGCAGCCTGCATGCTGTGTCGCCGTGCCGAGGCTGACCCGGACATGTGCGGTGACAAACTGCAGATGGGTGCGTTCTGTGCTCACAGATTCTGCATGGTGAGTGGCTCCGGGCGCTCCCTCCACCTTTGCAATGGGCAGCTCCTGCCGCCCTCTCCTCATCAGCTCCTCCCCTTGCCTGCAGTTTTTCGCCACTCTTGTATTTCGGCAAGAGAACTGCTACGATGGACTGATAGGCTTTCTCGCACGAGATCTCCAAATTGCGGCCTGTCGGGCAGCACAGAAGGTGAGAGCCTGACAAGAGCAGGGAGCTTTGTGCCTGGCGAGGTTTGCCAGAGCTTAGCCCAGACAGCAGGAAAGAAAGGCCGGCCCGGCAGCCGGGACAAAGTCTGGGTCCCAGCAGCTGTGGCACAGAGGCCCTGGCACAGGAGCCTCCCTCCTCCAGCAGGCGGCTCTGTGGGCTGGGAGCCGGCAGCGGCCACGTCCTGCGCCCTGCCCGGAGCCCTGCGGCTGCCCGGGGAGGCCTCGAGGCTGCTGCTGCTGCTGCTGCTGACGCGGCTGCTTGGCTCTTTCCAGCGCTGCTGCGTCTGCGGCCAGAGCGGGGCAACCATCATGTGCTGTGTGCCGGACTGTGACAGATGGTTCCACCTGCCCTGTGCCAAGGAGGGCGGCTGTGTCAATGTATACATTACTCCGTTCAGGTACCTCATCTCTCTTTATGGCCACCCCTGGGGAATGATCCAGCATTTCTCACTTTCCCCATCCATTTTCCTCCAGGTCCTTCTGCCCTGAGCACCGTCCAGAGCAGGAGGTGGAGGCGACTCCTGAGCCGGACACCGTTTGCCTCATCTGCCTGGAGCCTGTGGAGGACAGAAAGACCTTCACAACCCTGGTGTGCCCAACGTGCAAAAGGGCCTGGTTCCACAGGGACTGCATCCAGGTAGGAGGCCTCCCCTCAGCCCCGGGGCACAGCAGGTGCTCAGGAGCAGCAGCAGGGCCTCGCTCATCCTGCCTCTGTTTGCCCTGCAGGGACAGGCCTTGTGCGCTGGTGCTTTGTATTTCCAGTGCCCCCTGTGCAGAGATAGTGAGGAATTCCCTTTTGAAATGCTCATCTTGGGGATCCGAGTCCCCTTCAGGTTGGTGTCCTTCTGCCTGGCCCACCAGGCAGAAGGGTGCAAGTGCTGTGCTGTGCCAGGCCCTGCCCCAGGAGCCCTGGCCCTGCCCTGTCCCGTCAGTCTGGGCTTCAGCTTCACCCCCAACTTGGAAAAGCTCTGGAGAAAGAGCTGGGGCACCCTGGACCTCCGTGAGGGAGAGCAGCAGAAATTCATCATCTCTTCCTTTCTCCATCAGAGACCCAACATGGGAGGACAACGATGCCTTTGAAGATCTAGGAGTGAGGCACGGCCAGTGCAACGCCAGGGATTGCCTTTACCCTTGGGGCAGGGAGGAGGCAGAGGAACAGGGGTAAGTTGGGAAGCTGCACCTGGGGCTCTGCAGGGAACCTGTGTCTCGGCAAGGGCTCAAAGCGGGAAGAACCAGTAGCGCTTGGCCAGACAACCACGTGCTGGTACAATTTGTTCTCAGTGCTATGAGCCTGTTTGCCTCCCCAGGCCCTGGCAATTGCTCCTGTGCTCCTCCTGTGCTGCTGAGGGCACACACAGGCGCTGCTCTGGCCTGAGGAACAGCACACAGAGTTGGGAGTGTGACAGCTGTGCTGGGCTCGGAACATGTACGAGTCAAAGTCCCCGGTGTCCCTGGGCTGGGGGCAGTGCCCAGGCTGGGCTTGGCAGAGCGCAGCATCCACTGCTGGAGGGCTGGGGGCACTGCTCTGGCCTGGCCTGGCCAGGGCCTGGGCGATCTTTGACATTCCTGCTTGCCCTTACAGCCGCCCGGGATGAGACAGAGCTCAATGGCCCCAGGCCAGCCAGACAGTCAGGACGACAATCTGCTCGTGGCTGGTCAGAATCTGAGGCCATCAGCCCCAGCTCCCACAGCCCTGTGCCATTGGTGCTGGTTGCCCCGTCTCCATCTCCAGAGACGGGCAGCCACAGCAGGCCCCACCACGCAGCATTGCAGCAGGCGCTGCCATCTTACTCACTGGACAACAGCAGCATCAGCAGATCAAGGGCAACACGCAGCACGTCCCCTGACCCTGAGGACAGGGTCCATTCCAGACATGCTGGGCCCAGCCGCAGGCGAAGCTGCTCTCGCCGGCAAAGTCATGCCCAGAGTCCACCTGTCCGGTCCAGGAGTCGCCGTGACAGGAGCAGTGGGACAGGGCCAAGGGCTGAGAGGCCCAGGCGGAGGCAGACACCATCACCGACATCCCCCAGACGCAGGTGCTCCCGCCAGCAGGGCTGGGCCCAGAGTCCACCTGTCCGCTCCAGGAGTGTCTGTGACAGGAGCAGTGGGACAGGGCCAAGGGCTGAGAGGCCCAGACGTAGAGAGACATGGCCAGGGCCATCCCCCAGACGCAGGCGCTCCCGCCAGCAAGGCTGGGCCCAGAGTCCACCTGTCCGCTCCAGGAGTGTCTGTGACAGGAGCAGTGGGACAGGGCCAAGTTCTGAGAGGCCCAGGCGTAGGGGGACATGGCCAGGGCCATCCCCCAGACGCAGGCGCTCCCGCCAGCGAGGCTGGGCCCAGAGTCCACCTGTCCGCTCCAGGAGTCGCCGTGGCAGCAGCAGCAGGACAAGGCCAAGGGCTGAGAGGCCCAGGCGAAGGGACACATCATCGGGGACGCCCCCCAGACGCAGCCGCTCCCGCCAGCAGCGCCGCGCCTCGACTCAAACTCTGCGGTCCAGGAGTCGCCAGGACAGGAGCAGGAGGACAGCAGCCAGTGCTGAGAGGCCCAGGCGTAGGGGGACGTGGTCGGGGACATCGCGCAGGAGCAGCCGCTCCCACCAGCGACGTCGGACCTCAACTGGGACCTCCAACAGCAGCACGTAGCGCCGTCATCTTTTCTTTCTAGGCCGTGTGTTCCTTGCCGGAAGTGAAGGTGAGAACGGTCAGTGCAGGGACCCTGAGCTGTGCAGCTCTGTGAGCAAACCCGATTAGCTCTTGATGTTTCTACTGGCAGGAAGAAGTCTGTGCTAAATACCTTGATTTCTGTGTAACCGTGTAGCCAGTGAAAAGTCACTTAATGATGTGGCTAATTAAAAAGGACACTTGGTCCTGCCTTTACACTCCAACCTCAGATGTCTCCCCAGTGCTTACCCTTGATAATGAAGCACTCCTTAATGGGCTTGGATATGCTTAGGGAGACATTCAGAGCAAGGTGGCTCTTAGGGAAGCTGTGTCTGAAAAGGACGTGTGCTGTGTTGCTATCCTTGAACAATCTCATTTCAGTAAAGCCAAAAAAAGAAGAAAGAGAGTGAGACACTGCCTCAAGTGTCTGAAGACAACTTCTACAGCATTGCTGCGGATTTGAAAGAGGCCTTTCAAGGAACAAACCAGAATAGACGGTATTTCCTCCGTCTATTCTGGTTTGTTCTTTGAAAGACCTTCGAAGAACAAACCAGAACAGACTGAGGAAAAACCCTGGGACAAAGAGGATGCACAGGACTCTGCCCCAGACGACCATTTGGGACCTTTGCCTGAGGACGACGCAACTCAGGAGACGAGTTCTTTCAAGTTTTCCTTCTTTGGAGGCACAGAGGAGTTGGGCATCAAAGAAGGTAACAACAGAACCCTTCTAACAGTGCCATTGCTAAAGAAGAGCTTCTGGCAGGCACTGTAGGGCAATATGGTGTAAAGAAGGTCAGGATGCAGGGGATTTTCAGCAACAGAAGTCAGTAATTAGGCAGAAGCATTTTGATCTTCATTTCTGCTTGCCGGGGCTGTGGTAGATTAATGAGAGGTGCCTCATGCTTGCATCTCAGGAATTCTGAAAGGCATGCTTTGAGAAGGCATTGGGGTTTTGGCCGAGTGGTGAAAAAGCTTGTTCTCATGCCCTGAATTCCTCAAACAGGGAAAAAGGTGACACACCAGTCATATCAAGTTTCATAGGACCTCACAAGGCTTTTAAGGGAATGTGCGCTAATGTAGAGGCAGGAGCAAAGTCCGAGAGCTGGCCCCAAGATCGATGAACATTCTGTTTGTTACTGAATTCTACTCTTGGACCTTTAGAAAAAGGAAATGGAATGACACATGATCATTGGGGTGTCCTAACCTTAGGTAAATTGGGGCCATCTGAAATGAAGATGAAACAACATTAACTCGAGTCCCAGTCATGTAGGAGAGAAAAGAAACCCCGTGAAGTTATCCAAAATATTAAAAAACCCAATGCAACAGCACAAAGCAACGAGCCCCCCAGACTTGTGCTGAACTGAGAAGGTATTCAGTGTCTTCTGAATGCAATGAGAAATGTTTAAGAATACATAAGGGATCCCTGGAACAAAGTGGAAAATACTGGAGCAGAAATGTAGCTTAGAAAATCTGGCAGGGTCAGATTCTGTCCTTCCTAAATCTCTCTTCTCCACTGTAAGTATTTCACGTGAAAGGAGGAATTTTTCCCGACAGATAGAGGAATAATCTGGTTTTGGCTTTTTTTCTCTATTGGTGCTGTCATTGCAGAGCCTCACGCGCTTGGGACAATAAAGCCGGTAAAAGCCACGTGGCAAGAGGATCCACGTTTCCAGGACAGCAGTTCTGAGGGTGACGATGAGCCTGAGATGACAGAAATGGAACAGGACCAAGAAATGCAAGTTGCATTTCTCTTTGTTGTCTACATGGCTGTAGTAGTTGGATGCTGTGGGAATATTAATAGCAGCACTCAGGGAATGGGAAACTGACATTGCACACCTCTGAGCAATGAAAGTGGTCTTGGAAAACCGTTCATGCTGCACAGAGTCAAAACTCCCAGCAGCCCATTGGATGTGAATGTGAATATGGAAAGAAAGAGTAGAGCACAAGAAACTAACAGGGTCATTTTGGTTTGACCAACTCCAAACTGAGTTTGGCCAAAAGCCCAAGACACAGTCAGTTTCCCCTTTAAAAGAGGGTTTTGTAAAATAAAAAGCTCTACTCAGTTCCTAGGGAATAAAGCTTTTCAATGGATGCCATTTCTCTGAAGCACTAGAGGTTTAACTTGTGTTCATGGAATTTGATAGTACAATTTAGGATGCTCAAATCCCTTTGTCCTTTTCTAGGTTTCTTTCTTTACCACGCACAGGAAGTGCTAGAGTTTTTTTTTTCTTCTCCAAAGATGATGAACGCCTTAGAGGTATGACAGAATTTCTTTACCATTTTTTATATTTTTTTTTCCTTTTAAACCCTTGCTGTAATTCAGTGAGGAGGAAAAAATGCTGCCTAGTTATCCAAGTTTTCTAGTCAAAATTTGCCACCCTCACTTGTGATCCAAGTTGTGGCAGAATCCTGTGAGAAAGTCCTGGCAAAATGAAGGTCAAGCAAATTTCTGGCTTTCTTTTCTTTCAGACAATTACCGAATAGGAATCTGTACTTGTAGAGTTTACCAAAAAATTAGTCACTTGACAGCTTACATAGACAGTTTGGATCCTTTCAGGTATTTAAATCATCTTTGTCTTTTTCCTCTCTTTCTGGTGTTACCGTTCGGAATGTTGAGTGTTCTTGTCAGCCACATATGTCCCTGTGGTTCTTTGTCCTAATGAATCTGGGGCTTTCTCTTCTGGATGCAGTCAATTTTGTATTTAGAAATAAAGAAAACAACATCCAAAGGAAACATGCACAGTCCCCAAAACCTGCACAGGCCACCAAAACAATTGCTGGTTAGATTTTGTAGAATAGAATCTTAAGACAAGCATAAAGGATGTGCCTTCCATGAGATTGATTCCATAACTCTGCTGAAATGCACTGCTGTGTTCACACAGTTCCTGGCCTACAATCTTCCAGGCAGCCTGATTTACAGGGTGTGTTGAAATGGAGAGCTCAGGCCTCAGTTCTGGGGGTGCTGGTGCTGAGCTTCTAATGCAAGAGCTGCAATTTCAGTGCAATTCAGATTGCAGCATGTTGAGGGAAAGTGCTGCTGCCTTTGATTGTTCTTAGCACACCAGGCTGCAGTAGGGAACATTTCTGCTGGAGCCAAGGATGTGTTGGGGGCAGGAGAATAGGAAGGGTGTGAGAATTGATTTCTGATTTTAGTGCTGTGTTGGACATGATTGTTAGAAGCAGCATCACAATCACAAGTGTTTAAGGCTATTAATTGGATGTTTCTTTTGTGCAGAGGGTCCGCAGTTATTTTGTAGATTAGTAGAAGTCAGTGAAGAAAAGGAGGGTTAGGAAGACAGACGTAGATTATTGCTTGAGGTGAGTATGGAACATCTGTTCCCTGGTAAGTCTAGGTGAAAGCTGAGCATGGGGAGGGATTGCAGGTATGAATGTGCATGCAAAATTAAGTCAGGACCTCAAGAAGTGCTTGAAACTTTGTAATGACCAACTACAAATGATTTCTCCTCTACTTGGTGTGCATAACATCATGTTGTGTGGTGCAGTCAGGTAAACCACTGCTTCTCTGTATGTTAAAGCAGCAGCTACTTAACTGTAATGAATGTATTTAAGAAATACAGTGAATTCAGAAACTTCTAATACTATGTTGTATATTTATCATTTTCAGGAATGCAGGAAGAAGCACAAAGACGCCAAAAGAAAAGTGAGAGCAAAACAATAAATTTTCTTTAACAGATCAAAAGCTTTTCCTTATTTGTTCCTTGAAAGTGTTGCCAAGCAAGGTTACTTTGAAAATGCTTTCAAAGCTCTGACAGGGATCAATATCAGCAAAGCCTGTTAGGCCGTGTTTGGGAGCTGGGGCTGAGGCTCTCGTGCCCTGGGGAGCCACGGGAAGGCTCCAGGCCTGAGTGTGCGGCCAGGCCGGGGCCATTGAGCTGCAGCCCATCCCTGGTGGAGGCAAGGGCAAGCAGGAATGCCAAGGGAGCCCAGGGCCAGGCCAGGCCAGGCCAGAGCAGTGCCCACAGCCCTCCAGGAGCGGACGGGCTCTGCCAAGCCCAGCCTGGGCACTGCCCCTGGCCCAGAGCCCCGAGGGGCTCCCTCTGGTAATTGGGCAGCCGCGTCCCTGCCCTACTTTCTCCTCCCGTTGTCAGGTCGCACTGACACTCGGCCTGAGCCCAGCCTTCCCTTTTGGGGCCAAGGGAAATCTCTGCTCCTGCCTCTGGCACAGGGCGCTCTGCCAGCGGGTCAGGGAAGGAGACAGCCCCGGAGAGAGCCATGAGCAGTGGAGGAAAACCAACATCACTGCAGTCTTGCAAAAGGGCACCAAGAAGGAGCCAGGAAACTGCAGGCCCATCAGCCTCAGCTCCATCCCCAGAAAGGAGACAGAACAGCTCCTCTTGGATGCCATCTCTAAGCCTGTGGAATAACAGGAATGGAAACCATGCTTGACCAATCCCCTAGGCACCTGTGCTGCAGTGCCTGGTTGGGCTTGTGAGGGGAGAGCAGTGGTTGTTGTCAGCTGGGACTTCAGCAAGGCTTTGTCCCTGCCTCCCATAACAGGCCCCTGAGGCAGCTCAGGGACAGTGGGGCAGAGAAGTGGACAGAGGAGATCCACATTCACGTAGCTGTGATCTCAGGGGACCGTGCTGGGACCAGCCTTGTTTGCCTTATTCCCCAGGGTCCTGGCAGAAGGGACGGAGTGCTCCCTCAGCAGTTACTGATGGGACAGAACTGGGAGCAGGGCCTGAGGCACCACAAGGCTCTGCTGCCCTTCAGTGAGACCTGGACAGGCTCGAGAGTTGAGCAGAGAGGAACCTAATGAAGTTGCACTGGGAAAAGCCTCTAGAAGAGCTTCAGGCTTTGTAATGACCAGGCAACACAAGTGTTTTAGTAACGTGGAGTCTATAACATTGTCTTGTAATGTCCAGTGAGGGAAACCACTGCTTCTCTGTATGTTATCCGACCAGTCCCTTGTATGTATGTGAAGAAAGTCTTTGAGAGAAATATGAAGGAATTCAGAAACTTTCACTGATATTATTTTGGATTTTCACGATTTTCTGGAATGCAGGGATAAGTGTAAGGATGCCAAAGAAAGGGAAGTGAAAGCAAATCAATAAATCTTTAAAAACTCAGCAGCCTCTCCTGTTTGTTCCTTGAAGAAGTTGCCAAACAAAGTCACTTTTGCAATCTTTTGAAAGATCTTGCAGGAGAAAGCATTGGCCAAAAGTCCTGGTCTGTTTCTGAACAGCAACTTGCATTTTGTGTTGATGCAAGGTCTGTAACATGGCTTGATGCAAGGTGTGTACCAGGGCTTGGGTTTTTGTGTGTGTATGCTTTGAATGAGAGTCTTTGCAGGACTATTAATAATTAGACCATGTGCTGAAGAGAACATGTTACTGTGTTGTGCTGTCCAGTGCTGAAGAGGGTTGAGACAGAGCAGGTAGCTCTGTGTCTGTGTGTAACTTGCATGAGCAGCACGGGAGCAGTGCCCAGGGCCTGGAGAAGCAAACGGGTTCCTGGTGCTGAGGACAAGGTGTCCAGAGCTCAGGATTGTGTGGCCAAGCTCTTCTGGCTCCTTGTGCTTCGAGCCCTGGCCAGGAGCCCTGCAGAGCCCCGGGTGCAGCTTCCCAACTTCCCCCTCTGCCTCCTCCCTGCCTCCAGGGTAAAGGCACTCCCTGGCATTGCACTGGCTGTGCCTCCCTCCTAGAGCAGTGAAGGGATCGTTTCCCAGCCAAGGTGGCTCTGCCATGGAGACAGGAAAATGGACAAACTCCTGCTGCCCCAGCATCAGGCAGCTGCAGGGTGTCCCTGCCTGTCAGCCCCTGCCCTGCTTCCCAGAGATGCCACTGATTGTTCTAGAAGTCATGGATCTGGATTTCCAGGAGCATGTTTGCAAAGACACAAAAGAGAAAAACTGACAAGAATTGTTTGTGCTTCTCTTGCTGAATTTTTCCAATGTATTTTCTAGTAGGAAAGCACGGACCAAACTGGCAAAGTTCCTAAAACGTAGGAAAAGCATCCTCCTGTATTTGACTTGAGTGGAGGACAGTTGCAAGCCCTCCTGTCAAATGTACACAGAAAATTCTCAGTGCATTTTGTGTCTTTCCACTGAGTCAGTATCAAAGATGACCTTCTTCAGAAGCTTAATACTAATTTTTCCATTTATATGAAATGTGAAAGTTGTTAGTTCATAGGATGCCAGATAACTGAGGTCTGGAGGCAGCTGTGGTGGTGTCCAGGTTTATCTCCAGTACCCAAGGGTGATCAGCAGCAGCATCAAATCAGGTTCATCTTAGTTTTCTGCAGACAGGTGTTGAGGAAAACATCAGTTCACCTAGAGCAGGGTTTGAATCCCTGCAGTGCAGCTGACTCCGCACGGGCTCTCTGGGCCACCGCCTGCCAGGGGCAGGAGCAGAGATTGCCCTTGGCCGGGGCCAGAGCCCTGGCGTGGCAGTGCCTGAACAGCACCTCCCTGCCCACAGTGCCACCCTGGCTGGCTGCCCCAGGGCCTGGCATTTGACCCTGCACTTGCTGCCGGATTCCCGGCCGTGCTTCCACCCTGAGCAAACGCTCGGACCCATCTCAGAAGCTCGGTGCCCGAGGGGGCCGCCACAAGTGGTTGCCAGGGACCTGAGGCCATGGCTGCCCCGATTTTGGGTACACGGCTCTGACGTCAGAGTGGCCATTGTGACCTGTGCCACCAAGGCCACAAAAGGGGACGCTGGGCTCAGGTCGAGCGTCAGTGCGACCTGACACCGGGAGGAGAAGGTAGGGTGGGGACGTGGCTGCCCAGGGACCAGAGGGGCCCCACACCTCGGGGCTCTGGGCCTGTGCTGCAGCCTCAGCTGCCTCTCCCTTCCCAGAATCAGCGGAGGAAGAGCCAGGACACTGCGGTGTTCCTCAGCGCGACGACGGGAGGAGAAAGCGGACAGGAGCAGGGCTCACGCAGGCCTGAGCAGGGAGTAGAGCCTCGTGGTTCTGGGCCTGTTCTGCAAACTCCCCCCCCTTCTTTCTCCCCTAGAAAGAGAGTATCTGCACCTCGCAGCGACAACGTCCATCGAGGACTGCGACGCAGGAGACACGGCCGCCATGTCTGAGAGCAAGCAGGAGGGCCCTGGTGCCAGGGAGCCAGGTGAGGACAAAGCAGCCATGTGACAGCCTGGCCCAGGGGCTCTTGTGGCAGCAGGCAGCGTGGGGATGAGAGCAGAGGCAGGGGGAGGCAGGAGCTGCTCGGCCATGCCGGGGCTGGGAGCCTCCTTCCTGCCCAAGTGGGGCCCAGCTGGGCCAGGGGGCAGCTCCTGGGACAGCCGTGCCCACAATGGCCCCTGCTCTGCAAGGCCTCCAGCCCTGCCCATCAGCCAGGCAGGGACAGAGCAGCCTCGGGGCTGATGTTGCTGCAGGCTCTGAGCCCTGCAGAGCTGCTCGTGCCCCGTGCCATTGGCTCTGTCCCCTGCAGCCTGCATGCTGTGTCGCCGTGCCGAGGCTGACCCGGACATGTGCGGTGACAAACTGCAGATGGGTGCGTTCTGTGCTCACAGATTCTGCATGGTGAGTGGCTCCGGGCGCTCCCTCCACCTTTGCAATGGGCAGCTCCTGCCGCCCTCTCCTCATCAGCTCCTCCCCTTGCCTGCAGTTTTTCGCCACTCTTGTATTTCGGCAAGAGAACTGCTACGATGGACTGATAGGCTTTCTCGCACGAGATCTCCAAATTGCGGCCTGTCGGGCAGCACAGAAGGTGAGAGCCTGACAAGAGCAGGGAGCTTTGTGCCTGGCGAGGTTTGCCAGAGCTTAGCCCAGACAGCAGGAAAGAAAGGCCGGCCCGGCAGCCGGGACAAAGTCTGGGTCCCAGCAGCTGTGGCACAGAGGCCCTGGCACAGGAGCCTCCCTCCTCCAGCAGGCGGCTCTGTGGGCTGGGAGCCGGCAGCGGCCACGTCCTGCGCCCTGCCCGGAGCCCTGCGGCTGCCCGGGGAGGCCTCGAGGCTGCTGCTGCTGCTGCTGCTGACGCGGCTGCTTGGCTCTTTCCAGCGCTGCTGCGTCTGCGGCCAGAGCGGGGCAACCATCATGTGCTGTGTGCCGGACTGTGACAGATGGTTCCACCTGCCCTGTGCCAAGGAGGGCGGCTGTGTCAATGTATACATTACTCCGTTCAGGTACCTCATCTCTCTTTATGGCCACCCCTGGGGAATGATCCAGCATTTCTCACTTTCCCCATCCATTTTCCTCCAGGTCCTTCTGCCCTGAGCACCGTCCAGAGCAGGAGGTGGAGGCGACTCCTGAGCCGGACACCGTTTGCCTCATCTGCCTGGAGCCTGTGGAGGACAGAAAGACCTTCACAACCCTGGTGTGCCCAACGTGCAAAAGGGCCTGGTTCCACAGGGACTGCATCCAGGTAGGAGGCCTCCCCTCAGCCCCGGGGCACAGCAGGTGCTCAGGAGCAGCAGCAGGGCCTCGCTCATCCTGCCTCTGTTTGCCCTGCAGGGACAGGCCTTGTGCGCTGGTGCTTTGTATTTCCAGTGCCCCCTGTGCAGAGATAGTGAGGAATTCCCTTTTGAAATGCTCATCTTGGGGATCCGAGTCCCCTTCAGGTTGGTGTCCTTCTGCCTGGCCCACCAGGCAGAAGGGTGCAAGTGCTGTGCTGTGCCAGGCCCTGCCCCAGGAGCCCTGGCCCTGCCCTGTCCCGTCAGTCTGGGCTTCAGCTTCACCCCCAACTTGGAAAAGCTCTGGAGAAAGAGCTGGGGCACCCTGGACCTCCGTGAGGGAGAGCAGCAGAAATTCATCATCTCTTCCTTTCTCCATCAGAGACCCAACATGGGAGGACAACGATGCCTTTGAAGATCTAGGAGTGAGGCACGGCCAGTGCAACGCCAGGGATTGCCTTTACCCTTGGGGGCAGGGAGGAGGCAGAGGAACAGGGGTAAGTTGGGAAGCTGCACCTGGGGCTCTGCAGGGAACCTGTGTCTCGGCAAGGGCTCAAAGCGGGAAGAACAGTAGCGCTTGGCCAGACAACCACGTGCTGGTACAATTTGTTCTCAGTGCTATGAGCCTGTTTGCCTCCCCAGGCCCTGGCAATTGCTCCTGTGCTCCTCCTGTGCTGCTGAGGGCACACACAGGCGCTGCTCTGGCCTGAGGAACAGCACACAGAGTTGGGAGTGTGACAGCTGTGCTGGGCTCGGAACATGTACGAGTCAAAGTCCCCGGTGTCCCTGGGCTGGGGGCAGTGCCCAGGCTGGGCTTGGCAGAGCGCAGCATCCACTGCTGGAGGGCTGGGGGGCACTGCTCTGGCCTGGCCTGGCCAGGGCCTGGGCGATCTTTGACATTCCTGCTTGCCCTTACAGCCGCCCGGGATGAGACAGAGCTCAATGGCCCCAGGCCAGCCAGACAGTCAGGACGACAATCTGCTCGTGGCTGGTCAGAATCTGAGGCCATCAGCCCCAGCTCCCACAGCCCTGTGCCATTGGTGCTGGTTGCCCCGTCTCCATCTCCAGAGACGGGCAGCCACAGCAGGCCCCACCACGCAGCATTGCAGCAGGCGCTGCCATCTTACTCACTGGACAACAGCAGCATCAGCAGATCAAGGGCAACACGCAGCACGTCCCCTGACCCTGAGGACAGGGTCCATTCCAGACATGCTGGGCCCAGCCGCAGGCGAAGCTGCTCTCGCCGGCAAAGTCATGCCCAGAGTCCACCTGTCCGGTCCAGGAGTCGCCGTGACAGGAGCAGTGGGACAGGGCCAAGGGCTGAGAGGCCCAGGCGGAGGCAGACACCATCACCGACATCCGCCCAGACGCAGGTGCTCCCGCCAGCAGGGCTGGGCCCAGAGTCCACCTGTCCGCTCCAGGAGTGTCTGTGACAGGAGCAGTGGGACAGGGCCAAGGGCTGAGAGGCCCAGACGTAGAGAGACATGGCCAGGGCCATCCCCCAGACGCAGGCGCTCCCGCCAGCAAGGCTGGGCCCAGAGTCCACCTGTCCGCTCCAGGAGTGTCTGTGACAGGAGCAGTGGGACAGGGCCAAGTTCTGAGAGGCCCAGGCGTAGGGGGACATGGCCAGGGCCATCCCCCAGACGCAGGCGCTCCCGCCAGCGAGGCTGGGCCCAGAGTCCACCTGTCCGCTCCAGGATGTCGCCGTGGCAGCAGCAGCAGGACAAGGCCAAGGGCTGAGAGGCCCAGGCGAAGGGACACATCATCGGGGACGCCCCCCCAGACGCAGCCGCTCCCGCCAGCAGCGCCGCGCCTCGACTCAAACTCTGCGGTCCAGGAGTCGCCAGGACAGGAGCAGGAGGACAGCAGCCAGTGCTGAGAGGCCCAGGCGTAGGGGGACGTGGTCGGGGACATCGCGCAGGAGCAGCCGCTCCCACCAGCGACGTCGGACCTCAACTGGGACCTCCAACAGCAGCACGTAGCGCCGTCATCTTTTCTTTCTAGGCCGTGGTGTTCCTTGCCGGAAGTGAAGGTGAGAACGGTCAGTGCAGGGACCCTGAGCTGTGCAGCTCTGTGAGCAAACCCGATTAGCTCTTGATGTTTCTACTGGCAGGAAGAAGTCTCTGTGCTAAATACCTTGATTTCTGTGTAACCGTGTAGCCAGTGAAAAGTCACTTAATGATGTGGCTAATTAAAAAGGACACTTGGTCCTGCCTTTACACTCCAACCTCAGATGTCTCCCCAGTGCTTACCCTTGATAATGAAGCACTCCTTAATGGGCTTGGATATGCTTAGGGAGACATTCAGAGCAAGGTGGCTCTTAGGGAAGCTGTGTCTGAAAAGGACGTGTGCTGTGTTGCTATCCTTGAACAATCTCATTTCAGTAAAGCCAAAAAAAAGAAGAAAGAGAGTGAGACACTGCCTCAAGTGTCTGAAGACAACTTCTACAGCATTGCTGCGGATTTGAAAGAGGCCTTTCAAGGAACAAACCAGAATAGACGGTATTTCCTCCGTCTATTCTGGTTTGTTCTTTGAAAGACCTTCGAAGAACAAACCAGAACAGACTGAGGAAAAACCCTGGGACAAAGAGGATGCACAGGACTCTGCCCCAGACGACCATTTGGGACCTTTGCCTGAGGACGACGCAACTCAGGAGACGAGTTCTTTCAAGTTTTCCTTCTTTGGAGGCACAGAGGAGTTGGGCATCAAAGAAGGTAACAACAGAACCCTTCTAACAGTGCCATTGCTAAAGAAGAGCTTCTGGCAGGCACTGTAGGGCAATATGGTGTAAAGAAGGTCAGGATGCAGGGGATTTTCAGCAACAGAAGTCAGTAATTAGGCAGAAGCATTTTGATCTTCATTTCTGCTTGCCGGGGCTGTGGTAGATTAATGAGAGGTGCCTCATGCTTGCATCTCAGGAATTCTGAAAGGCATGCTTTGAGAAGGCATTGGGGTTTTGGCCGAGTGGTGAAAAAGCTTGTTCTCATGCCCTGAATTCCTCAAACAGGGAAAAAGGTGACACACCAGTCATATCAAGTTTCATAGGACCTCACAAGGCTTTTAAGGGAATGTGCGCTAATGTAGAGGCAGGAGCAAAGTCCGAGAGCTGGCCCCAAGATCGATGAACATTCTGTTTGTTACTGAATTCTACTCTTGGACCTTTAGAAAAAGGAAATGGAATGACACATGATCATTGGGGTGTCCTAACCTTAGGTAAATTGGGGCCATCTGAAATGAAGATGAAACAACATTAACTCGAGTCCCAGTCATGTAGGAGAGAAAAGAAACCCCGTGAAGTTATCCAAAATATTAAAAAACCCAATGCAACAGCACAAAGCAACGAGCCCCCCAGACTTGTGCTGAACTGAGAAGGTATTCAGTGTCTTCTGAATGCAATGAGAAATGTTTAAGAATACATAAGGGATCCCTGGAACAAAGTGGAAAATACTGGAGCAGAAATGTAGCTTAGAAAATCTGGCAGGTCAGATTCTGTCCTTCCTAAATCTCTCTTCTCCACTGTAAGTATTTCACGTGAAAGGAGGAATTTTTCCCGACAGATAGAGGAATAATCTGGTTTTGGCTTTTTTTCTCTATTGGTGCTGTCATTGCAGAGCCTCACGCGCTTGGGACAATAAAGCCGGTAAAAGCCACGTGGCAAGAGGATCCACGTTTCCAGGACAGCAGTTTCTGAGGGTGACGATGAGCCTGAGATGACAGAAATGGAACAGGACC